>NC_141158.1:22856666-23551250 GCF_053477565.2 Lygodium microphyllum | reverse complement strand
ACACACCCTACGTTCACTAAGAATCACATCCTACCTTACAGCCATGTTTTTCCCTTCGAACTACCCATTTTTCCTTTTTACCAACCCCTGTTCCGACAGACGGTTCTTGAGTTATTAATTTTTGAAGCAATTCTCGTAAATTGGACGGTTTTCCATGTGAATGCATCTTTATTGCTTCAGAACACTGCTCTAATGAGCCAGCCCTGTCCTACCCATTTCCCCTAATATTTTTTCTTTCTACTCCCTGTCCTTCCGATGCACGGTTCATTCATTATTAATTTTTGTGGATTTTCTGGCCCTTTTCATGTCTATTTTTCACGTTTTTCCATGTGAACCTGCTCTATTCTCACTAGAATTCCAATTTAATTTGACAATCGTGTCCCGCCAGCCTTTCCCCCACTTTTTTCTTTTTCCTTCCCCATCTTTCGACTGTCGGATTTTTAGTTATCAATTTTTTCGAGTGTTTTCAAATGTGTTTTTTGTGATTTTCCCATATGAACCCCTCCCAATTCCCCCCAAACTGAGTTTTGATGCGCACTTCATTCCGGCAATTGGTTCTTCTCATATTAATTTCTGAGTCCATTTTTGGGTCCCCTTTTGGGGTTTTTCCCATGTGAACACGTCCTATCTTGCTTGGAACTGTGTTTTGCCATGATAGGATTGTTGGACGTGGTTACTCTAACCTTACCCCCACCTAGCCTCCAGTTACTCTAACCCTAACCCACCCCTAGTTACCCTAACTAACCCTGAGTTACCCCTACCCAAGCCCCCTTTCCCACCCCTTCCCACTTCTCCCCCTCATAGCCCCTTTTCCCACCACCCTCACCCACAGCACACCCGTCGACCCCCACCTTCTCACAGGGCGCACCCCTTTTTCCGACCACCCCCTACACACAGGACTCCTTGTTGCCGCTAGTCTCGTGTGCGCATGTGTTCGCGCGGGCCCCGCCGTGTGTCTATTGGTCCATGAGTTGCTAGCGAGCGTTCACGCATGAGGACGCGCCTCCGACTTGTCCGTGCGGTGGTGTATTGCAGTCAACCGTTCACATGCAGTCATTATCAGCTGTTCACATACAGCTCGGGTACCGCCTTTTAATTTCAAAACTTGAAATACACATAAAACACACATAAAAATACACATAAAACACCCAAAAACTTCAAAAATTCATTAAAATTTATTTAAAATCCAACAAAATTGCAAACAAATTCCTAAAAAATTTCAAACATTGCTCAAATCATTTGCCCTATTTTCTAAAGTGGGAATTCAAGAAATAAATTGCAAAAAATTCAAAACTTCCAAATTCTTTCAAAAATACATGTAAAATGTGTAAAATTTATTAAAAATTAGTAAAAATTTAGAAATATTTTCCAAAAATTTTTAGAAAATTTCACAAATTTCATTTTCCCTTTTGCTAATAATTTTTCCATTGAAAATGCTTCCATAAATGGCTAAAGTATTATTTGAAGCCAAAATCCTAAATTTTAATACTTCACCTCATGAAAATTCATTTCAAATTTCAAAAATCAGCTGAAAAATCATGGCAAAATTCAAACACGTTGTTGACACTTGTTGGATTGCTGAAATTCCACCCTTTCACTTCATAACATATTCATATGTCATATATCCCGTTTTAATCATTTTAAAAAAAGAAGAAAAAGAAAAAAAAACAAACAAAATAAAATAATATAGAAAATACAAACACACCTAAATTATAATTTTAAAAAATAAATAAATAATAATAATAATAATAATATAAAAGTAAAACAAACACAATGTGCTTTATTTTTTCCAGTGAGTGGTTTTTGCTTTTTTTGATTGGATTCCTTGCATTTGGGACTACTCAGTGCGACTTCAGTCTCTTGCATACACACCTCTACCATGTATTTATTTTTTGAGCTTTATTTATTTTGGTCATCTCTTAACCACAGTTAATTGTTAAAATGAAATTTATTCACCCACTTTTCCACGCGTCCTCGTGCTAAACACAGTTTTCTAATAACTTAAAAATCAACCTGCCGTTCACTTTGCATGCGCTACGTGCGCTTCAAAGGAACCTTAATTTTTAATAAAAATAAACGAGACGTAAAAAAAACACATGCTTGCAAAAAAGCGCTTCACATCACCATTAATTTCTAATTAATGAATTTGCATTTAGAAATCCCAGTCTGGGTATCGCAGTCCGAGTTTTGTTAAAGCATCGCTTCACCTTAATAATTTGTAATTAAAATTTTAAGAAGGAACCACAGTTTTCTTATTAAGATTTATAACCTGATAAAATTTCACCCATTGTTAATAATTTTTTAAAATGAATCCTTCATTAAAACCATTTCCCCTCACTGCACTTTTTTCTCCCTTTTTAGTAAACATGCTTCGTGGGATGGGCACGTAGTCCTTTAAGTTGAAATTGTTGGTCAAAGTTATGGTTAGGTCCTGATTAGGTTTTTATGGTATTATGGTTTGCTTATGTGATACGATTACGAGTGCGGTTTGTAGTTTTTTTTTTTCTTTTTTGCCTGATACGGGATTTTGGGTGCTGCTTGTTGCATCGCATGAAGTTTTCAGTCGCATATGTGTAGAGGTCATGCCGAATTTTTTCTAGGATGTGGGTTGTTTGGGGTGATCAATTAGTTAGTTACATTTGTGTATGTACTTCTTTTGATCGATTTCTTTTTTATAGCTCTTTGGTTGTTTTGCAGACATTCTTTGTGATTGTTTGTGTTTGTGGTGTGTGTGTTTTCCATCTGAATGGCACCTCACGCTCCTCCTCCTATCGAGTATGTCCCGTTGATCAGTAGGGATTATTCTTCCCTACTGGCTTTTGAGCCTATAGCGAAAGCAGGACTTGCAACTTTCGTGGTTGCTTCACTT
Organism: Lygodium microphyllum; assembly: GCF_053477565.2. NCBI lineage: Eukaryota > Viridiplantae > Streptophyta > Polypodiopsida > Schizaeales > Lygodiaceae > Lygodium > Lygodium microphyllum. The sequence continues at coordinate 23,548,381 of NC_141158.1, read as the reverse complement.
TCATTGATTCCAGACGATCCATCCCTATGTGATGAGTTTCTTGCATCATACAGTAAAAAATCGGGCCTGGTTCATGGTGCTTCCATGGTGTTGACACCCCAAGGGTTAGGGAAGGCTTTGTCTCTTCCCTACAAAGGAGAATCCTTTGTTTACAGCCAGGCAATTATTCTCCAATGATGAGATTCTCAAGCTGTTACATGAGCAGACCAAAGAGATTCTGGATGTCAAGAAAGTGATTAACACTTCAGGAGTGTCTTTTTCCATGATCACTGATTCTCTTTGGAAGTTAGTCTGCGAATTCCTCCAAGACATGTTTATGCCTGCCAAAACACTATCTCATTATTTGTCTAAGGAACTCTTCACAGCTTCTAGGATGGTGTTAAAAGGGGTTGCCATTGATTGGAGTACTTACGTGCATACGAAGATGGACCAACATTTTGTCAAAGTGACCAAAGGGAATGTCACAAATGTCACTTATGGTTCCTATTTATATGCTTTCTTGACATACTCAGGCCTTAAGCAGGGTGTGTTACCACCTCCTCCATCTGATCCAGTTCCTCCCCCTCCACCTTCAGAAGAGTCAAAACCTATTGACATAGAGGATCTTGATTCCCCTCCTCCATTGGTCATTCAGCGAAAGTGCTTGAAGCGTGTGGCAGATAAAACTCCCTCAGTCATTCCTTCAGTAACAGTTCCTGCTACTTCTGGCAGTGACCTTCCTACCTATCTCACATGCAACAACTTATTCAGGGCACATCGAGAGGGTTCTTTGGAAATATCAGTCCCTTCACTGAACAGTTTAGTGTCAGGAGATGCCATTCCATTCCTTTGTAATGACATCCAGAGTTCGATTGAACTTTCAGTGTGACAGCTTGTGTTCAACAGTTATATGCTTCTTTCTATGAACATCATATTGGGGAATATGGGAATTTTCCATAAGTTTGGGACACGTGGTCAAATCTTTGGATTTTTCATCACTTAAATACTATAACTCCAAATTGAGCGCTCTATAGCTCAATAGATTCCATTTTTCAAGCGCTTTCCAATGATATGTCACATCATATGGTTTTGAGAAACTTATGAGCATGTTATCCGGGTACCACCTTTTAGTATTCAAAAAATGGGATTTGGGAGATTCCCAAACTCACTAATATTGTGTTTATGAAGAATTGATGCAATCCAAAGACCAGTTGCATAAGGCAACCATAGAGTTAGCCTTTGCTAAAGACACTTGCTTATTTGTTTAAGCAGATGGAGCAATAGACCCAAATGGTTGAGACCCAGAGAGAAGAAATATCTTCTTTGAAGATTCAATTAGCAGAAGCTTAGTCAGAGGTCACTAGAGTTTTGGAGGAGAAAGAGAGAATGTCCAAAGAGGCTCAAGAGTTTCAGACTCTTTTAGATACGAAACTGTCACCTTTGCAGACTCCTGATAATACATTGGAATCACAAGCTTTCCGAATTAAGTAGTTGCCCTTTTATATAGAATTTGGCCTTCTATATGAAGCTTTCAACGATGGATCTTCCTCTTCTAGAGGATGGTTGGAGTGGGGCTTGGTCTTCTGATTTGCTGACAGAAGTTGTCCGTATGGTTTTTGAAGATTCTGTGACGACGAATACCATGTTGCTGTCTTATATGTATCTACGAGGTGATATGTTGATGTAGATTAGGCTTGGTATGTGGGGGATGTGGTTTTGTAAGCTACCTTATATGTCAACTATTTGGAGTTGAGGATAGATAACATGTTCCAATGTTATTCTTCTAAAGTGGCTACTTGTCTGGACACTTCATGGCATTCAATGATTGATTCTGTGGTCCTAAATCAACGTCAGAATATAGCTTCTATTTATGTGCAGAGCACTAACCAACTGAGGGTGGATCTCCTAGCTTATCTTTCCAAGAACCATCCATTTGATTAATTCTTCCTTGATGCCTATCAGAGACGATCTGTTTTAGGTCCCTCTATTCCTTGCCTATTGTACTATCAAAAAATGGCTCATTGCTATGATACTTATCTTTCCCTTTATCAAACCAACTCAACAGCTATCTTATCTCTCCTTTTCCAACCTCAGGGTTTTCCTCAAATTCCTATATTTACCTATTGTTCTTTCATTGAAGATCAAGTTTTTTCCCCTTCTCTGACATGTCTTTCTTCATCTATCCATATACCTTCTACTTTTCTTGCTTATCAATTGACACCTTTCCTAACTGATTCACTTAAATTTTCAGCCACTCATTCTTTAACTTAATCCTCCTTTTATGATTTTGCCTACCCATCTCTTCATCCTCTTTTACTTATTCCACTTCCATCTCTTGCCACTTCTATTTCTCAACCCCCTCAGTTGGTTAGTGGGTACGAAGGATTTGATCAACAGATTCCGAGAAATAGAGGATGGAGCTCAACTGATTCTCTCACAGGACCACAAATTAACTGGCAATTAATTCTAGGGGATTGGACAACTGCTAGTCAAGCATACCATAATTACCTCCATTTTGCTCACCAATATTCATAATCTCTAGATCCGTCAGTGAGATTGACAACTCATTTTGCTTAGTATCTAGCATATATGCATAGGCATTCCCATAACGATCAAAAGGCCATTCCAAATATTTGTATGAATGTCAATGTGAACATTGATTCCCAACAGTTGGATGTCCTATATTTTCATGCCCTACGTCTACCTAGCAGATACCTTGTTTTGCTAGAAAGGATGTGCTGCCTTCAATTCTTTCAAAATCCTCCCAAGACATTTGTGAATGAGTCCTTCTCCATGGTTGTTTTCGAAACCATAAAGCCTTCAAAAGGGATCACCTTCATTGATGCCTTTGCAATGTATTTTGTATGATTCTTAATGATATATATCTATTTTTGGAGGTGTCATTCACATGATTGTGTTTTTGTGTATATTGTAATAATTTGTATGTGATGAGTTCGTGCTGGTCGAATAATTTGTTCGAGAGCTCTTTTCAAACTATTGATGGTGGATGGAAGGCCTATGGTGGAAAGCTAAAGAACCTCTTATATCCTTTACAAATTTGTTATGACTTTTAATTGATTATCAGATGAGTTAATGAATAACGAAGTTTTCCTTTAGTAGTATTTTTTTCTAGAGATACAGATGATAAGTTGGGGTCGCGGTTTGGAAGAGATTATTGAATATACTTAGGAAGATTAAAATTGAGCTCTTTAGTGAACTTATATTCTTCTTTTACTTAGGTCCCAAGGATGCGTCCTTTCTAAGTGTGGGGATATGTTGAGAGTGGAAAAAGACTGAACTTTTGATTGATTTTTGTTGTTTTTGAGGTCTGAATGATTGATTTTTGATGGATTTAGAGTGATGTATGGTTATTAAAGGAAGTGTTTGAGAGTGTTTTGGATGATATTGATTATGTTTTGAAAGCTCATGATAATTCTTAGTGGAGATATGAAGCTCCATAATGTTCTGATAGGTTCTGCTGAGGTTCTAATTGGTTATGTATAGCTTCTATTTTGTTCTGATTGTCTTCTGTATGAAGCATGGATTGATTATTGATGAAGATTGAAATGTTTTGGAAGTTTATTGAATAGTTTTTGATAGTTTGGAATGGTTTTAGTATGAATTATGAGGATTTGATGTTCTTTGATGACCTTCTGTAAACCTTTTGTAGAGCCTCTATATCTGTTCTGTATCTTCTATGTTCTTGTACTGTAATGTACTGTTCTGTATATTTTTTGTAAGTGTTCTGTAGAATGTATGTGTGACTTTGGGAAAGTTTTCTAACTTTTGGAAAGGATGAATCTAAGTTCAAAAGAGCTAAAACAAATGGAAGAAGCAGCTGTGCTGAAGACTGAAGAGAAGACTGGAGTGATAGTGACAGTAGTGAGCTATGAAGAGACACTATAGTGGCTCTGGTGCCTCTTCACATCAAGCATACCTCTTGAGAGGTGCATCCACGACCTAAGAAGGATTATTGAGAGTTATTATGAGAGTATTGTAGTGAGGAGATGATGTACTATTGAGAGAGAGAGAGAGAGAGAGAGCCAGAGATAGTCAATTTCTATCAAAACAATGCAACTGTATATGAGAGATTGAGAGAGAGAACTATGAAGACATTGAAGATGAATACTATGTGATTGATTTCCATTCAAAAATGGTGTATTCCTTTATGTTCCTTGTTATATTGAAGAATACTATGAAGATGTTGAAGATTATGGTTGATTCTATCAAATCCGTGGGAGATATCTACTATGATGCTGCGTGGAGATTTGTTGTTTTCTTTGTTTTGGTAATCAAAAGAATGAAATGAAAGCTTGTTGATGTTACAAGATAGATTTTCTTGCAGTAGAATCCCCTTTTCCTTGGTGTTCCTCTTGGGGCTCCAAAGATTTTCAAGCTTCAAGATGCCTTGTGAAGACCTACTAGAGCCAACATCCAATGTGTGCACTATGGGGGTAACCACTTGCCAACAGAGTGCCCAAAAACTAGACCAAGAACATGTGTTAACTATCGAAGGTACATGCATGAGGCTATACACTACAAGTTGCCTCAATGGTTGCCTTACCAACACCAATACCCCATCAACTACCAATACTAGTTTGGTTGAGGGAGGTCCACTAGCTCTGCCAACACCTGATGACCAAAGGCTAACTGTACCTAGGGCCCATAACCGGTATACCTAGACCTCCTATGCAATCATAACCCTACCACATAGTGATGCTCCTGTGCATTATGTTGACGAACCACTCAAGGAGGATCCACATACATAAATTCATATATGTCCTATGATGAAGAGGGAAATCGAGTCCTTATGAACTATAGGCCCATCCTAGTCATGACATTGGATGGGGAAGAGGATGAGGACTAGGAGTCACAAGAACCATTGACCTACTAGACTTGTGTTCACCTGGACATATATCATGTCGTTGCTGTGAAAAGGAACAAGCCAACAAGGAAAAAGGCGAGTTGAGATGCCATAAATGTAGGGTTACACATTAATATGTAGACTCCCTAGGAGAAAAGCATCAACTAGTATGTATCTCAAGCATGCCATCTGTACCCTTAGGACTATTTGGTATTGAGTCCTTGGATGATGAGGCTACCCATATATCAGTAACTAGGGCATAAGCCAAGCAAGCCATAGTGTCAATATCTCGTCAGTTACCTCTATCAGGTTTGCAATCATATAGAGGTAACTGACACTATGAGGTTTAGGGTTTACGGTAACCTGATAAGCTTATTGCTATATTTGGCTTTAAACGATTACAAACGCATTCTAAAGAAAATGCATATGAACTATCGCTTAGGAAAATAGCCTAAGTAATATAATAATTAACTATTCAATGAAAAGACGTTTTCACTTGGAAAATGATTATTTGCCCGTCATTAAGAAAATATCATAATTACGATTTATTTTGTGATATTTATTGTTATTTCATTAATGACGCATGTGATCATAATATCAAAAAAAAGATAGACAATGTTAGGGAAGGGAATATTTTATAATTTTTTCCTAAAAGTGGCTATCTCTATTTCATTTTGCTAATGATAAATAAACGTGTATGATTTTTATAATAATTTATAAAAAATAATTTAGATAATATCATGAAATAATCAATGCATTAAATCAACCAAAAATTACATAGAAAAATATTTACTCGATGCACATAAATTAGGTGCGTGAAAATATAATTCTGTGTATAAAAGATGAAAAAAAAATTGTACTTATGATTTTTGCATTGCTTAAAGTTTTCAAAAAAACAATCAGCATTGCACTTAGGACATAACTAAATGAAAATTGATCTTTCTAGATAACATTGAAAGTTTGACAAATGGTCAACATCGTCGATTAAACCATGGAATATGAGTAGAGTAAAATAAATTTATTTTCTTACTGAAAACACACGCAATTTAATATTAATGATTATATTAGCGAGAGCGTCAATATAATGAGTTGACCCACATATGAATCAGCAAGAAAACCTAACCTGAAATATTGAGAATGTTGAAGCAAAAACAACTATGAAATACTCGACAACCCTAAAACTATTAGTATCATGAAATTAAATAAATATCAGAAGTGTAAAAGAGGGAGATTTAATAACGGGAAAATACTAGCTACATTGGCTGGTATATAAGGTGAGAGAGACTTAATTTTTCATTATTAGATAAGTATACAAGTCTTCTTTCTCCTTCACCTTGCTCTCCAAGCTTCCATGTCTTCCCTCCCTCTCTCCTAGTCTTTCTCTCTCCATTTCTAGTCTTTCTCTCTCCTCGTAATTGTCTTTCTCTCTCTTTTGCTCTTCTTCTTCTTCTTCTCTGCAGTCTTCTCTCTCTTCTTTCTCTCTCCCAGTCCCTCTCCTTGACAATTGGTATCAAAGACTAGGTTCTTGGTCCCAATTAGTCCCTCATTTTACCCAGTTACAACTTTCTAGTCACATGGAATTTTGAGTCACAAGTACACAGGTACAAGGAGTAGTACGGGAGTTCCCAAAGATTTCTGGACCACAAGGACTGTAGGCAGGAGCATTAATGGTGGCTTAGATCAAGTTTGGAGGAAGGAAGACCGACTTTGGCAGCTCGTGGGTCATTTTTGGCCTATTTTGAAGGTAAACTCTTAGTAACCGTGGTCACAGGAGTTAGAAGAAAGTCTAGTTGGGGTTACTTTTCAGGGAGATTCTTCTCTCTCCTCATTTCTCAAGCTTCTTGCAAGCTTTCGAGGAAATCAAGCCCAAATCTTGCTCCCTTCTCTTCCATGGAGTGTCAGCCCTCTTCCTTGCTTTCCTGGAGCTCAAGAGCAACCAACCAAGCAGTCTTTAGCTGTGGTGACAATCTCCAACCCTCCAGGAGCAGCCTCGTAAAATTGGGCGCAAAACGCGGGCTGCTTCCTATCCAGATTGACAGCACCCAGTCCTCCTCCCCTTCCTGGCTCTCACTCCCAGCTTATTGCAGGTCCCCCGAGCAAGATTGAACCTCCCTTCTCAGCTTCTTGGACTTCTCTTCCACATCAGAAATCTTGACCATGTGCAGTCCATGGTAGCCATGAAAGCTTGGCATCAAGCTCAAAAATCTTGAAGATTTTGGTCTTTTCTTGGTCCCGGGAGTTCCCTCTTCAAGCCTAGCTCAAGATTTGGCCATCAAGAAGCATGGGAAGAAGATTAGAAGCAAGATTTGAAGACATGCACTTGTGGGCAGCCATGGCTATGGAATTAGAGCTTCAATTTCAGTAAGAGCTCATCATGGGAAGGTCCTGAGCTATCCTATCTCCAAGCTATAGCCACATTGGAGCTCATTCTCATGATTTGAAGGCTTCTTGGAAGCAAGAAGGCATTATGGAGTGCCCATTTGGAAGGAATCCTTCTCTTGTGATCAGTCTATGCAAGCAATGCCCTTCCCCCATGGAGAATCCTTCTTCCCCAAGCTTAAATTCATCCTTTCTTGACGGAGCACAACCATTTTGGAGCTATGGAGCATGCGGGATCAAATTGGAGCTCTCATGAAGGACGGAAGTGGCATTAGTGGCTGCCTTCTTCATCAAACAACACAAGGTAACCGATTCTTGGCTCTCATTCTCTCCCATTAAGCCTCTTGTTGAATCCTATCCACTTGTTTGAGAGGATGCATGAGTCCAAGTAGGTAATAGGAGTCCCAAACATTGGATGCATGCTGAATATTAATGTCAGTCATTCCCATTTGATCTTATGGCATTGGAATGGATTTGATTCATGCTGAAGCTTCATTGAGATTATATTTTTGCTTACCCTAACCCGTTTGGCTTCTTGTGAATGGGCTCAGCCAAGAATTGATTAAGAAATCCATTGTATAAGGGTGAGTAGGCAGTGAGTCACTGCCGGTAATCTCTTTATCCCTATTCCCAATTCCAATTCCATGCACTTCATGAAAAGCCCAAATTTTACATTCCTAAAATGCATCTCATGCTGGGTGTTTAATTAATAAATGTTTGCCATGTATATTCCGGGTGAGGAAAATCCCGATGCCAGGCAAGGTAGCAAGATAAATGAGGGGTGACCCCCCCTTGTCATCAAAGACCCTGAAGGGGTGCACAACCCGGCCTGGGGGAAACTTTGCCCACCTCCTGGTGATCCGGAGCCCAAAACTCGTTTCCAGGTGCATATACTTCTTGGAAAATTGAGAAATTGGCTTGGCATGATGGACTTTTGACTATGGCATGACACACTCTTGTGTGTATGGGATGTATGGATGTACCTCAACAAATGTATCTTTAGATACACATGCAGCTATGTATGCAGTGATGTATGGGAATGCATTGCCTTACTTGGGTTGAAGATGGATGTATGTATCATTGGATACACCTATGCAATCATATATGCAGTAATGGCCCTTCTCGCACGTACAAACTCCTCCATCTCTGTTTAGTCTATTTCAAATTGCCGCATAACCTCTACATGCCTTATAGTAGTGGCACGATTTAGTTCTTCTTGTTGTACAAGGTGCTCCAATTGTTGGCAAACTTCTCGTAGCACTACCTCCTCGGCTCGTCGACTGTCAATGCCAGCCAGTATACCCTATTGAGTGACCAGGGTATACTGGGTGATGAATCACTATAACAGTGCAATGGAATTTCCTGAAAAAAAAGAAACACATGCACCTTACCTATCAATGCACATTGCATATATATAAATAAACATGAATAAGTCACTCTACTTACATTAGGAATATCAAGAATTTGCATGCATAAAAGTGAGGCATTCAGAGCAGTTTTCCATCCACAAGAGAATGCATCTGACTAGACGGGCACCACGACCCATTGTATTTGCATTGCATCCGCCAGTGTCCCCTCCAACACTAGATGCTTGTACATCATCACAATTTTTTTTGCACAACTACAAAGACACCTTGATGTTACAACAAATGCATTGAACTTGCATAGAATGCAATAACTGAATATAGTGTTGAGGTTACTCACTGTCTAACTCGACAATGGAATCCATTGGATCTCCCCGAATTGGCTAAAAATATTGTATTCATCTCGACCGAATGTAACAACAAGCTCCAATGCTCACTAAGTTAACGAGGAAAAACAATTATTCGTAGCATACTCACTTAAGGCCTCTTAAATATATTCTTTAATAGTCACAACATACCTTTGATTATAGGCCATACAAATGATTTTAGCGTCATCCAACCTAGCACTCCCGAACCAATCAAGTTGTCTGATGAACGTTTGTGCATCATCACGCAATGCAATGGAGAACATAGGGTCAAGAAAAAAAACTTGTCTTTGATGTTCCTCTGCTAGAGACACCAAATTGAACCTATACGTAATAACAATTGGGAAAGTAAGACTCAAGCATTTGATCAAATACTTATTAAAAATAAGACAATTAAATAGAATACTTACACCATTTCCGCATGCACTATTGTGTCTGTGGTCATCCAGCTTTCAAAATGCTGCATGCATTGCACGTCGTGCAAGTCCATCGATAAAACCTCTTTGGTCCCCAGAATGGTAAAGCCACAATTTATAGAAGAAGAAGAAGAAGAAGAAGTGGACGTTAGCATATTCTCGTAATCCTGGAGGCCGGCCTCCACCTCCACCCTCTGAGCATGCTAATGATGTACTCATCATTAATATCTTGGTGCTCTTTAGAGGGGCCGACTCTTGAGTCTTGTGATTGGGTCATGGGCTCCAGCTTGTAGCCATGGGCTAGGCTTGGGGCTCCCGGTCGCTGTTGGGGCTCCAGCTCCATGGGCTGGGGCTCTTGGGGCTGGGACTCTTGGGGTTGGGGCTGCTCTTACAAAAATTCCTCAACAAAAATCTATGATTCATGCCCTCTCTGCGACCTTGTATTGAGAGGGTAGGACGCTTAATATGGTTCTGTGTTATGGTGCCCTAGATGGATAGGAGGGATTGGAGAGGGATTGCAAGGATGTCATGCATGCGAGGGTCACAAATGGGAGGAGACTGAACCAGCTAATCATATCCATAGCGGAGCCTCCTGTTAGTATCAAAGTCTCTTGCCATCACCGTAACCCTGTGTGCATGTGCAGCAAGCATGTAGGAATCCTCCATGAATTCAATCAAGAAATCTTCACTAATCTCTTGGAGGGAAAGGAGGACATAAGGGGTCCACTGCATCCCTATTCTATGACGCTCGCAGATCTCTCTGACAACCCTTTGGAAAGGGAGCCTTGCGATTGCAAGCTGCATGTGGCACAAAATGTGCCTAAGCTCGTCAAGAACTCCCCTATGTGCATTGTATCTTCATCTCCTGGACTGAACTAGTAACATAGCATCACCTTGGTCTGACATGAGGCTTTGTTGTGGTTGGCCGATTATTATTTTTGAGACCTCAAAATAACACAATATTAGTGAGTTTGGTAATCTCCCAATTCCCATTTTTTGAATACTAAAAATATGGCACCCGGAAAACATGCCCATAAGTTTCTCAAACTCATATGATGTGACCTATCATTGGAAAGTGCTTGAAAAATGGAATCTATTGAGCTATAGAGCGCTCGATTTGGAGTTATAGTGTTCACATTATGACAAATCCAAAGATTTGACCACGTGTCCCAAACTTATGGGAAATTCCCATATTTCCCAATATGGTGTTAATTCCCCTAATGGTTGTTAAGCCAAGATCTTATTAATATCACAAGTCAATCAAGAGACAACACCTAGATCATCCACGCATAGATATAGCAGTTCTAGTAGACACCAACCTCTAAATTGTAAAAAAGCATTCGAAGTAGCTTCTTCAAATATGAAGATCTTAACCAACTTAAGCTCCTCCATCTAGTAGATTTGTTTAAGGCTGGTTTAACTCTTTGACCTATAAAGTATAGAAGAGCATTCAACCCAATCTTCAAATATGAATACCTTAACCAACTTAAACTCCTCCATCTAGCCGATTCACTTAAGGACGGTGTATGTCAAGGTAGGTGCTTTCCCTATAAGGGACATGGAAGAAATCTAACCAACTAAGCCTCATATTTCATGGGATCCAAGGGATGTCACTTAGAATGCACAACTAGGCATGTTCTCTCTTGGTTTCTAGGTGAGTACACCTCACTATGAATTATAAGACATGTATACAACACATGGAAGAAATGCTAGGTTGTGGCTACAGCAATTGGATCCTTGATGGAATCTAGGTGACCATAAAAGACAAAAAATACAAGTATGTAGCAGCCTTTAATTGGGCAACAAGCTAACGTAACGAAAGCCGCCCATGGAGTCGCAAAGTCGCCTCATGCTCAAGCAGCATCAAGGACATATTAAGAAAACTGACAAGAGTCGTAGATGTCTATGCTCATAAAGCATTCACCACTCCATCAAAATCCTGAGGAAGCTTGTAGAATACTATACCAACAAAATGTGCCTCTGATAGGGTAGATTGCATAGTGCAAAGATGGTTCTGGATTTGGGTAACTCGAAGTAGGAATGATTTGGATCATGTCTTTGGTTTCAAACTTCAATTGTTGGATCTGTCCATAGAGAGAAACGGCCTTCATGGTGGAAGGAGCCTCATACATCAACTGCAACTTCGAGGAGACATTGGAAGCTGTCCTGTAGGGGGTGACCACCGATAGGACTTCTTTGGAAATACACCGAAGTAAGGTCATGTAAGCACGGGCATCATCCGAATCCCATGTAAGCACTACTTCCTCATGGTTGTCTTCATCAAAATCAACTGGAACAAGAGAAGGCCATTGAGGATGTGCAATAGCTCTACCAACCATGTACCATAATCGCTTCTGGATAAACCATGCCTTCATTACCGCACTCCACATGTAATAATCAGGTCCATGGAGCTTGCCATCAGTGGATGTGCATGGAGGAGCCATAGATGAGAATTAGAGAAAAGAAGGTACTTGGAGAGGGAACACAAGCACAGACTACAAAAACAAGAGTTCACAAACAGTATAACCCAAAATCTGGCCAAAAGAAGACAAAAGCTACTGCAAAAAAATCAACAAATCTGTCAAAAACTACCAAAAACAACAAAAATAGTCTGAAGGTATAGTTGCCCAGCTAGGAAAGAGTCAGGAACACCAAAACACATGCTAAGTACTGCCACAAATAGGCTCAAAAACTATTGCAGCAGCCTAAAAAATGAAAACAAAGTACAACAGAGGGGTTGTAGACAACAGGTGATGGCAAATCCGCAGAAAACGTAGGTAAGACAAGTCGCCTATATGGAGCAGTACTCACTTGATTAGCAAGGGTGAAAACAGTCCTCAAATCAGCAAGAAAACATAGTAAGAGCACAAGTCCTGAGCTCTGATACCATGTTAAAAGTGGAGCAGCAATGGAAGCGTAAACATATGGTGTAATAAACTGCTAAAACACAAGACAAAAGAGAAAGAGAAAGAAAGAACACAATGCAAATGAGAACTCAAATGTATGCTTGAGAAATGGAATCCATATATCAAATATGAGATTGTCACATACAACAATGAGTCACTAGCTGTGTGGGCACCACCACTGACTCCTCTCTCCACCACAAGACCTCCAGGTGGTGAACTGAACTGGCTAAGGAGGAGGAGCCCAGAATATGTATAGGCATGAATAATGCCATAAAATATGTTAGGTCGGCCACCATTTAATGATGGCTTATTGGTAGCAATAAATGCCACAATAGCATAAAAGGATACACACCAATATGATGGTCTACCAAAAGATGGGGGTGGTGACAAAGTCCCATAAGTTGATGTATGTAGGATGCAGTCCACTTTGCACAACCAAAGGGAGTAGTTTGAACCATCCAAAAGCTCTTTCTTTAGGAGAGTAGGATGCATACATACCTATACAAATTGTCCCATGATAACCATGCGAGGTCTTTTGATTGCTCCAAGTAAAGAAACATGAAGGGAGAGGGTGGCGATGGTGCTTGATCACACTCCAAAGTGCACTTTAGTCTTTAGTCTCATTCCAATCTCTAATCTCTTTCAGATTAGTGAGCTCGTTTATATCTTCAAATAAGAAGTCAAGAACAAACTTTGAGATGTAACAAGTACAAGGAAAAAAAGTAGATTCTATAACTTAATTGGAGGTAGGAGATAGTGACAATGAATTTATGATGGTGCTAATAGGAGAAGGGGATTCCTAAGGATAATATGGACTATAATTATAAGTATTTGGATATTAAGCAGTATGTCTAGGCTAGAGGAAATTGATTATTAAGGTAGAATAACATGTGAGTAACAAGATTATGAAGCCAAGGTAACAATAACCCTAGCTAGAGGCTAGCCCTCTCCTCCTCCTCCTCTTCCTCTCTCTCTCTCTCTCTCTCTCTCTCTCTCTCTCTCTCTCTCTCTCTCTCTCTCTCTCTCTCTCTCTCTCTCTCTCTCTCTCTCTCTCTCTCTCTCTCTCTCTCTCTCTCTCTCTCTCTCTCTCTCTCTCTCTCTCTCTCTCTCTCTCTCTCTCTCTCTCTCTCTCTCTCTCTCTCTCTCTCTCTCTCTCTCTCTCTCTCTCTCTCTCTCTCTCTCTCAAACATCATTACAACACCACCCAAGCCAACTTGGGAACCGAACCTATGGGAGGAATACCTACGCCAATGAGTTTATAACTTGGAAATAGAAAATGTGGCTTTGAAGGACTCGTTTTCCAAGGTGCATACACATTAGCTCAACTAGAGGAGCACTTGGCTATGGAGGTGACTAAAACTAATAAGAAGATTGAAGATGAAGTTAAGGACCTAACAACAAAATGCAAGAGGAGGTAGAGAAGGAAATTCAAACAAGGAAGCAAGAAGATAAACAAGGTATGACAAAAACTATTTTTCTATAGTTATTGAAGCTAAGAGTGAATCTCATGGCACAATTAAGAGGACTTCCTAATGGTAGACATAAAGAAACACAAGAGAAACTAAAGGATGAAGACTACAAAGAATGTTAAGAGACATACAAGTTATTAAACTAAAGCCAATACTAAAAAATCAAGGTTTCAAGTGGGTATGATACCATGACAAATCACCAAACAAGGAAATAACCAAGCAACCTTGGAGATTGGAGATGTACATGATAAAATTGAAGTACTAAAGCCAATACTTAAAAATCAAGGTTTCAAGTGGGTGTGATACCATGGCACATCACCAAACAAGGAAATAACCAAGCAACCTTGGAGATTGGAGATGTACATGATAAAATTGAAGTACTAGAGCAATCAAAAATTTTCAAGGGACCCAAACTATGGATCGTAGACAACCTCACACCAGCACAACTCAAAGCATAACCAAGTGAGATCGTTAAGATGAAGGCAACTAGAAAAGAGCACAAACGGGCAATTTATTGAGACGGCAAAGCCATCATAGAAGAGTTTAAAAGGCCTAAGCAGTAGTCTACTTTAGGGTCATTGACTTATACAGTAACTCTTATACTTTTGTAGTTCATGTTCATTGATGCCAATGGCACCCCAAAACGGATTGTATATGTATCTTGAGTTTTTCATTTTGTCCTATGCACCTTTGAGGCATCCTTTTGTGTGTGTGTGTGTGTGTGTGTGTGTGTGTGTGTGTGTGTGTGTGTGTGTGTGTGTGTGTGTGTGTGTGTGTGTGTGTGTGTGTGTGTGTGTGTGTGTGTGTGTGTGTGTGTGTGTGTGTGTGTGTGTGTGTGTGTGTGTGTGTGTGTGTGTGTGTGCGTGTGTGCGTGTTTGCTTGTGCGTCCGTTTGTGTGTGTGTGTGTGTGTGTGTGTGTGTGTGTGTGTGTGTGTGTGTGTGTGTGTGTGTGTGTGTGTGTGTGTGTGTGTGTGTGTGTGTGTGTGTGTGTGTGTGTGTGTGTGTGTGTGTGTGTGTGTGTGTGTGTGTGTGTGTGTGTGTGTGTGTGTGTGTGTGTGTGTGTGTGTGTGTGTGTGTGTGTGTGTGTGTGTGTGTGTGTGGTAATTGTATTAATTACCAAAATATAAATTTAGAAGTACAAGTTGACTACAAGAACTAGGAGTCTATATGCCCAACAAAGGAACCAAAGAAATAATAGTGTGCCAAGGAAGGAGATTCTATCAAGAAACAATTGTTGCTAGCTCAATGATGTCAAGCTACCCATGAAGGCCACTAAAACAAGCGATGTAGCTTTGTACTCTAGAAGCAAAATAAAAAATGAATGCATTCCATATAGTCTAAGTGTGCCAATGTCCCAAAAGTACGAAAATCGAAAGAGAACTTTCATATGTGGCTAGACAAGACCTAAGAACTTGGGTTGTCCAAGAACCCAGTCCTTTGGAGACATCAACAACCCTACCACTCGAGGCCAAACAACAAACATTTGAGATTATACTTTTCTTGCCACCAGACAAGAAAGAAATTGATGACAAGAATTTTATTCAAAAAAAACATCAACCATTCAAGATATGACATCTTAAAAGTGTAGAGGCTAAAGGCAGAGCACCAACCAACATTCACTAGATGAGCACTTTATATTTGAAGGGGGTTTAATTGAGCCAATCAACCATCACCATAAATTTCCAGTTATAGTTACTTTTATGAAGACCCTAAGTATAGTTGCCCTTTTGAGCTACCCAATCTTTATCTTGTATAAGCAAGTGGTATATCTAACTCATTGATGCACCACCCAAACACAACCAACCACTAAGCATCCAATGTTGCTAAGGGGTGTCATAGTTCAAAGGGAGAAAAGGCTATAAAGCATGTAAGGAAATCGAAATAGTATCCCATAAATCATGATAGCCTCTAGAAACATGAAAGACTCGATGAACTAATCTAAAAGACATGATAGCACTTGTAGGCAGATCTCTCTCTCTCTCTCTCTCTCTCTCTCTCTCTCTCTCTCTCTCTCTCTCTCTCTCTCTCTCTCTCTCTCTCTCTCTCTCTCTCTCTCTCTCTCTCTCTCTCTCTCTCTCTCTCTCTCTCTCTCTCTCTCTCTCTCTCTCTCTCTCTCTCTCTCTCTCTCTCTCTCTCTTTGCAATGATCCTCGCAATCTTCTCGATCGTGTGACAATCTTCAAGATGATCATCTTGACATTCCTGCTAATCTTTAAGATCACAATCAAGGCTTCTTTGATCCTCACGGTCATTGTTTGAGTGGCAATCCACCTTGTCTTGCCAATCATACAAGTTTGCCATGCCTCCTTAAAACCTACAAAAAAACACAAAGATGCACAAGCAAACTATTGCATTTCAATGTTCCCTATTCCAAAAGGTAAAGATAACTACTACAAAGATTGTGTTTTAATAGCCACATGCTATAGAACTATCATCGGGACCAAAAACAATCAATGGCATCGCATAGACAAACTTGCAAAAACTCAACTTCTTGGTATTGCCTCCTCTTCAGGGAAACTCCAATTCTCTCATTTGGAAATGATACCATGTGAAAGTGCCCAATGGAAGAGAATCACAAAGGGTGAGAGAAGGGAAGAGACTTTGAAAAACACAAAAATGAAGAAATATGACTCCAACAATTTACAAAATACTATTGATACAAAGTTGTTTTAATCAACCTCTATAGGCAATTGGTATGCATCAATGAGGGCATCAAAACAAGCAAACAGAGAGTATGCCAAGCTAAAAGAGGGAGAGAGAGAGAGAGAGAGAGGAGTACTAGCATCAATTGACCGAGTGTGGCAAGCTAAGGGTGATCAATAGCTGAGTGCTAAGACTAGCTGATCAACTATCTAAAATAGCAAGAAAGCTAGCCGAATTGCCATAAATCTTGCTACCCTACACTAACTACTATCAATCAATGTGCCACATGGTAAAAGCACAATGCACTTAACCTATACAATGTGAACATAGCTAAAATTTGACTAAACATAATGCATTCAACCTATACAATGTGAACACAACTAAAAATTTGAGTAAGTTGAAAATGGAAATGCAAATGCATTAAAGGCTATCAAAACTCTTCTATCTCCATTAGACTTTGACGGAGCTCACAACCAATAGATGATCAACATGAATATAAGAAACACTAGCAAATTTATGCTTCATATGAGTCACTAACAACAAGGAGGCCATATTCTCCAAGAGGGCTTTGTGATACGATGGGCACTACCATTGGTGTGAAGCAAGGGTGTCCAATGTCACATTCTCTACTTGGTGTTTATCAATGAGCTCTCATATTGAGTGCACGAGTTAGTGGGGCCAAGTGCAAGCCTAGTTGGTATATAGACACCCATCTTGTTGTATGCAAATGGTGCAATGCTAATCGTAGACCCTCGCAAGGGCTTACAAAGACAAATGGATGCATTGCAAGCATTTTTCATAAATAGAGGGTTGACAATGAACCTTGGGAAGACTAAGGTGATGGTATTCAATACCACACAAGTCTTGGATGATACAAGCAGGGCATCAATGTATTTTTGGAGGGGTTATGGTTGGGTATGCTAAATCTTATGCATATTTAGGGGATCATATTCACAAGACCTCATTGTGAGATGCAATAGCCACAAGGTTGGATAGAGAGTATGCCTTGGAGCACTCAAGGGGAAATGTGCATATGTTCAATTCAAAGAATAACATAGCAAATTATGGTTATTCGATATATTAGTTACCCCATCCTTCTACATATCCCCAATATTGTGAGCCGTGTCTTTGCAAAAAGACCTGGAATAGTATTGAGGCCACTAGTGATCACAACTGCTCACATTGATACAAAGCAAACCGTTAGAACCCCATGAGATTGTTAGAGTAGAGATGGGATCAGCTCATGTGGTTATTGTGGCATTATTTTAGTCCAAGACTGGGTTACAAAGAATATAAGAGTTCCCTAAGTATAGATATCCATGCTTTGGCATTGACTTTCTGCAAACAATTAATAAAGAGTGGAGAGGTATGCAAAGATGCACTCATGATTTAGCATACACGGATTACAAACGGATGCACTGCCACCACTATAGTATAGTTTGGATAGCCCACACTTTGCAAACATTATCAAGATTGATACAATGCTTACATGGATGCACTCCCCAGAGCCCTTTGACACAAAGAGAACACAATACCATCACCATTTCTTACATGTATAAGCTAAGGGATTCATTGTCACACCGGCACATATGGATGTACATCCCTCCCATGGGACATGTACTGCTATTGGATTGATACAAATATCACACCAACTCGAGATTGAGACAAGATAGCATACACACAATCTGAGGATATGTACTTGCCAATTATGCCACCAAGAGGTTGACTCTGAGGAGCTCTTTATTTGCAGATGTATTGCATATTACAAGATCAAAGGGAAATTTCCAAGGACGGGTTTGGGCCTCTTCGTAGAGTAATGAAGTACAAGGATCATAGACACTCAAGAGTCCCTAGGATTGTTTCTTCTAGAGCTGCGAACACACAAAGAGAGACTTTTGAGCAGCAACAGGAGAAAGCAGGGCAAAGCCAATAAGCCAGCAGGTTCTTACAAAGTTCTTCAATGCTAGCTCTGGAGCTAGCTTGTCAGACACTAGCACTACATCAACATTGACACACCATCCATGAGTCAAAGGGGTCACAATAGATTAGGCAGTCACACTTGTAGAGCATGGCACCCACTATCCTGTCGCTGTGCCTGGCATCCTTACCTTATTTGGGCCATCATCACACACAATCGAAGAGACTTGCTATCTTGGATGACCCCATGATAGAGATGTTCTTGCCCCAGAGATAATACAACATCTGTTGAGAGTCCAATTAATCAAGTGGCCAGCTAGGGGATCATCAAGAGATTGTTTTGTACATGATAGTACCCTATGCTTGCAATCCTTAGGATTGTAAGCATCAGCATAGCTATTTCATTTTCATTGTTGTTCTCCAATCGACAACATGGTTAGATGTACTCAATTCTTCATCTCATAGGCCATTCTGCTTTTTTAGAGACGTAAATACCTCTCTCTCTCTCTCTCTCTATATGTACATGCATTTATGTGCACACACATGCACATTTATGCATGTGCGCTAGCAAACATTCCCCAATGTGTGCCCGTTCACTCAGGCACCCCCTGAATTCTAAATCCATAAGCTCAAGGCCAGTGCAAGCAGAGATTCCCCTTTTTGGAAGAGAGTTGGCCAATTGTGCCTGGGCTGATCCAAACACTTCCTTCTTGGTCCTCAGGTTATGACTGCATCTCTTCAGTTCAGCTGTTGCATGGATGTCCCTGGTGCAGCTGCTACAAGCCTAGAGGAGGATGCCCCTCCTTAGCCAAGAGGGCAACCAGTTGGCTGCTTATGTCAAGCAACAGAACTGGATTGGGAACACATGATGTAAGATTGAAGTTTCCATCTTGAAGGGAGAGGACGGCATAAATGGGACCTGAAGAAGACAACCACAGAAAGAGGGCTCCAGTGCCAATTAGAAAAGTAAGGTGACAAAAGGCAGAGGAGAAGAATTTCCAATTTCATACTTCTGCTGAAGGGGAAGAACAATTTTTGATTCCCTACCTCTGCTGTCCTCTCCACCAAAGAGAACAACCTCTGCATCATGAGCAGAGAAATACCATTAAAACTCCCCACGTGATGAGACAGAGAGGTTGCCTCAAGCAACACGAATAACATTTCTACTGTTTCTTGCAGATGGCGACTTGAGGCTTGTCTGTGTTAGACAGAGGTCCTGCCAACCTCACCAACCTTCATTTCTTTGCCCATTTTTCTCACACCTTAATCCTTTTTTTTGGCACATGGCTTTCAGAATAACTTGTTCTTGAAATTTATATATGGATATGTCCACTTACAACAGTCCAGCAGAATCCCAAGCTTCATTTTTCACTCTTAAAGCTTCAATCGTGTCTGCATCCTCTTGCATGCCTGCGGCTGCATAAACATTACTCATAGAGACATAAGCCGCAGCATCTTTTTCATTCAATTGTACTGCATGTTCAAAGGCCAATCTTCCAAGCTTTACATTACCCCCTTTTTGACAAGCGCTCAACAGAGCACACCACATTGGAAAATAATCAGGAGATGGCATTTTCTTGATCACTGCTATCGCCTTGTCAAAGTGGCCTGCACGGCCAAAGAGATCAACCATGCAAGTGTGGTGATCTAGACTTGGGATGATGCCATAGCATGTGCTCATAGTCTCAAAGTTCAATTGACCCTCATCCACAAGACCCGAGTGACCGCATGCCTTAAGCACAACAGTGAGTGTGATCGAATTTGGCTCCACACCTTCTCCAATCATTTTGTAGAATAAATCAAAAACAATTTCATCTTTGCCAAGGTGGGCATATGCTGCAATTAGTGCAGTCCAAGAGACTACATCTCGAACATGCAGATTGTCAAAAACTTCTTGTGCTTTTGCGAGAACACCACATTTGGCATACATGTCCACCAATGCACCACCAATCAAAACATCCTTTCCCAGCCCCTCTCTCAAAATCTCAGCATGTATTTCTCTTCCCTTATCAGCTGCACCGATGCTGCCACAGGCTTTCAAGATGCAACTAAAAGTGACTGCATTTGGAGAGAGGCCCTCATGCTGCATGCCAATAAAACTGTTCAGAGCTTCCTCACACTGTCCCTGTTGAACATACCCAGTGATTAAAGCATTCCAAGAGACTACATCCCTAACTGGAAGCTTGTCAAACACTTCTTGTGCTTTTGCAAGTACACCACATTTGGCATACATATCAAGCAATGCAGTACCAACACAGATATCTTTTTCTACCCACCCCTCCCTAACAATTCTTGCTCCTATTTCTTTGCCCTTGTAAGTTGCTCCTATGCTGCTACAAGCTTTGAGGGCACATACAAATGTGACTGCATTTGGAGAGAAACTGTCATATTGCATCCGTTCAAAACAGGATAGTGCCTCCTCACAATGCCCATGCTGGGTATATCCTGACATTAGCACATTCCACGAGACCACATCCTTAACTGGAAGTTTGTCAAACACTTCCTGTGCTTTTCCAAGTTCACCACATTTAAGATACATGTCCACCAATGCATTGCCAACCACAATATTTTTTCCCAACAACCCCTCTCTCACTATCTCAGCAACTATTTTCTTTCCCTTATCAGCTGCTCGAGTACTGCCACAAGCTTTCAAAATACAAACAAAGGTAACTGCATCTGGAGACATGCCCTCACATCGCATGCGTTCAAAACACCTGAGTGATTCCTCACCATGCCCATGTTCAGCATATCCTGCAATTAGTGAATTCCAAGAAATGACATCTCGAAGTGGGAGCTTATCAAACAAATCTTGTGCTTTTTTAAGTGCACCACATTTGGCATACATATCCACCAATGCATTGCCAACCTCAATACTCTTCTCAAGCAACCCCTCTCTGATAATATCATCATGTATGGCATTGCCCTTGTCAGCTGCTCCTATGCTGGCACACGCTTTCAAGATGCTAAGATAGGTGACTGCATTTGGGAAAACGTCGCCCTCTTGTTGCATCCGCTTAAAACATCTCAGCGCTTCCTCGGCTCGTCCATACTGAACAAATCCTGCAATTAGTGTATTCCACGAAACCACATTGCGAACCGGGAGTTCGTCGAAGACTTCTTGTGCTTTCGAAAGCACACCGCATTTGGCGTACAAATTCACTAAGCTGTTGCCTAAATATATATTCCTTCCAAACAATCCCCTTCTGAGAATATCAGCATGTATGCTGCTGCCTTTGCAGAGATTGTTTTGGTTAGCGCAAGTCTTTAATACAGCCACTAGTGCACTAGCCTCTGAAAACATCTGTTGAGAGCTGCCATTGCTACCGATCAGACCTTTCCTTTCTGCTTGAATCCCCGCTTCCTTCCTCGTGCCAGACGACACTCCGTATTTCAGTTTTGACGATCTCACCAATGATTGCAGTCGTTTTCCTCCCAATTCTCCTTCAAACATGCTTCACAAGGCCTGCAGGATAGTCTGGCACGTTAACCCTGAGGAAATTGCCATGGCCTGTCATGCGCAACCATGCCTATGTGCCCTTCCGAGGAAAGGGATCATTCCATGTTGTAATACTTTCTCCTCCAGGGTCCTTTTCTTCATGTGATGCACCGCAATGACTTTTTGCCATTCTTCCATGTGGCTTCATGTGATGCACCGCAATGACTTTTTGCCATTCTTCCATGTGGCAAAAGGGACTCTCTTTCCCTTGTCCTTGGGCCCCCCTCTCCTCCACACCCTGGGTGTTGAAGAATTTTCAGTAAGTAAAAATATTTGTAAAATAAGCCTAAAAGCCTACTCTAAAAAGTCCAGGCTCTTCGTTTTTGCCCTACTACTTGCTCGCATACCAAATTTGGACATTCGAGAATCGAGAGAGAGCACACACTTCGGTGCACACACTACACTTCAGGCAACATGATGCCTATGAAGAGGAAAGGTGATGGAATGGATGGCCCTTCAATTGATCCTGATGACAATTTCCTATGATGTATCTTTGAGGTATGTGATGCCAATATACTCAAGCTATATGCAATATGTAGCTCTATTTTTAGTATGTATTGTTGATAATAATCAATAAAAATTTACTAAACAATCAAATCCAAGTAGTCTTTACTAGGTCATGGCTTAACTTTCTACAAGTGACATTCATTAAGCATGGTTGGTATTCCTTTTGGTCCTTTCAAGTCACATCGATTTCCTATGGCTTTGGGTTTTATTGACATTTACTATTTACATGCTCTGTGAATTCGATAAAAGCAATTCCATGAAAAGTTACTTTAGCTTGATTCCTTAGTGTTTGGTAGGCTACACATTGAAGTTGTATGCGTACTTGGTTTTAAGAAGTTTGAAATGATATAGGTACATTAAAGTTGCATGCATTGTAATTGGCTTTGCAATGGGTGATTGGAAATCTGGATGCATTTGTTCATGATCTTTTGTGACATTGTGGTTTGAAAAATGCATTCAGAAGGGTGTAATTCATTTGGCATGCTTTCTTCTTAGATATAACTTTAGCTGAAGCTTCTATGTAAAGTATTGCACCACAGGGGACAAAGTCTATTGGTCATAGCTTTTAAGTTGCTTCAAGTAATTGCCAAGCTCTAAGAAATTGGACCAATACGCTCATAATTCGGTCATAGTATTTACTTAAACATATTAAGAAGAAAGGCATAGTGAAAGACTCATCATTCATCTCACTAATGGGGATGCACCTACTGCTTTGAACTTCACTTTTGTGAGGATGGTTGTGTGGATGGGCAAGTTCTTGAATCTTGGGGAATCTATCACACTAAAGGCTCTAATCCGTTGGATGATGAGAATGGCTACCATTTTGTCGGCCATTACATTCACGTCAATAAGTCCCAATCTCTCTCACACATCCAAATAGGGCTCTAAATTGGGTCAATAACGACTCTATGTGGCTAAGCATT
This sequence comes from Lygodium microphyllum, assembly GCF_053477565.2. Classification (NCBI taxonomy): domain Eukaryota; kingdom Viridiplantae; phylum Streptophyta; class Polypodiopsida; order Schizaeales; family Lygodiaceae; genus Lygodium; species Lygodium microphyllum. Next base: position 23,525,154 of record NC_141158.1, on the reverse strand, counting down.
ACCCTTCCCCCAATTAAGAAGGAACAATATGCAATGGCAACTAAACTTCATGGAAAAGGGTTGCAAATCTAGGTTGATCTATGGGATGGGACCAACAAAAGGTGACTCACACAAAATGAGCTAAAACTCAAATATTGACTTAATCTTGATGACCTAGGACTATCCAACAAAGGAAAGATGGATTGATTGATACTGACCCTCTTATGATCCAATGCAATTTGCAAGTTAAAGTTTTGGATTTTGGGTGAGACCAATAGCCCTCTTTTACTCCAACATCTCACCTCCAAAAGAATAATTCAAAACTAATAGCCAACCTGAACCGAAGATGGCATCTTAACTAGACCTCTCTTTAGTGGCAATACATGTTTCAACAAATCTAGGGTAACTTCCTCCCCCCAAAATTCTCTATGTTGCTCTAGCTTATCCTACACAATGTGGTCTGGGTGCTAAACAAATAGCAATTGGGGATGGATGGAATGTGTGTCGAGTGCCAGCAAGATAAAGAGACAATCGAACATCTATTTCTTAATTGCCCTCGAAACAAAAGCTATATGGAATGGTTACATGCATTCATCCTCCCCAGCCATCCATACAAGCTAACATGGAAAGAACTATCGTTGGGTGAGGCCAATGGCCTCCCCCTAACCCTATGGATGCTAATGGGCTCAACACCCCCCCCCCCCCCCCCGACTATTTGAACCCTATGGGGGTTGAGCCCATTTGCATAGCTTTTGTGACATTTTGCACCAATCATATGCAAATGGGCTCAAACCCCTCCCCCCCCCCCCCCCCCCCCCCCCGGCTATAACTTCCCTTTATTTATTTTAATCCAATCACTATTTTCATTTAAAAAAAGACTCATCATTCATAATGAGAGAGAGAGAGAGGCCAAAGTTCTCTCTTTTCAAGTTTACAAGTACATCATCAATACCCTTTCATGTACCCAAGAAAAAGTTGGAGTTAATACACTATGAGAGCTTATTTATGTCTTGTTAAATTACCTTAGCATATATAATGCATTTGAATTTAGCGCAACATTCTTAGTTAAAATGAGCCTTGTATTAATCAAGAACAAGTCATTTCAACTTGTATGAAAGATTGTGTCATGAAACTTGAATCCTCATCATCATTCCTCCACTATATTAGTAGTAAAATGTGGACCGGTGTCTAGAATGCACTTAATAGTATCTTCCACCTTCTAATAGATTGTTTTACCATTTTGCTCATCTCGTTCGAGCTCAAAAATAAGGGATACCTCCCTTCTCTTGCCATCGTCTTCTTCATTCAATAAAATGAATGTAATGTTTGCATTGAAATTGTTTTGCTTCTTCTACATATTATTGGACTAATGTTCTAAAACCTTGCTTCACAATTTCATTTGAGTAACTTTTAGTTACAGCCTTTCTCTAACAACACATACATTCACCACTTCAATGATAAAGCTCTTTCACAAAGCAATGTATTTGCCTTAGGCTATCCATGATTACACCACATTTGCCGTCAACAATCCACCTTTAATCGTTGCACCTTGTGAACTTTATATTGTTTGCACATCCATTACATAGATCCATTCATAGTTCAATTTGGACACATATGATTTAGCATACTAGTTGTCTGTGTACATGTGGTATGCAAACGTATGAAAAGCCATTTCATACCTAGCCATTCTTTGGATTTTTTTAAAAATGGCTTCTAATTGGTCAAAACTGCCACTTTTTGCATGGCAATTTTTTTTTCTTAAATCTTGGCATTTCCTCCTATAGATTACATGCATTTACAACTTTTGTAAGCTTTGTTAAAATGTTTATAACCCATATTATGCTTTTTTACTTTCCTAAGACAACAATTAGAGCAACACTTGATTCATCTCTGTGTTTGAATCATACTTTCATAAACATACATGTATGGAAGTTCCAAACATATGTTATCAACTATGGCTCTATTACCCTATTAACCTTACACTCTTGAAAGGTGTATTATATACAAAACCTAAAACATCTCGCCTTTGTTGAGGCAAGGCTAAATTCTTCAAGTTAGAATTATTGGGTTCAACCATAGGGGTTCAATTCATAACTTCATTGCCAATGTGTTTAAGTCCTAGGTCAATGAAAATGACACCTTACTTCCCATCTAACTACATCCTGCACTAAAGTCTATGTGAATAATACAACACTACTTGAAAACATTTGTGCATCATGTTGCAAATGACCATGTTGCCATAGCTCATTAAGGGGGTGATTACATGATTGTTAACAAGGGTTCATGTTTATAGTAGGAAGAGATGAATTTCTCCTAATATCAAATGAACTATAAGAATTTAAAATGCTATAGATAATGCTAAAGCCTCTCACATTAGTTTCTTGATATATGCCATTGGAATGCTACAAATAAGGTAGAGCTAGGGAGCTCCAAGTAGACCCTTGCATAGTTAGGCTCAAAGCTTATGAGGAATAATTTGAGTAGATATTTATAAAGAACAGGGAAGATTGATATTTTAGAAATATTTGAAAAAAAATGCAATGTGCCACAAAGGCATAGTTTACTGCATCACAAATGGCTAGTCAGTTCATGGAGCATATCTTCAAATTAAATGGATATAGGTTATTGTTCATGACAAGGACTCTAAGTTCATGAGTAATTTTTGGCAAGCAATTTTTAGCTCTATGGGTACTAAGCTAGCTCCATCTATAGTCTATCATCCATAGACTAATGGCCAAATAGAGAGAGTTAATGAGTGGTTAGAAAGCTATCTTAGAAATTTATGACATGATGTACAACATGCATGGGATTCTTGGCTACACTTAGTTGAGTTTGCCTATAATAATTCTATCCATTCTAGTGTTGGAGTTTTCTCTTCGAAGCTTTGTATGGCTATAAAGTGCCCCTTCCTATAGTTCTCTTTAGTGAGAATATTAATCCTCATGGGAAAGAAAATGTCAAAAGACGCGGGATCTAAAGCATGGCTATGGTGGATGTAACACAAAGAGAATGTCCATGATGACATGGACTGAAGAGACCAATTGTTACTCAAGTGAATTAGGTTCCAAGATGAAAGCTTGGACTCATAAACACAATCTTGAGTATGAGACTGACAATGACCAAGACACTAACTGAGATGGAAAAGTATCATGATATTGTATTTATCATATATGAAAGTGGCATCCAAGTACAATGTTATATAGAGATGGGTAGATGCTGGGTAGGTGCCAGGTCTTCCTCTCTATGCATATGGGATTCCTACAGCCTGTATGTCTTCAACCCATCTACTCTTACAAAGGGGAAGCATGGATGTGATTGCAAATCTTAACACCCCTCCTCAATCACAACCAGAAGTACAAAGTGTGTATTGGCTTTAGTGAAAGCAACACCTGCAAAGTGTGGGCACACCATAGACATGGCAAGACACCAGAGACTATCATAGAAAAGGCTAAGTGTGGGTACCACAAACATGGTGGACATTCAGAGGCTGTAACAAGGGCCTCACAAAGTATACAGAGGCTGTAGTACAAGGCTACATGAGGAGTTTACATGCTTATGTCAGAGCATTAGGGCTAGGCATCACAAGGCTAAAAAAGTCTAATAAAAAATTGGTTCAAGGACTGGCAAGCCCTTGTAGATTTCAATATTTCTTTTCGCATAGACCTTCAATTTATTATAGGTCTTCTTGTTAGTGTAGTCTAGCTTGCTCCTTTTGATCTTGTACTTGTTCTTCACTTTGCTTGCATCTTCAGTGTCCATTGCTTTGATCATTTGGTCCTCTTCTTCTAGGTCATCCTAGTCTTCTTCTTCATTGACTTTGCTTCAATGTCCATTGCTTTGATCATTTTGTCCTCTTCTTCTTCTTCATTGACTTTATTTGCATTATTCTTCATGTTCATGTCCCCCTCAAGCAAAGGTATCATCTTTGAGGCAGCGGAAATGACTTCAAACTCTTGCACTATCTCCAAGGTAGCATGCATGTCTTCAAGTTCTTCAAATGAATACATTGATTGCTCTTTGGTGTAGGTAGCTTCATGTCCTCCTACAAGTGGATCACAAAAATCTTCTATGTATTGTAGATAAGAAACACAAGTTATGTTACTCTTCATGAAGTGTATCCACATAGAGATGTTCTTGTTTGTCATTAACATCAGCATTAAGTAAGTGAGTTGAGACTAGAAATGAGTTGATTGTTGAATATGTCAAAGGACACAAGACAGTAGTGTGAAGAAAGCACACTGTAGTATCAAGAGATACTATGCTTGAGTTTGATGATGTTTATCCTTGATGATTTGATGTGAACCCTCCAATGCTTGAGTCCCCTCCTTGCTGATGTGATGGTCAAATATTGCTGGTAAATCAATTGAATATTTGTTGGATACTTAGTTCAGAGAGAGAAGCAAAATCTCTTGAATGGAGTGGAAGAGTGGGAAGAGTGAGATTGATGATGCTTGAGGTCTTCAAATCCACGAAGGTCTCCATGAATTTCCCTTCCTTGATGACTTGATGGGAAAGTGTTTGCTCAGATCAAAGTGGTATGGATATGATTTGAGTGGTAGGAGAGAGAAAATGAAGAAAATTGAAGCTTTTGAGAGGTTGGCTATGGCTGCAAACTCTAGGGTTTAATACAGCCACTAGTTTTTTGTTTGCAACAGCTTGACGCAGTAGTATCTCGACGAGATCTGCGGTGGGAAGGTGCCTTAGATGTCAAGCTTTGAAATCCCTATGGTCTTGTCTAACTTTGTGAAGCAGGCAGAGCACGCAGACTGTACGATTGGCAACATGCATTGTTTTAACAGTGAGAAGGAAATCGCGCAATGGTGGGCATATAGATCAGCAACGTTGAGTTGTGACCACGTAGGAGCATAGGAGTTCAAGAATATTTCCTCACAAGAGAGCTTGGAGAGATATGGCCTCTATTTGGAGATTCAACTCCTCCAAGTGAGCAGGGTCCTATCTGGCTATGGAAGCCATTGGAGCTTCACTGAAGGTAGAGTGAACATTGGAACCATGAGTTGACCTAAGGTTAGAAGAAGCTGGAAGAGCAGAGAGAAGAGCTGGGTTGAGCTTGGCCATGCCCAATTGGGCTCTGATACCATGTCAAAAGACACGGATCTAGAGCATGGCTATGGCGGATGGAACATAAAGAGAATGTTCATGATGACATAGACTAAAGAGACCAACCGTTACTCAAGTGAATTAGGTTCCAAGATGAAAGCTTGGACTCATAAACACAATCTTGAGTTTGAGGCTGACAATGACCAAGACACTCAGTGAGATGGAAAAGCATCATGATATTGTATTTATCTTATATGAAAGTGACATCCAAGTACAATGTTATATAAAGATAGGTAGGTGCCGCTCTTCCTCTCTATGCATATGGGATTTCAACAGCTTGCATGTCTTCAACCCATCTGCTCTTACAAAGGGGCAGCATGGATGTAATTGCAAATCTCAAAATAGAAAAGTCATAGTGAATGCAGACCCTTCTTCAGTAGTGCAAAGTGAATCTTAAGAAATCCAAAGAACAAATGAAGTTGAATGCTCATTAGAAGAGGCACCATATGGAGTTCTAAGAAAAGAGAGTTGATATTGCTGAAAGTGCCTAAGTCTTGCTACTCCAATTTGAAGGATGGTTCAAGCAACAAGCTTGCTCACTATGGGCCATACAAGATTCTAAAGTGCATAGGAGACTTGGCTTACTAATTTGAACTTCCCTCTTCTACAAAGATTCATAATGCCTTCCATGTAAGCTACTTTAAGCCTTTCCTTAACAATCAGGTTTCTATGTGGAGGAGCTACCACCTATTGATGTGAATAAGGTCTTACATAATATATCCCTAAGGAGATCTTAGGTCAGTGAGAAAAGAAGTGATGGGACCTAAAATGGGCTGGCACTGGCTATGGCACTAGCCGGACCTCATGCATACGACAGACAACCCCACCACACACTGCCTCGCGGGCCAGGAGTGTCTAAAACTCACTTTGCACTAAATGCTTATGACGATTTTGTGTTTGTATCCAATATATAGTCCAACGTTCACCTTCCCTTCTCCTCATAGGGAGATCCCATAACATATAGGTATAATGCCTCGTAATACACACATAGGGAAGCACCTCTCGGCTAATTGCTGCGGCTCCATTGCGACTCTTCTACACCTTGAGGATTGGTCCCAAGATGCGTCACTCACACATATAACATTGGCACAAACTCCACTCTTTCATAATTCAACATTCCAGGAGATTTTGATTTGTCTCACAAAACTTTCCCCAACGGAAGCGCCCATCTAACCTACGACTTAGGTTTCCTGTCCTCTCAGTGTTGGTCAAAATTTATCAATCAATTGCAATGCATTCTAGGAGATACCACGTGGCATGCTTGATGCAAGGTGTATGAAGATTGTGCACAACCATTTTATGATTAAAAAACCAGCCATGTGAGGTGCGAAAAATAGCCCTTTCATGAATTTTAACTAAGCGTTACGTGCTACGCTGCTTTAGGGACTAGGACCGGAACTTCCGTGCTACTAGTCACCTATATTTAATTATGGAACGATCCCTAAATGATATGCACAAAAAGGAAAATCAGAATTTCTATCTTTTCAGCAATTAGATCGTCGCAGAAACTTCATCCCCCCCTCACCATTTAGGTGTTGCTGCGGTGCATAGGTGTAAATGGTTGTTTTGTATCATTTTTGTATGTAAAAAACAATAAACACGTACTATAACACAAAGGACGAGGCCAAACTAAGGTTTAACCTCATGCATTAACCTCGCCAAACATTCATGCACATAAATCTTATTTTTTCATACTTTTTGAGCGCGAAAACTCTAATTTTCTTCATTTTTCGCTATTTTTTTCTATTTATTATTCAAGGAAAATAGGTATTTTCTGATTTATTTATATTGGCTTATTATTTTGATTGAAACTTAACATTTTCTCTGAGTTTATCCCATTTTCACTCCTTTCTCCCAACTCAAAATTGAAAAAAACCACTAATTTCCATTAAAAATGACATTTTGCGGGTTTTAAAGAATTGATAACGACTCTAAATCATTACGGGTTCTGTATTTTTGTAGTTAAAGCCCTCAAACATGATGCAAAAAAGGTTCAAACAAAAATTCATCATATATGAATAACATTTGGACCATGAAACGACAAAAACAATCAAATTTCTATGTAAAATTGGAGCATACCGCGTGACTTGCTTGTTGTGAATTTTTTAATAATTATTCTGGGCAGCCCACAGACCGACCAGCAACCATTCTTTAGTGCTGAACCTCTTTCCTCGGCCTTCTTGTTAACCCCAACATGAAGAAAGCAAAAGGAAATAAAAAAGACGCAGGGCAAAGGCGGAAAAAAGGTAGCCCAACTGAAGAAAGAAGAGGAGAAAAGGTCAAAAGCACAAGGGCAACCTTAAAAGTTTAAGGCAAATGCAAAAGGGGGAAGGTGCATTTTAAAATACAAAGGCGCACCCTGAAATCTTATAAAAGAGTGCCAGGCGGTGGAAAATCTGGAAAGCTAAAACAGAAGACAAGGACAAAGGCCAAGGCAAAGAGAAACGGAAGACAAAGGCGCACAAGGAAAAGTGCAAGTCAAAACTTTTGTAAAAGAGCGCAAGCTCATCATGGTTTAATTCAAGGAGCATTGGGCTCTCACCCGTGTAATTTGTAAATGTGAATGGGCGGTGGAAAGGAAGCTAGGAAGATAGAAGGACAATGGGAAAAAGGGCCTACTAGGCTACGGTCAACCATGTAAAAAAGGGGAAAAGGGGATGACCGCCCAAAAGGGATTTAGGGTTTTGTATATAAAGTTGAAAAGTGAATGAGAAGCTCATTCTTGTGTGTGGCAAAAAGTGGCTCTCTTCTTCTTCTTCTTGCTTGCTTGAGCTTGTGCTTGAGAGAGGGAGTGTGAGAGTGTGAGGGAGTGAGTGTGTGAGGGTGAGGGACCGTGGGATGGAGAAGCTCTCCATCTTCTCCTCTCTTCTTCTCTTCTCTTCTCTTGCTCGCGGTGATGGAGCTTGGAGCGTGGAGCTTGAGGATAGAGCTTGCTTGAAGCTTGCACTTGGATCATGGAGCTACCGGAGTGCGCGGGAGAGGAGGTAACTCGAACGGCATGGAGGTAAGCTCACTACACCCGTAGATATAGATGGCGCATCAGCTAGGTGAGAGGTAGCCATTAGTGCTCAGCTTGGAACGCTTGAAATAATAAGCGGTCCGTGGGTCTTGGCGCTTGAGTGAAGGCTCCCACATTTTGGTTCCGTTATTGGGACCAACGGATTCAAGCCTTGAGCACTTGCGCGCTTCGAATCGAGCATTAAAGTAGGGTTTTCCCAGAATCAGTGCTTGAGATAGGTAGGAAGTGAGGAGGTTGAAGATGGTATTCGATCTCCTTGGCAAGTAGGTTTTTTTCATTCTTGAGGTTTATGTTGTGAGATGGACTAGTGTAGGTATTTACTTTGTGATTTGGATGCATTAGGGTAGGAAAAAATAAAGAAAAATAAGAAAAACAAGCATCAGGGTTTCTGCTGTCATAACAGGGCACGAGGGTTTGATTCATTTGCCGATTTGCATTTTGGAGTTTATTGGCTATTCCAGGTATATACAACTCTTCCCCTCTATCCATAACTTTGATTTGGAGGTGTGTATGACAGGCCGTGACCTGAATCGTGTGATTCGGGCGATTTATCATTGCACCAGCAAAAAACGCACCACGCTCGGCGTGTCCAAGTGACGGCGATTCTGGGCCGAGTCCCAGAATCGGCCCTCAGCCCGCCCAACTCGGCCCTAACATCAACTCGGCCCGTCCAGCGATCCACTCGGCCCATTCAGCCCAATCGGCCCTCGGACATCCAGATTCGGCCCATTCAGCCCTCGACCGGCCGAATCTGGGACTCGGCCCAAAAATTGCAATTTTTCCAAAATTCCATTTTGGCCAGAAACTAAGTTGCCACCACCAAAATAGACTCCAGAAATCGTATAGAGCCAAAGGCACATCATAGATCTATCACTAGGCTAAAATCCATCACAAATAGTTCAAAAATTAGCTACCAGAGGTCCTCCCAATCATGCATGGTATTTACTGTAACGGCCCTTCGAGCCGAGGGGGACTGCCCCCCTCGGACCCCCGCAGAGGGGGCTCTGCCCCCTCTGCCCCCTCCGTACCTCCCCCAGTAGGCTGGAGAGAAAACACGCGCCGCAACAGGTCCTCCAGATTAGGCCCTAGTGTAGTAATGGCTCTATACAAGCGTAGATCTTCACTTGCAAAGCAGCAAACAAAAGCCCATACCCAAACAAAGACAAATAAAGGCACTAGAACCTCAACGGGCCAATCTAGCCATCAAGGACAAAAAGGCCACACCACAAGAACACATGTACATTGTGTTCAAACTGCATCTAGTCGAAGCAAAATGCAACATCATCAAGCTATCAATGCGAGGATGACTACACATGACAGTCTTGACGATAGATGTGTTGAGATATCGAGCTCCACTCGTGATATGCCAGGGTGACCGTTGTGCATTTATGTCACCGACTTGTCAGTTGCAGATGCGGTTGGTACACTGCCCATGAATAATAGCTACATGACAGCTATCCTTATCTACTCTAGTTTGTGGCTCAATTAGTATGCCACCTTAGTTAGTTGAGTTTGGTTTGAGACCCATATATAGGGTTCTTTTATTTCTATGTACCAGAGTTCTTTTTGGCTTACACAACTAAGAAGAGGAAAACTGTTTTCAGCCTCCACCCTTATGTGTATTCCCCCATTGTGCAAGCAAGAAAGCTACAAGTGAGACTCCTTCCTTCTCTCCCACAATCTTGACATGGTATCAGAGCCTTGTTCGTGGTAAGGAGCTCAAGAAAGCAAGCCAAGCTCGCGGTGTTCTGGTAAGAGGAGCAGTGTTGCTTTCATTTTCTGTTTTGGGAGCAGATCTCTGCAGATAGCACAGCCGGAAATTGCAAGAGTGCATTGTCTCAGGTTGAGACATCCTTCGCGGTGAAGCAAGAGGGCAGTATGTCTCAGGTTGAGACATCCATACTATTTTGAAACATTGTCTCAGCTTTAGCCCTTAGCGACCTTGTTTTTTTTATTTGAGGCCATTTCGGGGCCTGTTTTGGAGGCGAAAGTTTTCTGCACGCACTCAAGAAAAAGGCCCAGTTTTATGCTATGCGACCACTGTTCTACAAGTTGGTGAAAAGTTACTGTAGAAATTGCATTGTATGCCTGTGCGCAGAGACATTGGGAGTTACAAAATCATCCTTGTTGCCTGTTGATGCAAAATCGTCACTAGGAAGTGACTGTGTGGTCAAATACCACCTTCGTCAGTTTTGCAGATTTGCCCTTGTGAGGCTGAAGCTGTGTTCTTTGCAGTGATAGAATTTTTTGCAGTGTTCTGTAATGGCGTCTGATTCTCTTTCACAGATTGTCACTGAAAAGATTGACAAGAACAACTTTCAAGCATAGAAGTTTAGAATGACGAATTTCCTTATGGGAAAAGGATATTGGGAATTTGTTGCAGGAAATGAAGAAGAACTAGTTCTTCCTGATGTTCCCAATCAACAGCAAATGCAGGCATTTAAAGCATGGCATGAGAGAGCCAGGAACGTTATGTACTGGCTGTCTATCAGTATTTCAGACTCTATGATTGTGCAAATTTAGGATGCAAGTACGCCAAAGGAGGCATGGGATACTTTGTCAAAAATGTATAGCACAAATACGCAAGCCAGGAAAAAGCAGCTCAAGCAAGAGTTGCATAATGTGCAAAGAGAAAGTATGAGCATCAATGACTACCACATGAAGGTGAAGAAGATTGCAGATGCACTTGCTTCCATTGGGTCCCCAATGGAAGATGATGATTTAGTTTTTGTGACCTTGAATAGTCTAGGAAAGGATTATGCACAGTTCCGAACATCCATTTCCGTCCGTGAAAGATTTCCTGATTTTGAGGAGTTGATTGCTCTTCTAATTTCTGAGGAGCAGAGAAATGGTGGTGCATCTTCTTCAGGAGGAACTTCAAAAGAAGCTGTCTTCTACTCAAATGCTGGAAGAGGTAGAGGCAGAGGTAGAGGAGGCCGATCTGGAGGCCGTGATAGAAATCAGAATATGCAGCAAACTCAAGAAAACCAATACTATGGAGGAGGACGTGGTAACTCTAGAGGCAGGGGGAGCCAAAGAGGTCGTGGTGGATGGCAAAGATGCCAAAATGCAAATAGTAATGTTGAATGCTACTACTGTGGTAAAATGGGTCATATGGCTAAAGACTGCTATAAAAAGCAGAATGACATCATGAATGGAAAATTGCAACAAGGGAATTATGCATCTTCTAGTAGACAGGGTGATGACAGAAATGAGCATTTGTTTATGGTGCAGCACATGAACAATTCTGTGACAAGTGCAGAAGAAAGCAACGATGTATGGTATGTTGACTCAGGTGCATCAAACCACATGACAGGTCATGCAGAATGGATGGAGGGTGCAAGAAAAATGGAAAAACCAGGATTTCTGGAGACTGGTGATGATACTGCACATCCTATTGTGCAGATTGGAAAAATTCCTTTGTCTATGCAGGATGGGAAAAAAAAATACATGTCCGATGTATTTCATGTCCCTAATATCACCAAGAATCTAGTTTCTGTTGGTCAAATGGTTGAGCAGGCCTTGCAGGTCAGATTTAATCCTCATGGATGTTTTGTTGAGGATATGAAAAATAAAGGTCGCTTGATAGCAAAAGGAAAGAAGAAGGGCAGAATGTTTACGTTGGATGCAGACATGCCTAAATTGAGTGCAGCAATGTTTGCACATGGGACCAGTGTAGTTGCAGATATTGATATCTGGGATAAACGCATTGGTCATGTTAATGTACAGCGACTTAAATCAATGTAGGCCCAAAATATTGTTGCAGGATTGCCTAAATTCAAGGTTGCAGAAATGCATAAGGTATGTGAAGCCTGTCAGTTTGGAAAACAAGCAAGGAAACCATTTCCTAGACATGTTCAAGAGAGTAAGAAGCCATTGGAATTAATCCACTCTAATGTGTGGACTACTAAAGTTGCATCTCTTGGAGGCTTCATTATTTTGTCACTTTTATTGATGACTATAGCAGAAAAGTTTGGGTGTATTTTATGAAAAAGAAAAGTGAAGTTTTTGGGCATTTCAAAACTCTTAAAGCTATGGTTGAAAAAGAAACATGCCTGCAAATAAAATGCCTAAGGTCAGATGGAGGGGGAGAGTACCTCTCAAATGAGTTTGCAAGGTTCCTGCAGGAGTATGGCATAAAGCAGCAATATTCATGCACTCATACCCTACAACAAAATGGAATTGCAGAAAGGAAAAACAGGCATATTGGAGAGGTATCTCGTGCCATGCTCAACGAAAAAGACTTGCCAGACTTTTACTGGGCTTAAGCAGTTGCTACAGCAGTCTAGATAATGAACAGGACTCCCACTGCAGCAATACATGGGATGACTCCAGACGAGAGGTATACTGGTAGGAAACCAGATATTTCTCATTTGAAAATTTTTGGTTGCATTGCCTATGTACATGTGCCAGATGAGTTGAGATCCAAGTTGGATCCAAAAGCTGAGAAGTGCATCTTTATTGGTTACTCTCTGCAGCAAAAAGAGTATAGATGCTATAACCCTTCTACTCGTAAGTTTACAGTGAGCAGAGATATTGTTTTTGATGAGATGAGTAGCTGGTATAAACCAGTAAATGTGATTGATGATGTAGATGCACAAAATGGTAATGTTGCATAGAATTCACAGCAGCAGTCACAAAATATTAGTGGACTTGGAGCGTCCTCTAGCAGTGGTTCACATTCTTTGCCATGGACAGGCAGATTGAGATCAGGAGAATCTTCTCAAAGCAATGCAGATAGTGGTATTCAAGTATCATGAAAAGGAAAAGAGAAGGTAGATCAGCCCATGTTTGGTGTGAATGTAGGTCACTCTTATGTGGATGGTGAATCCAGTAACTCAGAACAGAGCATTGATGATGAGTTGGGTATTCCTTCTATTATTACACCTGGAGTAAGGAAGACCAGGGATGTTTTGAGAGCACCTGGGAGTGAATCTACTTTGTGTAGGTCTACTAGAGCTAGATATCCTATGGATAGGCTGAAATATGATGGATTTACAGCCATTCACTATGCCTATATGGTCAAAGTGATACAGGAACCAGAACCCACTTCTTTTGAGCAAGCCATGGGAAAAGAAAAATGGGAGAAAGCCATGGATGAAGAAATGGATGCCTTGGAAGCAAATGCTACATGGGAATTGGTACCTTTCTCTAAAGGTAAGAATGCAATTGGCTGTAAGTGGGTTTATAAGGTGAAGCACAATGCAGATGGTTCTGTGAATAGATACAAGGCAAGATTGGTAGTCAAGGGGTATGCACAAACATATGGCATTGATTATGAAGAAACATTCAGTCCAGTTGCAAGGATGGCAACCGTAAGAGCAGTCATTGCTATGGCTGCATCAAAGGAATGGTCTTTACATCAGATGGATGTAAAGAATGCCTTCTTGCATGGTGATTTGCAAGAAGAGGTATATATGGAGCAGCCACCAAGTTATGTGCATGCTGTTCATCCTGAGTTTGTTTGCAGGTTGAAGAAAGCATTGTATGGCTTGAAGCAAGCACCTAGAGCATGGTCTGACAAGATAGGACAGTATCTTGTCACTATTGGCTTTCAGATTTCCAAGGCAGATTTCTCACTTTATGTGAGAAAAACAGAGAAATATATTATGCTACTTGTCATTTATGTTGATGATTTGATTATGACAGGTGACAGTGATGAAGATATCCTTCATGTGAAAATGCTATTGAAGCAGAAGTTTGAGATGAAGGATTTGGGAGAGCTGCATTATTTCTTGGGCATTGAGGTGATTAGATCACCAAGTGGGATACAGCTCTTGCAGAGGCAGTATGGATTGGACATGCTGTCCAAATATGGGATGACAGGCTGTAAGCCTATTTCAGTTCCTTTGGAGCAGAATGTGAAGCTGAGCGCAGATGCAGGTGAGCTTCTGGAAGACCCTACTATGTACAGACGCATAGTAGGAAGTTTGATTTATATGACTATTATCAGGCCAAATTTGAGCTATGCTGTTGGATTGGTAAGTCAGTTTATGCAGGCTCCAAGGAAACCGCATTTGGATGCGGCTAGACGCATACTCAGGTATGTGAAGTCCACATTGCAGTATGGACTATTTTATGAGACTGGGATTCAGATACAGTTGCATGGATACATTGATGCTGATTGGGCTAGTAGTATTTCTGATAGACGATCTACCAGTGGATATGTATTCTCTTTTGGGAGTGCTGCAGTCACTTGGAGCAGCAAGAAACAGCCTACAGTTGCCTTGTCGAGCACAGAGGCTGAGTACAGGGGTGCAGCAATGGCTGCATGTGAGGTAGCTTGGTTGCATAAGCTACTTTATGATATGCATCAGCCTACAGATGGGCCAGTTGTCATTTATTGTGACAACATGAGCAGTATACACTTGGCAAATAACCCAGTCTATCATGCTAGAACAAAGCACATTGAGGTGCATTATCATTATGTGCGAGAGAGGGTTTTACTAGGTCTTATTGATCTAGTTTATGTCAGCACAGAGGATCAGGTACTCGTGATATGCCAGGGTGACCGTTGTGCATTTATGTCACCGACTTGTCAGTTGCAGATGCGGTTGGTACACCGCCCATGAATAATAGCTACATGACAGCTATCCTTATCTACTCTAGTTTGTGGCTCAGTTAGTATGCCACCTTAGTTAGTTGAGTTTGGTTTGAGACCCATATATAGGGTTCTTCTATTTCTATGTACCAGAGTTCTTTTTGGCTTACACAACTAAGAAGAGGAAAACTGTTTTCAACCTCCACCCTTGTGTGTATTCCCCCATTGTGCAAGCAAGAAAGCTACAAGTGAGACTCCTTCCTTCTCTCCCACAATCTTGACAAGATGTGCCTTGAGCAGTGCTACACAGACGACCCAAGACCTCAGTAGAGAATCCACGTCTGACTGTGCAGTTAGGGACTCAAAGGCATGTATCAAAAGGCTTGAAGCTGTAAACCAAGACCCAGAAGATGAAGACATAGTGCCACCTGCTTATCTTAGGGTCAAACTCACTGCAAAAAGAGAGCATAGTGTTGATGCTTTCATTGATGAATGAGCGGATTTCAATATCCTGACTTACGAAGCATGGACTCTACTAGGTCAACCAGAGCTCAAACCGACTGATGCAACTCTTAATCCTTACGGGGAACACCCACAAGCACTTCTAGGGAAGTGTAGAATCCTTGTAACTATTGAAACAGGAAGCTTGCCAGTCCTGTTCTATGTTCCTCCAAATAGCAAGAATTGTGGAAAGGAAATCCTCCTAGGAAAGCCCTTCAAAAAGGCAATGAAGTGTGAAGCCGACTATATAGCACAGAGGGTACACCTAACACTACCAGGTGTGAGGATAATCACGACTTTTAGCAAGGGTGACCTCACCAAACCTCGAGGGAAGGGCAAGGAGCATTCTGTCATACCAAGCAAGCCTAGTAATGAGAGCAAGGAGTTGTTGAAAGAGTTGATGCAAGCGCAGGTTGAACGGAGAGAACCAGTAAGTGAGGCTATACTTGAAACAAAAAGCTTAGGAGACAAGGCCAAGGATAGGGTTTGGACTTACACATATTGTAGAAGACCACGAAAGAAGCCCAAGCCTTATAGACGAAGGCATCGATGGAGAGCTAGCACAACGCCACGATGGATATCCAAGGCGTTGCTTTGTGCTCAAGGGTATTATGCAGGCAACCGATGGATTTGGGTACCAAAACTCCCTGCTATACCACCTCTGTCAGAAGCCCAAATTATGTCAAAAGCAAAGAGGTGTAGGAGGAAACCTAAACGAAAATCCAAGTAGCGAACCAAAAATATTGGAGTGATTGAGCCCCTCACGATTGAAATCAAGAAACCAAACATGACCTATCAAAAATTAGATCCTCAGCCTAGCGTGCTTAGCAAGCATATATCAAAGGTAAATATTGAGCGTGCACAAGGTCCACTAGTGCCCAAGGAGCCTTTGACTTCCCAAGAGGATAATGAGCACCACAGGCACAACATTGCTCATGATAAGGTTGATTGCTCAACAAAGCTAATGACAGAATTGTCTAACAATCACGAGCAAATTCTCTAGTCAGTGCCAAGCCCATGTAGGAGTCCCAAATCCCCTACATCCTCTTCACCTAAATGGACACAGGAAGCATGGCAGCAGTAGCCTCGTGCCGCTGCTCAACCTGCACAAGTGAATGTGCAAAGGACAACAAAAGACACGACCACTTCTGATCTGCCTAAGGACTTGACACCGCAGTCTACCAATGGTAGCCAATCCATTGAACTAGCCACCACTACTTCCAATTAGGGACCACAGCAGTCACAACCTTTGGCCGTGACAACACCCATTGCGGAACACGTCCTTAGCAATTCGCCTTTGGAAGAGATGTCACAACAAACATCCTTGACAACTCCAATCCTTCCAAAGCACCTAGAGCCTAGGCTTGAGGATAAATCTCTCGAAGACTTAGCTAGAGAAATGGCGCATCTGACCAATGAACCAGAGATGAAGTGCATGGTGAAGCTTGATCACAAGCTGATAGCCATCACACGTGCATACGTCCATGTGGACATCGGAAGGCCAACACTAGAGCACACAAAGCTTATAGCTGAACCACTAACTTGGTATGAGCAGCAACATGTTTGTTTCTGCTATGCAGCTATTGTTGAAGAAGTCATGAAGGACATCCCAAAAGCCACAGCTAGAGAATTGTGCTTGATACCCTCATTTTATACAGCTCTATGTGAGACAAACAAGGAAAAGCTTGAACCAATCAAACGAAAAGGGAAAGGACAAGGTACCTTTGCACAAAATTGGTCCCAAAATTGGCCACCGGCGACTAATGACACTTGCTGAGCAAAGGAAAGCCCTTTGGACATCAATACATGATTCCACGTACGTTGCCCCGACCTCATTGAGAGTGTTGGCAACTGCTCATGATGTCCAGCTTTCTACCACTGTCCAAAAACATCCCTCGTATGATAAAGTGCTTGTAGAAGAAGATCTACACGTGGCTAGCAGGCTAGGAGTAGGGAGCATGGTACTTGATGTCAGCGCATATGTCTTCTGCCTCACTAAAGACCCTGCAATCCTAGATCTCTATGCTTCCCATCAATACAACCCTGACTTCTTCAATTGGTTTCTTCCAAGCCTACATGACAAAAAACCCTAAATCGTCTCATGGTTCTACACTAGAGTCGCCCAAACCTCCAGAGCAAGAGAACAACAGCTCTAAACACAACACTCACCTTGACAAGAAGCAATGGAGACAGATTCTAATAGATAAGGACAAAAATCTAGAGCAAATGCCTAATCAGGACCAACTGTCAATGCAATCGAATGCGGAGCGGCTGAACAGAGGAGAATTAGCTGGACAACTAGACTCTCCAAAAAGAGAGGTAGTTGAACCCTCGCAACCTAGCAAGGATGTTCAATCTAGTGAGGCCATAGCAAAATCCCATCACGACATGCCACAGAAAGAGAATGCTAAGGCCCAACCAAGCACATCAACTACTGACCTAGTTCAGGATCCTAAATCCTTAAAGAATACACCTCTAGTGCCCAAGAGAAAGAGAAGAAAACAACGAAAACAACGATAGTTGCAAGCTATTGCAGATGACAAGAAGATTGGGACCAAAAGTACTGAAGAGATGGTGAACAAAGCATCTGGTTCATAAACCCATTGCCATCTCTCCTAACAGCAGTGAAATCTCAGACACATCCATGTGTTCTGATAAATCAAAGCAACAATTACCATCAACTGTTGCTTGCGACACTCAATCCATCGATAGAGAAACTCGCATTGATCAATCAAAAGTGGATACAACATTGTCACAACAGGATGGTAAGACCATGCCGGTCACATCCAAGGAGAACCATGACACAACTACCATAAAGCGTCAGGAGAAACATGAAAACCTCGAAGGCATAAGCAATCCTGGCATTGATCAATCTTGCTCATCTAGGCCTGAGCCCCCAGCTATGCTAAAGCCTAAGGAAACCCTTAGAACTTTGCATGAGATAGCAACTGAGCAAGCCCTCATAGAACATAGAGATGTCGCAGAGTGCTTGACCGAGTGAGACACACTGAAATTATTCGCACGTGTCTATGTTCATGCAGACATGGGCACATTCCCGAGGGAGTAGCTTGAGGAATATTTGCCTTATCCGCTATCGTGGGAAGAGCAAGAATATCTTGACGGACATTATGACAAGCTCTTACATGAATGCATGTGACTCATCTCTAACGAGGAGGCTGACGAACTACGCTTAACTGTGGCATTTAATGAAATGCTCTGCCAACCAAATCTCTTAGAGATAGAGCAACTAAAGCGACAATCAGAGGGTAGAAGCCAATTTGAAAAACGTTGGTTTGAAAACCGCGCTACAATGGCCGAACTTGGAGCCCAAATCATGACAAGTCTCACAGGAGTGACTGGCCAAATGGCGGTCCCAAAGAGACCCCGACCTATGTGGCACCAACTTCATTTCGAGTTCTAGCTACAGTTCGAGGTATGGACCTAGCTGGAACTAGATTAGGGAACCCTTTGATTGATAAAGTTCTCACTAAGGAGGAGTTACATGTTTCCAGTAGACTCGGACAAGGCACCATGCTACTCGATGTTGCCAAATATTTATTATTGCTAAGTAGGCTACCACAGAAGCTAGATATGTGTGCCACGTTCGAGTACAATCCTGAGTTCTACAATTGGTTTTTATCCTCACGGAGTGACATTGTTTCATGAACATGTACATAAATAAACAACGTGTTTTGTGACTGTGTAAATAATACCAAAAGAAGCAAAGGCCAACACACCCCATGAGTAATGATGATCAAGTGTAGGTGATACGCATCAAGTCAAAACTAAGGGATTCATGTTGGCGATGTCTTGTTTAGCTGGACATTTTCATTATGGTTGAAGCATGTGACTTGCATGTACTCTCACGCCTTTCCAAGTGAATGCAGAATGACACAGGTCAATGCCTAGAAGTGTTTAATATCCAAGTCACTACAAGACCACCAACCCCACAAAGAACCATTATGGAGGAAGTGACATAATACCAAGAAACAAAAGCCATGACAGAAGTGCCACTGGACGAGAACCCAAGGACACCTCTACAGAAAGCACATATTGCAACTGAGGATGGCCAAAGCATAATCATCGATTACCTCCTCCTTCTTGGCCAAACTCTATGTTCGAACAGGAGCCACGCTCTCAACAAGGGCGAATGTCTCTTCATCATCCAGGATTCAATTCGCAAGATGCTCTACCCTTGTCCATGCACAGCTCACTCCAAGTGCTACCTCAATTGTTCGATGTCTCACATGTTACAAAGAGGTTTGCAAAATCTCAAGTGTATCTCTTGTTGGGGTAAAGGCGCCTCCGCCGTGCCGCCCCGTGTATTACTACACTGACAGTACCTGCCACTGCACACTGCAGGTGGCGGGTGCCCGTCACGTCACTTTATTCTCTACATTCATTTTAGTGACTAGTAAATAAAGGAAGGCCCGGTCACACATTGTGACTGTTGGAGTTTCCATTTCTTGTCTCTCTCTTTCTTGCTCTTGCTCTCCCGCCATAACTCGCATGCAAGCTTCGATCCTTCTTCCCTTTCAACTGGTATCAGAGCTTGGCTTCCCCTTGCTGGAGCTCAACTCGGTGCTTCTCTACCTTCGCATCGACTCCCTTCACGCATTGGATCTCCATCCCGGCAGCCATATCTGATCTCCCCGAGCTCCCGTCACTCCCCGGCTTCCCGAGCACCTTCCCGGCCTATTGAGGCACCTTCAAGGCATTGGTACTGAGGTATTTGATCATTCTTTCACGGTTTTATTTCAGTCTACAGGTTGCAAACAGCAAGGGCAGCCATGGCTTCAAACCCTTGAAGCTTATTCCCCTCACATTGTGCCTTACACCTATCAAGGCTCAAAGAGGCTTGTCATAGGCCTTTGATAGGCCCTTCTTGAGCCCCCCATTACCCCCTTTTAGCCCATGTGGAGTAGCAGCAATTTCAACACCAACAGGGCAGATTGTGCCATTTTTTTCAGGCTGTTAGCACTCATCTACTTCAGCTCCACACTTGGCCATTGCTTCTTGCTCTCTACCTTGATCAAGAGGGCTATTAGACTTCATGTTCGATGTCATTCAAGCTTTGGGCATTGGTCTTGATCATTCGGGGCTGATTTCTTCAGATTTGGGACTGTCATAAACTGTCATAACAGGCTGAAAACAGGGCAGCAACATTGGCATTAGCATTTGTTGCTTACACTCCATTCCGGTTGTCCTATTTGATGCCCGTATGCGGTCTACTTGATGCCCGAATGTCTTGGGAATGTATCCACATGATTATGCCATGATTTTGGTCTGAAATATTGGCTGATTTGGGACTATCATTTACTGTTATACAGTGCTGGAAACAGGGCATCCACACTTGGCATTGGCATTTGATGCTTATACTCTACTCCGGTTACCTTGTTTGATACTCGTATGCGGCCTACATGATGCCTAGTGCCTTGGGAATGTATGCACATGATTATGCCATGATTTTGGCCTGAAATATTGGCTGAAATTTCTCAGTTTTGATAGTCAAACTTGGCTGTAATAACAGTGGGTTGAAGGTACTTTGGATGCTTTGTCACTTACCTATTGGTACCGGATGTATGCTTTGGGATTTGCCATCATGTATCTGACATTTGGGGACGACTTTGAGCTCATGTTTGAATCTATGGAATGTATTTGAGCTACGCATAAGCTCCATCTTGGTTGGTATTCACTGGCATTTGGACCGACTTGGCATGCTCTTGGACCGCTTATGCCTCATGTCTATGCTTGACAGTTAGGCTTCATACATTACATGCTTTGGTTTGTGATATATGCCGCTTGGTTCGTCTATGCTTTACCGACATTGGGAGCTTTGCCTTGGATGTATTTGAGCATTTTCGACTCAGTTTGATCATTTACTTGGTTGCTATCGGATCTCATTGAGTTGACAGAGATCTTATTTTGGAATTATGTATTGCTCGTTGGTTGCTTCCATCAGTTGCTTCATGTATGTCATGCTCTTGGGATGCGTACGACGCATTGACTTGGTCACTTGTCACTAGTACTTTGTCTTGGGTTGCTTGAGCCCTTGAGCTTGTTTGTACGACTTTTGTGCCAGTGGGAGCATCTTGCATGCTTACTTGACCTTGAGCAAGGATTACATGCTATTGGAGCAGTCTATGTCATTGAGCAGTTATAGATGTATTGGGACTTTGGGATTATACTCCGACAATTGGATGTTGCATTGAGTATATGTCTTGGTTCACAGGATGCTTATGAGCTAAGTCTCAGTTT
This sequence comes from Lygodium microphyllum, assembly GCF_053477565.2. Taxonomy (NCBI): domain Eukaryota; kingdom Viridiplantae; phylum Streptophyta; class Polypodiopsida; order Schizaeales; family Lygodiaceae; genus Lygodium; species Lygodium microphyllum. The sequence goes on along the minus strand of NC_141158.1, from coordinate 23,503,738 downwards.
TGGATCCGCTTTCTTTTGAGCAGACACCTATTTGTGTCAGGTTTTGGCAGTTGGTTCTACATTTTGCCTAGATTGTCTGGGGGTATGCCTCTTACTGGCAAATGCTATTTGACATCTCTCGGTGTTAAGCTCATGTATTTTCACTGTCATTTGGCTTTCCTTTGTCCTCTTTATGCCGGCTTTGGACCTAGCATTGTTTAGTTGACATTAGATCCAGTTTTGGGACAGTTTGCTCTCATTATTGCAATTCTGAAATTTATTACAGCAAGCATTTATTGGTAGACTGAGCAGTATTTTTTATGCTGAAATATCCTGATTTGGTATACCACACCTAGTACTAAGTGGGCAGCATCTTTTGGTACACTTTTCTCGCCATTTGGAGCTCATTTCAGTGGATTTTGAGCATTTTCTGCAGTAAAACAGCCAGCAGTTTTACATTGTCTGTGCATTTCCAGCCTGCATTATGGCATCCTCTTCGACTGATAATGCCATATTTAACATCACCGAGTTGGATGGTACCAAGTACTCTTATTGGAAGAGTCAAATTTGGCAAGTCTTGGTGCAGAAATCTCAGATTAAGCCACTTCGGTTGAGCAGGGAGCAGCCTGAAACTATGGACAATGACGACTGGCTTGAACTTGATGAGCTATGCAAGTCCACGATTGTATTGTCTCTCACTGAACAGGTACATTATAATGTATTTGAGGAAGCACAGAGTGCATGGGATCTATGGAATAAGATCAAGAATCTTTATGATAAGAAAAGTCCGGCGAGTCAGATGTACTGATTCAAGCAACTTATGGATCTGCGCATGAAGGATAATGCGACTATGTCTGCTCACTTGAGCCAGTTCCATGCTATACTAAAGAACCTGACTTCGCAGGATATCACCTTTGGAGAGGAAGTAACTCCTCTTTTCTTGCTTGGGACTCTGAATGAGTCACGGGATGTATTCCGCACTGCCCTATGTGCCTCTAGTGCTACTCTGAAACTGAATGATGTTGAAAGTGCTCTTCTGTAGGAAGAGGTTTATCGCAAAAACTTGGATGCCTCTCGTGTTTCACATGCTTTGACAGTTAGAGGCAGGAATGACAAGAATGATCGTGGTCATGGCCTGGCCGTGACTCGCAGAAGGGTCGGTCTAAATCTCGTGGAAAGTCGCGTAGTAAGTTGCGTGGACGCAACGCTAATGTCACTTATCATCATTGTGGGAAAAAGGACCATATCAGACCACAGTGTCATGAGTTGCGCAATGAGAAGCGCAAGGATAAGGGGAAAGAGAAAGTGCAGGAGAAGTCCTCTGATCGCAGCATAGTACCTGCGAAGTCCAGCGTCAAGATTGAAGAAATTAATGTCACGTAGACCAGGATTCCGATGGTAGTGATGAGTTCATACTTGCAGCTAGTTCTTCTGATGCCTCACACTTGACTGAGACACCTAGTATGTATGCACAGTGCTGGTTATTGGATTCAGGTGCGTCCTTCCATGTGACACCTTACCGTGAGTGGTTTCACTCTTACCGTACTGTATCTGGATCAGTCAGACTTGGAGATGACAGGTCTCTTGATATTGTGGGCTGTGGAGATATTCAGTTGCAATTTTCCATTGGCAATTCCTTTTTGCTCAGGGATGTACGTCATGTACATGCGCTTACGTGCGCTGCGCTTACGCGCAGTCTTATGTCTGCAGGACAGTTGGATGATGCAGGGTTTCATGTCTGTTTTGGGGATTCTGCCTCGAAGATTACCAGAGGCAGACTTGTGCTTGCTAGAGGTGCCAAGGCTGGCAGCCTCTATCCTCTTGTTGTATCTGGGTCTTCTGTAAACCATGTTTTGGCAGTGGGCTCTATCCCACATGTATCACTTTGGCATGCCCGTTTGGGGCATATGTCTTTGAAGGGAATGAAAATGTTATTTGGTTTGCAGTATCTTCCGCCTTTGGACTATGCACGTTTTGACTCGTGTGATCATTGTCTTTATGGTAAGCAAAATAGGTCTACGCATAAGAAATCAGGTAGGCCATGCATGAGTGAGCCCTTGGCTTTGGTGCATTCAGATGTTTGTGGGCCCATGCCGTGTATGTCTATGGGTGGCGCAAAGTACTTTGTTACCTTCATTGATGATTTTTCTAGGAAAGTGTGGGCTTATCCCATAAAGCAAAAGTCCGATGTCTTGGCAGTCTTTCAGCGTTGGCTTGCTCTTGTTGAGAACCAAACTGGGTATAGGCTGAAATGCCTTAGGACTGACAATGGGGAAGAATATGTCTCACGTGCTTTTGAGCAGTTTTGTGATGACAGGGGTATTAAGCATCAGTTGACCGCCCCTTACACCCCCGCCCAGAATGGTTTGGCTGAGCGCATGAACAGGACTATTCAGGAGCGTGTCTGCTCTATGCTTAGCCATGCAGGCCTACCACAGAGCTTTTGGGCTGAGGCAATTAGTACGGCAGTGCATGTCATAAACAGATCGCCTTCTAGTGGATTGGATTTCCAGGTTGCAGAGGAAGTTTGGGCTGGTCAGCCACCCTCTTATGCACATCTCCGTGTCTTTGGATGTGAGGCATTTTTCCATGTGCCCAAGGACAAGAGGAGTAAGTTGGATCCAAAGAGCATTAAATGCATCTTTCTTGGTTATGGTGATTCAGGAGAGATGGGCTATCGCCTATGGGATCCGGAGGTGCGGAAAATAGTACGCAGCCATGATGTAGTCTTCCATGAAGACAAGATGCACAGGCAGCCTTAGAAGGTGGTTGAGATCCGCAGAGTGATCTTTCAGGAGGGGCCTAGAGCTCCTGCACAGCCAGTTGGATAGCCTACAGCTGCAGCAGATGCTCATGGTCAGGGTGTTGGACAGGCAGCTCGGCAGGCAGCAAAGCCTGCAATGAGACGGTCTGCTAGAGACAAACGTCCACCTGATAAATTTCAGTCCTCTATGCATTATGTTTTGGTTACAGATGCAGGAGAGCCTTTCACTTATGATGAGGCTATACGCAGGGGTGACAGTCACTCCTGGGAGAGGGCTATGCAGTCTGAGATTGACTCCTTGCATAAAAATGAGACTTGGGATTTGGTTGCCTTGCCTAAGGGTAAGCAGGCTTTGCCATGCAAGTGGGTGTACAAGCTGAAAAGTACCCCTGGACACCCCAAGCCGACATACAAGGCTAGATTGGTAGCAAAGGGTTTTAAGCAGGAGCATGGTGTAGACTTTGATGAGGTCTTTTCTCCTGTGGTTAAGATAACCACCTTGCGCTTGGTCTTGGCTTTGGTTGCTCAGCTTGACTTAGATCTATATCAGATAGATGTCAAGACGGCTTTCTTACATGGGGACTTGCATGATGAGATCTATATGGAGCAACCTAAGGGCTTTGCAGAACCTGGCAAGGAGCACCTAGTGTGCAAGTTGAAGAAAAGTATTTATGGCTTAAAGCAAGCACCTAGGGAATCGTATCATAAGTTTGATGCCTTTATGCAGTCATAGGGCTACAGCAGGAGTGCTATGGATCCATGCTTTTACACGAAGAAAGCCGGTGATGGTTCATTGCTTATTTTGGTACTCTATGTGGATGATATGCTGATAGCAGGGAAAGCTCATAATGAGCTAGATGCTCTTAAATCTCAGCTAAAGAAGAGCTTTGAGATGAAGGATTTGGGACATGCCTCTCACATACTTGGTATGCGCATTAGATGCGACAGGCATCAGGGACTCCTCTACTTGTCACACAGAGGGAGTATATTCATAAAGTCTTTGAGCGCTTCCGCATGCAGGACGTAAAGCCTATTGGCTGTCCATTGCCTTCTTATGTGAAGGTATCACATGCCGATTATCCGCAGACAGATGAGCAGAGAGCCGAGATGGCCCAGATCCCTTATGCTTCAGCCATGGGTAGTTTGATGTACGCCATGATAGCCACTCGTCCAGATATTGCCTTTGCAGTTGATGTTGTGGCACGCTATATGGCTACACCTGGCAGGAAACATTGGGATGCCGTGAAGGGTATCATGAGGTACCTGAAGGGCACAACAAATATGTGTATTTCCTATGGCAGCCAGGATACAGGGGTCGTGGGGTACACTGACTCCGATTATGCAGGACATGCAGATAGTAGGAAGTCCACTTCTGGCTATGTATTCATCTATGCTGGAGGTGCTGTCTCTTGGATGTCCAGGGTTCAGAAGTGTACGGCTTTGTCTACCACTGAGGCCAAGTATGTTGCAGCCACCACTTTGTATTCATTTTTTCCACAAAAAAAAGAAAGAAAAAAAAAAGAAAATGAAAAAAAAAGCACACACAATCACAGCAATGCACCTGGGGGTCCTCAAATTAGGTACGTCCAGTGACCTTGTTCGGCTGGCTACGTCCCTAATCCTCTAGCCCTTTGTACATCCCCCACAATTGTTCAGGGCACATCAAGGGCAGGACATACCTAGGGAGCTCGCCTCGCTTATGGTTAGACCTGTCACCCTGAACCACTTGCACAATTCTTTTACACTCCATCTCAATGCCATTACAATCAACAGTGGTAAGCAAGGCATGAAAGACAATGGAAAAGTACACCATACTTTTCAAGCACTACAAGTAGCCACTAGCTACCAAAAGCTAAGACATCAAGGAGCTCAATTACGCTACATTGCCTTGACAAGACCATAATGATGTCTCAAGCAATCTTCAAGTGTACTCCCCGTCTTCATCAACAAAATTTTCCATCAACTTAGCCCCTTGCTTCACTGACCCATTGCTATACAAGGAACCAGGCCGACAGTCTTCTAACTAAGTAATACCTAAATATGCACGTGTACTCACTTAATATTCACACTATAACCTATACACGGTTTGGGTCCTCAAGTGCAGGACAATACTCTAGGCTTGCTTAGAGTTCGACATGTCTCCCAAACTAATCAAAATATGTCTTGTGCACGATAAGAAGACTAGCACAACCCCTTAGGAAGAGACCACATGAGAGGTTTTCCAATTGCAGGTATTAAAGACTCCAACAAAAGCGCCGTCAACTCTACATCAAGACTCAACTCTGAACTCTTGTACTTTACTTCATCATGCAAGACCACCAGAGAATCATCACAAACAAAATCCACCATGAGCATCCCAAGAACACCAACACCCATGCCAGCTATGAGTGACCATTCCCAACAAAGAGTAGCCCTATCGCCACCTACAACAATTACATCACCAGCCAATCAGAACAGCAAAGTGCCACCAATGACCTTCATCCGCACCAACATCAGAACTCCTCCAAGGCAAACCACAATAGTCCCTTCCACCCACGTCTTCGGTGCAAGCTCCGCATGCTACCTTCGACGAAAAGTGCCATGGGACTGGCACTCATCTAGGAGGGGGGTAATGTTAACCCCAACATGAAGAAAGCAAAAGGAAATAAAAAAGACGCAGGGCAAAGGCAGAAAAAAGGTAGCCTAATTGAAGAAAGAAGAGGAGAAAAGGCCAAAAGCACAAGGCCAACCTTAAAAGTTCAAGGCAAATGCAAAAGGGGAAATGTGCATTTTAAAATACAAAGGTGCACCCTAAAATCTTGTAAAAGAGTGCTAGGCGGTGGAAAATCTGAAAAGCTAAAACAGAAGACAAGGACAAAGGCCAAGGCAAAGAGAAACAGAAGACAAAGGCGCACAAGGAAAAGTGCAAGTCAAAACTTTTGTAAAAGAGTGCAAGCGCATCATGGTTTAATTCAAGGAGCGCCGGGCTCTCACCCGTGTAATTTGTAAATGTAGATGCGCGGTGGAAAGGAAGCTAGGAAGATAGGACAATGGGAAAAAGGGCCTACTAGGCTACGGCCGGCCATGTAAAAAAGGGGAAAAGGGGATGACCGCCCAAAAGGGATTTAGGGTTTTGTATATAAAGTTGAAAAGTGAATGAGAAGCTCATTCTTGTGTGTGGCAAAAAGTGGCTCTCCTCTTCTTCTTCTTCTTCTTCTTCTTCTTGCTTGCTTGAGCTTGTGCTTGAGAGAGGGAGTGTGAGAGTGTGAGGGAGTGAGTGTGTGAGGGTGAGGGAGCGTGGGGTGGAGAAGCTATCCATCTTCTCCTCTCTTCTTCTCTTCTCTTCTCTTCTCTTCTCTTGCTCACGGTGATGGAGCTTGGAGCGTGGAGCTTGAGGATGGAGCTTGCTTGAAGCTTGCACTTGGATCGTGGAGCTACTAGAGTGCGTGTCAACTAGGTGAGAGGTAACCATTAGTGTTCGGCTTGGAACGCTTGAAACAATAAGCGGTCCGTGGGTCTTGGCGGTTGAGTGAAGGCTCCCACACTCCTCTTCATCTTGGAGCAATTCAACCGGACAAGCATTCTTCAGCCCCTCTTCTTCTTGATTTCTTGCACATGAATTGCCTCTATGCAGGAGAGAGAGGGAGGAGAGAGAAAGACTGGTTTTTTATCTCCACAACCAGGCAGCCAATGGAGGAGCAGAGACCGGTTATTGAAAGCGTAGATCAAGGGTAGAACAGCCATGAGATCAGTTGGGGGGCTGTTTTTTCACCGCCTGATGCAGAGAGGGGGCCATTCTTCTATTTGTGGAGGAGGGGGGCTGCCCGGCAGTGCGGGACCTCAAGACGGACGTGCAGGAATTTTCGGCTCGCAGTTCGGGACCGGACGTGGGAGAGGGAGTGCCCGAAAGGCCAAAGGGCCAAAGTGTGAAGAAGCCAAAGGGTGTGACCCTTAGGGGGCTCTTTGGCCCCCAAAAAATTTACGAAATGAAGGGGGGTGGGGGGGGGGGCTGTTTTTTTCACATGGTGCATAAATGGAGGAGGAAGAAGCCGGAGACCAACGAAATGGTAAAGGGGGGCTCCATAGCCATAGGAGAGCCTCCACATACCCATACCACTGAAGACATTAGTAGATTGAAGGCTTTCCACACTTCCCATTGCCGACCTTCGCCCGTCAAATGATGCACAGAGCAAAGAGTTTAAAAACCAGTCTTTCTCTCTTCCTCTCTCTCTCCGGCATAGAGGCAATTCATGTGCAAGAAATCAAGAAAAAGAGGGACTGAAGAATGCTTGTCTGGCTGTGATCGGATTGCTCCAAGATGAAGAGGAGGCTGAGGAAAGAGGTTCAGCACTGAAGAATAGTTGCTGGTCAACTACCCAGAATAATTATTAAAAAACCCGCAACACACAAGATACGCGGTATGCTCCAATTTTATGAAGAAATAAGCTTGTTTTTGTTGTTTCATGGTTCAAATATTGTTCATATGCAATGAATTTTTGGTTGAATCTTGTTTGCATCGTGTTTGAGGGCTGTAACTATAGAAATACAGAACCCGTAATGATTTAGAGGCGTTATTAATTCTTTAAAACCCTTAAGATGTCATTTTTAATGCAAATTAGTGGTTTTTTTCGATTTTGAGTTGGGAAAAAAGAGTGAAAATGGAATAAAATCAGAGAAAATGTTAAGTTTCAGTCAAAATAATAAGCCAACACAAATAAATCAGAAAATACCTATTTTCCATGGATAATAAATAGGAAAAAATAGTAAAAATTAAAGAAAATTGGGATTTTCGCACTCAAAAAATATGAAAAAATAAGATTTATGTATGTGAATGTTTGGCGAGGTTAAGGCATGAGGTTAAGCCTCAGTTTGACCTCGTCCTTTGTGTTATAGTACGTGTTTATTGGTTTTTACATATAAAAATGATACAAAACAACCATTTACACCTATGCACCATAGCAACACCTAAATGGTGAGGGGGGAATACAATTTGTGCGACGATCTAATTGGTGAAAAGATAAAAATTTTGATTTTCCTTTTTGTGCATAGCATTTAGGGATTGTTCCATAATTAAATATAGGCGACTAGTAGCACGAAAGTTCCGGTGCTAGTCCCTAAAGCAGCATAGCACGTAACGCTTAGTTAAAATTCATGAAAGGGCTATTTTCTGCACCTCACATGACTGGTTTTTAAATCATAAAATGGTTGTGCACAATCGTCATACACCTTGCATCAAGCATGCCGCGTGGTATCTCCTGGAATGCATTGCAATTGATTGATAAACTTTGACCAACGCTGAGAGGACAGGAAACCTAAGTCGTAGGTTAGACGGGCGCTTCCGTTGGGGAAAGTTTTATGAGGCAAATCAAAATCTCCTAGAACGTTGAATTATGAAAGAGTGGAGTTTGTGCGAATGTTATATGTGTGAGTGATGCATCTTGGGACCAATCCGTGACGTGTAGGAGAGTCACAGTGGAGCCGCGACAATTATCCGAGTGGTGCTTCCCTATGTGCGTATTACGAGGCATTATGCCTATATGTTATGGGATCTCCCTTTAAGGAGAAGGGAAGGTGAACGTTGGACTACATATTGGATACAAACGCAAAATCGTCATAAGCATTTAGTGCAAAGTGAGTTTTAGACGCTCCTGGCCATTGAGGCCGTGTGTGGTGGGGTTGTCTGTCGTATGTATGAGGCCCGGCTAGTGCCATAGCCAGTGCCGGCCCATTTTAGGTCCCATCAAGAAGCTTCACTCCATCATTGAGTATTTGATTAAATGGAAGGGCTTACCACTTGAGGAGGCTTCTTGGAGGCCCGCATCTATAATTAAAGAGTTTTGCTATCTTCAAGATGCACTCTTGGGTGAGATTGGCATGTGATGTTACATACAGCACCTAGACAATAGTTTTTTTTAATAGATTTTATTTTTCCCTATTTTCAACAAAGTGCCACCAACATAAGCCAAAAATACTCTCAAAGAGCTTTGTTTTGATATCTAGCATACCCCGTTTGGACCAGTCCTTGGAAAGTTATCTCAAATCTTGTCCACCAGGGTTTATTTATATAACAAGCTACCTACTTGATGCAAATACTCTTTTATGAGGATTTTGTGGCTAAATATTCATTTTGAAGACATTGAGATGTTGTAACTAAAGAGGTTTCTACTTTATTCTTCATTTCAGACAAAGTTTTGATTTTTCCGAGACACTTTTGCATCCTTTCTAAGGCTAAAAATAGAGTAATACTCTACCTTGCCTATTATTCTAGCCATTGTAATAACTTCCCATTTTGTTTTTGAGGCCAAAGATCTTAAGGCAAGGATGCAATGTAAAGAGTTGGGAAGATTAATATTTTAAAAATATTTGGGGAAAATTTACCAAGTCGCACTAACATTCATATAAGATGTTAGAGACTTGTATTTTTTTCATATGAAATCAATCTCTTCATCTCTCCAACTCTTGCAAGCTTTCATGGTTGATAGCTATCTCTCTCTTCTTCTTGTATTTCTCTCTCCTCTCTCTAGTTCCCCTTCATGACAATATCATGAGTTCTTCTAACAATACCACCAATCAACATCATATTTGCAATGAATATTTGAGAGAAAGAGCAACACTACAGTCCTATGTAGGAGGACCCAACTATATAAAGACTGGTCTACTAACTAGGGGTTGGGAGCTCCAAACATGGCATTCTATAGCTGGGACCAAGCTTACAAGAAAGTAAACGGGAGGCATTCACCTACATTTTCATACTTTTTGTTTAACAAATACACTGGCCACTTTCCAAAGAGTTATGTATATTATTTTTAAGGATATATTGAGAGTTGGTTAGAGGTGTTCATGACAATCTATGTGTCCACTCTAGCTGGGAGAGACACCTCAAGAAACTTTGATTGGTCTTCAAGTAATGTTGGCAATATCATCAATCTTTGAATCCCTTGAAGTGCCATTAAACACAACATCATTTTGGGCCACATGGTATCTCAGAATGGCATTGCAACGGATACAACTAAGATTAAGGTGATAATGGATCTTCCATCAACCACCTACCACAAAGCCATCCAATGTTTCCTCATACATATAGTTGCTACCATTGCTTTGTAGTAAACTAAGCTTCCGTAGCACAACCTCTTTACAAGCTGCTAGTTGTTTGGGACTAGAGGAAGCTTTGAAGTAGGCTTTTATAACCATACCAATTTTATGAGCTTCGGATTGGTCAATCACATTCCATGTGCATATCAATGCATCCAAAATTGCAATTGGAGTTGTATTGTGTCAACCTAGCAGCCATAATATGGATTTCCCCACCGCGAGCTTCACTAGCAAATAGCTCACTGAAGCTAAAATGAATTATTCAAAACAAAATGGAAAGGGTCAGCGATAGTGTACACCATTAAAAGGTTTCATCGCTACTTGTTGACTACTCCATTCACATTTTTTGTAGACCGTCAAGCATTGCTCTATTTGGTGAACAAGCCATATTGCTAGATGACTTCTACTTCTGCTAGAATGTCATTTTTTTGTGGTTGTATACAGAGGAAAGAAATGTTTTATTTCCGACCAGATGTCTTGTATCACTAGCAAAGAGAAAGCAATTGGGGCTGACACTAATCTCCCCAACACCCATTTGTTCCGTATTCATCCAACCTCATATCTCATTGTGTAGAGGATATTGTCCATATATTGGAAAACGGACTGCTAGAGAGACCCATTGAAAAGGCATGTCTCACATGTCTTTTGATCAAAATCCAACCCTTTTAGTTGTTTTTTGGCTAATTCTATTGACTAGTCTGATAGGATGATGTTCTCTACACGTGCATTTGTGAGCATGAAATCGAGGAGGTGTTATAAGAAGCACAAGGAGAAATTATAGGAGAACACTTTGATGCAAATGCCACAGTAAGGAAAGTTCTACATTCTTAGTTGTGGTGCACCACTCTCTTTCGAGACATGGCCCATTTTGTGAAACACTGCAATAAATGTCAAAGAACCAATCATTAAATCAGAAAGGACAAAATGGAGCTTTTCCTTGTAATCACATGCCAACCCTTTGAAAAGTGGAGGATAGACTTTATAGAACCCATCAGTCCTACTACCTAGTACTCATAAGCACCCTACATTATCATAGCTATTTTGATTACGACCAAGTGGAGAGAGGCAAGGGCCACAAGAAAGGATGATGCCATAACCATGACTAAAGTCTTGTGAGAGCAAGTCATCTCACACTTTGGCTGCCCCATTGAGATTGTGAGCGACCAAGGAACTCACTTCTTGCATGGTGTTATTGAAACTTCTCTCCATGTTCCTAGTCCTACATTTCTAGTCCTACTATTCACAAGCAAATGGTCAAGTAGAAGCAACTAATAAAATCTTGGTTAATATTTTGATAAAAAATATCTTAGCCGCTCAACCAAATTGGGATAATAAGCTATGGCTACATTTTGGGCTTATTACATAGCTTATAAAAAAGTAATAGGCCAAAACCCCTTCAGGCTAGCTTATGGGACTAATATAGTTATGCCAATCAAGTTCCTCGACCCAAGTCTTTGTATCATAGTATAGGAACACTGGGAAGGTACAACAGCTTGGACTAAATGTCTTATAAAACTAGAACTCTTGATTGAAACATGATTACTCACACCTCATGCCTTGCTTCTTGTTGTTGAGAAAGACTAATGAAATGCTTGGTTCAATAAACATGTCAAGTAGTAATCCTTTGAGAAAGGTGAGTAATACTACTATACTCAATTAAACATCACCAAAAAAAAAAAAAAAACTTGAGTTTTGAAGCCTTGGACCCTACTGTGTCTTTGTCATCAAGAGGATAGGAAACCTAGAGTTGGAAACTTTGGATAGGCATTGGTCACTTTAATGGAAGTCATAATTTATGGAACTATCCTCTAGACATTACTTATAAGAGTCGCCCATGAAGAAACATGGTGTTTTCGTGTGATCCATCATAGTGACCAAGTAAACTTGGTATGAAAAAATGGAGCAACACACACAACTCGCCCATCAGCCCTCAATTAGTCTTCCCCCCTGGAGCTTAAATGTTAGAGCCACCCTTCCTTACTACTATTGGCAAGAATTAGGTCAGCCTATGATACAGTCCATTGATGAAAAACTATAACCCTATAGATGCCAACCTTATGTGTAAAATATAGTGATAGTAGGAACTAAAACTATTCCAATATCCTTCTATGTTCTTATGAGAAAAAAGGTGCTCGAACCAAAATCCTATTGGGCCCCTTGTTTAAATTTATCATAGACTGCCATGTCAACTACATTGACAAGTAAACTCACTTGAAGTTTCATTGCACAAGGGTCATATTAGCCCTAGGGGACTCTCTATGGACCACTCCAACCAATAATTCCACAGCATCACCCTAGAGCAAACCAGCCCCATAACTAAAATAACCCTCACAGAAGCAAACTATGCAAGCTCAAAGCCAACAATAACCACCTAAAACCTGCCATGGGTTCTCACGCAAAATTAGAATCTCCCAAGGCTGCGAATAGGCAACAAGTGTCCTCTTAACCATCGCAGACCATGAATGGCACCATGATAGGTTCCCAATGCCCTATTATACACCCAAGGATATTGTGAAGATTACATGTAATTCTAGCTCCCTAAACAAACCATGTCCATGAAATCGTATATTCATGAGCATGGCTTGCCACCCACATGCACAATTACATTTGGGAGCCACAACAATAGCCTTGTGCCATTGCCATATCTCAGGAAACATTACATGTTGATACTACTAAACCCACCTCATCATTAAAGCTGTAGATCCCATCACACCATATGCTGCATAGACCATCCGCCACTATTGATACCCAAAAAAACACCATCCATCATGATTTATCGACCTAAGCAAACCCTTGAGAATCCCTTAGTCCTCTTTGAGACATCCATGGCACTACAAACCATGAGTTTAGTCGACAATCAAATGCCTCACAACTTTCTAGGGGCTAAGCTGACTCTAGCTCATTTAACCACCATGCACAAAATCATTGCACCTCCCTTTAGACTCAGCCGGATCACAAGCCACTTTTCTTGGGCATCTAAAGAAAATTCGGGGTTGTCAATCCATCAATGAAATGGTAGAAGAATTGGCCCAACAAACCTAGTTTGTACCCATCAAATGCTTCTTACACCTAGACTTTACCTTTGATAAGCTTTTCACCATGATGGATTTCACTTTAGCTAATGTTGATATCATCTTATCACATCCCAAAGGCACCCCATGTGGGAAGAGCAAGAGAACACATATTATAGGCTCAAATCTTTGCTTGATGAATCTAGACTATGAAACACATATTGATTATGGACCCTCTCAAGCCAAGTTTTCTCATGGTCTCTAACCCTGCAAGCTCTCCTACCATCTAATATTGATCATTCAGCTAGCTACATATTGTTATCCATTACCTACCAAGCAAGAAGAATAGCACAAGAGAATAGTTGGGTCAAAGGATCTCATTGCATTGTAGTCTAGATGTTCATTATGAGCTTTGAAGGTCCCATGACTTCACCGATGTCCACACTCATGAGCTCTGCACTTCTCGATCTGTTGTCCTTTGCATGCAAGAACAAAATCCCCTTCGCTTGTTTGTCCAAGTCAAAATGAGTCCACCTCCCTCCCTCCCTCCCTCCCTCCCTCCCTCCCTCCCTCCCTCCCTCCCTCCCTCCCTCCCTCCCTCCCTCCCTCCCTCCCTCCCTCCCTCTCTCTCTCTCTCTCTCTCTCTCTCTCTCTCTCTCTCTCTCTCTCTCTCTCTCTCTCTCTCTCTCTCTCTCTCTCTCTCTCTCTCTCTCTCTCTCTCTCTCTCTCTCTCTCTCTCTCTCTCTCTCTCTCTCGCCCCCTCAAGTTCTCTAGCTCTTGCAACAACTCTATCCCTCTATCTCTCAAATTGGGAAGGATACCAAGAAGGTGAGGAGAAAAGATGGAGGAGAAGACAACAAAATGCCAAGAACTAGCTCACAAGCCTGCCCAAGAACCCTCTCTCCCTACTTCATAGAAAACTTGCATGCACAAATTGCTTCAGAGATGGAGAACTAGAATAGTGGTAGATAAAAATATAATCTTAGTTTTCATTGGTCGTGGAATCCTTTTACACAATAAGGTCTTTCACCTTATATATGAAGTTTTAATTTTTTGGACCTTGGTTAGGGCCTAATTCTCTATCAATGCCCATCATCGGTTCTCTTGAAACCTGCATTCTAGGTCCTACAACCTCTTAGACTATTTATGTTTGAAAGAGACTAACTCACACACCCGCATGTCATTAATTATGCTTTGATTTTACAATTTGCATGGGAATGAGCCTAACACTTTTTTTTAATTAATTTTACAAAATTTCCCCCTATGCAGTGTGACATTTAATTTGGCACATCTTGCTTTATAGGATTGTTGTCCTTTTATTGCTGGTTGTGCTCTCCTTAACCCTTTTTTTGATCTTTTACTTGTTCTTCTCTTTTTCTTGCTTTTTCCTACTTGTTGTGGTCAAATTTCCTCACTTGCTTCACTTTCACTCCATTTTTCCAGACCAATTAACGTTACCCTCCACATTATAAAAGTGCTAGTCCCATGGCACTAGTGAAAGTGCATGAAACCTACGTGAATGATGGAAGGGAGGGTAAGAGGTCAGGTGATGATGAAGAGAGGGAGGATGTTGATGGCTCTTCACTAATGTTGATGGCTCTTCACTAATCCTCAAGTACTTGCACAAGGAATAGTTGGTGTGCAGTGGGTGAATGGTGTGATTGGAAGATGGGTTTGCACTAGAGAAGCTAAGGCTTTCTAGGTTCACACTTGAGGACCCAATCAATGAGAGATGAGGTGTGTTGTGGAGCGATGTTTAGGGAGAAAGGTATGCCAATTTCTTGGGTTGTCCTACCATTAAGGACCCTAAACATGTTGTGGGGAGGAAATGGGCTAGGAGATTGAGGATGTAGCCAGCTGACAAAGGTCACTAGCCACTCTTAAGCTTGAGGACCCCTAGGTGCTACACATGTGCGAGGGTACTTATATATATGTTTGCATATATATCTTCTCCTCTCCCTCACTTTTTTTCCACTATTCTTTTCCTTTCTCTTTTCTCGAGATGGAGGAGGTAGAGGTTTTAGGGAGTGTTCAAGACAAGATTCATGAGGTAGGTCTTCACTACCATGTGAATTTTCAAGGGGGTTGTAGGTAGGAAGGGGTGACCACAATTTGTAAAGCGTGTGGCATTAATGTCTTCTAACAAGTTTAAATAGTATACTAGCAACATGGTGGCACATAGAATGAGTCTCTAACCATAGTATACTTATTAATACTTGTGTTGACATCAAAGAACAAGGGGTAGAGCCCCTCCTCCTCTATTACTCTTTTTTGGTTTAGCAGGACTATTTGTAGCTTGAGGTAATTGCATGTGACGATTAAGTTTGGATCCGGATAATTCTGGAACATATCCACAAATCCTGTGAATGTCAATACCAAGTCTCTTTCTTGGAATTTGAGGCAATCATTTGGCCATGTGACGCAGACATTGTAGATGAGTGGGAAGTGGTATTTTCCATGGATGTGAGGGTCATAGTTAGTTCCATGCTTCCTAGGGTAAGGTAGGAAAGGGGGTGTTTCTTCTCTCTACCGATGTAGTACTACAAAAGACCACCCATGCCATGTTGGTAACCTCTAAGATGGAGGCTAGTTGTGCTTAATCTTTTGGGCACTTCTCCAACCTTGACACTCCACTAGTCCTCCTATTTGGAGTGCCATAACCTTGGGTCTTGTAGTTTTGATCAATCCAATGCTTTCCCAAGGCTTCCCCTTCTTGTAATACTTGCTCCATTATATTGACAGGAAGTGTTACCTTGAGCTTCTTGGACATCATATTAAACTCAAATTGCATGGGCATGTCCTCTAACTCAATCCTTCCCAAGGTAGCAATCTCCTCCTCCCAATGATTTGCAACCAGCATCTGTCATCCTCTAAAAGGGGGTTTTGGGCATCTCCTGGGGTGTTTCTTTGTGCCATTCTTTAAGCTCATTTATTCTTACTAGATTCTCTTCTACTTTGGATCCCTCATTGTCTCTGATGAAGTGGAATGAATTGGCATGTTTCTTGAGGGCAGATTGGTCAAGGGGAGTGGTGTCTTCAACATCTGGCATGCCATACTCATCTACTACTTGTGGCAAAGGTGGCCGTGGTGGGTATTCTATTTCCATGAAGCCCAATATAATTATTATTTTATCTGAGAGCCTCTTTGCATTGAGCTAGCATACCATCTCATCTCTTATAGTCTGATACTCTAGTAGAGGTCCTAAAGTACTCTAAAGTGTATGTCTAGCCATCTATAATTTCCTCGTAAGGCCTTCTGTTGTGTCTTTCTCTCTAGGTTTAGTGACTTTAGTTAGAGTTTTTGTGAAGCTTCTCTTCTAATACTTCATTATTTTCTCCACCACCTTAGCCATATCCAAGGCCACTACCTTGTCATGTCTTGCCTTTGCAAGCTTGCAAGCTAGCTCATGCATGGGTTCTTCATTCCTTTCTTGTAGCTATTCAATTTTCTTTTTGGCTTGCTCCAATCACCTATCTTGCCACTTGATGAGGGCTTCAAAAGTGGTAGCTTTCTCCCTCATGCTTTGCTGGGGTTCCTCCTTCTCCTTAGTCAACTCTTCTACCCTTTGCTCAAGGTTCTCCTAGTTTTTAGTGGCTTCCTCCTATTGCCCTTCCAACTAGAGCACCTTGTCCTTCATTTGTATGGTTTTCTCCTTGTCCCATTGTAGGCAACAAATCTAATCTTCTTGTTGCTTCACCTTGTCTTCTAGTTAGGACATGGTGGTTGTGGCTTCCTTGTGTTGTGCCTCCCTTCTTTCCATGCTCTCCTTTACCTATTCATATTGTTGCAGTACTTCCTTGTACTTATCATTGTCTATTCTTCTATTTGCTAGTGTTGGTATCTCCATCCTTTAGGGCATAGACATCCCTTGTGTACTATCATTGCAAGGTGATGTAGGATTCTTTCTCTTTCTCCAGTGCCAATACTTCTTGTTTCCTTTCTTCTTCTTTTTGGTCTCTTTGATCTTCTAGGGTCTTCAACAAATCATCCAAATCTTATCTAAGCCCTTGAGTGATGAGAGGTATGTGAGATGACATTTCTTCTACCCTTGGAACCTTGGAACCTCTCCTTTTTAATTCTTCCTCCTCTATTGCCAATATTTTCAACCTTGTGATTTCTAGCTCGTTCGATCTACTTTTGGAAACTAATGAATAGATGGAATCAAGCCATTGTGCTACCAAGGCCACTTGGTTGCTCCCTTTGCCTACAGGGGGTAATGGTAGGGGTTGTAGATTTAGTTGTAGGGTGGCTCTTTCCATATACTAGCTTGGTGGGGGGAGTGGTGGTAACAATTGGGATGGTTCCTTCCCTTTTCCTTTAGTCTTATGGTGTTCCCTACTTATTGACATCCCTACTTTCTCTACACTCTTACTCGAGCCTACTCCAAGTTGGGGTGGGTTAGGTGAAACTTCAATCTTCACTCTTCTTTTCCCTAGTGTCTATTCTATAGAGTTCCTTAGATCTTGATGGTAGTCTTCACTCTCCTACCTCCTAGCATTCTTCCTTTGCATTGCCAGATTCTTCCATGGCTATTTCAATGGCATCATTCTCCTCTGTTAGCATTCCTTCCCCCTCACCCTTTTTCTTTGTAGCATCTTTCCTTTTTTTCCCTTTTTCAATCCCTTTGTCCTTGCTTTTCTCTTGGTTGTCCTTCTGTGCCTCTTCTCCATTCTTAGCTTTCTCCTCCTGTTTTTGGATGATCTTTAGCTCCACCTATTGTGCCTCTTCTACTCCTTTCCTTCTCTCTTCTTTTGTCTTCTTGTCCCTCAATGTTGGTATTTTTCTCCTAGTCTGGGTTGTCTACAAACCCTCCTCTTCTTATGTCCACCTTTGCTTTCCATGTGTGTTGGATCCTAACTTGCTTGTCTTTCTTTCCTTTGATGTCACTTCTTGTGTCTGGGGATGTTGTTGTGTCGTCATGGGTGCATGTTATTAATTCCCTAGCTATATTTGGGTTTTTTAAATCTTCTTCAACAATGGCAATTCACACACCTCCAAATGCAACCATGGTATCTTTTGAGTCTTCATGTAACTTTTCCCATTCATGTAACTCCATAGCATCACTAAGTATCTTGGCTGCTACACATATTGTGCTTCTTGTATATGAATTTAGATCCACATCCTTCAAGTGCCCCATAACCAATACTTCAAACATGGTTAAGTGGATCCTATTCATAGTGGCACTGTGACGAGTGCTAGAGAACAATGTGTGTATTAACTTGTTCTATATTTACAAGTTTGGGTCAAGGCTCACTTCCAGCTTGATGTCACATTCTTGCTTTGTGAAGTTAAACTTTGACACTACATCTATTTTCTTCTTTCGTTTAAGAGGGCATTCTGGTAAATGTAGAGCTTGGTGCACCACTTCTGCTTAGAGAAGAATTTCCACATTCTAAAGTCCCACTTTTATTTTTACAATCACCATCCCTATCCTTTTGTCCACATCATAGTTAGTCAAGAACTTAGTACATTTAGGATGGTTAACTCTTTCCCAAAACTTCTCCACATACTTGGTCAAGGAACACCTCTCCGCTAGTTCTTGAGCTTTTTTCTCCTCGTCTATGACCTATCTAAGGTTCTAGATTTGCCTACATCACCTCAAGCCTCCATTCCTTAAGATGTTGCATTCATATTGTATTTTGCCAATTCTACATCTGTGAAAGGGATCTGTGGCTTCCCATGCCTTGTATGGACCACCCTTTCATTAAGTCCTGCCATTTCTCGATGGGTTTGCAAAAGAAGAAGGTATATAATGAGAGGCTGAGAAAGCAAGTTGACCATACATAAACTCATAGATTTCATTTGCTTAGAAGTTATGTGTTTCTCAAAATATGAGACAAAATTACCTCTATTTCAAATTATTTACTTAACCCCCATTCCTTCCCTAAAAATTGCAATGCTTCCTAGCTTGTAGGGGGGTTAGTGCTAAGTGACTTTGTGGCTCAAGAGTGTATGCCAATGATGAAGAAAAAGAAAACAAAATAACCAAAATGCATGCACACATTGTAATTAAATATATGTACAATAAAAAAGGAGAACTAATTGAGGAATGTAGGATCATGCTGCAACAATCATCCATAGAAATGGGGATTGTACTCCATGGTAGCGTAATGATCCATGTCACTTGTTTGTATACCCACATGTGTGATGTAAGTGAGGAAATTCGTAATAAGAAGGTCTCCGGTCCTAATGCAACTAGCAATGTGAAGCTCTTCTTCATTAAGAATTCAGTCCAGATATGAGTGGAGCAAGACATCATCCTTACACTCAAAATGATGTTGGTGTAGTGTAGGTGGGGTCATACTTAGTAGTTTTTATGGCTCAATGTTGTTTGGTATTTGTCATTATCTAAAATCCTAGTCTTTCTCACCATGCTTGGAGGGTAAACCATTTTTGTAGAAAGGAAGAGTTAGATTTGACCAATTCCTCTAAGTTTCAATTTCTTATTGCACTACTTCTACATGGCTATGTTTAAAAGATCTTTCGAGTGTAGAGATGGTGTAATCGACATGATGTAATTGACACAACAAGTTGTACCTTGTAACACACAACCCTTCTTGAGGGATGGGTCTTTTATAACACACAACCCTTTTGTTAAGAACTGGTTCTTTGTGTCATTTTTCTTTTACTATTGGTAATGCTATTGTTTTGGTGTGTTTAATAGCACTTGCCTCTAAGGAATACAAAGATGATGTAATTCAGACATTTTCTTAAATTCACAAGATATCAAAGAAGATGCAGCACAATACACTGTTTAAATGTCTTTAACAATCAAAGAATAATGTGTTTCTACATTATATCATTTGACCATACATACTCAGTAGCACACCTAGAAACCAATACATATTATAGCTATGGCGTCAATCAAGAGTTAGAGCTGGGAGAAGGTGGACTTCATGGCGGCTTCATCCTCCTTGGGGAGCGCTCTCTGTCATTCTCGTCTTCTTCCACCTCTGTCATCAGCATCACCTTGGAGGGGCCTTCATTAGGTTGTGGCAGTGCACCCCTACATGGCCTTATTTTCTTTTCCCTCATGAATCTTCTCTTCCCATATGGATGCAGGTCCTCAACTTGTGTCATCCCCGCTGCAATAGCTTGACCCGCATATGAAAAATAATATGGCATTTGAAGCGCCTAGCATCCATATCCTATACCAAAAACTTGCAAAGCGAATTGCTTTGCTACCAATATCACCTTCGCGGCATTGCTTTCCACAGGATGGCCACCTAAATACCTCGAAACTACCTTCAGTGCAAAGAGAGGTAGCACCACATTGTTTGGAGAGAAATCCTTGTGAAATATTACGATCTGTCAAGAAACAAGGAAAAACAAGATTCTTGTAAGGAAACATTGCCAAATAATATGTATATAGATATTTGTCTCTCAGTTGTGTATATGTACACATGTACATATGACTTGTTACCTTTTTATGATTGAAACATCCCACATAGTGGGCCAACCTGGAATCCCTTCTAGTCTCTTTTAAATTGGAGGAAGATGAGGATGCACTGCCTACTGACTTGCTTCCTCCGACACTTTTAATGAACTCATCTTTGCAAACGAGAAGCTAGAAATCAAACATATCAAAATTGAAAAATGCCATAGCAATAGCAACCACTTAACACTAATAACAAAAGGAACATGCACTACCAGATGATTCTCATCGTTTTCTAGCATTCTTATTGACCATAGCGAGATTGTCCCCCCAATGTGTGGCATTGCTTCTCTCTCTTGGATCCTGCCCATGTCCAACATTCCTAAACGCTCTACAACTTGAGTAGTCTCTATCTCAAGGGGAAACTAGCTCTCTTGTGACTTAGCCTCCTCAAAAAATTCAGTGAGCAGTTTTTTTATTGTCATGTGATCCCCCTTCTTGACTTCTAAGTCAACCAAGAAATATTTATCTTCTTCAGCCGCAAGGAAACCAATATTAGCATTACTAAATTTAGCTAATGCCGCAAGACAGTAGTCCTCACGCATATGTAGTTGCTGCATAATATCAACTAAAATAATAAACTCTTCATTTTCCAGGCCCATCTTCAAGCTTGGCAGACATGATAAAGGAAGGCCTTGAGGCTCGTCCTCCATCTCTTTACCCTTCCCTGGGGCATCCACATTGAATCCTGGCACCAGAGGGTCGCTACTTGCCAAGGCTCACTCTTCCTCAAAAAGTCGATGTGTATCTTTTTATCATAATCCTCATCGTTTGCTAGTTGAGTGCCCTCAAAGGTGGATGGAGCATGTTCTTATGCGTCATCTCAAAGCTGAAGGTGCAAAAAATTGAACAAGTCGACATTTCTTCGAATACAAGGGACAATTGTCTAGGCACACTATGCCTTATGAGGGGATCTTCTCCAAATCCCTTCTAAGCTTTCTTGCACTTGCTCTATCTAATAACCAAAGCCCTGGATGGACATAAGTCACTCCATCTAGCACAATAACACTCGTCGCGGTCAAACTTTTGAACTCACATTCATATTCCTCAAAGGCATCGAATTCTAGCACCTGCTCTAATGGAAAATCTTCTGTAAACATACACGAGAGCTTGTGTCCTTTAAGAGCAGAGCACCTACTTTGTAAAAAATTTCAAAAAGCTTGTCCTGTGGAAGCTCTTGGGAAATCTCATCATCCGAAAGAAGAACGACATTGAACAGGGAGCTTATGGACATCACTTGATCACAACTCCTAAAAAAGGGGTTCAAGAAAATAGGAACCAAAGATTAGTAAAAGAATCATGAAAATAGGAACCAAAGAAAAAAAAATCAAGAAAATAGAAAAAAGGAACTTTGGGCCAATTGACTAGAAAGGTGCGAGTGAGGCCTCAGGACCTTCCTAGGGGGGCCTCAATCACACCGTTGTGACCCATGCTAATTGGGCTGGGTGTGTTGAAGACCAATGGGCCAGAACGATGTGAGTGAGGCCCAAGGACTAACTAGCACAAGGTCTAAGGACTAATTGCGCAGAAGAGTTCTCCTAGTCCGGCAGTGTAAATGTTTTGACCTAAAGGTGAAGATTCCCTAAATGATCTAAAGACGGACAAAGGAAAGCAGGGAGAAGATGAGAGGTGCAAGAGGAATTGCTTTTGATTTGTGACAGGAGAAGATGAGAGGCGACGAGAGGGGCCATCTTCGTACACCATTGTGACTAGTAAGGGAACATTAAGCATACCTTATACAAGATGGAAAGGAAAGCATGTAGAAGATAAGAAGTGTAAGAGGAAAGAAAGCAGGGAGAAGATGCAAAGTTTGTCAAAGCCAATCGCAGGAAGAAGATGCACGGTTTGTCAGATCCTCACTAAAAACATTGTTCCAATCCAATGGAAAAAAGGAGCATGTTTAACCCTAACCGATTTTGGGAGGGAAGTAGTTGGTTTAATAACAAAAATGCTAAAAATAGCAAGTTTTTATCAAGACGAGATTCAATTTCAACCTTTTTTTTAAGAATATTTCTTGGAAAAATACATTAAAGGATGGTTCTATGTGAGCACTGATGATGGAGGAACATGTTTCACAAGACTGATTTGCTGGAAAGTGTGTCTGTATTGTTCACATTTAACGCCACTTGAAGTGACTGTTATGGGCCACGGCCCCGGCAGAAGCTCATTTCCTTTTTTGAGAGAGAGACAGAATTTGATTAAAAGGAAAAAAAGAAATTACAAAGTGCCATGAAGAAGGTCCATGGTGGCAAGACTCTTAGTAGCAACACATACTAACCATGCACGTAGGATCAGAACCAAGCACATAATAGGAATTAGACCCAATATGGAATGTACATAATAGGCTCAGAATCAAGCACATAATAGGATGAGTTTGTAGACAAAACACAAGAAATGGACACCAAATTTGCTAATTAACTTGAAGCTGAGGATGTGGTCATGATGAACAAACTTTTCCTTTCCCCTTCTAAAGAGAATCAAGGAACCCTAATGTCACAGAGGTTCAACCTAGCGATGGCAGAATCTATCCCAAGATTGCTACAAAAAACATTATTATTTTTTCATTGAAGGTGGCAGCTCATTCCTTATTATTATTTTTTCATTGCAGGTACAGGAAATTTAGAAAAACTGGTTTTGGAATTGTCGTTTGATGAGTGGTTTTGGATTTTTTTGTTTTTGTTTTTTTTAAAATAGTAGACACAAGGTAAGTTATTTCTTTGCATTGCCACCCCTTCCTTGCCTCTTCGTGTTCGTGTTACTCACCTCATTCCCCTACCTCTTCGTGTTCGTGTTGCTCACCTCATTCCCCTGCCTCTTCGTGTTCGTGTTGCTTGCCTGGTCCCCTACCACTTCGTCCCTGCATTGTCAAGTTGCTCACTGTCAGAACACAAAGCTTCTCATCTATCAAGGTATGTTAAGCCGAGTCATCTTCCAAGCCTGGTTGTCTTCTTTGCAATAGGGTTCCATTACTCTCTATCTCACTTCCTCTCTTCTTGGGCCATCATAGTGCAAGAGAGGCCCCTCAATCCATCGACCTCATCCCCCTTGCCCTGTGATGACCTCCCTTTTTAGGCCATCACAGTGCGAGAGAGGCCCCTCAATCCATCAACCGCGCCCCCTTGCCTTGTGATGACCTCCCTTCTTGGGCCATCACGGTGTGAGAGAGGCCCATCAATTCTTCGACCGCATCCCCCTCGCCATGTGATGACCTCCCCTCCTGGGCCATCATGGTGTGAGAGAGGCCCCTCCATCCATTTCCCACGCCCCCTTGCCCCTGATGACCTCCCTTCCTAGGCCATCACGGTGTGAGAGAGGCCCCTCAATCCGTCAACCATGCCCCCGTTGCCTCGTGATGACCTCCCCTTCCTAAGTCATCACGGTGCGAGAGAGGCCCCTCAATCCATCGACCGCACCCCCCTCGCCCGTGATGACCTCCCCTTCCTTGGCCATCACGGACTGATACAAGGATCGAGGATCTTCCTGGTTTGTGATGCAAGGCCCAAGGACTTACTATCATATGCTTGTAGAAGGATTGTTTGAAAGGTGAGAAGGATCGAAGCTTGCACACGAGCTATGGCGGGAGAGCAAGAGCAAGAAAGAGAGAGACAAGAAATGGGAACTCCAACAGTCACAATGTGTGACCAGGCCTTCCTTTATTTACTAGTCACTAAAAAATGAATGTAAAGAATAAAGTGACGTGACGGGCACCCGCCACCTGCAGTGTGCAGTGGCGGGTACTGTCAGTGTAGTAATACACGAGGTGGCACGGCGGAGGCTCCTTTACCCCAGCAACCTCCCACTTAAAGGCGAATCTGCCCCAGTGAGAGAGAAAGAAAAGAAAAAGATAGTACAACTCTACATAGGTACAAGGGATGAGGAAAGGCAACATCTCATCCAACGCCCATCAATCTCCTGAGGAAGGCAAAGCGCTCAGTAGTGAGGCTTTTCGTGAGCAGATCTACAGGATTCTCGTCAGTGGAGATCTTGACAAGGTCAACAGACTTGTCCTCCACGACACCACGTATGAAGTGATACCTCACCTCAATGTGTTTTGTCTTCGCATGGAAGACCGGATTCTTAGCCAACTGAATGGCACTCATAGAATCTGAATGCAGTGTAGGTATAGCATCAATCCCAAGGTCAGCAACTAGACGGCCTAGCTATATGGCCTCCTTGCAAGCCTCAGTGGCTGCAATATACTCAGCCTCAGTGGTAGACAAAGCCGTACACTTCTGAACCCTGGACATCCAAGAGACAGCACCTCCAGCATAGGTGAATACATAGCCATAAGTGGACTTCCTACTATCTGCATGTCCTGCATAATCGGAGTCAGTGTACCCCACGACCCCTGTATCCTGGTTGCCATAGCAAATACACATATCTGTTGTGCCCTTCAGGTACCTCATGATACCCTTCACGGCATCCCAATGTTTCCTACCAGGTGTAGCCATATAGCGTGCCACAACACCAACTGCAAAGGCAATATCTGGACGAGTGGCTATCATGGCATACATCAAACTGCCCACGGCTGAAGCATAAGGGATCTGGGCCATCTCGGCCCTCTGCTCATCTGTCTGCGGACAATCGGCCTGTGATACCTTCACATAAGAAGGCAATGGACAGCCAATAGGCTTTACGTCCTGCATGCGGAAGCGCTCAAGGACTTTATGAATATACTCCCTCTGTGTGACAAGTAGAGGAGTCCCTGATGCCTATCACGTCTAATGCGCATACCAAGTATGTGAGAGGCCTGTCCCAAATCCTTCATCTCAAAGCTCTTCTTTAGCTGAGATTTAAGAGCATCTAGCTCATCATGAGCTTTCCCTGCTATCAGCATATCATCCACATAGAGTACCAAAATAAGCAATGAACCATCACGGGCTTTCTTCATGTAAAGACACGGATCCATAGCACTCCTACTATAGCCCTGTGACTGCATAAAGGCATCAAACTTATGATACCATTCCCTAGGTGCCTGCTTCAAGCCATAAAGACTTTTCTTCAACTTGCATACTAGGTGCTCCCTGCCAGGTTCTGCAAAGCCCTTAGGCTGCTCCACATAGATCTCATCATGCAAGTCCCCATGTAAGAAAGCCGTCTTGACATCCATCTGATATAGATCTAAGTCAAGTTGAGCAACCAAAGCCAAGACCAAGCGCAGGGTGGTCATCTTAACCACAGGAGAAAAGACCTCATCAAAGTCTACACCATGCTCCTGCTTAAAACCCTTTGCTACCAATCTAGCCTTGTATGCCAGCTTGGGGTGTCCAGGGGTACTTTTCAGCTTATACACCCACTTGCATGGCAAGACGGAGATATGATTCCAATGTGACTAGATATCATAGTAAGAGAAAATGATTGATTGTGAGAGAAAGAGGGAGAGAGAAAGACAATAAAACAATAAGATGCAGATTGAATCACACACTTATATTGCTCACTTGTTTACACACTTACATCGCAATAGCTGAGAGTACACATATATATACAATAAAGGTGTGGATATGGTAGGTCTTCTTAGTGAAGTATCCCCCACATGTTTTAGATTCATCTGGAAGAATAAGAAAGAGAAAGGCAGATGAAGAAATGAAGAATCTCAAAAGGAGAGAAGAAGAAGACGTAGCCAGGGCCATCTGCCTATCAATGGAGTAGCCTTCCAAAGAGAAGGAGTCGGCTGCCACATGAGCCCGCATGGAGAAGAACGCCCAAGGATAAGCTCCCAAGTACCAGAAATCATGCCACCCCTAGTAGCAGAAGGCAAGGGCAAGGGTTTGATTGACCCCATTCCACATGTCCTAGTGCCTACCACCCTAGTCTTTGCATCCACCCAAGGCACTCGTACCACAATAGATGCCAGTAATCTTATGGCATGGGTGCAATTGATAGTCAATAAAGAGATAACTCAATATGCAAGTGGAGGAGCCCCACTGACGAGAACAAAGAGATCGGCAGTTGTTGCAGATGCAGAATCACAACAAGATCCTAAGAGACAGAGGGTAGAAGCATCCATAATGACTATCCCTACATCACTACCATCGTCTACAAAGTATGACGATTATGCTAAGGAACTCTAGTCCCAACTGGAGAGAGCAAAGGAGGAAAACAAGATGGTTGTGGCCAAGCTAGAAGTGGAGAAAGACGCATTAGCGACTTTCCAGCTTGAGAAAACTCGCCAAGTAACTAGGTATCAATGCAAAATAAGTGAGCTAAAGGTGAAGCTCAAGGCTAAGGATGAGCGAGAGGACAGCTAGTGAAGAAAACTTGAAGATGAAAATCAGGAGCTAATGGGACTTCAAAGGGAGTACAAACTCCTGATCCTACAACAAGAAGAGCTACAAGGATAGATGAAGAGGGTCTAGGATACCATGGAGGAGCTCATAGCCAGAGAAGAAGAGAGGGCCCAAAGGTACCAAGAGAACATGGACAAGTTGGAAAAGGAGCTAGAAGAGAAGAAAAGATTAGAAAGCGAAATCAAGGAACAAGAGTGGAGAATAAGGGCCTTAGCCCAAAGGCATAATGAAAGCTTGGAAGAGATGAAAAGAAGAGCAGATGAATGGGTGGATAGGAGTGAAGGAAGGGTAAGAGACTTGGTGAGCCAGCTAGCCCTTGCAGAAGGTGACAAGGTGTTAACGAAAAGCAGGATAGAGGCTGTGCAAATAAGTTTGGAAGACCAACAATGCGCCTTCCTCAACATTCTCTTAGACACCACACAATCTAAAGGGGAGGAAGCTATTGAATCATTAAGGAAAAAGCTAGAGATTGCTCGCAAGGCTCTAAGATATGGGGTGCACATCCAAGCTAGAGATTGCTCGTAGGGCTCTGAGATATGGCATAAGCACTAGGGCCCAATGAAGTAGAGCCACAAGAGCACAAGGGAGAGGAGATGCAAAGGCCAATTGAGGAAGTATGGCCAAGCCTTGAAAGGGGGTAGCACAGTGAGGAATTAGTCCCACATCCCCCCTCTTCATGGCCTGAAGTGTAGCAGGAGGTAGATACCACTACCAAAAGAAAAGCGGAGATCAAAAGGAAGAGAACAAGCATGCTGGACCATGCATAGAGGAGGTTGAAAGCTCGAGCAATAGTGGCCCCAAAAGTGCCCATCCCTCCAAGAGAGGACTATTTTTAGTAGACTAGAATGCAAAACTCATAGTATGGAAATAGAAAGAGAATGGCCATGACCCCTTAAACTTTAATTTTCGATTCTCCACTACATTAAGCTGAGTGTTATCAACCAAGGTGGTGGAAGAGGTGATTAATGTATGAAGAAGGTTGGGAGACAGGTGGATGGCCGAAAGAGAGAAGAATCCCACCTTATGGGGAACGGAGGCTACTGACTACTAGGAGAATAAGGTCACAGAAGTGCCTAAAATAGTGAAGGGCTACAAGTGCTAGCCAAGATGAAGGAGACACATCTAGGATAGCAACATGGATACAAGGATGTCATTCTGCAACACCCTACCCTTCGAGAGGAATAACCCCACCTACATGCCATATCCTAGAAGGATAGGAGTAGATTTCAATCCAGACGTCCATGGCTGATATGATTTTCCAAAAATTTACAACGTCAATGCCACTAAGCCCGAGGAATTAAGCTCTTGCCTAGACACCACCTTCCTGACAACTTGTAATTATCTTAGGCTCCTTAGAATATTATTAAGACAAGATCCTACTCTGTAAGAACACCGCCTCCTACCACTCTTTTTTTATCTCAATGCCAACATAGATAGCTATGCAATGGCTAGCCTAATGATGCGTACTACCCTCTTACCATCTTTTTGCATAGCA
The DNA here is from genome assembly GCF_053477565.2 of Lygodium microphyllum. Lineage (NCBI taxonomy): Eukaryota > Viridiplantae > Streptophyta > Polypodiopsida > Schizaeales > Lygodiaceae > Lygodium > Lygodium microphyllum. Next base: position 23,475,695 of record NC_141158.1, on the reverse strand, counting down.
ATCTTAGAGGACTTGAGCGATAGCCATTTCATTAGCCGCAACCATCCCTTTTTCTCCACCACTCCACTTAATGTTCAAATGAGCCTAAAAGGGTACATGCATGGGAAAATCTTTCTTAGTAGGTCCCTTAAACGCCCCACTTCTCCCTCTCATGACCACAATGACGAAGACTAGCTTCTCATCACAGTTTGTTTCCAAAAATAAAAGAGAGAGGAAAAGAAGAAAAGAGAGAAAAAGAAGAAGAAAGATGGCAAAAGAATGAGAAGAGAGAGGAGGAAAGGACAAGAATAAGACAACACAGAAGAAAATCACAAGCAACAGCAAGAAACTCATGAGTGTTATAGTCACTACACCTAGGGGTCCTCAAGTTAGGTGCGCCCAATGGCTTCGGTCAACCAGCTCCATCCTTAACTCCCTAGCCCATTTTGATCCCCCACTTCACATTTAGGACACATCAAGGGCAATGCACACCTAGGGAGGTCAACCTTGCCTATGGTTAGACCTATCTTCCTAAGCTGGACGGGCATAGGTAAAGGGATAAGGCAACTAGAAGGGAATAGGGAAAGAAGACCTTGGCAAGATTCCCAGTCATATAAAAAAGGGGATGTATGCCCAAGGGATTTAGGGATTGTATATAAACTCAAAAAGTGAATGAGAAACTCATTCTTTGGTGTGTGGCTAAAGTGGCTTCTTCTTCCTCTCTTCTTCTCTTCTCTTCTCTCCTTCTTGCTTCTATGTGCTTGTACTTGAGAGAGGAAGTGTGAGAGTATGAGAGTGTGAGAGACTGAGTGTGTGAGGGTGAGGGACAATGGTGGAGAAGCTCTCCACCTTCTCCTCTCTTCTTCTCTTCTCTTGAACCGTCCATGGCTATGGAGGATGGAGCTTGAATAAGAAGTCATGAGGTTGCTTGAGCTTGTAACTAGGATCGTGGAATTACCGGAGTGCTTGCGGGAGGAGGCCACTCACTCGGGCATCAAGGTAAGCTCACTACACCCATGGGATCAGAGGTGCATCAACTAGGTGAGAGATAGCCATTAGAGCTCACTTGAAATGATTGAACAATAAGCGGTCTGTGGATTTTGGGGGTTGAGCATGAGCTCCCACTATAATTGGTGTAAGTGTCCCAGTAATGGAAGGATTGCATCACTAGGAGTGATGGAGTGATGCTAGCATGGGTATAAGATACAATATTGTATCTTGTGATTATCACATCACAAGATACAATATGGTGCCACACCCACCACTAGAAGGACAAGGAAGAAAAAGAGCTTGACGAGCACCCAAAGCAACTCAAAAGATGTAGAGAAGGTGGTAGAAACAAGGACTTAGAATATAGGGAGTTTCTTGAAAAAGTCATTCAATGGTCCAAGGAGGAATTTGACAGGAGGAAAAACATTATGAAAAAAGAATGGGAAGAATATCCAAGCAATGATTCAAGGAGTCAATGCGTAAGCACATGGGCGAAATTCTAGCAGAGAAAGGTGAAAGTAGCTCTATAAAGGAAAATAAATTCAAACCAAAGAATCTCAACCAACTAATACAACTTTCCTGCACAGCTTACAAAAACAAATGGAACAAATGCATGCATAAATATCAAAGCTAGCTAAGGCAAAACCATCTCCAAAAGATACCATCATTGATCCAAAAAATAGCTCTTTCCCCAATTGATTCCAAAACAAATTTGTAAGAATATTCTAAGGAATAGGGTATCGTAGCAAGAATAGGACCTCTTGAGTGGATAATCAAAGAGCTCAAGGAGAACAAGGTCAATGCACTCAAGGCCAACTAGGAGCTCAAAGGAAGACTAGAGAGGACATGGGAGGAATACAAAACTTCTTGCTAGATTTAGAGAAGTAGACTGAGGAGCTTCAAGCTCAATTGTTGTAGACATGTAACAGGACACTAAAGTCACAAAATAAAGAGCATGAATTCTAATATTAGCTGAAGGAGAATGACTCGGTGCTCGCAAATCTTTAGGCCCAGCTAAAAGAGCACGACAATGTACTCAAGGACCTTTGAGGGAAACATGTCCAAGAGCTTTGGAATCAACTAAAGGAGCACAACATAGTTCTTAAGAAGCTCCAGAATCAGTCAAAAGAGTAGGAGATCACCATGAGTAAGCTTCAGGATGATCGACTCAAGGAGAAGATCACTCGCAAGCTAGAGAATTAAAGTAGCTAAGCTGATGAGCACACAAATAATGGTGATCAACCACCACCTCATTGAGGCTAAAATTGAAGTATCCCAAGAGAAAGAAAAAGTAGATTTAAATGAGAGACGGCACCAAGAGCACCAATAAATACAAGGCCAATAGAGTGCCTCATATGCAAGCTTGCAAGAAACCATTTCCAATAGTTTAATGAGGATCATGAGCATGGTGGAGCATGATAGGCAATGACTCTCTAGGATCACCTTGATGAGGCTCACCAATGACTTAGAAGCATCCCTTTGTAGTGAAAGCTAGCATAGAGTCCAATTAGAAGCCTACAAACTAGTCGTGGTGAAGCAACATGAGTTATTCAGGGAAGTAGTAATGAGAAGCTACATGCCTCAATCATTGAGCCTAGAAGAACTCAAGGCCCAAGTAGGATTGCTTTCCAACACCTTGGCAAGAATGGAGAAAATTTAAGAAATTAACCTAACGTCAAAAGGGTCAAACCAAGAAGACCTAATCTGACAAGTAATGCAAAGTGGTTATCAAGAGCATGAACTCAAGGCAACATGATTGATACAACCTAAGGAGCCCTAGCTAATCTCTCCCATTTCCCTAGACCCACCTATAGTCTCATGAAACCCATCTACTAAACTTTCCAGATTTTGACATAGGGGAGTCGGAGGACCAACTAATAGCTTAAGAGGAAGAACCAAAGCAAAAGGAGGTATATACAGCCATGATCCACACCCTCAAGCTCAGCTACAAAGAGTAATAGAGTATCCCATCCCCCCTAAGCTCTTACCATAGGAAGAGAAAGAAAATCCCAATGAGACAATACAAAAATATCAAGAGAAGCAGGAGGCCAAGCCTACAGTGAAGTTTGAGGAGAGCTTATTTAGAATGCCAGTTCCTTTGCACACTATGTGACTGCTCATACAGACAGTTGAAAACATTATTGCAAAGTGACTTAACCCATTCAATGTGGAAATGTATCAGAAGTCTTGCAAGATTCAAAGAAGTAGGTGGAGATATCTAAAATTAAAGCCTAGGGAAGTATGGCCAAGACTAGTGGAATGGCAGTACCCTCTTCTAGAAGGCAATAGGATGGCCTAGAAAGCCTTCATCTATCCCAAAGGAGGAGTAGATAGATCCACTCTTCTACCCCTAGCCTAGAAGACATGACCCCGATTATAAGTAAAAAGAACATGGTAGGTACAATTTTCCAAAATACCTAATATTAGAGAAACCCACCTTTATAGAACGCACTTGTTCAAACCTATTGGCCTAGTCCCCTCCTTTGCACATTGCGTAAGAGAGTTTTCTAATTGCCTAAACTCCTCCTTCATTCACTTGCAATATCTCCACCTCCTTTGCAAGTTTCCAACTTAGGGTTCACCCATTTAGTCTTCATGAAGAATAAAGCCTTCCCAAAGACGGCATTGACCACAAAGTCTTGAGTACAATAGTGAAACTTTAATTATCCAATATTTTTGTATAATGCAAGTAGCTCTTATGACACCTTCCTTCATATTTGATGGAAATCAAAATGCATGCTAACTCCTTTCTTATTGTTCATTCAGTACAAGCTCCTCCTTTTGACAATCCTAATTGTAGAGGATCCCATTCTTAGAATGTCACAAAACCCTAGGAAGTTCACCTATTGAGTATTAGATAGGCCAATTCAATAGCCTAGAATATAGAGCATAGTATCAATTATCCTTATTTTTATGTCCTTGTTTGTAAAGGTTTAAATCCACTTGCTTGCCTTGTGAATCTAAAGAACTTTAACATTAGTGAGCTTATTCCTTTTTAGACATGAGATTCATTCTTGTTATGAGGGCGACAAGAACTTGGCAAGGACAAGGATTATTTCCTTACAACTTACAAGGAATCATTTGAAGAAGAAGAAGAAGAACTTGATCCTTTATTGCAAGAATAGGATTTATAATAAATACTTATTGATACAATGTTGTTTACAGTAATAATTTGCCTTTGGGGATATGTAATGGGCTACATAATCTAAAACAAAACCAAATCATTGGATAGGGCCAATCCATTTGTAATTGGGCCAAATCTTTGCTATGTTGCATTGAATTGCTACACAGGGGTTGATTACTTCTTAATTGGGCCAATAACATTTAGCATGGGGGACTATTTCATATTCTTATGGGTCAACTTGTGGGTGAATGTTCACGACTTCATTGGGGAGGAGCATTGCATTTTGTCACTGTTCTAGATGACGTCAAAAGGTTTAGCCTTATCCTCTTTGCAAAAAGAGTAATGTATTGGATGCATTTCAAAATTTATTGGCATTAGTAGAGAACCAATCAATTAAGAAGCTTAAGTGCTTGAGGATTGATAATGGTGGAGAGTATACCATGCATGCCTTTACAAATTTTTGTGCAAGCCATAGTACTGAGAGAGAGTCGACAACTCTTAAGAATCTTGCTCAAAATGGTGTGGCTAAGAAAATGAACATGACCATTCAAGAAATTTTCCATAATATGATCTCTATAATGTTGGTCTCACTAATGGATTTTGGGCTAAAGTTGTAAAGAAAGTAGTGTATTTGATCACATCAACAAGGCTCCTAGCACCATTGGATGGCAAGATACGAGAGGAGTTATGGTTTGGCAAGAGATCTCATTTTGATCACTTATATGTTTTTGGCTATATGTAGGGACAAGTGGAGTAAGCTTGATCCTAAGTCCAAGAAATCTATATTTCCTGGCTATGGAGAATCACATGAAATAGGCTATCACCTTGGGAATCATGAATCTAGAAGGGTAGTATATAGTTATGATGTCATATTTAATAAGAAGATAAGATGCAAAAGCAACCTAGCAAAATGGTTGAGATACATAGAGTGGTATTTTAGGAGGAGGTGCATCCAACACATGAGTAGATTGTATGACATGTTCCATGTGATGTAGGGCTTGGTAGCATACTAATACTAAGGTCAGGTGAGAGTGCTAGGGATGGTGGATAGCCTCGTATCATATAGGATAGACAAGTGTGATAATTAGAGACTCCTATTGAGTGAGTTTTACACATGTTTACAAGGGTTTTGAGACCACTAGATAGATATACTCCATCTTTCGACTATATCATGGCCATTGATCGTGGTGAGCCTTCTTGTGATATTGATGTTATGACTAGGGATGAGAGTCATAAGTGGAAGAGGGCTACATAGTTAGAGATGAATTATTTGGAAAAGAACACTAGTTGGGAGTTAGTTCCACTTGTATTTTCACTTAATGACTAGGGATGAGAGGCATAAGTGGAAGAGGGCTATGTAAGTGGATCTACAAGCCACATGTATTTCCACTTGATGTGCATTACCTAAATACAACACAAGATTGGTGGCCAAAGGATTTAAGCAGGGGAAGGGGATTGACTTTGACAAGATCTTCTCACTAGCAATCAAGATGACCACCCTTTGTACATTTGTTGCTTTGGTTATTGCTAGAGAAGATATGGAGATGGTTCATATGGATATAAATACTAATTTCTTGCATGGGGACTTGCATGAGGATATTCACATGCAATAGTATCATAAGTTTGATGCCTTTATGCAATCTTAGGAGTATACTAGGAGTGAGACCAATTACTGTCTATATATTAGGAAGGCTAGCAATAGCAACCTTATGATCTTGATTCTTTATGTGGATGGTATCCTCATCATTTATCATCTCCCCCAAAGAGGTTTAAAGGCACAAATGGGACAATGGCCTTACTTGTGATAGATTTTTGTTTGGGAAAGTGAGGATACGTGTGGGTTATCACATTCGAGGTATTTTTTATCCCCTTAGCCATCCATGGGTGGCCCCTATCATGACAAGTATGGGTTGGTAATCCATAAGGACTAGGTTGCCTTCCTTATCATACATGACATATGGGTTTGTATATTCTTCCTCCTCAGTCGGATCTTCCACATAGTGGAAGCTTGTATCTCGATTGCTTTCTTTTTGCCTTTTCCTATTTCTTTTCTTTCTACTTTTTCTTCTTTTGTACATCTTCCATGTTCGGGTCTAGCAAGAGGCATAGATTGCTCAAGATCTATCCTACCACTCCCTTTAGGAATCCTCTTTGATGTCCTTGGATTCTCACCTTCTCTTTTTCCTTTATCTCCACTATTATATCTTTGTTGTTTTACCAAATAAGCATAGATAGAATAGGAATCCATAGGGGAATCCAACCTACATCATCTAGCTCTATCTTTGGCACTTTACCCTTACATGTAGTTTGCATAGCATGGGTCCACAATTATAATTTCTTACATGCATTGCAAACTAGAGAACTCTCTATTTGTAGTCCATAGGTAGTAGGGGGAACTACAATCATATATGCATTTCTATTGCAAGATCTTCAAGAATCTTCTCCATACCTCCCTTCCTAAACTTTGTAGAGGGCATACCAATTTCATTTTTCCATCCTTCTAACAAATCAAATTCTTTCTTAAAGCATCTCTATATGACTCGTATTCTCTCTAGTCATAGTTTATATTGTTACAATATATGCAACGATGAACAAAATCTTCCCTAGGCAGGGTCTTCAAAGTAGAAGCTTTCCTTGACTCTTCAAGCTCAACAAGCTTTATCTATAAATCCTACACTTTCGATAAGTTCATCCATGGTATCATCTTTTGAAGAATCGATAGAAGGCATGGGAGGAAGCAACCTAATCACTAGCTTTGACAATTGCAATCACTGGGCATAGCTAGGCATGGCCAACACCTCTCATCTTCTTTGTCTCTTCACTAGTTTAGATACAACATCTTGCATGTCTTTCCATTCAATCTTTATGTCCTTCTTTGTACTATCATCCTATAAAAAGAAAATACATTTCTCTATAAGCAAAGAAAATCACTCTACACTGTCCAGTCAATCAAATTTCATCTCAAACTCTATTTGTGGCTCTAGAGTGAAAAGGCCTTTTATAGGTTTATAAACCCACTCTAGAAAAGTCTGCTTGGTTACTCTGTCGGCATTGTCTATGAAATACTCCTCTTTTAAGGCTTTCCATAGTTTGTATACATGGACTCTATGCAGATATGTGCCCTGAATTTGATAAGGAATGACACTAGTAAAATATATTGACATGTCATATGTTGATATACTAGCCAACTCTAGCTTCTCCTCATAGAAGTAAAGAAACCTAGAAATATTTATGATATCAAACTTCTTCATCTTTATTGCAATCAGTTCTTGTAGAGTCTTGGTAACTGTCTCTTCATGTTTAATCAACTCATAAGTCCTCACAAAATCTCTAGCATTTGTTGTACTGACAACAACTTCATCTTTAGCTAGTTCTCCCATATTGTAGACTCTAAGTTAGGCCTTTCACATCAGGCTCACCAAATGTTAGGGGTTGGAAAGGTCTAGGCCTAAATCTACTAGGGATCGATGAAAAGAGAAGAAAGATGATGGAAGAAAGAGATACCAAAGCAATAACTCTTGAATATATTGTAGAACATAAGAAATCATTAAACCCACAAGAAATTGCATTACTCTTGGAAACTCTATACAATTACAATAAATCCCTTAAAGCTTAAGACACTGCACCTAAGATGATAGCTTAGGCAAATTTTGCCTGAGATGATACCTAGTACCACTCCTTAGCTTGAGAAAAATTACCACATCAAATAAAAAGGAAACACTTAAAAATAATGTAGAATACTCTACCAAAATACCTTAGATATACATAAAACAACTGAGAAGCGCTTAAGCTTTCTTTCTTTAGTAAGACCACCCTATGAGATCTCTTCAATTATAGCTACATAAACACTCAATTCTCACCTATTGCTGTAGGTAAATATATCTTTAGGTCTGTTTCAAAAATAATATCTTGCGGACATGCCTTTCTGGGCTAAAGGTACCTATAAAGAGGTATAATCACTTATATTTTACTTTAGGCTTGTTAATTATAATAGTAAATCACTTGTTTATTTGTCTAGGCTTCTAACAATGGCTTAGATCTCTATTTATAATCATTTATAGCAGTTCAAGCTAGCTTTTCACTATTACTTTTCATGCTTTATGCCTTGCAAAATCTCGTTGTTTTCTTTTCTTGTACTTGTTTTTTTTTGGGTGCTTGGTTGCTACTATTTTTTACCACAACTTTTCCATACAAACTCAAAATAGGGTCATCAAGTACTCAAATCAAAGTGAATAGATTCAATCAACAAGCCAATGCAGACAGAATTGCAAAATCCTCTTAAAATAGGAAAAAATGTCCCTTTTTTTTAACATGCGTCACTTTTCAATATTTTTTGTGTTGGAAGACTTGTAGCACTCAAAATAAGTCCTAGCATACTTATAATGGTATTTGAAACTTTATTTTGGTCACTTTCATATTTGCCATAAGAACTCATACTTTACATTATATCAAACACTAACTTACTCTTGATAGGTCACATAAATCACCAACTTTCCTTGTTTCTAAATGCCCTTTTAGCCCCTATTTCTGTGTGCTATGATATTTGAATCCCTAAGTATTCCAATTACTTTGGGTCCCCTTGAGATTGCCTAGGCTAATAGGTCCAAATCTAGGATTGTTTATGTTCAACTTGTTTTTCTTTTCCTACATCCTTCTTTCGCTTTTGTGTCTCTTGCTCTAGGAATAGTTCTTGATGGTTGTTAAACCTTTGCTGGCTACATGGTCTTGTCATGGCTTCAATACTTTATCATTCGTAATTCACAATCACTAGTTTTGTCCTTTTGTTGTTCTTGCATTAGGTGGAATTGTCTCTAATCTTGCCTTTTAAATTTATTATGGTTAGTATCCTTATGGGATTAGGTTAGCAAGCCACCCCAAAGATTGTTATCTATTTCCTAAAGCTCAAGAACAAGGCCTAGGATACGATTCTTTTTGAGTCTTGGACAAGGGAGCAAGTGCAACTTACTCAAGTTCAACTCAAGAGGTCAAGACAAGACAAGTTCAATTGTATTTACCTTAGAGTTATATTTTGTTCCTAGTGTTTGTGATTTGTCAAATTTGACATATTCCTAAATGTAATTCACAATCCACTCGATCCCTTTAGCATGTGAGTTTCCAAGGGTGTCGTGTCTTATCATCAATGGCAAGTATGGCTAACAATTAAGACACCCTTATGGTTTTGAATCTTTTCAATGACTCTAGTTAGTGTCCAATTGAATTGATGGGCTAGGGTAATAGTCTTACATATTCATGGGACTCTCTAGATGTTCAAAGGCTACTACGTAGAGATCAAAATGGCTTTATGGCTCATAAATTGAGTGCTTTCTTGGTGAGAAGATTTTTAAGGCTCTTTTGCAATTCTATTTGAGGCACATGTCTACTAATTGGCTTGTGATCATATGTATTTGTTGTCTTGAGGTGCCTACGAAACTTCTCAACTTAAGTGGATGGACATTTAGTAGTTGGTGTCCTTGTTAGGTCTAAATCCTAAGGGCTCTTAAGCTCAAAAAGGGATCAAAGGTTTTTGTATAAGCAAATAGCCCCTAGAATAAAGTAGGTGTGAAAATGGCACCCTCTTATTCTAATGGGTTTTTTTTCTCTTAGGAGGTATCAGAAATCAAGCAATTACATTTTGAGACTCCACATGCTTTGTTGATCACAAATAAATCAATCTCTTTTCTCTATTTGTTTTTGATAAGCATAAGCATGGCCTCTACGTAAGGATCCATCTTGAGCCGCTTGCTTAAACCATCTACTTGCAATAAGTAGGCCTCCTGCTTCCAAGAAATAAGCTGCCCCCTTACTTAAGCAGTTCCTATTCTTGCATATGTTAAGCATGTATCAAGATCTCTTCCTAAGCATTCAAAGCCAAGTTATTTTGCTTCAATGAACCAAGTATAGTGATAATCTAGTCTCAACTTTGATGATTACAAAGTGATCATTGTAGGTTGCACACTAGATTGTTAATATAGATCCTTAGGTCATAGGTTCCTCAAATTAATCCTAATGGGGATTTAGGTTGTGATGTCCTATTGTGAGGTTGACTCAAAATTCACCTAGCTAGTTCAGTCCACAAATTCTAGAGAGTCTAAATGTTGTTGCTAATGATGAAAGGTTTTCAAGAGACTACCAAAAATCCTCTCTCCTAACTCAGCTAGGGGTGGGTACATGGTCCTATTTCACTATATTTGAATTAACATATATACATGATACCAAAATACTATGGGACTTCCTTGATATTGTAAGATAACACAATAAAATATTGGAAACGACTTTCAAGTGGAAACTCATTTTCATATAGAATTTGGATTTTCAAAAGTGCATGGAATTTGGATGAAATAGCACTTGGCAATGCTATTTGAAGATCTTTAAAAAGTTGACAACTTTCAACTAATTGCAATTCTCTTAATGGGGATGCATGCTTTACATATCAAAGTATCTTTCATGAAAGTTTTGACATGGTTTTAAAAGTTTGAGATGGTTTAGATTAGAAGCACTAAAAGTTCCCAATTTTCTATGGAAATGATCTCAAAGATGAACATAGAAATATACACTTTCTAGCTTTTTTTCATCATTTCCATTTTTAAAAAACTAGTATATTGTGTTAGTCACATTTTACTAAAATAATTTCTTCCACCTATTTTTCATTGATGAGAAATTGAAAATTTTATAGAGAGTTCAAATTGCCACAAAAGTGGATTTTCTACTACAAGACCTAGTGTTAAAGCCTCGATTATGGGAGCATGTGGTTCATACATCTTTGAAATTTAGAATGCATATGCCTCCTTTCTTAACTCCCCCCCCCCTTTTTGTAAGCATTGAGGCAAGATCTCCTTAAAATTTTTAGCTAAGTAAATTTGGGCATATCCTTTCGGGGACATGAGATGAATCGAGAGAGAGAGAGAGAGAGAGAGAGAGAGAGAGAGAGAGAGAGAGAGAGAGAGAGAGAGAGAGAGAGAGAGAGAGAGAGAGAGAGAGAGAGAGAGAGAGAGAGAGAGAGAGTGTGTGTGTGTGTGTGTGTGTGTGTGTGTGTGTGTGTTTTAGAGAGATAAATTGAGTGTGAATATGTTTTTGAGAGAGAGTATGTGTTTGTGTATGTGTGTGCATACACTATGCAAAGAGGATAAGGCCAAATCTTCCTTTTGGCATCATCTATAAATGTGACAAAGTACAATGCTTCTCCTAATGAAGTCATGGGCATTGGCCCACATAATTTACTATCAATCAAATCAAGACATTCTAATCTTCTACTCCCACTACCTCTTTTGTCAGTTGTTTTTGTTTACTTTCCAAAGAGACAATGCTCACAAAAGCCAATATTAGAAAAATTTAGATAGGGAAGATAGGTCAAATGGCACAAAGCTTTCATTCTATGGATTTACATATGCCCCAAACTATGATGCTATAAAGAAATAGATGGTTGTTTAATGAAGGTTATAATGTGTTTTTAAAACCAAAAATATGCAAAGGATACAAAGTATGAGATTTTAATGCTTTGGTCACAACAAGAATTTTTTTGCAAATCTTCTGCATGAACACCAAAGATCACTCTATATCCATAATCATTAAGCTGCCTTGTACTAATCAGACTTTTTGTCAAATCTACAAATATGCTATACATTCCACTAGGCAAAAGAATAACTATTTGGCAGTGATAAATGTACATCCCCAATGCCAACAACGTTCTATACATAGTTATTTTCAAGGTGGATGCATCCTCTCTTTCTAGCATACAATTAACTTGAACCATATAACCGATACTTGAAGCTTGTTCATTGATCAATCCTCTTTGTGCACCCCTAAAGGCATCAACCAATCTTCTCCTTATTTTCTTCAGTGTTTTCCTTAAGTTTGTTTTTTATGCAGACCATAAGCGCGGTTGCAACTTGTTTTTACCATAACTTTCTCATACAAACTTTGAATAGAATCATTCCAAGTACTTAAAAACAATGCAAATCTACTTGGTTGATAAGCCAATGTGGGTAGATTTATGAAAAACCTCCTAGAATAGTCGTAAATGCTACTTTTTTGTAAATGCATCGCTTTTTTATTTTTCTTTTTTGGCAAGTTGGACAACTTATACCACTTCAAGATAAGTCCTTGCACGTATTTAGATTCACTCAAAGTTCTCATCAAGTCATTATAACTTAATCTTGGTATTCAAACTATTTCAGAATCCAATTTTGTTCTGAGAAAATCTTGTAAAGACTTCTTGATATGTTACCAAAGTGACAGAATATCTCGTGAAAATAGGTAATTAGTGTTCCATATGCATAGTAAAACACTAGTACTCATAGATCTTTCTATTATTTTCATTCTTTAGATTTATAATCACATGACACCACCATCCTCCAAGATCGGATTGATTAGTGTTTCGAGGTTACTAGAGGATCAAAGAGGCAAGCCTGTAGTCAAAATGAAGGCAAGGGGAGATTTTTAGGAAGGCAAGATGGAGATATTCCAAAAATTTCAAGGTAAGCGAAGTATTAGTATCTGCACACAAATGTGAGGATTTGGAAAATGAGAGTGGTGAGAACATGGAACTCCACTTTGAGCAAGCAATTAAACCTATTGCAATGGAAAGTTGTGGCAAGAAAGTTGCCAACCAAGGATAGAGTGCAGATGATGATGCTAGTCAACCCAATTTGTATACCATGTGTCACTTAGAAGGAATCTATGAAGCATTTGTTTTGGTATTGTAAAAAGGCAATGGTGTTGTGGAAGAAACTCAAATGATTGTTCAAGACTCCAAGCCTTAATGATCTAGTCAAGATGAAGATTGCAATTTTTAGGGATCAAGGTAGACTTGCCAAGGAGTCTTGGAAGCTTTGGAGTGCAGTTTAGGCCTTGGAAATCAAGCATATCTAGAGCAATAGGAACATGGTTTTAGTAGCCAAAAACTTTCAGGCTACTAGGTAGGATAGCCTAGCTAGTTTTAGTTTTTGAGTAAGAAAAGTCACGTGCTTAAAGTAGCCCACAAGCTGCTAGCTAGATATTAAAATGTTTGTGTAATTTGAAATTTGACCAAGGAAGAAGTTTTGAGACCTTGTACTAGTGGTTGTAAATAAACTCTATTTGTTAGAATAATCATCAATACAATGAACACACACAAAAAAAAAAGAATAAACCAAAACCAATGTTCACGTCCTTTCCTCAACTTTTTCATTTTGGATAAAAAATTAAAGATCACCTCCATGATCTAGCCACACACACACACACACACACAAATGCACACAAGCACGCACACACACATGCACACGCACGCGCACACGCACACACACATGCACGCACACACATGCACACACATGTGCATGCGCACGCGCGCACACACACACACACACACACACACACACACACACACAAAGGGAGAGCATCGTGGATCTTCCAAATGTACATTGTACCAATAAACTTTTAGCTTTCTCTATGTGTTAGACTATTGCTTAAATCATGTTTTTCCTTTTAAAAATATAGATTCTAGCCTTCTTTGCACTTTGTTCCTCTCTCTTTCTCTATGTATCAACCTATTGCTTAATTCATGTTTCTCCTTTTAATTTTTAGATTCTAGCCTTCTTTGCTCTTCGTTCCTCTCTCTTGTCATCGTCGAAGTTCCTGGTTCTTTGTTGATTCTTATTTTGTTGATCATGTAGATGCTAAGATCAAGCTCTCAATTTGAGATTTCCCATTTAATCTTCAAAAATCTCGCTTATTTGTAAATTCTCATCTTGTTTGATCGAGTAGGCACTAAGGTCAAGCTCTCATTTGACATTTGTTTCACCTTTAAAGTACATCGAATGATGTTTGTTTTTCCTATGTATAAGTCAAGTGAAGGAGTACTTTGTTTTGTCTTTGATTAGTCCAATGCTAGATATTTTGATGTTGGAAACAGCTAGTAAGAAATGTCTTCTACTTGAAATCAATATGAGTATAACTTTCTCTTTCTTGGTTCACTAGGTGGATGTAGAGAAGGGCAAATCATCCCACCTCTTCTTCATCCCCACATTTAGATCCATGCCTTTGGGTTTGGCACACTATGACAATACCTCAACTTAGAATAGGGCTTGTTCTTTCTATGCTTTTGCAAGCTGTGAATAAAGAACTAGAGAAATTAGACAATGGTCCATGTCTTAAGCGCCTCTCTCTCTCTCTCTCTCTCTCTCTCTCTCTCTCTCGTATGCTCTCATCTCATCTATTGGCCTCTTCTTTTCCACCTTCTTAAAAAAACACAAAAAAAAATTTGCATCATGTTTTTATCTAGTTTCAATAAAGGCATGGATGTATGAATACTTAAAGTATGGATCTAGATAAAAATGTTCTTGGTTCACTAGGTGGATGTATGAATACTTTAAAATAAAAATCAAAAAATGAAAAAAAAAGTGATGACTACATGATCCATCCATCTCTCTCTCTCTCTCCAGCTCATCAATCACCCTCTTTTTTCTCCATCTTCTTTACAAAAAAAGCAACATTTTTGCATTGTGCTTTTTATTGAGAAAAAAAAAACACACATTGATTTTGCCATATGGCAGAGTTTTATTATGGGTTGAGCCTATCTTTCACCCTCATGGGTATTTACTTTGCATATCGATGAAAGATTGCCCTTGAGCTACCTAGTTGGGTATCGAGCCCATCTTTCACCCTCATGGGTATTTACTTCTCACATTGGCAAAAGATTCCCGCTTGAGCTGCCCAAGTGGGTCTTGAACCATAACCTTCACACACGCATGCACATAGGATGTCCAACCAACTGTGATGCTGCTTTGGGGGTTGTTGTTTATTGAGTTTGAATTTTGAAGAATGGTTTAAGGTCAAAAACTAACAAAAATTGGTGATGAGTCTAAGAATCGCTAGCTCAAGTGGTAGCAAAATGGTGTAACAAACCCAAGGTCATGGGCTCCATTCTCGCAAGTAGTAGTGCATCACCTTGTATAATGTATGACTAGCGTTCATGCTAGGCCGCTTCGCGGCCTCGAAGCGGCAAGCGAAGTCGCTCAACAATCCATTTCTCATCTTTTTCTCTCCTCTTTTTCCTCTCTCTCTCTCTCCTCCCCAAATTCTCTATGTCTAATTTTCTCTCTCTCTCTCTCTTTCTTTGCCTTCTATTTTAGTTTATTTTTTTCCTCTCCTGGTTCTCTCTCTCTCTCCTTTTTTTCTCTCCCCGCTTTTCTTCTCTCTCTCTCTCTCCTTTTTTCTCCCCCCTCTCTCCTCTCTTTTCCTTCTCTCTCCCTCTCCTCTTTTTTCCTTTTTTTCTTCTTCTCTCTCTCTCTCTCCCTCTCTTCATTCTCTTTTTAAAAATTTTCTTTTCTTTCTCTCTCTCTCTCTCTCTTTCCTTTTCTTCTCTTTGCACTTTTCTTCTCTCTCTCTCTCTCCTCTCTTTTCCTTCTCTCTTTCTCCTCTATTTTTTATTCTCTCTCTTTTTAAATTTTATCTTTTCTCTCTCTATAATTCTCTCTACGTGTTCTCTCTCTCTTCTTCTTCTTTCACTTTCTTCTTCCCCCTTAATCTCTCTTAAAGTATGCAAATTTTATCTTTTTCTTATATATAATTCTCTCTTTAAATTTATATTCTCTCTCTCTCTCTTCCCCCTCTCTCCTCTCTCCCTTCCTCTCTCACTCAAAAAAATTTAAATTTTAAGAAGAATTTTCTCTTTTCTCTTTTTTTCCATCTCTCTTCTTCTTATTCTTCTTCTTCTCTCTCTCTCTCTCTCTCTCCCCCTCTCCTCTCCTTTCCTTCTCTCTCCTCTTTTTTTCTTCTCTCTTTAAATTTTTTTCTTTTCTTTTTCTTTTAAATTTTGTATTTCCTCTCTATAATTCTCTCTGTGTTCAAATTCTCTCTCTTCTTCTTATTATTTTCTCTCTCCCATTTTCTTCTCTCTGTCTCTGTCTCCCCTCTCTCCTCTTTTTTCCTTTTTTCTTTTCCTCTCTCTCTCTCTCTCTCATTCTATTTCTCTTTGTTCCCTTTCTCTCCTCTTCTTTCTTCTTTGCTCTTTGTATATATATATATATATATATATATCTCCTTATTTTAATTAAAAAATTTCTTTTTTATTTTTATTTTTTTCTTTTTCTTTTAAATTTTATCTTTCCTTTCTCTATAATTCTTTCTCTTCTTCTTATTTTCTCTCTCTCATTTTCTTCTCTTTGTCTCTCTCCACCCCTCTCTCCTCTCTTTTTCTTTTTTATTTCTCTCTCTCTCTCTCTCTTAAATTTCATATTTTCTCTCTCTATAATTCTCTTTCTTTCTTTTAAATTTTATCTTTCATCTCTCTATAATTCTCTCGCTGTGTTCAAATTCTTTCTCTTCTTATTTTCTCTCTCTCATTTTCTTCTCTGTGTCTCTCTCTCCCCCTCTCTTTTCTTCTCTCTCTCTCTCTCTCTCTCTTAAATTTTATATTTCCTCTCTCTATAATTCTCTTTCTCTCTGTTCCCCCCCTCTCTCTCTCCCTCCCTCTCCTCTTCTTTCTTTTTTGCTCTTTGTATATTTCTCTCTCTCTCTCTCTCACTCTCATTTTAATTAAACAAAAAGTTTAATCTCAGAGAGAGAGAGAGAGAGAGAGAGAGAGAGAGAGAGAGAACCTAGGCCCTATGCATGAGAGAGAGGGGGGAGGGGGAGAAAAAATATTTAATTAAAAAAAGACTATTCTCTTTCCTCTTTCTCCCCATTCTCTCTTCGTTTTCTTCTTTTTATCATTCTTCTTCTTCTTCTTCTTCTCTCTCTCTCTTTTATTCTATCTCATTCTCAAAGTGTGTGAAAAACTATGTTTGAAAAATTTTAAATTAAAAAAAACTCTTAAAATGTTTAATTAAAAAGTTTAATATGAGTGAGAGAGAGAGAGAGAGAGAGAGAGAGAGAGAGAGAGAGAGAGAGAGAGAGAACCTAAGCCCTACACATGAGAGAGAGAGGGGGATGGGGGAGGAATTTAATTTTAAAAAAAGGAAATTTTAATTTAAAAAAGGGAGGTGAGGAGGGGAGGCTTTAATGAAAAAAGGGAAGGGGAAAAGAAAATGAGATATTACACGTGAGAAAGAGAGGAGGGGAGGGGGTTTTTGATTAAAGAAAGGAGGTTTGGAAAAGGAGGTAGTTTCGGGAAGCCCTCTGGAGGTTCAGGGCTTTTCGAACCTATAGCTAAACTATGTTCAAATTAAAAAAAACTTTTAAAATGTTTAATTAAAAAAGTTTAATCTAACTGTGAAAGAGAGAGAGAGAGAGAGAGAGAACCTAAGCCCTACACATGAGAGAGAGGGGGATAAATTTAATTAAAAAAAGAAAGGGGTTTTAATTTAAAAAATGGAGGTGAGGAGGGGAGACTTTAATGAAAAAAGGGAAGGGGAAAAGAAAATGAGATATTACACGTGAGAAAGAGAGGAGGGGAGGGGGTTTTTGATTAAAGAAAGGAGGTTTGGAAAATGAGGTAGGTTCGAGAAGCCCTCTGGAGGTTCGGGGCTTTCCGAACTTATAGCTAAACTATGTTCGAATTAAAGAAAACTTTTAAAATATTTAATTAAAAAGTTTAAATTAAAAAGTTTAATTTAACTATGAGAGAGAGAGAGAGAGAGAGAGAGAGAGAGAACCTAAGCCCTACACATGAGAGAGAGGGGGGGAGGGAGGAGGAATTTAATTAAAAAAAGAAGGGGGTTTTAATTTAAAAAAGGGAGGTGAGGAGGGGACACTTTAATGAAAAAAGGGAAGAGAAAAAGAAAATGAGATATTACAAGTGAGAAAGAGAGGAGGGGAGGGGGTTTTTGATTAAAGAAAGGAGGTTTGGAAAAATAGGTAGGTTTGAAAAGCCCTCTAAAGGTTCGAGGCTTTCCGAACCTATAGCTAAAATAATATAGTAATAATATAATAATAAGATAAGATGTAAAAAGTTGATTATAGCTCCACGTGGTTGGTCACCAAGATGGACGTTATACTTTGAACACTTGTGAAATGAGTGGTCAAAGGTTTGGGCACCCGTTAACCACAAGTATCCATGTAAGTCTCGATATTCAATTAATACAAAATCACTTAACCAAAGGTATCGATGTCAAAATTATGTAGCGTCTTAAAAAAAACGGATGATTAGCGCTGCACGTATAACAAAATTGTCACAAAATTGGGCAAAGGTCGCATAATGTTATGGTGGTGTCATTAATTAGCCCTTGTACCCTATAAAACAGATATTTATTAGTAGTACAACAAAACATTGTCGAAAGACATATTTGAGCCCGACGACTAGCTTCATCAGGGAGAAAGCTCCAGGGAGGCCATGTTAAGAACGAAGCAAGCTCAAGCGCGGTCTCTCCTCAGAGCTTCTGTAAGCGATCCGCCATTATTTTTCCCTGCAAAGTCTTGTTTAGGAGACCGCCATTGTTTTTCCCTTCAAAGTCTTCTTTTGGAGAAAATGAACAAGTCTTTTGGCTTTTGATTGACGAGTAGCCTTAATCGGATTGTGAAAGTCACACTATCCAGCATGATTCGTGAACGATTCCGGATTATATCGATGTTTTTTGCAACGCTAGGAAAATCAATCTTTACAGGTATTGTGGATGTTTTGGCATCATGTGTAATTTATTGTTGTTGACCTGGTTTTCAGGTGAAATCATGGCTTCTCGAGGCTCCCTCAGGCCTTTGTTCAGGTGTACAGAGGCCACTCAGTGAGCAAGTTCCTTCACTTTCAAGGTCCATTCTACATTTAACTAAGCGTTGGCACCATTCTGTTGGAAGAATACGGCAGGCAGAACAGCCTGTATGCCCGAGAGATACTTTCTATAACAGGTCATGTCATAAAAGCATTATTCATGGCAATATACTGCATAGACCATATAGGAATGTTACAGTCCCAGGTTTGCTTCAACGCTTCTCAAGTGAGACTACTAAAAAAAGCGGTAATTTGCAATTTCAGGATGAAGTCCGATATTTTTCTAGCACGGTGTCTTTGTTTCCATGAAAACTGACTTCTAATTCGCATCTTGCAGGGTTTGAGAAATTCTACCCGAAAAAAAAAGATAAGCCTCCTAGCAATGGTAATACATATTTCTACATGAATGGTTTCATTTTATTTTTCAAAAGCTCATCATAATATGTACTTTAGTATATTATTAGCACAAGGTCCATAATTTGGCCATTCAGGTAGGTTATGGACTTCTTTGTTTGGCTAGTAACTGTGTACTTATGTGCTCCTACTTAGCTGAATGAGAAGAGTCAGATGACCAATAGCAAAGTTTAAGTGTCGAAGTTAGACTTACACATGTATCGTCCTTAACTCTCCACAACTGCATACCGGTACTGCTGCTTTGTGAATTCTGGTCTGCACTCTGCCTCCTACAATGAGACATAGTGAGCTATGGTTTTGCTGAATTGTGAATCAAAGTGAGTACTAAGTGTGGATAAATTACAAGAAGTAGCACAATGCCAAGCACCATGAAAAAGTTATCATTAGTAACAAAGGTAGACTGTTATTCTATCATAACAACTGACCTAGTTTGGACAGTATCTATGTATTGATTTGATTGTTTGAACCTAAACTGCATATCTTGAGGTGCTTGGGAGGGCTGCCTGGACGTGAGTGGAATCAGGAGGAGGTGTGTGGACCGATTTTGCAAAGGGATCAGCATGAGAAGTGTTGAGAAAGCTTTGTTTTCAGCTTTCGGAGCAGATTTTGCATTTTCTTCACTCTGATGATGAAGAAGCCTCAGAGATTGAGTAGGAAAACTCCTAGCTGGTTTTGTTTTTGGAGTTATGAGGGGAACTACTCTAGAAGTGTAACAAATTCAAGGCTAGAGAAGGGTGTCAAGTGACTTAGACACGGATTTCCAGGCCGTGATGAACCGCAAAGTCCCCATTCTACCTACGCTTCCCTAGGAGCGGAAGCTAGATGGAGAGCATGGAAGGTATGTAGGCCAATTTGGAGTCATATGATCTTGTAGACTCGGTGGCTGAAAAGATTGATTATTCAATAGTCAAGGATCCCGAAACTCTTTCTACTTTTGAGCAAGGTAATTTGGAGAAGGTGCAAGCACATCAGGACAAGTTGGACACTCGTATCGGCTCTTTCATCTTTCTAGTTCAAATTCTCTTGAGGGATTACAATGCCATCTTGGTGGTGCATGCTTTTTGCATAGAGGAGAACCTTAATGTGAATCTAGGGAAGATTGTAGCCATGGTCTCTAATACCTCAATGAGCTAGCTTGCCACCTTAGTACAACAATTCACCTAACAAGGCAATACAATAGAGTAGGTATCCTCCTATGTTTATCTCGAGATCACTTTCTTTCAAGTTCACCACGAGGAGAGATGGAAATTCAAGGATTTGCATCCCTTGTGCCTTGGCTAGAGAGCTATTGCATGCAGTTCTAGTTCTAGGAGCCAAGGACAAAAGCTATAGCATTTGTCATTGTGGTCACCTTGGCCTTGACATTTGGAGATGCTTTCTTGGGGTTTGACCTTCATAATTAATGGTGGAGGATGGAGAGGCCATGAGTTATGATGATCCCTAGGATGCTACTCAAGATTATACAAGTAGAGCTAGCTTTTGTCCCTATGGTGTACATTCAAAGATTATAGGAGCTAACTTGGTGTATATATCCCTAGTTGGGACTAATTGCACTGTAGCTTGCTGCAAGAGTAGTTGTAGGATGATGGTTTGCATAGATTGACACGTGATTGAGGGCGATGCAAAGTGAAAGGCCCGAAGGAAGTGAAAATAAGCAGACTTGTTTGACGAAACTAGGGGTGAAAGGGTATGGTCTTGTGATAGCGCTTGCATAACTTGTGCATACCGAACTCACAAAACAAAACAAAAAACAAAGTGGAATACATACCTAGGATCTCAAAACTCAAACAGACAACCTCATAAAACTTAAAAGAAATTACGCAATTTGATTAATTTAGAATGAATAGAGAGAAACACATGATAGGGCCCAACATCTCCCATGATAGAAGCCATGGTTTGCCCTCCATTTTGGAATCTTGAATTAGATGCTTATATAGCCATACAACAAGTTTGTATATAAAGCAAGTATTGAAATAAATCAAAAGACAAGGTTACATTGGCTCTTGGAGATTGTTGCAGATTCCCAAAATTATTGCATGTAGAATCTTGACAATTGACATCATCATTATGTTTGGAATGTATCAAAGTTCCCATTATGGTCAAGTTTCAAATTTGGATGTTGAGGAAGTGAGAAGTAACCTGTTTTGCATTTGTTATTATCTACATGCTATATGTGAACTTTTGTTGTCTCTTTCCTTTTTTGTTCTTTCCAAGACAAGATGTATGGACTTAAAGTGGCAAGGTTTTGTATGAAGCAAGGATTTGAAAGCTTATGTTATCTCTTAAGGTATTTACTTTACTCTCCAAGGTACTAATATCATTCTCGAAGAAGTCGACAGCTTGTGCATTAACAAATCCAATGTGATAGCTCTATTTTACTTGTGTATAGCGTGCATTTTTCTTGTTTGTCAGCCTCGATAGCCTTTGTTGAGCTAAAATGCATTAGCTTTACTTAAACAACCCCAAAACTTGATTAATTAATGAATAAATCTAGTTTATTTAAAAGAAACGTGATCCTAGAGAGTTTCTGTGTCCCATAAGCACGAACCCACTTGGAAGGGCTCAAACTTTCTATAAATACGTATGTTCCCCTCCATTCAAGAGATAATCTCGTTTTTGCAGGTTTCAGGTGTTTCAGCTTGCTGCCCATACCTTGTTCGCGGAGGACATCTCAGCTGAAGCTGTCCATTGCTGTCTACATCAGTTGGCGCTTGATTTCCAGCCCTCTTGATGCAGTTTGGAGCTGATCCTAGCCAGACGACTGTTGTTCTTGCACAGACCTATTGCCGTACAGCTTGCCACATCATCACAGCTTTGTGTTTGCTTCTTGCAGGCTGTTGCTCGGCTACTCCAGCTGTCGCTTGACAGTTTTTTCTCTTCTCCATCGCCTAGCTTCTACAAGCTATTGCCAGGCAGTTTTGTCTATGTTTGGTAGTTTTCTCTCTCCTGTAGGTTGTCCTGCCTGTGTTTTTAGTATTTCTCTCTCTTGTAGGCTGTCCTGTCTGCGTTTTTAGTCTTTCTCTCTTGTAGCCTGCGTTTTTAGGTTTTCTCTCTCCTTATTACTGTCTGCATCAGATCTAGCTTCTCACTGTTGTGTTTGGTGGTGTTCGACATCTGGAGGCTGCCTTGTTGCGATTCAAGATCCGTTCAGAGTATGACACTCTCCAGCTCATTACCCCTGTCCTAATCCTTGAGATATAAGAGTTTGAGGTTTAGTATTCATTCATTGCATAGTGTGTTTGTTGCACGAGCATTGTATATTCAATAGTTATATCACTTCAGTTATTTTCTGTGTTCATTGTCTCTGAGTCACCCTAATCCTAACTGTGTTTTTTAATCAGTTTGTGCTTTGTCGCACGATTGTTATTTGTGTTTCTGTGTCAGAGTATTTCTTTACATGGTATTAGAGCCTGGTACTCTTTGAGAAACCTAGGCCTTTGATTTAAAAGCTCTCCGCAAAAAGCAAAAACAACAGTAGGTTCAAATGACTTCGAACACATTAACACCAATTTAGTCTCTAGAACAACCTATACGAGAATCGAGCGAGAGTGGGCAGAACAACTTGCTCCACAAAGTTCTGACATGGTGGAAGACACTTCTGACAACACGGAAGAAAAAGACTATATAAGCTTTCCATTGAAGAATATCATGTGATCATGGACTTTAGATGAAAAAAGATTGAGAAGCTTGATTGAAGGATTGTCCTTCAGGAGAAGCTACTCAGTGAAGGTATGCATGAATTTTTCTCTTCAGATGTTCCGCATAATATGATGATATTGTAGGGCCATCGAGACCTCCCTTAGGGTGGGGCCCCCCTGTTGGAGAAAGAGTTTCGGAGTATGTTCCATTCTTTTATCCTCTTTCGTCCATTCCAGTGCAAGGTACTTTAGATTCGTCTTTTGTTCCTTTGTCTTTAACCTCTTTTGCTTTGCAATATACTAGTAGAAATCATAAGGAAGATAGAGTACAATCAGTTGACTATGGAAAAGGTTCTCTTGAGGACCAATTTTTATATATTAACACACATCGTGGGAATTATAAGAAAAAGTCAGGTACCTCTTCTTTTAACCTTCATTCTTTTTAGTTTACTTCTCAAAATCAGAATGAATTTGGTATTCCTATTTCTACATTGCATGGTGCATCATCATCATTATCATTTCATTTTCAATTATTAAATGGTAAAAATGAACAAAATGCACATGCACCTTTCATACCAAAAATTCAAAACCCACCCATGCTACCATATTATTCCGCTGCTTCTCCACTTCCTTTTACACCATTTACATTCCCCTATCAAACACCTCATGTTGCACATCATACTGCACCGAGGGGTTATGGAAACATAGGCACCGCCTTTAGGACCTCATCCTTTCCTCCATTAGGTGGTGTTTCACCTACTTCTCATACACTTTCGGGATCATTGCAACCTGGATATCCCCCCCAATCTCTCCGGAGTGTGGATCAAGTGGTACCATAGCTTGCCTCTATAACATTACCTAGTGGACCTCCTGGTCATGCTGTTGTGACCCAACCAAGCTTTGGACAGGGGTTTCATGTCCTAGTGTCTCCAGTTCCATTGGGACCTTATGGAAGCATTCATGTTTCAGTGTCTCCGCATCAACTGGCACTCATTGGACACTCCTAGCCTATTTTTGACTACCTATCTTTTCCCTCTCATTCTTCCAACCAGACACAACCACCACCACCATCTTACCCTCCACCTCCATCCTATCCCACTTTTCCAACACCTCACGATTCCACTTCATCATCTGCCAAGCATGCTTTTAATAATAAGGCTCATTTTAATGGACCAAACTTCACCACTTGGTCGAACTTGATGAGACATGACCTTGACTTCCAAAACCTATAGGATCTTGTGCAGGGGTTGAAACCCCAACCCGATCTCGTACTTGTTCCATACGAGGTTGTCCACTGATGGAAGGCTAGGAATGCCTCTGCTATTATCAAGTTGATGCAGGGCTTATTGCTCGAGTTTCATTCTTAGCTTCAGCATTTTAACTTAGCGTCAGAGCGATGGATACTCTTGAATGACCGCTATGCCGCTTGAGATAGAACTCATTGTATAAATCTTGACCATGAGCTCCAACTCTTTAAAATCACTGATCGGGATGACTTGAAAGTCAAGCTAGCCGAGTATCGGTGACTTCTTACCGAATTTTCCACTATGGGGACTCCCACATCCCTTGACGATCAAGTCACATTGTTTCTGAACAAACTTCCTAGGAAATACTTCAATTTTGTGGAAGGTATAGTTTCAAAGCCTACCATGCTTATTTTCTACGAATTTGAGTGTTAGCTGTTGCATTATGCACAGTTGCTTGATCAATTTCATATGAACTCTTCCTCAGAGGGGGCTCTTGTTGCTCATTCTCAAATGTCAGTTTCGTCATTGATAAGGGTCCGGATCTGGCTTCGCTGGACAATGTATACCATGTCCCCTAGCTTGGGGTGAACTTGTTATCTATTCAGCAGCTTTGCCGGTTGGGGCGAGCAGCTTTTTTTTATAGCAACCACAGTCAAGATCCTTGACTCTCATATTGGTTTAGTGATTGCTTGTGGTGAGGCACAACCTAATGGCCTTTACCACATGACACTTTCTAATCGAGCCGACAGCCGAGGGCTTTGTGTTCCATAGCTTCTAGGTATTAGTCACATCTCGGGAGCCTATGAACAATGAGCGTCTTTGGCACTTTCGCTTAGGGCATCTTGGTTATGACTCTCTTTATGAGTTATTTTGCCGTCACTTGGTTGAGGGCCTTTTCCGCCTAAAACTAGCTCGGGATGTCTGTAAAGCTTGTGAGCTTGGAAAGTAGTGCCATATCCCATTCCCTCAGCAGTCCATACATCGTACTGAGGAGCCTTTTAGATTGATTCATGTCGATCTTTGTGGGCCGACATCCATTGCTGCCTTTAATATCGCACTATATTTCTTTTTGATAGTGGGTGATCATTCTAGATACATGTGGGCGTACTTCCTCAAGCATAAGTCAGACTTCAAAGTCTTTGGGTGTCGTGCCTGCACACACACATACACATGCGCGCGCGCTTGATAATAAGATAGAAAAGCTCACTCCTCAAGCTGATCTCCTTATTTTTGTCGGATATTCCTTTGAAGCGAAAGTCTATCGTTGATCCTCAAACAAACAAGGTGATCGTTAGGAGGGACGTTGTTTTTGACGAGAGGGATATTGTGCAATCCTTTGCATAGGATGCCGATCCTATTTCTCATTCCACATAATCGGAGATCGTGCCTACTGAGCCTGGTCTACTTCCCACTCCTGACATTATTGGAGATTCTTCATCTCCTAGGCCCCCTCCGCGAGACCCGTTATCTCGTTGGTACCATCAAACCATGCAGGATTCAGGGATCCTACCGCCGGATTCCTCTTTGAAGGGACCTAGAATATTTGCCCGGTTTGCTCTTTAGTCTTCATTTGTGTCGTTGTTTACAACCGATTACATAGCGTATTTTGAGCCGGATATATGGCAGGAGGCTCTTCAGCACCCTCAATGGCGAGAGGCCATGGGGAAGGAGCTAGAGAGTATTGATTAAAATGAGACTTGGACATTGGTGGATCGTCCAAGCCACAAGAAAGTCATCAAAACAATGTGGATTCTCAAGACCAAGCTAAAAGCTGATGGAACTTTAGATAAGTACCAACGATCGCCTTGTTATGCAAGGGTTTCGACAGAAGCATGGCATTAGGATCGCCTTGTTATGCAAGGGTTTCGATAGAAGCATGGCATTGATTTTGAAGAGACCTTTGCTCCTACTGCGCGGTTGACATCTTTCCGGTTGTTTCTCGCGCTAGTTGCTAATCAGGGTTGGCGGATATATTAGATGGATGTCAAGAGTGCCTTCTTGAATGGTTTTTTGGAGGAGAAAGTCTATGTGGAGCAGCCACTGGGCTTTCCTTCAAGGAACTCAAGGGATAAGGTATTCCGCTTGCAGAAAGCTCTTTATGGGTTGAAGCAAGCACCGCGATCTTGGTTCCATAGGATGGATGAGTTCTTACGGACTCATGGATACCATTCTACCCCTTATGACCTGAACTTATATGTTCGATCTACTGTAGAGGGGGTCAACTATGTCCTGCTATACGTTGATGATTTACTCATCACAGGCTTAGATTCTGCTACCCTCGTAGACATCAAGGCCAAGCTTAGTGCTACTTTTGATAGGACAAACCTTGGTTTGTTGTCTTATTTTTTGGGGATGGAGGTAGTTCGTTTTGGGGGATGCATTTTTGTGTCACAGTAGAAGTATGCACTTTAGCTAGTGGAACAACACACTGCGGATCAGACACTGCCAGTGGCCACGCCTCTTGATCCTATTGTCCACTTATCGAAGGATACCCTAGGACAGCCCTTCGATGCACATACCTATCGCTCTGTTGTAGGAAAACTTCTTTGGTTAATTCATACTAGGTTTGATTTAGCTTACTTAGTCAACATACTGAGTTAGTATTTTACAGCACCTAGGATGCCACATTGGATTGCATGTCTTCGTGTGTTGCGTTATTTGGAGTGTGCTTATTCTCATGGCTTGACATATGGTTTTGGTTTATGTTTGTAGGGGTACATTGATTTTGATTGGGCAGGAGATCCTGATACCCGGCGTTCTCACGGTGGCTACCTTTTTACCTTGGGCACGGCTCCCATTTCTTGGTTAAGCCGTAAGCAGGAGATGGTGACGGTGATGGCTTCCACGGCCGAGGTTGAGTACCGGGCTCTCTTCAATGGCACCATCGAGGCCATCTACCTGAGGAGTTTACTGGCGGCACTTCATTTTCCATGCGACTCTTCCACTGTCGTCTACTGCGACAACCAGAGCGCCATTGCCCTTGCGGGCAATTCGATCATTACACCACGGACGGGGCATGTAGGAGTCTATTTCCATTTTTCCAAAGAGTAGGTTGAGCTAGGTACCATCCGCCTAGAGTTTGTGGCTACATTCGACAATTTTGCAGATATTTTGACCAAAGCAATCAGCCGACTAGTTCTCTAGTACCTATTACCCAAGATCTGTTTGGGTATACCCCCCCCTACTTCTGCTTGATGGGGAGAGGGTGCTTATCTCTTGCTTTCCCTTCTAGTTTAAGAGGGGACGACTTCTACTCTTATAGTGACAATGATGATGCTTGCTGCTTTTAGACATTCATTCATGTATTGTATTATAGACATTTGAAACTTCATTGGCATTGTCAAGATGACCTGATTGTAAAAGGATGCTTGGGCAAGTGAATAATTCTCCTGCGAGGGCACTGTCCAAGTGGCACCGTTGCATTGCATCTTGCGTGGACATGACATCTTGCATTACCCTTTGCATTACCCCATGTATAGGTTTAGCATCCATCACCCTTTGCATTACCCCATGTATAGGTTTAGCATCCATCTTTGTAGCATCCATCTTTGTGGCCTACCAAGCCCTACGCGATCCTAGAGAGTTTCTGTGTCCCATAAGCACAAACCTGCTTGGGAGGGCCCAAACTTTCTATAAAGATGTATGATGCCCTCCATTCAAGAGATAATCTCGTTTTTGCAGATTTTAGGTGTTTCAGCTTGCCGACCACACCCTGTTTGTGGAGGACATCTTAATTGAAGCTGTCCATTGCTGTCTACATCAGTTGGCGCTTGACTTCCAACCCTCTTCATGCAGTTTGGAGCTGATTCTAGCTAGGCGACCGTTATTCTTGAACAGACCTGTTGCCGTACATCCTGCCACGTCATCATAGCCCTGCGATTGCTTTCTACAGGCTGTTGCCCAGTTGTTGCAATTGTTGTTTGGTAGTTTTCTCTCTCCTCGAGTTGTCGCCCAGCTCCTACAGGCTGTCGCTAGGCTGTTTTGCCTGCGTTTGGCAGTTTTCTCTCTCCTACAGACTGTCTTGCCTACGTTTTTAGTTTTTCTCTCTCATCACTGCTATCTGCATTAGATCCAACTTCTCACTATTGTGTTTGATGGTGTTCGACATTTGGAGGTTGCCTTGTTACGATTCAGGATCCGTTTAGAGTATGACACACTCTCCAGCTCATTACCCTTGCCCTGATTATTTAGATATAAGAGTTTGAGGTTTAGTATTCATTCACTGCATAGTGTGTTTGCTGCATGAGCATTGTATATTCAATAGTTATATCACTTCAGTTATTTTTTGTGTTCATTGTCTATGAGTTACCCTAACCCTAAGTGTGTTCTTCAATCAGTCTGTGCTTTATCGTACGACTGTTATTTGTGTTTCTGTGTCAAGGTATTTCTTTACAGCCTCCTCTACCCTACACATATGTTTAACAAATTTGCATGACATTATATTATTAAAATATTCTTAGCCTCTAGCCTGAATCAGCATTAGCCTTATAAACAAACTCTTGTTCACGTGTAGCCTTTTTACAAAGCACAAATTTGGGGATTTTCGTAGCCAACATCAATTTCTACCAAATTTCTTCAAAAATTTTAGGGCTTTTGCTTAAAAACCCCAAAATTCACCAAAATTTTAGAATTTTCCCATGTGGACATACTTGATGAAGCATGTCTTAGTTGGTAAGCAACTTTGGGGTTATGTATGTGGTTTAGAGGTTAGGCATGTAGGCCTGGCGACATAAAATGCCATAGGTTCATCTAGCTCATCCACTATCACTAGTAGATGCACCTGCCACTGTAGATTAGTTGAGATGGGATGGGTGTGATGCCCAAGCTCATGCTTTGATTGCACTCTTATGCAAACGATAGGTTATACTGCATATTTGGTTGTGCACAACGGCCAAGGATGCTTGGGATAAGCTTGCTTCGTTTTATCAAGTGTGTAATGAGACTTGTGTAGCCTATTTGTGCAAATAGCTTGAGATGGAGCACATGCTAAGAGTGATTAAGTGTATGCGTACATTACACGTGTCAGAACAGAGCAGCTTGCAAATATTGATGAAAGAATTTTTGATGCTTCTTTTGTTTTTACACTCTTGGCTGGCTTACTTGATACTTATTAGAGTTTCGTAATTATACTTAGCTTACGTGCAAAAGGAGATGTTAAGGCATACACATTTGATGCAAGATTGAAACACAAAGACTTAGAGAGAGACGTCTAAGTAAAACTCGAACCCTAAACGAAAAAGGCAAAATGCAAAAACTCAAAACTCAAAGATAGAGAGAAGAAACTTTGAAGTGAATGAAGCTACTTCCAAAGTTTTGGCTTACTGCTATTATGTGTGTAGTGTATACGCTGAATTGTAGCCCCACTAAAGCATTGATTGAATGCATGTGTTATGAGGCTTGGAACGACCAGAAACGAGTGGTGTCACGTATTCCTATCTTTGGTTGTTTGTCATATGCTTTGGTGCCACATCCATGAAGACATCAATTTCAAAACAAGACTGCCAAATGCATTTTTATTGGTTACAATCCAAGAAGTAAAGGGTACTGCTTTTGTACCAACCCTCCATGAACAAGATTTTTGTTAGTAGAGATGTGGTATTCATTGAACATGTTGGTCAGCCCTTCATGGACTGCAAAATTCAGCCCAATGTGGGGCCTATGGACATTTGACAGTTTGTCGCCATTGTTTTGGCAAAGTGCACCCGATTTTGGTTAATTTCAGCAATCTGCAGCAAACACATGCTAAACAACAACTTGATTTTCAACCCATTGATTGAGACATTGTTGATGACGAAGTGGCTGATGAGAGGGTTGCTATTTGGAAAGCTAAAATAGTCCCTAGATGGCTGCTAGATACATTACGAGACAACAAATAGTTTGTTTCACTTTCCGGTAGAACTAGAGCAGCCACTAGCCATGCATAGGGTAACTTGGTTGCGTAGGCACTCGTAGCTACTGTATGCAATGAGGAATTTGTCTCTTTACATGATGCTTTATAGAATGAGCATTGGATGGCCTACTGTAGTCATAAATGGACTCTTTTCATAAAAATGGCACATGGGAGTTATGTGACTTGCTTGTTGGTGCAAGCGTGCTATACAGACAAAATGGATTTACAATTTAAAGTGCAGATCGTAGCATTGATTACTATAAGGCACGTCTTGATGCCAAAGGGTATGCCCAACATCATGGGATTGACTATGAGGATATGTTTGCACCCATTTACGTATGACCACCATTTGTAGTGTCATTGCTTTGGCTGCTCATTTAGATTGGCATGTGCATTAGTTGAATGTGAAGACTTTTCCTCTAAATGGTGATATAGGAGATTTATATCACATGGCATCTTGGCTTTGTTTAAAAAGGCTCAGAAAGCAAAGTGCGCCGGTTGCATAAGGCCGTTTATGGTTTGAAGTAGGCACCTTAGGTATGGTACGAAAATATACATCTATATTTGATTGCTCTTGGCTTTAAAAATTCACACATTGAAAGCATGCTTTATGTTCGCAGAAGATGGGGTTAATCTCTTGATTCTCATTCTTTATGTGGATGATATGTTATTGATTGGTGTCATGAGGATGTGAAATTTTATTGCTTTGCTTAGCATCTGACTAAAAGCTAATCAAATGTGCTAATGGACTTGCACATGTGAGGTGCAAGTTAATTGTTTCATAGTGTGGGATCCAAGATCTTGAGATATCAGTTGGTGCGAAAGGCAAAAGTTGTAATAAGTTATGCCTGACAGGTACTAGTTGGTACTTGGTGTTTGATTTGGGCCCAGACCAATTTATTGGTAAGTAATGTCAGTGGTGACATTAGAGACTAGGATTTAATTAATTAATTAATGCTAGTTTGATGGTCAATAATTGCTTAGGGATACTTGGAAGACAAATTGGCATAGTTAATTTAATTATTGGTTGGTGAAATTGATTTTCTAAGCACTAGAATAATTATGAAATTAAATTTTCAACATTATCCAGCTTATTAAATTACATTTACAGCATGGGCAAGTTTTGCCAAGTGGTAGCCCTTATCCCATTTTTCAGCATTATCCAGCTTATTAAATCAAGTTTGAAGGGATAGCAATCTTTTTGGTGGTTTTAAGTTGTAGGTGATAGCTTTCAATGGTTGTTTGAGGAGAGCAATAATAGCTTTTTAGCATTTCTCACGATAAAACTTTGAAATTTCTCTCTTTGCAACATTCTCTCTCATCCGCTAGCCATCTCTCAAGTCATCTTAGCATTTCCCAGTAGTTTGAGCCATCAAAGGAAGATATTTCAGTTAATCTCTACTATAAATCCTAATTTACAGCAAAAATCAGGTTTTTGACACTCGCATTGGGATGCATGCTCGAAATTGAGGGCCTAGGACTTGAATTCTAGTAATTGAAATCGAGAAATTTCAAGGAGATTCAAGAGGCCAGCCAGCTAATATCAGATTTGGAGCTGAATTTGTCTTTCAAGGAGTAGGGTGAAGGCCAATCTCCAAGCAAACCAAGGGGCAAATTGGTTTGGAGGCTTGTTGTTAGTTTTAACGGTAAGTGACACTTGGATTAGCAGAGGAGATTAGAGGATCTCCGTAAGAGAGGTTTTTTCCCCCAGTCACATTATTCTTCATCTGTGTATTTATGTCACACATTTTGGTCACTTACTGTATATTACACACATTTGTGTGTGAACACACTTTAAGTCATGTACACAACCCTAAAGTCTAAGGGTTGTACTTTGTACTTTGGATCTCACTTTTCAATCAATCAGGTGTCGAGCAATGACCACACTCTTTCTCTATTGTCGTGCACACTCTTTCAAGTTGAGCTGCTGTTCATCTCCTCCAACATTTGGTATTAGAGCCACCTTGATTGCCACCTTGCAGTTTGCCATTGCTCCACAGCCAACTTGGCTGCCACCCTGTAGTCTGTCGCCACCCACCCACCAGCTCACAGCACCAGCCACGCCCGCCAGCCTGCCAGTTCTGCAGCAGCTTCGCTTGCCAAATCTGAGCCAGCTTCTCCTGCCAGTCCTGTGACAGCTCCACTAGCTATTTCATGAGCTCCACCCTGCCATGTCACCTTGGTTCCTGTGCAGTAACGGTCTGCGGTGGTCGACTGCCACATTAGCAACTTTCGGGCTCTGCAGTCATTGTCTGTAAATCTGAACAGTCCTAGTTTGCAACTCCATCGGCTGATGTATGTACATTTTATTATTTTATTCAGAATTTCAGAGCCAAGGCAAAGGGATTTTGCAAGGAAAGGTCGATTTTTGCTTCAACAAGTGCTTCAATGCACAAATTGCGGAAATTTGCAGGCATTTGGGTCAGCAAATTTGGGGCTTTTGTGTCTTGGCAGATATTGGCACATGTATTGTGGTTTCAATCTGAAATTGGCTGAAATTACACACATTGGAGGGTCAAATTTTGGGGCTTTTTGTGTTTTTAGTGCCTGCTGAGCACTCTTATTGCATTGGACGGCATGTTGCTTGCTGAAATCTGAAAAATTTCAGCACATTGAGGCAGTAGTGGTCAAGTGTAACACGATTTAATTGACTATAGCTTGGCATTTGCTGTAATTTCTGGAAATTTGAGGATTTCCATGTCAGCCACCTTTTATTATCACTCTCGTGCATTTGAAAGAGTGACATTTATCATGGCAAATCAAGGATAGAGCGATGTCTTCACTTATGTATCAAAAGAGGATAGATTGGATGGCAACAACTATTCTTTGTGGTCCTTCATGATGAAGAATGTGCTTGTTGCAAAAAATCTCTGGGATTATGTCAATGGGGAAGAAGTACATCCTGGTGATTTGGCTCTTGCAACTTCTTCAAAAGGAGGTTGTGGTCAAAGGCAAGTTTCCGTTCAGCCACCACCCCAAAGAACAACTGCACAGAAGGCTTGGAATACTAGGGATGCCCAAGCATTGTCACTTATTGCATTGGCAGCTCAGCGGTCAATGATCTCGCATATCTGTTCTGTTGCTACTTCATGAGTAGCATGGCTTAGAATTTGAATATATGTTTGCTGGAAAAAATGATACTCGCATTTCTT
This sequence comes from Lygodium microphyllum, assembly GCF_053477565.2. Classification (NCBI taxonomy): domain Eukaryota; kingdom Viridiplantae; phylum Streptophyta; class Polypodiopsida; order Schizaeales; family Lygodiaceae; genus Lygodium; species Lygodium microphyllum. The sequence goes on along the minus strand of NC_141158.1, from coordinate 23,442,644 downwards.
TTTGAAGGAGGAGCTTGAAAATGTGAAGATGGAAGAAGGTGATGTTATAAAAGATACCTTGAAAAAAATTCAGGACTTGTGTGAGCAATTGATGAATGTAGATGAGTTTTATTCTGATGTTGAGATGATTTCTATGACTTTGAACTCTTTGCCACCTTCTTATTTGGCCTTTTGTGCGGCATTGAATCTTACAATGTGGGTTTCTATGCAGCCACTTATTTTTCTTCAGTTGATTAGCTTATTGCTGCAAGAAGAATAAACAAGGAAGAACAGTGGGGTGGACGTTGTAGCTTTCTAAACAAGCTTTTATGGCAAGATAAAAGGGGAAGGACAATCAATTCAAGAATGCTCCATAGAGTTTTGAAAGTTTTGAAACTTCATAGAACAAGAAGAAGCAAGGGGGCACACAAGCCAAGAAAGACAAGTGTCATTATTGTAAAAAGCTAGGTCATTATATCACATAATGCAAGAAATGCATTACCAAGGAGAAAAAGGAGTCGTTTAGGATAGTAGTGTCAGAGTGCAGCGATGCGGAAGCGTAGGACAAAGATTGAGAGAGAGTGAACACAGAGAGGAGAGAGAGAGAGAGAAAAGGAGACAGTGTAAACGCAGAAAATCTGCGATGTAGTATGCTGTATAAGAGTGTAGAAATACACAAGGGGACAGAGAAAATATCTGCGTATGTCTCCGACTTGATGACCTTGATCTCCGTCAGCCCGAGCACTGTCCTTCTCAGGCAATAGATCTCAAGATCAGAATCTGAAATAATGAATGTTGGAGTGTCCACAAAGCCGACTATAAATAGCCGAAAAAATAGGAATTCCTAGCACCAGGTCGGCTACAACCGATTACAGGAAAACTGGCCCACTGCACAGCCCTGTTGACGTGGCATCTTGTTGTATTGTGCTGACGTGTCTACCTGTTGCCGTACGCTGTTGATGTGGCATCCATACAACTCTGCTGTCCGACTGGCCGAGTGTCCAAGAAATGACACTGGCTAATATCCCCTCTTAGATCCTGGACAAGTAAAAAGACTGAGGGAGCGAGAATGTTGTCGAAGAAGAGCCTGGGGAAGCGCCTTTGTAAACAAATCTGCAAGATTATCCACCGTCTTACAATACTCCACATCAATGGTCCTATCTAGAAGCTTCTCCCGAATGAAGTGATACTGGATCTCAATGTGCTTCGTCCAGGCATGGAATACTGGATTCCGTACGAAGGCAATGCAACTCTCATTGTCGCACTGCAGAAGAGTAGGACAAGATTGAGGGCAGCCAAGCTCCTCCAACAATCTTCGAAGCCACACAACCTCACATGTGGTGGAAGACGCAGCCCGATACTTCGCCTTAGTAGAAGAAAGGGCTATCATGGGCTGCTTCTTACTTCTCCAAGAGAGAACACCTGCACCCAAGGTAAAACAATAGCCTGTAGTAGACCGTCAGTGGTCCACATCGCCAGCCCAATCCGAGTCACTCCAACTTGCAAGAACTAGATCTGAAGCATCTGTACATGCGGGATAAGAAATTCCTAAGGCAGAGGTTCCCCTCAAATACAGAAGAATCTGCAGGGCAACTTGCCAATGCACCTGTTTGGGTTCCGTCGTGAACCCTGCCAAAAGACCCACAACAAAACAAAGATCAATACGAGTGTTGAGAAGCCAAATCAAGGATCCAATCAACTGACGGTAGCAGGAAGCATCCATCACGGGAGAATCTGAGTGTGAAGTGGCCTTTCAATTCGGATCCATAGGAGTAGTAATGGGCCGACAAGTCTCCATCTCAAAAGACACCAAGAGCTCCTGAATGTACCTTTGCTGAGAGAAGAAAATCCCCCTTTGAGACTGATAAACCTCGTGACCTAAGAAGAAATGAAGAAGCCCTAAATCCGTCATCTCGAATGCCCGATGTAAAGGTGTCTTGGTCTCTCGGACCTTTTGTACATGATCCCTCGTCAAAATCAAAGCATCAACATATAACACAAACAACACACAACTAACCATGGAAGTTTGCACATAAAGCTGCAGATCGGCCTTGGAGTGCGAATATCCCAACTTCAATTGAAGAAACAAGTCAATCTTCTCATTCCATGGACGCGGAGCTTGCTTGAGGCCATACAAGGCCTTCTTTAACTTGTAAACTTTTCCATCCGAGGATCCAAAGCCAGGAGGTTGCTCAACATAGATCTTCTCTTGCAAGTCACCATTAAGAAATGCCGACTTCACATCCAACTGATAAACATGCCATCTCCTATGGCTAGCCAAGGCAAGAACAGCTCGAATAGTCGCCATACAAGCAGTGGGGGTAAAAGTATCATGGAAATCAATACCTGGGCGTTGAGTAAAACCTTTAGCAACAAGGCGAGCCTTGTGCTTGTCCAAAGAACCATCGCTAAGGTACTTGGTCTTGAAGACCCACTTGACACCAATCACCTTATTGTGAGAGGGACGAGGCACAAGAGACCAAGTGCCATTCCTCTCAATAGCCTCCAACTCGGCTTCCATGGCCTTTCGCCAACGATCAGATTGCAAAGCCTCATTCACTGAAGTAGGCTCTCGATCCTGCATAATGGCCTTTCGCCAACGATCAAACTGCAAAGCCTCATTCACTAAAGTAGGCTCTCGATCTTGCATAACACGGGTCAGCAAACAATAGTTGGAGCAGACAAGCTCCGAAGAATGTGTCTGGTTCCTCTGTGACCTCTGCGGTTCATCTTGCGGTTCCCACTCCTCAGGTATCCCCTCGATCCTTGAATCTCGGAGTGTGTCACGGGCCCAACAAGGAGGACGAACCTCTCCCCGTCGCTCTCCATTTGCTGAAGACTCAAAAACATCCACCGGCGGAAGCTCCTCGGGGGTGGTCGGTGGAAGAGAAGACTCTGAATCAGAAGAAGAATCTCTATCAAAAGGCTCTGGCTCCAAAGGAACTGTCTTGAGAGCCCAAAACTCCCTTGGATCTCCAAGGAGGGGGTGCTCCTCACCCCCCTCTATGGTCGAAACTTCCACGAACCGCACATCTCGGCTCGTGTAGACATCTCGCTTAACGGGATCAAACAAACGATAACCTTGGGACTGGGAGCTATAGCCAATAAACCCCTGTCGTCGGGAAGCCGCCTCGAACTTATCACGCTGCGTATTCGGAATGTGCACATAAGCATCACACCCAAAGATCCTGAAATAAGAGACATCAGGCTTAGTTCCGAAGTAAGCCTCAAAAGGTGTCATCCTGTCAATAGCCGAAGTGGGAGATCGATTGAGGATGTGAACTGCGGTAGCCACTGTCATGAGGATGTGAAAATTTGATGCTTTGTTTATGTTTAATTGACATTTGATTAAAGGATTAATCAAATGTGCAATTAAGAGATGCACATGTGAGGTGCAAGCTACTTTTTCACAATTGAAGGCCAAAGGAATCTGTGAAAAAGATGGGTGTCAAAGGCAAAAGTTGTAACAAGTTACACTTGTTAAATTCTAGGTGAATTTGGTGTCAGTTTGCCCTTAGGACCATTAATTGGCCATTAAGTGTCAGTGGTGACACTAGGGACTTGGCATTAATTAATGGATTAATCCTTGTCCAAGGGTCATGCATGGGACCACTTTGGGTTGCAAATGGCCTAGCCAATTAATTTTTGGATAGGCAAGGTCAATTTTCTGGGTATGGATTAAGGGTTGAATTAAATTTTTTAATTAATTAATTCTGAAAATTAATTAAATGGCTGGAAATTGCTGAAAATGGATTAAGATAGCTGGCACTTGGCAAAACTTTCCCATGCAAGTGGGGGAAAGGCTAAATAGGGCTGAAGGGAGAGGGAAATCTCGTTTTTTCATTTTGGAGCTGTTGGGAAGAGGTGTTGGATTGCTGCTGCCAGCTTTTGGAGCCATTTCCCAGCTATTGGAGATCATTTTGGTGATGGAGATTTTGCATATTCTTGACCTTGGGAAGCTGACAATTGTTGTTGATGCACTTTCTCTTGAAGATCAGTCTCTGATGCTCCTATTGTTGTGGGTGCATCCGTTTGGGGCTGGTACAGCAGGGCAGCAACTGATTTTGATCAATTTTTCGCAACAAATCTCAAAATTTTCTCTCTTTACAGCATTCTCTCATCTCCTTCAGCCTATGCTCAGCCATTCTCAGTAATTCCCAGCCAATCAGAGGAGATCTCAACCATTTTTGGTGGACTGATCTGTAATTTCTGCAGTAAACCCTAATTTACAACAGAAATTAGGGTTTAGCAGCCACCTTGGGATCCGTGACAGAGATTGAAGGCTCAAGGGACTGAAATCAGCTGCTGATAATTGAAGATTATCAAGGGATCTCAGGAGCGAGCCCATCTTGAATTGATTTGGGGCAGCATTTGGCCAGCCAAGGGTCAAATTGGAGAAGAAGAAGTCCTGGGTGAATCACGGGGCAAATGACCCAAAAAGGCTTGTTGGTCATTTATGACAGCAAGAGCAATTGGTTAGCAGGAGGAGATTGAAGGATCTCAAGTTGTACTCCTTCCAATTGAATGAAAGCTAAAGAAATACCGTAAGGGGCGCCAATTTTGGGGCCAACAGGGTGTCTACTGTGCAAGAATGTTATGGTAAAGTGTGTATTTCATTTTATGTGCATTTATTTATTGCTGTAATTAACTCTTAAATCAGGTTATCACCACCCATTCCAAGAAGGAAGGCTGATTTCAGCCACTGCCTCGGCCCACAAAAACTGAGGTGTTTGTCGGTGATCCATCATGGTGCGTGCCACACACTTCGGTTCTTCCGCTCCAAAATGCCATTCTCCTGGGGAGTGTTAGTGTTAGCAATCTGCTGGCAAATGCCCCTATCTACACAAAAACGATCAAACTCATTAGACATAAATTCACCTCCCTTGTTTGAATGCAAGGTCTTCAGTCGCCGGCCAGAACGGTTCTCCTCAAAGAGAAGCCAATCCTTGAAGTGAGAGAAAGTCTCCGACTTCAAGGTCAAGAAATAGGCCCAAGTCATCCTGCTGTCATCTACGATCAACATAAAGTACAAGCTCCCCTTCAGGGACTTGGTCCTCATCAGGCCACAAAGATCCGTAGATACAAGCTCCATGGGTGAAGTAGACCGCCTAGAAGCTTTGTTGGGAATCGCATCTCGATGCAGTTTCCCATGAATGTAGGAGACACATGGTTGGTGGCTTACCACTATGTCCAGCAAGCCTCAGACAAACGACCCTTGCGATGCCTTCCGAAGGTACTCGTAGTTTAGGTGGCCAAACCGAGTATGCCATAGCTCGGATTGTGTCTGAGAAGTAAGAAGAAGAGAAGTAAGAGCTGAAAAAGATTTCAATTTGTAGACTCCATTCTCCTCATACCTTGCAGAGAGAACCTTCCTCGATCCATGATCAAGGACCCAAACAATATCACTGTCAAACTCCACCAAGAGGCCAAGAGCACAAATCTTATGGACCGAAAGTAAATGATACCCCAAACTTGGCACATGCAACACCTCAAAGGTGTAGGTACCACCACGTCCATTTGGAATAAGCTACATCTCACCCCGTGCAGTAATAGACACAGAAGAGCTGTCTCCAATGAGAATCTACCCATGCGAAGGCTGCAAATGGGCAACACTAACGGAAGGAGTCATGTGTTGTGAGGCACCTTTGTCCACAATCCACTCTCGAGCCTGGGGAGTTGTCATCGCAGCATCAAAAGTTGGTGGTGTAGAGTCCTCAATGATTGCTAAGTGTAGAAAAGGAGCTGATGAGGGTGCAGCCACCGCTCCAGAGTCCTTCGTGTCCTTCTTCTTGGTATCCTTCTTGTCTTTGTCGGGGCAATCCTTCTTCCAATGATTGGTCTTTTCACAAATATGGCAAGTCGATTCCTTCTCCTTGTCCTCTTGGATTTGTTGTCCTCCTTTTTCTTTTCCTCTTCTTCTGAGAGGCTTGACCAACCAATGCCTCCGATTTGGAAGCATTCTGTCCCTTCAATTGTTCCTCCTGGTCCAAGACCATAGGAACCAACTCTTCCCACCAAAGAGTTGACTTCCGCCCTGAAGTAATAAGAGCGGAATAAAAAGCACTGAATTGTGGCGGCAACTAGGATAGTAAAGTGATGGCCATGTCTTCGGAGGAAATAGACTTCCCCGCAATTTGAGCCTGCATCTGAAGCTGCTGAAGCTTGTTGATGTGTTCCCGAAGCGAAGAAGACTTATTCACGAACAAAGTCCGCATCTGCACCTCCAAAGAAACCCTCTTCATGAGGGTCATCCGGTTGTACATCTGGTCGAGCTCCAGCCATATCTCACGAGCCACCGTCAAGTGCTCGATGTGAGCTATTACGGCTGTGGTACAAGACAGAATCAGAAAAGATCGAATCCTGGCATTGAGTTTGTCCCAATGAGATTGGGCCTTGGTCAACTTCGCACGAGCATTGGAAGAGAGTTTGGACTCATCCCTCACCGAGGGCTTGCTAATCTCCTCCATCACTAGTTCCGCCAAATCATAAGACTCTAAAATAGCCAACATCATCTCGCGCCAAATGCGGTAATTGTCACCATCAAGCTTTTGATCTAATGGAAGAGCCAATAGGACAGGCACCTTCTTGCCCATGATCGCCTAGAACTCCAAATTAGTCTCTGTAGACATGTGAACCTGCAATACTTGCACAAATGCAAAAAGTAGTCCCCTCTAACTGTGAAAACGCAGCCTTCTAGGGCTGGGTCCTCCATTGCCCAAACCTTCTTCACCCGCCGGAGGCGATGAAAATGTAAAATATTCAATGGAAGGCCTCAAACGCAGTCTTCCTCCCCTTCGAACAGCAATAACCTGTAGCAAATTCACCGATTAGACTCCTTTCTTGCACGCCCACGCTCGCTTCAGCCTTGATCCGATGCGCAGCCCTCCCGCTCGCCCTTGAATCTTGGAAACGCAGCCTTGTGACGCGCTGAAATCTCCTCTTCAGATAGGTTCAGCCCTCAGTCAGTCCATCTTCACTGCTCTGATACCATGTTAGAGTGCAGCGATGCGGAAGCGTAGGACAAAGACTGAGAGAGAGTGAACACAGAGAGAAGAGAGAGAGAGAGAGAGAGAGAGAAAAGGAGACAGTGTAAACACAGAAAATCTGTGGTGTAGTATGCTATATAAGAGTGCAGAAATACACAAGGGGCCAGAGGAAATATGTGTGTATGTCTCTGACTTGATGACCTCGATCTTTGTCAGCCCGAGCACAGTCTGTCTCAGTCAATAGATCTCAAGATGAGGATTTGAAATAATGAATGCTCGAGTGTCTACAAAGCCGACTATAAATAGCCAAAAAAATAGGAATTCCCAGCACCATGTCGGCTGCAGCCGACTGCACAGCCCTGCTGACGTGGCATCTTGCCATACTGTGTTGACGTGTTTGCCTGCTGCTGTACGCTGCTGATGTGGCATCCGTACTGCTCTGCTATCCGATTGGCCGACTGTCCAGGAAATGACACTGGCTGGCAGTAGTTTCAGATGCGCCTTCTACTGCTGTTGCTACAGAGTTTGCGTTGTTTGTTATTGACCGTGACTACTGTTTTTATACTTGCAGTTATGATTCTTCTCGGGCAGATAGAGCATTCAGCTCTATAGAGGATGCTTATACTTGGTTCTTTGATAGTGGTGCTTCTAAGCACATTACATTTTGCAAGGATTTGTTTACTTCTGTTGTTGCAGCTCTTCTTAGTGAATTAGTGCAATGTGCCAACAATGTATCTTATCTTGTTAGAGGTGTTGAAGAGATTGTTTTGAAAGCCATTGATGGCTCTACTCTCTGTTTGCAGGATGCTTTATATGTGTTAGGGATAAAGAATAATTTGCTATCCATTTCTTTTTTAGCAAAATGTGGAATACAAGTCACTTTTGATGATGATAAATGCATGGTCAAGGATAATGAATCCTTGACTTTGGTACTCATTGGCACATTATGTCATGGACTTTATGAGCTAGATGCTCACTCGGTTGATTAGTTTGTTTATTTGGCATCTACTCTTACTCTCACTATGTCACAGGCAAAGTTATGGCATGCTCGTATGGGGCATGTGAACTATGGTAGTTTGATGCTTATGCAACGTACTCAAATATTGGAAGGCTTACCTCTCTTGGAGAGACCTCCTGAGCACATTTGTGAGGGATGCATTTCAGGAAAAATGCATCGGTTTTCTTTTCCTTATAATCAAGAGGCTAGATATATACCTAGATGGTACTTGCAGACTCTACAAGCTAGTCATTTGGATGCTTCTCTTGCTGGTCCTACTTGAAGACAAACATGTTTGCATTATCATTCTAATGCTATGGAGTTTGTTATGGCAGCAAACACACTTGTTGACAATGAGCTTGATTCTTTTGAGGATGCACAATTGAGTGTGCATTGGATGGCAGCGATGCAAGCTGAATATGATTCTATCATGAAGAATCAAACATGAGATTTTGTTACATTGCCTGTTGGAAAGAAAGCCATTGGTACTAAATGGGTCTATAAGTTGACGAAAAGCGGATGGATCCATTGATAAATAAAAGGCTAGGCTTGTAGCAAAAGGCTATGCGCAAAAGAAGGCCATTGATCATGAGGAGACATTTGCTCCTACATCTCGTATGACCACTATCAGGTGTATGGTTGCATTGACTGCCCATTATGGTTGGATTGTGTACCGGCTTAACATTAAAATTGCATTTTTACATGGGGAACTTTTGGAAGAAGTGTATGTTCAGCAGAACACTTTGTATGCAAGCTGAAAAAGGCTTTGTATGGTTTGAAACAAGCTCCACAAGCTTTGAATGCCAAAATTGATACCTTCCTACTCAACCAAGGGTTCATTAACAGCCCATCAGAGTCTTCTCTTTATGTATGCAAAGAGGGGGGATCATTGCTGGTCATTTGTCTTTATGTGGATGATCTTTTGCTCAGAAGGCCACATATTGGTCAAATTTCAGCATTTAAAAAAAAATTGCAGCAAACTTTTGATATGTTAGATTTGGGAATCTTTGCATTACTATTTGGGCATTCGGTTTATTCATGATACTGGAGGCATTGGATTGTCATAATCCAGATATATTGATAAACTCCTTGAGAGATTTGGTTTGGAGGATTACAAGCTAGAAAACACATCAATTGAGATTGGACTTAAGCTGTCTTTGCATGATGACAGTGATATGTTTGACATTCATATATATGCTCCAACAGTTGGATGCCTTATTTATTCATGCAACACAAGGTGAGATATTCAGTTTGCAGTTTCAGCATGGAGGAGATATATGCATAGTCCATGCATGCCACATTGGCAAGCTGTGAAGTGTGTTTTTCGTTACTTGCAAGGCACTAGGACTCTTGGATTGCTTTATGGCAAGGAGGGCCATTGCAGTTACATACTTACAGTGATTCCGATTGGTCTGGAGATTTTGATTCTTGTTACTCTACAAATGGAAATTGTTTATTTCTTGGTTCTTCTTATATTTCTTGGCTTAGCAAGAAACAATCCATTGTTGCCACATCGTCTTGTGAGCTGCATACAAGGCGACTTTCCCTACTACAATTGAATGTGTATATCTTAGATGTTTTTTGACTGATCTTGATGTATCTGTCACGGAGCCTGCTCCTTTGTTTACTGGCAGTCAGAGTGCTATTGTAGTGGCATAAACCAATGTTTCATACACACGAAACACATTGAGATACATTATCACTTTGTCAAAGAGAGGCTACATGCAGGAGATACTAGCCTTGTCTACTGCCCTACCAACAACAATGTGGTAGACATATTCACGAAAGCTCTTTCTCGCGACAAATTTGAAGCATTTCGCAATGCTTTAAATTTGATCTCCTTTGGTGGATTATCCTTGTATGCTGATCACTTATCATTGTAGGGATGCTTGTTGGATTTTACTTGTACTTACGCTCACACAGGAGTGTCAATGTTCTATACGTAGGACACTAGGCACTTTTAAAGTGGTAATATTTGCATTTTCAGTTTATGTGAATTTTATGCTTGTTGTAATTAGTGCTTAATTAGGTTATTTACTACCCTATCCGAGGAGGAAGGTTGGTTTCATGGTTCCACGATTCCCTTGAATTGGTGGGCGTGAGACACTTGATTGAAGGTTAGAAGCTTTGCTCTAGTGCTGAAATTGTATTTAGTTGAGTATTACAACAAAAATGTATTCGAATAGTGAGATAGGATCAAGCAAGAATGATACCTCTTAATCTGAAAATTCAGAAAGTGTTGGGAAAAATGCAATGCTTGATCTTCAACAAGGCATACAATATGGGTAGCAAGTTGAGAATGAGGAAATTGGACAAGAGGTGGGTCCTTCTAGGTCTCTTGAAGCTGATGACTAGAAAGAGGAAGATGAATTTGATGACCAGTGTAAAGATTAGTTGAGGACAACAGCTGAAATGCTAATGCAATTGGCAAATGATCCGTAGTTCATATGCTTTTTGAACCCCTTAAAGGAGGGCAAGAAAGGAAAAAAGAGGAAATCGTCTTCGAGAGCTTCGGGACAGCAAGATACACCGAAGAAAGAGTCAATACAGCAGCATAATGTTCTAAATGTGGGTAGTGAGCATGAGCAAATGATGCGAGTGGGGCAATGGATGCATATGCAAGGCCAACTTGGAAGTGCTAATCCCATGCTTTTTGGACAGCAGGGCATGTATGCAATGATGGAGCAGCCATGATACTTTGGTGGTGGCACTAGTTTCCATGCTATGGTGGGTCAGGGACCGCATTGTCAGAATGCAGCGATGCGGAAGCGTAGGACAAAGATTGAGAGAGAGTGAACACAGAGAGAAGAGAGAGAGAGAAAAGGAGATAGTGTAAACGCAGAAAATCTGCAGTCTAGTATGCTATATAAGAGTGCAGAAATATACACGGGGCAGAGGATATATCAGCGTGTGTCTTCAACTTGATGACCTCGATCTCCGTAAGCTTGAGCACAGTCTGTCTCAGCCAACAGATCTCAAGATCAGAATCTGAATAATGAATATCCTGGAGTGTGCCACAGACTAGCTATAAATAGCCAAAAAATAGAAAATCCCCAGCACCAGGTCGGCTGCAGTAAATGCAGCCGATTGAATAAAATAATGATAAAAGAGTTGGACTACAGCCTGCACTGTTCAACTGCAGCTGCTGACATGGCACTTGCTGATGTGGCATTGTACTGCCTGCCATTGACGTATCCTCTGCCTGGCCAAGAAAACATGATGTACCAAATCCTACTGTGCAGAAACCCTAAACACAGCCTGTCCAAGGGATGACTCAACCTCTAACACGCATACGGGGATATATGACAACTCCTTATGGTATGTAACAACCAATGTGTGATGTGCAAGGCCCAATGTTATCCGAGTATGGTTGATAATATGCATAACTCCATGTATAACAATATTGGCATGATGGTGGGTTACAAAATAGCAAGTTTGGCAATGCATATATACAATCACTGTGTTTGTGATTCATGGTATCAATGTATCCCAATTCTCTGGTAGAGTGCAAAGCAAGAACTAGCCCTAAATTCTTCATCAATCATGAACTTCAAGGCAACCGGCTGGCTGAAAAATGGAGTTAAACTCACTCAAGTGAGTAGACATTGCTGTACCCTCTTTCATACGCAAATCCATAAGCTTTTTCAGCCAATAAACTTTGCTTGCGGCACTCTTCTGTGGATACAGTTCTTCTAGTCGAGTCCAAATAGCATAGGCAGAATCCAAACCTTCAATGTTAAACAAGGCATCAGAAATCGACAGCTCGATGGTTGAGCGTGCAAGCTCATTTAACTCATCCCAGTCTTCTTGTTCCATATATGTAGGCTTTGCCCCTTTGGTCTTTATTGGCTTTGCTTGCTTCTTCTGCAACAGGATATTATAGCATTGTTTTTGCTAGACTACAAAGTTATGTGCTCCTTTAAGCTTCTTAATGTGCATGAGATGACTGTGTCATTGCTGCCAGCCATGATTTTCAGTCCAAATGTGACAAAAAATTCAGCAAATGTAGGCCCAAATTGTCACACAAGTGACCAAGGTACAAACAAGTACCAACCAGCAGTAAATAACCACAAGAGAGCAGAAATTTCAAATCTGCAAATAAATTTTCAGAAGCACTAAACCTTGTGCTACAGCACTTCACAATTGATTACAGTTGTTTCAAGGACAAATACATCACATTACATGAGGAGTCCCAAATTTTAGCTGTAATTTCTGTTGTACATGCACCCACGGGCACAAAATTTGACATGCACGGTCAAAAGCCCAAGAATTTTTGTGCTCGAAGCATCAACCATACATTTGTATTGTCTTTGACATGCACAGAATAGGCTTATTTTGCCAAAATAGAGCAATTTCAGCAAAACCCCCAAATTTTTCAAAGTGCTAGATGTCCAAATTGCATAGAATTAAATCCGCATGTATATAAAATGACCAAATGGCGCACAAATTTCGCTAAAACAGCAAAAGCCCCAAATTGCACGGGATTGAATGTGCACCAATGTCGAAGCTCCAAATGTCGGAGGCAAAATGTCACAAATCCTTGCAAATTTTGAGACAGATATCCTTGTTGTGTCTTACTCGCATCAAATCTGGACAAATCCCCAAAGTTCTGGCACAAATCTCCCCAAAATCGTGAATTGGGCTTACATATACGAACACTTGCAAAGAAAAGGGGGGAATTTTTTTGATTTTGAAAAAAAAAAACTGACTTGGGGTTCGTTGAGCCACCTGTCAGTGCCTACAGGTCGTCGCCTAGTTGTCTGCCAGTTACCAATCTATCGCGTGCTAGTCGTGCGACTCGTCAGTCGCGTGCCTGCTTCGTCACTCCTGTTGGACATTGGTCACAGGTCCGGTCGGCTGCAGCGACTGGTCATCACGTTTGCCTGTTGTGACTGCTACCTTGTCATGCACAGTTGGTGCAGTCGCTTGCTTGCGTGGCGTCTGCAGCCCGTGACTTGCCGACATCTGCTCGTCTACGACTCCTGCTTGCCTGCGACTCCTGCGATACCTGCAACTCTGCTCGCTAGTCCGATTGCCTCTCCTAAGCTGTCTCGAGAAGCGTGCACTCTTTGCTAGCTTTGATACCAGTTTGTTATGACAGAAAGTGCGAGGATTGAGACATGCAATGCTTTGTCACAACACACACACAGAGAGAGAGAGAGAGAGAGAGAGAGAGAGAGAGAGAGAGAGAGAGAGAGGGAGAGAGAGGTTTTTGGGTACAATGGTGAGTGTACCTCTTTAGGTTTTTAGATAGATATATATATGAAAGTATAAATGTGCTAAGGGTGTGTTTACACCCGTGCACATATAAAAGGCACGATGGCCCTTTATTTCCAACATTGGATAGTGGTAGCCTCCCATCAACAAGAGAGGTCTTTATAGTTCTACGAAGCCTCTGTAAGAATCCATCATTGTGACGGTTGGGAATGATGTAAAATGCCTTGCTTGGGGCACATGTACTATTTCGTTTGTTATTGCAAATGGTGAACTTAAAAATCTTTCAAATGTGTTTTAAGTTTTAGAGATGAAGAGAAATTTGCTATCAGTTTCTTCTATAACTGACATTGGCTATGAGGTGAGGTTCACTAAGACAGGTGTAGAAATTATTGACAGTATTGGCAAAGTTGTTGGCAAAGGAGAAAGAAGGGACAACCTGTATCAGCCAAGTGCTCTTACAGCCATCGTTGGTGTGTAAACTTTGGTATGAAAGATTTGGTCACATTAGTTTTAGTGTTAAAGGAGATGCATAAGTAAAGTATGGTTGCTCACCTATTTGCACTAACTGAAATGAAGGAATTATGTGAAGCTCGTATGATGGGAAAGTAACAGAGAAAGGCATTTCCACAAGAAAGCAAGAATAGAGCGAAGGCTTCTCTAGAGTTGGTGCATCCTGACTTGTGCAGTAAAATGCTTACAAAAGCCTTGGGAGGATCTTCTTATTTTATGTTGATCGTCAACGACTACAATAGAAAGATGTGGGTGTACTTTCTTCATGATAAGGCTCAAGCTTTTGGTAAGTTTAAAGAATGGCTAAAACTTGTTGAGAATGAAAGAAGGCAAAAAACTTGTTAAGAATGAAATAAGGTAAAGTGTAAAGAAGTTTAGAACAAATGGTGGTGGTGAGTTCAACTCAAAGGAGTTTGAGGACTTTTGCAAGGGCAAAGGGATAAGTGTCAAAGGAGTTTGAAGACTTTTGTAAGGGCAAAGGGATTAAGCGTCAATTGATGATGCCTCATACACCTCAGCAACAGAATGACGTTATTGAGCGTTGAAATTGTACCATTGTGGAAATGGCAAGATGCATGCTTAAGGGCAAGGGATTGCCTGACCAAATTTGGACAGAAGTTGTTTTGCAGTCTACATTTTCAATTGGAGTTACATAAAGGCTTTGAAGGACAAAACTCCCCATGAGGTCTATTTTGGTACAAAACTATCAGTCTCACATTTTAAAACTTTTGGATGTGAATGTTATGCACATGTTTCAAAGGATAGAGAAACAAGTTAAATCCACAAAGTACAAAATGTATCTTCTTGGATTATAGATCATAGCAAGCCATCATGTGATGTTCGAGGAGCACATGTTTCAAAGGATCAAAGAAACAAGTTAAATCCGAAAAGTACAAAATGTATCTTCTTGGGTTATAGTGATGAGCAAAAGGCTTACAATTGTATGACCAAGAGGCAAAGAAGATCATAGCAAGCCATGATGTGGTGTTTAAGGAGCAGCCACATACAGTGGAGGAGGAGAATTTAATCTCTTCTACTTTATCATCCAACGAAGTAGTCTACTATGAACCTATCCCAAGAGCAGTCCCTACTCTCAAGGAGAAGGAAGCATTGTCTTCGGATGATGAGGACAAAGTTCACCAATGTGCAATCACGCCATTGGAAAAGCCACTACCACAATGGGTGAAGCAGCTCTATGATCGCAGAAACCTATGCCTATTACAATTGAGGAAAAGGCGGATGGACTAATGGTCGATATGCGTTGATGGCTGAGATTATAAGAGACGTAAAGGAGCCCACAGACTTGGAAGAAGCACTTGCCGATCTAGCATGGAGAGCAGCTATGCAAGTTGAGTATGACAATATAATGAAGAATGACACTTGGGAGCTAGTGGATTGACCAGAAAAGAGGAAGATTATTAGCACCAAGTGGGTTTGGAAGGTAAAGTACAAGACTGATGGCAGCTTAGAAAAGTATAAAGCCAGATTAGTTGCACATGAATTTTCACACGTTGAAGGATTTGCTTTTCAAGAATCACTTTCTCCAATTGCTAGAATGACCACTATTCGCACAGTACTTGCAATGGTTGCTCATAAGAAGTGAGTTTATCAAATGGATGCCAAATCAACATTCTTGAATGGTGACCTCAAGGACAAGAGGTATGTGGCTCAACCACTGGGGTTTGAGGGCTCCATTCTGAGAACAAAGTTTGTAAGCTGAATAAGGCATTGTATGGGTTGAAATAAGCCCCTAGAGCATGGTACAAGCGGATAGATAAATTCTTTCTAGGTTTGAATTTCAAAAGATGTGCCTCAGATGCTAACTTTTATGTTTATAGAGATAGTGAAAAGTCTGTACTAATTGTTCTATATGTGGACGATTTTTTTTATTAGATGTGACTATGAAGATATGATCCATTAGACTCGAAAGGCTTTGAGCTCTGAGTTTGAAATGATAGACTTTGGCTTGTTGCACTAATGTTTGGGGATTGAAGTTTGGTAAGACAAAATCTTCATCTCTCAAAAAAAGTATGCATGGGAGATCTTAAAAGCATTTGGTCTGACTAAGTGAAAGGAGATAGCTACATCTATAGAGGTCAATATGAAGTTATCCATTGAGGATACATTAACACTAGTAGACATTGGAAGGTATATGAGGTTGGTTGGCAGTCTTATCTATTTGTGTAACATCAAGCCAGATATCAGTTTTGTTGTTGGTGTTTTGAGCAAGTTTTCAAACAAACCACGAGAGGCATTGGAAAGTTGGGATGCGGGTACTCAGATATTTGAAGGAAACTCTTGACTATGGTATCACATACAGTTCCAGAAGTGCTCTTATGGGGAATTGTGACTCAGATTGGGTAGACAACAGCGATTCCAAGAAATCAATTTTTGGATATTGTGTCTCTTCATTAAGATGCAACCAATTGTGGCATTGTGTTCTACCGAAGCAAAGTACAAGGTAACTTACTTTGCTACATGTGAAGCAGTATGGTCAAGGGGGATCCTATGGCATATGGGAGTACAGTATGAAGATCCAACAGTGCTAAGATGTGATAATCAAAGTTGCATTGCCATTGCCAAAAATCCAATTTTTAATGCATGCACCAAACATAATGAGGTCCAGTATCACTATGTGCGTGACTTGATTGAGGATGGGATAGTATGTTGAGCTAAAACACGCTTTTCAGCTGATTAGCATTCTTAAAACAGCCCCAAAACACACTTAATTAATGAAAAACCCTAAAAAGAGGAGCGGTTCGAGAGAGTTTCAGTAGTCCCCTAAAAACCCTAATTCTTTGGGACACCCTTCAACATCTATAAATAGACAGGATGCCCCCATTCAGCCTCATTCCCGTTTGTGCAGGTCTCACATCCTTGAGTGCAGATTTCAGTCATCAATCCATCTCTATCATCAGGTGACCTTCTGTTGCTGCGTTTGGACTTATTCTACACTTGGCGGCAGCTAGCGACTGCATCCATAGCTTGCGTTTGGCGTGATCTTCCCAAGCGATAACTTCCTCCATTAGGCGACAACTCCTCCACACCATGCGACATCTGCTAGTCCTCTTCATCATCTGTCCAGCTTGTGTTTGGTGCTCTAGGTCCTCATGAGACCTATGTTTGCTACATCCTCTCCATTCTACACTCCTACTGGTGGTCACAGACTTGGGATTTGTCTCCGATGGACATCAATCTTCGAGACACTACTTTGTCCTTGAGTATCTGTACACTCTTATTCATTTGCAGTATTCATTCACTTCAGAGTTGAGTTTTTCTTTTCCTTCTTCTATTTGTGTTTGAGTTTTGAGTTTTGCTTTCTGTGTTTGTGTCTGTCTCTTTGTGTTTTTGTTGTGGTCGTACACTCTGTGTTTCCTAAGTGCAAACCCTATTAGTTTTCTTCACATGGTATCAAAGCCGATGCTCTTGTAAAGAGCATCCTGCGGATATTGTGGAGAGCTAGTCTTTGTGCGAGACACACAATATGACTCGTAACCGAATCACAATGTCTTAGACACCTTCTTCTCCAGTTGCTATGATGTCCTATCAGGCTTCTCCATCACATTGGAGGCCTTGAGACGGCATTATGGACTCGGTGAGAAGGACGACACTTCACTCTTACCTTCACCTTCTTTTTCTACTCCTATTCTAGATTTTACTAATATGACCGAAGAGGACTTTAAGGAGTACTATCGCAACAAGTACGATAATGTTTACACCTCTTCTACAAGCTTTGCTACCACATTCGGACCGGTTGGTGAGGCTGGCTACCTCTCCGATCATGGAGGACATATGGTATTTGGAGCGTCTGGTGATCCATCTTCATCATTTCAGCCAGGTCTAGTGTCATGTTTGTACAATCCTTTTGAGTTAAATGAATCAAATCCCTCGCCCGTTTATTCTTTTGAGATGCAAGATCCGGATGGCTTTGTGCATGTGAACTTTAACAGAGGGGGCTCATGAAGCAAACGGAATTCAGATACATCTACAGCTTCTGTTTGATTTGAGCATGTAATATATACTTCTCACTTCTCTCTCATCCCACCATTTTCTACCTCCACCCTTGATCATCTCTCTTTATCCTTTTAAAAAATAGCATTCCATTGTAAGAAGTTGGGAAGAAAAGGATTTAGTATGCAAATAATGTTGATATGCCATGTCACACTGACATTGGTATAAAAAGAGAGGACATGTAATTTTTCTTATCTTTTGACACATTAATACAATTATTGTCCTTCTCTCTCCTTGCTTACAGCTTCAATTGATGACATTCTGATTTACAATAAAACTTTACAGGATCACTTATCACACATGAGAAAGGTTTTTGATGTATTGAGACATTATAGGCTTTTTGCTAAGAAGAAGAAATGCTCTTTCATGCAGACTGAAGTGGAATACTTGGGACATATTGTGAATGAAAAAGGGATATAGGCTGATCCTAAGAAGGTGCAATGTATAAAAGATTGGCCAACACCTACTACTACTATTTCTTTAAGAGGATTTCTCGGTCTATCTTCATTCTACTGCCGATTCATTAAGCATTATGCGGCTATTGCAACTCCTTTGACTCTTAGGTTGAAGAAGGAAGCTTTCTTTTGGGATACTCTTGCAGATAGTAGCTTTAACCAATTAAAGAAACTTCTTACTTCGGTTCCTATTCTAATATGTCTAGATTTCTCGAAAGAATTTACCATATAGTGTGATGCCAGTGGCCGTGGCATTGGGGCTGTTTTGCTACAGGAGCATGGAGTGATTGCCTTTGAAAGCCATAAGCTTATAGATAAAGAAATGGCCATGAATGTTTATGACCAAGAGATGTTGGCTATCTTGCATGCAATAAAGGAATGACACCATTATTTGTATGGCAGCTGATTTAGAGTTCAGAGTGATCACAAGGTTCTTAAGTATTTCCTTAGTCCAATCTTACTCCTAAGCAACGTAGGTGGATAGCTACACTGCAAAATTATGATTTTGACATTACTCATATAAGAAGTAAAGATAATATAGTGGTTGATTCGCTTTCTTGTATGTGGGCTTGCAAAGTTTCAGCAATGAGTGAACTACATAGTGATTGGATTAAAAAACTACAGGAGGCTTATCTTTTGGATGAAGAACTCAGCCATATTTTTTAGAAATTACAGCAAGATCTCATGGAAGAAAACTCGCATTATCAGCTTAAAAATGGCCTTATTAGGTTAAATGGCAAGATTGTCATTCCTTCTACCTCTTCTTTTACACGGAAAATTATGGAGGAACTACATTCTTTCCCTTTAGCTGGACAACTTGGAGTTTTTAAGACCTATGACAGGATCAACAAAAGTTTTTGTTGGAAAGGGCTGTGGAAAAATGTCAAGGACTTAGTCATGAAGAGTATGCCTTGTCAGTAGAATAAGGACAGCACCCATAAGCCAGGTGGTTTGTTGCAGCTATTTTCCATTCCTATAGGAAAATGGACGCACATTAATATGGACTTCATTGCGGGCTTGCCTACTACCAAGAAGGGATGGAATAGCATATATGTGGTGGTGGATAGTCTCACCAAGGAAGCCCATTTCATTCCAACCAAGACCTAATTTACTGCTTCTTAAGTGGCCAGTCAGTTAATGGAGTAGATTTTTAGATTACATGGATTACCGCAGGTGATTGTTCATGATAGGAACTCAAAGTTTATGAGTAACTTTTGGCAGGCAATATTCACATCTATGGGTACTAAATTGGCTCCTTCTACGACCTATCATCCACAAATTGATGGACAGAAAGAAAGGGTAAATAAATGGTTAGAGACTTATCTTTGCCATTTTTGCTATGATGTCCAAAATTCATGGGATTCTTGGTTACACTTGGTTGAGTTTGCCTACAACAACTCTACTCATGCTAGCATCGGAGTTTCGCCCTTTGAGGCTGTGTATGGCTATAAGGTGCTATTACCCATAGTTATCTTTAATGAAAGAATCAACCCTTATGGGAATGAAGAGTTGGAAAGAATGCAAACCCTTCTTCAGCAATGTAAGATGAATCTTAGGAAAGGTTAAAACCAAATGAAGATGTATGCTGATGAGAAGAGGCGGCCTTTAGAGTTCCAAGAAGGAGAATTGGTCTTGTTGAAGGTGCCCAAGTCTAGGTACTCTACATTGAAAGATGGATCTACTAACAAGCTTGCTCATAGATTTTATGGCCCCTACCGGATCCTAAAGCACATTGGAGACTTGGCATACAGATTGGAGCTATCCTCTTCCACAAAGATTCATAATGTCTTCCATGTTTGTCAGCTCAAGCCTTTCTATGGTGATCCAGTTGACACAATTGATGAGCTGCCACCTATTGATGAAGGTGGCCTTATTCAATACATCCCAGAGGCTGTCACAGGTCAGCGTGAGAAGAAGCTTTGATCTCGTTCTATCATATTGAATATTTGATCAAATGGAGAGGTTTACCACCTGAGGAAGCTTCTTGGAGACCTGATTCTATATTAGATAAGTTTCCTTTCCTAAGGGACACATTGGTGGCTGAAGCCTACTGCCTATGGAGCTAGTTTTGGTGAAGATTGGGACATGACAGCATGCTGTTTTAGAACAGTTTTTATTGTGTCTAATTTTCAGAATTAAGCCACTCACATAGGGTCAAAGTACTCTTCGAGAGCTACGTTTTGATATGTGGCATGCCTCATTTGGACACTTCTATTGGAAGTTATGGCAGATTTAGTCTAGCAGGGTCTGTTTACACAGCAAGCTGTCTACTTCATTTTGAGATCATCAGTTGAAGATTTTATGGCTCCATATATTTTTAAAGCATTCCTGATCATATATATAGCTGAGGCTTGCTTTTGTTCTTTCATCTTAGTCCATATGTCGATCATTTCTCATTCATTTTTCCATTTGTAAAGCTGTAAAAACATAGTGCTTTGTTCTATCCATCCTTTTCTAGTCTTTTAAGTTTGTTTTTTAGGGCAAAAACCTTTGAAATGGGATGGATTGTAAGAAGTTGGGAAGAAAAGGATTTAGTATGCAAATAATATTGATATGCTATGTCACATTGACATTGGTAAAAAAGGAGAGGGCATGTAATTTTTCCTATCTTTTGACACATTAATATAATTATTGTCATTCTTCTCCCTTCTTGCTCATAGCTTCAATGGCTTCTTTCTCTTTCTTGTCTTTCTCTCTCCTAGTCACTCTATTTCTCTCTTCTACACTCTTCTCTCCCCTCCTCCTCTCTCTACAGTCCACTCTCTGACATCCCTCTCCACCTCACTCCTCTTGTTTCCCTTTTTGGGTCAGAGAGGGGGTATTGAGAAACCCTTCACCTGTAAATTTGCGTTTTGCGTTTAGGGTTTTACAATGGACAGTCCTGTCCCAAAAAGGAGTTGGGCATTCATAGCGGAGTACTATCCTAGACAGTTGGCGCCCTCCCTCTGGACGCCACCCTAGACAGTCTCTTGCCTATTTATAGGCTGTCTCTGTCACTCATTCTTTACAGCTGATTCATTCAGTCCGTCACCTCTTCTCTCTAGCCTCTTCACTACCCTCACACCCCTTTAGGAGGACATTGCGGTTCGTGGTTCGTGGTTCGTGGTTCATGGATCGTGGTTGTCTTCATCATCTTCCATGTGCTATAGCATCCTTGTTCCCTTGTATCACATTCACTCCATGATTTAGATCTTCATCATTCCATTCATCAGACCTGCATTTGCTACATCCTCTCCATTCTATACTTCGACTGGTGGTCACAGACTTGGGATCCGTCTTCGGTGGATGTCACTCTCCGACACACTCTGTCCTTGAGTATCTGTACACTCTTAGATTCATTTGTAATATTCATTCACTTCATAGTTGTGTTATTCTTTCCCTTATTTTGTTTGTGTTTGAGTTTTGATTCTTACGTTTAGGGTATGAGTTTTACTTTTTGTGTGTGTGTCTGTCTCTTTGTGTTTCTGTCGTGGTCGTACATTGTATGTTTCCTTAGTGCAAATTCTAGCAGTTTTCTTCACATAGTAGAGCTAGTCTATTGTCCAACGAAGAAGCATGGAGCAAATATCTTCATCGAAGCTCTTACGAAGAATCTTCTTCGAATTCATCTTCAGAGACTCGACATTGGACCGAGAATGTACTTGCATGTGGACACTGAGGGGGGGTGTTAGATATGCTCAATGCCCCATTCTCATAAGGTGTCACTAATGATCCATGATGGTGCTCTAAGTTGTAAGGCCCCCATTATGAGGAGAAGCCATGTGTGAGCACGATTGGGCCTTGACTTGTATGTCGGATGAGGTCTATGTGACCGTATGGCAAAAAGGTGACCTTTATGGATCTAGGCTTCGGGTTAGATAGAGTAGTTATATTGGTAGCAACTTGAAACATAATGCATCGAGTTGCAAGGTGTGGGAGTTATCAGGATCCCATATTTTGGGGCTCGGAGGCTGTGGAAGCGGCCCTTGGCTGGGGCATCTTGCCCCCTTGACGAGGGTCCGTTGCCCTTGGCCTGATGGTAAAGGGAATATTTCCAAGAATATTTTCTAGCCGGCTAGGGAAGGTTCATAATATGGTCAGACATGTCGACTAGGCTATCTTTCTGAGCTATAAAAGGAAGATCCCTCTAAAGCCATCGTCGATTTATCTTTTACCCAATTGAAGTTCTTCTAGCTACCCTAAGCTTTTCGCCTATTATCTGTTTGGATTGCCATCTAAGCTTCACAGTAGAAGTGCATGGATGGATAGAACCATCTTTGTATTAGCTCATTTGAAATTAAAGCAGTTTTTGTTCTTCTCATATTTGTTGTGTGTTCTCTACTCCTTGCTCAGATTCTATCCATTGTGCCATGTAATTTCTACACTATCTCTTCATGCCACAAGTTTATACTTGAGGATGTAGAAGATCCATTTGATGGTTCTTTTTATGAGTAGATTGTTGTGTCTGTCTATTGTATTTGTGTAATACATGGTCGGATATTCAGTTTGGGCTTTCTAAGTCGTCACGCTTTATGCATAGCCTAGTAATACACATTGGCAAGCAATCGAATGTGACTTTCAGTATCTCAAAGGCATCGACATTGGGCCTTTTTTATCCGAAGGGCACTTCTCTTTGCTTTTGTGCATTCAAAGACTGTGATTGGATTGGTGGTTTTGATATGCGGGTGTCCACTAGTAGTAATTGTTTTATGCTTGGTGATTCATGCATTTCTTGGCTGAGCAAGTAGTAGTCTACAATGGCCACATCTAGTTGAGAGGCTGAATATAGGGCAGCATTTACAGCTACATTGGAATGTGTATGGCTTAGGCACTTTTTGATTGATCTTACTGTGGACATCAATCACCCACTCCTATCCATACTGATAGTTAAGAGTGCAATTGGAGTTGCGAGGAATTCAGTTTTTCATGCTCACATTAAGCACATTGAGGTGCATTATCATTATGTTAGAGAGAGGCTCCATGCAAGGGAGATTGGTCTATGTTTCTACATAGGACAACTTGACAAATGTGTTTACAAAAGCTTTCTCTAGAGAAAAGTTTGAAGCCTTTCGCAAGGCTCTAGGCTTGATACCATTTGGGGATTGATCATAAAGCCTAGTAATATGTTCACATTGGCTTTCTAAGTCATCACGCTTTATGCATAGCCTAGTAATATGTTCACATCATTGACTTGAGGGTGGTTTGTTACATTATTGTGTTCCTCCTAAGTTCTAGTGTGAACACTCCCTTATCCACGAGCACTTTTTACCTTCTAGTTGGGGAAGGGTTTTTTTGCGGTGTGAACACCCGTCAGTGGGTGTGGTATTTAGTACATTAGGGATTGTACTTTCATATCATTCTCACATAGTGGATGTGACCCTCCAGCACTCTCTTGAGTCTCCTTTCTTGTTGTTCACTTGTTCATTGTGAGTGTGCATGAGTGTGTTCATGCTGCTGAATCCTAACCTAACAATAGTATATAATGAAGGCTAAATATGCAATCCCAAATAACCTAACACTTTTCATAAATAATATCCATTTTGATGTGTTTTAATATTATAACTTTGGATATATGCACTTGTAATTCATATTGACGCTAAATAATGTAACTCTCCCTATCAAAGTCAATGCAGCCTTGCAATAGTGCTAAATAATGTAACTCTATTACAGTAATCTTAAATTAATGTAATCTTGCAACAAAGGGACCATGCCACATGGGTTCTGAATGGATGCACTGTCACCATTATAGTACAATCTAGATGCAGCTCAGCCATGCTGACCTCAACTTAATCATCAAGGTGGACATCATTGAAATGGACAATAGGGTCAAATAGACTCACTATCAATGCTAGTTGGCACAAATATGGCCTTTTATTAGACCATCCTCTCTTGGGCCACATGGATGTGCTATGTCATTTAGGATGGAATGTGCCATGAACCAAATGCGGATCTTCCCACACCAGGTTTGAGTTGAGACATGGAGATACTACGGAGAGACATGACTTTGGATAGGATATATTAGGGGTCCTAAATGCAAGAGGTGGAGATAGAGGATCACTAGATATGTTGATGTGTTTCCGTTGTGAGGTGCGAGGTTGCTTTTGCAGCCTTTCTAAGAGGCATTTGGTCCCCTACACTAAGTTATGGCATTCCTTGACTAGAGGCGCTTGGAACCTCTTACCTTTTGGAGACTCGCAAACGCTTAGATTCATGGATCAAGCCTGGAGTAGTAGTGACTGTTTGTGTAGGAAATGAGATCATAGAGTTTATCATGGTCATATGCACCATCAACATTGCCCACTAGTATGAGCTGTACCCGCTAGATGACTATTTGTGGTGACTATAGGGAAAGCTACAGAGCTATGCAGAACTAGGTGGTACTGCAGCCATTGGACATTCTTGAGGAGATTCGTTTTGTCAGACAGTATTATAAAGGAGGTGAGAACAGTCCATGTAACTCATCTTGTAGGATTACAGGAGATCTAGGAGCTATTGTGTACATTACTGTATGGAGGCCATTATCTTTGGTTTATTTAGTTGCTGATGGCTTAGTTGCATACTTTTTGATCTCACAGTTTATTTTGGCCTCTGGCCCAAGGAGACACTGTCCACGAGATGCTCCAACGATCTAGCTCACTTGTTGGATGGTAGGAGAGCTAGTAGCTGTTGTGTATATTGACACCATTATCTTTGTTTTGGTCTCAACATTCGGCCTCTAGTAGCTGTTAATATGACTTTCTTTCCAAAACCAATCCCTGCCCCGCCGCCGCCCCCCCCCCCCCCCCCCCCCCCCCCCCAAAACCCCTGTGAAAAAACCTTTCCCTTGCTTCCCTTCGTTTTTTCTTTGCTATTACTTCATTTAAATTATCTTCTCTTCAACTTTCTACATAGCTGTATGCTTGCATATTTTTAATGTTCACTCACTAGTGTAAACCTTGAAGGACTGACGCTTTCAAAACCTTCTTTTTAAGGAGGGCAAGGACCAAAGGATCAGAAGGAATCAAGCAAATCAGCATTCAGTCGTGACAATCTGATGCCTTACTTCACAGTAGCTGCCGGAGCTGCTGTGGTTTTCTTTGCAGGCCTATTTTTCAATCAAGATGATGCCCATGAGGTTCCAAAAGTCTATTTTTCTTAGTTGGCACAAAGAGATGAGTGAATTCAATTTTGTATGTGGTTTGTAAACTTTCCATGGATATATTTGGTTTCAGATTAGCTTTCAGGAGTTCAAGAATAAGTTGTTGGAGCCTGGATTAGTGGATCGTATTGAAGTTGTGAACAGAAATGTGGCTAAGGTTTTCATGAAAAAAAAAAGTGGTTCAGATGGATCAAATGCGGAAGACTTTGGTACCATGACTGGCAGTCAGTACAAATACTATTTTCATATTGGGAGTGTTGAATCATTTGAACGCAAGCTTGAAGAAGCTCAAGAATCTTTGGGCATTGATCCACATGGTTATGTGCCAACCATATATGTGAACCAAATCAGCTGGGTACAGGAATTCATGAGGTTTGCACCAACGATTCTTCTGATAGCTGGAATTGCGTTTCTTCCGCGGTTCATACAGAAGACTTTCGGATTCAGTGATAAAGGAAAGGGAGGCCTAGGTGGTTCAGGAGGATTGTTCAGTGTTGGAAGAGCAAAAGTGACAAAATATACAAAAGACAGCAAAGACAAGGTTAATTGCTGATCCTTCATGAAATTGTTTCTTTGTACCTGAAAACTTAAAATTGACTAGTTTGAGTCTTTCAGGTGTTCTTTAAAGATGTTGCTGGATGTGATGAGGCAAAGTTTGAGGTCATGGAGTTTGTCCATTTTTTGCAAAATCCCAAAAAGTATGAAGAGCTTGGTGCAAAGATACCTCGAGGTGCTCTTTTAGTCGGTCCACCAGGCACTGGAAAGACTCTTCTTGCAAAGGCAACAGCAGGAGAAGCTGGGGTGCCTTTCTTCTCTATGTGTGGGTCTGACTTCATGGAAATGTTTGTTGGTGTGGGCCCCTCCAGAGTCAGAGATCTGTTTGCACAGGCAAGAGAGGAAGCTCCTAGCATCATTTTTATTGACGAAATTGATGCCATAGGGCGAGCAAGGGGTCGTGGGGGCTTTGCTGGTGCAAATGATGAGAGAGAGAGTACATTAAACCAGCTTCTAGTAGAAATGGATGGATTTGGAACCACCACAGGGGTGGTTGTACTTGCTGGTACTAACAGGCCTGACATATTGGATAAAGCATTACTTAGGCCTGGACGATTTGACAGGCAAATAGCAATTGACAGACCAGACATAAATGGAAGGGAACAAATTTTTCGAGTGTACCTGGTGAAGCTGAAACTTGACAAGGAACCCTCATTCTACTCTCAGAGACTGGCAGCACTGACACCGGGTTTTGCTGGTGCTGACATTGCAAATGTTTGCAATGAAGCTGCTCTTGTTGCAGCAAGAAATGAGCAGAATGAAGTGTGTATGGAACACTTCGAGGCAGCAATTGATCGAATAATAGGTGGTTTAGAGAAAAAGCACAAGGTACACCTGTCCTATTTGCATTTGTTATTGAATGTCTCTGGTACACCCATTGCGGCTCTTCAGTCTTTTTATCCTTCAGTAGAAGTTTACCTTGTCTTGACTCTTGACAGGAAAAGGTGCAGTTTACGTTGCTAACATAAGCATTGAATGCAAACTGCAAAGTTAGGAGATGCTAGAATAGAACAAATGGCTAAGTAAGTTTGTTAACACACATTGAAAAATCATTTGGAGAAAATGACCATTATAAAGTTATCCAGTTCCATTTTTGAGAAGCAACATGCAAGATACGATAGTTCTTCAGTTTCATCTACAGAGCTTAGATACTGCTGTGGAGCATGTTGGAGTTCACACCAGTGCACCTAGATTTTGTCATTCATTGCAATCTATATCACAGAATTGCCTCTAGCTGAATGTCCCTCTAAATGTGATATAGAATCACATAGTTCACTCCATGGATCAACTATGGTGCATGCAAGATTATGCATATTTTGATATCTGAATGTCTGATGATCTACTGATGCTATCTGGACTTTCTGTTCGACATTTCTCTATTCATTATTACAAGATGGTGGCTTATTGAAAGTTGGCTTATTGAAAGTAAACTATGCAATGCCTTCTGTCTTTTCTCCCATTGCTTCTGTTTTAAATTAAAAAAAGAAATGACCATGGGGAATCTGCTGATTTTTATGCTCAGGTTATCAGCAGAGAGGAGCGCAAAAGAGTAGCATATCATGAAGCTGGTCATGCAGTGGCAGGCTGGTTTTTGGAACATGCAGAGCCTCTCCTGAAAGTTACAATTGTTCCACGTGGAACTGCAGCTTTAGGATTTGCTCAGTATTTACCAAATGAAAACCTTCTGATGACGAAGGAACAGTTGCTGGATATGACCTGTATGACACTAGGAGGGCGTGCTTCTGAGGAGGTAAATGTCTCTCAAGTTTCTGTCTAAGTTACTCCAGTTTCGTTAAGCCATTACGTTAAAGCATTATGTCCAAGTGAGATAGAAAGCAGCTGGATGGTACCTGTTAAAATTTGCATCTAGTTGTGTGACATCGGTACTCGGGAGTTAATTTTTGGTTGCATCAAGAAATTGAAAATCGCTTTAGTAGTAGCATGTCAGTTCTGTTTTCTTTGGTAGGTGTGCACGGTGCAGAAGAAATTATCCAGGCATCCATCTTGTGCTTCCGCTTTTCTCTCTGCCATACTTATATGAAACCTTGCCTTTCTAGCTGTTGAAGCAAAATGCTATGTGAAGCATTAGATCACTTTGAATTTTAGCCAGCAGGGAGGCAGTCTCTTGACTGGAGCTAAGATATGTACTTTTTAAGTCGGCCCTCTTAATATTGTGTTTCAGTCAGGCTTGATACTGAGGACGCAGAGGTGGACATATAGTTGCCCATTTTCTGCATAAGAGGAGCAAAACTTGCCTGCTGTTAGGAACCAAAAACACCTTATTTCCTAAACTTGCACGCCCAAGCTTGATATGTCTCCCACTTTTAAGCAAGAGAAAAGAATCTGCAGGGGTTGATTCTTGGTCAAATGTCTTAAAGCTGCTGATGAAATGTAATCTGTTTGATTGTTTTATCGTATGAAAAGTTGTTTCGCTCAAAGAAATTGCGAGTGTTGTAGCATAGTTGTTTGCTCAGCTGTGACCTTAAATGTGTCTGTAGGAAGTGGAAATGACAGCTATAGAAAAGTTGGCTTCTGAAGTGTTTTTCACCTTTGTGTGAATTATGCTTTGCTTGCACTGCCTAGTTATGCATAACCAAAGAGGCCTATTTACTTCTGTTCAGGTCCTCCTTGGCAAGATTTCAACAGGTGCTCAGAATGACCTTGAGAAAGTGACAAAAATGACATATCAACAAGTTGCAGTGTTTGGCTTCAGCGAGAAGGTTGGGCTTCTATCTTTCCCTCAAAGAGATGATGGCTTTGAAATGACGAAGCCTTACGGCAATAACACAGCAGAGATTATTGATAATGAGGTGCGTGAGTGGGTACGAAGAGCTTATGATCGCACCTTAGAGCTCATTAGGGCCCATCGTGATGGGGTGGAACAAATTGCTGAAGAGCTTCTAAAAAAGGAAGTTTTGCATCAAGATGATTTGATGACTATTCTTGGGGAGAGACCTTATAAAAGCCTTGAGATGACCAATTATGATAAGTTCAGGTCAGGCTTCCAGCCAGCTGCATCAACTGTAGCACCAGAGCCTGAGATGCCAAAAGATGATACAGATGAATCTCTTTCAGCTGCTGTTCCCCCGGTTCTCTAAAGGGTTCCTATGATATAGCACTCTCAGTGTCTGTTTGGTGGAGTTAGCTGTATGGTACGGACTGATGATCATGATGCTGAGTTATCACTTGACTACAGCATTTTAGGCTGCTCATCATTCTAGCTGCCTGTGAAGTTTCACTGCGTGAAGTAGTACTTTGCTTCAGACTTCCTAGCACAGCTAGATGGACTAGCTACCCGCCAGATTGATTTGTTTGCTTACGACTTCTGGATACGAAAACCTCTTTGAAGGTGTGCCATAGTGACTGTGCAAGTGGCTGAATGGACGCCTTTGCACAAAATTTGTAGTGTGCTTTGTGCCAATTCAATGTATAAATAGTCATATTGACCACATTTTTACTATTCATACTGGAAAAAGAAGCATCTTTAGGATGTTTGCTTGTAACTCGTGCTTTAAAGCATGATATGAAGTTTCTTAAATACACCAATTTAGTTGCACCTACCTTTCCTGGTGGAGATATTCTTATCATCAATCTTAGGTAGGGACAAGGAAGCTCCTTTCTTAAGATTCTTGTATTAAGAGGGTCATGTGTCTCTTAAGACATTTATTTCAAGAAACATCATGTATCACAAACACTAGATGCTTTTGTATATTTCATTTTCGTTCTCTGTTGGTTCTCGTGTTGCCCTCATTTAGTGATTGATTTCCATCCATCCTCTACTAAAACTCTTTTTTTTTTGGGTTGTGTCTTCCCGTCATTTAGTAAATTTGTTTTCATCCATTCAGCACTACTTTAAGGGTAATTGATGTTGAAATCAAGAAACTCTAGATCATGCAAGTAATTTTTAGCTGACAATTGTCGCAAGAAAACAAGGTAGAAGATCTACTAGATCAGTCGAGCAATTCAATAGAACTTTATCAACTAAGAGTTTCATTTCAAGCATTTGCTTGTCATCAGTTTGTAGAAGAGCAAATCAAGGGCATGTATATGATATATCCATGGTTTGAGATCAGAGTAGAAGAAGCTGATAATTGTCTTCAAGTGATATTGAGGGCTAACTATATCTATGGTATGAGAGAGAGAGAGAGAGAGAGAGAGAGAGGAGTGGGAGGTCCATGGGTGGCGTGGAAGTGGAGAGAAGGGAGGTCAAGTCCTTATGCATGCAATGATTCTAACATGGACCAATGGCCATTTTATAAGTTGTCAAGCTTGCCTTACAAAAATTTCTTGAAAAGATGGGGTGACCTTTTTAATAAAGTGGGCTACACCGTGATAGGCGGTATGGACTCAAGTTTGCACGGAAAATTTTGTGAAAACTAAAATTTGAGCTTTGGAATTGAGATGTTGGATGATGCCCATCAAGATGGAATTCTAGATAATTTGCTTATTATCACATTGTTAGAGAGTTTGGGAGAGTTTTTGTACTTGTCAACCCCAATTTTTAGCTTCTTTTAGCTTTTGAAACACAAGGACACATGGCTTATCAAATTTTATTGAATGACTTTGGAGTTTGTATGCTTAAGGGATCATGAATACATGTAGCATGTCCTTTTACTTTGAGCATACCAACTTCAAAAGTCTTAGGAATTTTCCCAAACTTTTTTATGGTGGTAATGCATGATAGTCATGCTTTGATGTGTTAATAATTGGCATTTTTAAATTGCGATAGTCAAATCTCAACATTGGAGAATCGATTTTTGAGACATTTTGAGTGCTTCAGAGGGAGCTCCCATCCGTGGACTTTTTGCAAGTTATTTTGATAGAGAAGGGATGATTTTGGTTTATCCTTGCTAGTTGACACAAGTGGCTCAAGGAATCTTGCCTTATGGTGACATCAACAACCACTCTCTCATATAAGACCACTCACTTCTTTGGCAAGAAAAGAAGTGTAGAATGTCTATTGTGAATAATTGTTTGCATTAGTGGGCAACAATATGGTTGCATGGGTGGATAATGTATTGATATATGAATATGGTAAAAGTGAGATATAGAATATCTAGCTTTTGCTAAAGCAAGGTTGTAATGTGGCGGTTTGGTTTGTTGCGAAAAACTATGATGTGGGCTAATCTAGTAACACAATTTAAAGCAGATTTGGTAAGGATGGGTCCTCTTAAAAGTGTATAATGAACAAAGTTTATCAACATGCAAGTTCTCTTTTGACAAGTACAAATGTTGCTTCAAAGAGTTTTTGACCTTTTGTAAGGTTGATCCCATGTGCATGCTGTGCATATGTACTTGCTTAGTTTGCATGTGGATTATAGGTGGGCAAGCATCAAACATAAGACCTTGGCCAATGTGAAGGAGACTATGATTGTGTCCAAGGGCTCTCATCAATGCTCTTAAATAGGACAATGGATCTTTTTAGAAACAAAGACTTCAAAGTGCTCAAGTTCTCATTTACGTCCCAAGACAGGCATTGAGCCACCAAAATTAAGTCATGCATTAACAAAAAAGTCTCATATGTTAATGCTAATTTACTCAATAAAAACAACTCCAATAATATTTCTTTATGAACACAAAGTACATTGGTTACACTAGTACACGTGTGCACTTGTGCACGTGAGGGTAATGTACTTGGGAATCCACATTGTGTGCATTAGTGTGTAAGCCTAGTGCACAATCCAAGTGCATTATGATAGTGTGGCTAAGTAGCTTGCTACTGCAAATGCACTAGGATTGAGGTATTATGTCCTAGAATACAATGGGGTGCCCTAGGTTCTATGTGGGTGAACTAGCGGTAAAGGCTAGTGTGTAAGGATGTGACTAGTGCAAGTTTCATGGGCTAAATGCAAGAATGGGTTAGTATGCAAGTTTGGTAAGTGCACTAGGATGTAGGGTGCAATGTGTGCACTAAGATATTGTGTGAAACAACGCATGTGGAATTCACTAAGTGGAGTGTTCTTAGCCAAGATGCATAGTGCCATGCATTAGGATTGATGTGCAAGGATGAGGATGATACAAGTGCATCAAGGTTTTTTGGCACTATAGTGCACAATTGTGGTGTATTGAGTGGAAGGCTAAGTGCTCATGTGCGCTATTATGCAAGAGATGATATGTCGTGCAAGTGTGATGTGCACTAGGGTGGGGTAAGTGCACGTGCACATGAATGGACGTGTGCGCTAACATGTGGTGATGTGCACTGTGTGCAAAGGTATGTGATTGCATTATGTGTTCTAAGGGATGTGTGCACTAATTAAAGTGCAAGGAGCAAGGTTCTTTCTTGTGAATGTGAGCACTAGGTTGGACTATGGGGTGCACTCCTACATGTGCCTGCATGTGTGCTTATGCACATGTATAAGGCTAGTGCACTAGTGTGCTACACTTGCGAAATGTTGAAGGTATCCTAAAAGAAATAACATAAATCAAATGATCTTGATTTCCAAGCACCTTTTGCAATCAGGAATGTTGAGCTCGAAGAAAAGAAATTTCTCTTGAAGAAAATTAAGTTGCTTGAATCCACGAGAAAGGGACCTAATGTTGAGAATAATGTTGAAGTCTGGATTGAGATTTTTGAAGATTATTTTGATGCGGTAGGAATAAGCACATCTAATAAGAAGTGCACAGTGGAGTGCACTATGTAGTGTACACAAAGACTAAAAAATTTGAACTCACAAAGATTTAAGTAATGAAAACTGCCATCACTTTGACCTCATTAAATGTAGCACATGCAAGGTGATGCATGAAGGTCACCTACAGGATGTTAATGTCCCTTTCTCCTCACTTTTTTCTCTGAAATGCATAACACCTAGCCAAACTAAACATTGCCAACACTCAAATTGTAATAAGTTGTATACAATCCAAAATAAAATTCTACCTTGCCCACTAGTGGTTGCTTGCAACTCTTCTACTTCTCTTGTGACGACTCTGCCTCCTCTTCCTAGGGGTGCTTCCTCTTGTGTTGGTGGCTCTTCTCATTTTCCTTAGTGGTTATTCCTTCTTCTCAACCATTCTTCCTTTCTTTTGATGGTATTGCAATTATGATGGATGAAGCCAAAAAGGGGGTTAGAGAGAAAGAAGGGGGTAGCAAAGAAGGAAGGGATGATGATGTTGGTAATGATTATGCCTCTTGCTTTGAAGGCTATAATAAAGATGTTTTTTTTGTATTAGAGGGCCCAAAGGCTTGGCCTGGGCAGGGGTACCTATGGACCTCCCATTTGAAATAATTTTTAAAAAGGTTATGGGGGCCCCCAAACTTGCCCATGCATGGGTAGGGAAACCCCCACTCCCCCCCTTCTGTTGAGATTTAGGCAATCACACCTAATGTTGTCTCTTTGTATGGAGTAGTTTGGATAAAGGATATGCAGGCTATCCAAAATCCCATAAGCACAAAATAGAAAAGTGGACCTATCTTGAAGCTATAAAGCATTGTACTTCCTTTCATTTTGAAAGCAATATGATGGTACTTTTGTCCTTTCAGTGAAGTGTCTGAGTCATTGTCCAACCACACAAGACTGTGTTTATGAGTACAAGTCTCAATTTTGGAACCTAATTCACTTGTGTGACATTCTATCTTCCACTCTATGTCTTCAAGCCACCGTAGCCGTGCTCTAGATCCATGTTTTTCACATGGTATCAAAGCTTAGTTGAGTATGGCTGAGCTCAACTTAGCTCTTCTCTCTACTCTCTCAGTCTCTCAACCTCAGTTCAACTCAGTGTCTGCTCATGACTTCATTTTCAACTTCATTTTTTCATTTTTCACCTTGTGGCAGGCATAGCCTATCCACCTTGGAGCTTTTGAATCTCTTCAACTATGCCATCTCAGCTAAAGCTTTCTTATGGGCATATCTTCCTGACCTCAGGGCACTTCCTCTTGACACCTCAATCATAGACATTGGTGGTCTAGCATTGTGTGAATTTGGAGTCGCTCCTTGATCTATGCCTAGTTCCATTCGTACAGTTGTTTTCTCTCCACGCAGCGTGATTCCTACCGAGACCATAGGGCTTTGGAAGCTCTTCACCTAAGCTCTCTCCCACTGAAAGGGTTTTCAAAATGGCCATCTCTGTGAGCTACAATAAGTGAAAAATCAGGCCCTTGTCTTGAAACCCTAAAGGGGCAGCCATAGCCAAGTTCCTTCAAGCTCGTAAAACACTTTAACTTCACCTACTAGAGTTACTACCACTTTGATCTCAGTTCCCAACAAACATTTGGGCATCAAACTAGCAAGGAGGGGACTCAAGTTACAATACAAGCATCAAAGAATCATCATCAATCTTGACATCTAGTTCTTCGTAGGTAGTATCTCTTGATACTAACCTAGTGCTTTTTGGCACTTGTGCTTGTTAACACACTCAATATCAACTCTTTTGCTACTCAAATTTGAGAATTTGGTGTTGATTTGCTGCTACTCCAACATGGGCAAAGATTCACCTACATGTCACTTCAAAGGAGTCGGGTGTTTCACACCTGGCAAACCCGCATCAAGCTCATCTTGATGAAGGAGGGCATATGGGCCATCACCAATGGACAAGAGAAGAAGCCTCAGGATACAACTCTTGCAGTTGCTTGGCAAAAAGGAGATGATAAGGCTCAAGTCATTATAAAGCTTGAGTTGGTTGGATGACAGTTACATTCATCCTGTGGATGCCTGTGACACATCCCATGACACCTAGGATAGATTGGACACATTATTTGGTGCCCAGTCAAAGTCTTCCAAGTATGGATTGCTAATTGAATTCTTTAGACTGAACATGAGGCCTAATACATCCCTGGCATATCATCTGAACTACATGGAAAGTCTTCTGACCCGGTTGCAGAAATAAATCTGAAAATGGATGAAGATATATGTATTGGTGTCTTGCTAAAAAGTTTGCCTCCTGATTATGATAATGTTTCAACCACTTTAATCAATGTGCCAAACCCTAAATTGGTTGACATTAAGACCTCTCTATTGGAAGAAGAAAAGAAGATCATGGAGCAAAGGAAGAAGAAGAAGAAGAAGAAGACCATCAAGAACAGAAGGGCAATCCTAACGAGTCCTTCTATTTCCAATTTTCTGATGGACTTTTTTAAAGCCTTGTATAACCTTGCCCTAATGCTTCTGTTATAAGCTTTGTAAACTCCTCATGTAGCCTGGCATTACAATCTCTGTACACTTTGCGAGGCCCTTGTTACAACCTCTAGATATCCACCATGTTTTTTGTGCCCACACTTAGCCTTTTTTGTGATAGCCTCTGGTGTTTTCCTTGTTTGTGGTGTGCCCACACTTTATAGGTGGTGACTCACTAAAGCCTCTACACACTTTGTGCCTTTTAGGTTGTGATTGAGAAGGGGTGTTGAGATTTAGGCAATCACACCTAGTGTAGCCTCTTTGTATGGAGCGGTTTGGGCAAACAATATCCAGGCTATCCAAAATCCCATAAGCACAAAGCAGAAAAGTGGACCTATCCTGAAGTTATAAAGCATTGTACTTTCCTTTCATTTTGAAAGCAATATGATGGCACTTTTGTCCTTTCAGTCAAGTGTATGAGTCATTGTCCAACCACACAAGACTGTGTTTATGAGTCCAAGTCTCAATCTTGGAACCTAATTCACTTGTGTGATATTCTATCTTCAACTCTATGTCTTCTAGCTACCATAGCCATGCTCTAGATCCGTGTTTTTTACAATCCCCCCCGCCCCCCCCCCCCCCCCTCTGCGCCCCCAAGTCTCTTGCCCATTTGAAAAGAACTTGTTTGGGCTCTGGGAGAGGGGAATAGTATTCAAAAAGACATTATGGTAATGGTGGGGCCCAAAGGCTTGGTCCCCCCTAAAAGGTTTTGCCCCACCCCCCTCCCCCTTGCACATTATCTGCCTTGCCCCTTTTCACCATCGTATTAAAAGATATTTTAAAAATAACCACCATTAATAAACAAGTTTATGGAGAGATGGGGATCTTTCTTGGCTTTTTCATGTATTGATCAACTCCTAGTTCTAATCCAAATTAAGTTTCGAACAAAATTACCAAGTATACCGATTGTATTACCTAAGGAGAAAAAATCTTATCCTATGATTGCAAAGCAAATTGATTCATGGTGCCTACATGTCTATTATGCAGTCAATGAAACTCTCATGTATTGTTATCACCCCCAAATGTTATGACTTATGTTTGAAAATGGTTGATATGCTTTTGAGATGAAAATTACTGGCTAATATAAAGGATTTACTGCCATAAAGTTAATGGACTGAAACTGTTCTACTTCAACAATGATTTATTTATGCAACTTGAATGAAGGTTTTGGGGCTCCCATGTTTGCATCATGTTTAGATGAGCTAAACTAAATTGATTGTAGAGTACAAACATATGTATGGGTGTTGCTTGGATGCTATACAAACATCTTGATCAGTTAAATATTAACTTGGTTTATAGGGAGTCAAGCACTGATTTTTTAAGATTGTAGTAAATACATAGAGCTGTCATCATGGCAAATGCTAAAAGGCTAGACAACATCACATAGATAGTGGGTTAGAAGTTGGATAATAACAATTATGATATTTGGAAATTTCGCATGGAGAACTTTCTCATTAGAAAAGGCTATTGGGATTTGGTAATAGGTGTTGAAGTTGAGCCTAAGTTTCTTGACAAGACTTGACCATCTGTTGAATAGCTGAGGGCACATCATGCTTGGATGGAGACAGCCTGCAGAGTTTCACACTCACCGTCTCATCATGTATTTCAGATGCCATGGTAATGCAAATTATGAACTGCAAGATACCATAAGATGCATGGAATATCTTGATGTAATATTATGGTACTACCACTAGTCAAGAAAGATATAGTTTAAACAATGAGTGGGGCCCATAGGCCTAAAGGGTTGCCTTCCCCCCTCCCCCTTTCGGTCCAATCTCCCGCCTTTTTGAAAAGAACTTTTTAGGCTCTAGGGGAGGGATACCTATTCAAAAACAAATTATGGTGATGGTGGGGCCCAAAGCCTTGGTCCCCCCCCCCCCCCCCCCCCCCCCCCCAAGTCTCCCGCCCATTTGAAAAGAACCTTTTAAGGCTCTAAGGGAGGGGAACCATATTCAAAAACACATTATGGTAATGGTGCAGCCCAAAGGCTTGGTCCCCTTCCATCGTGAATGGGTGGGGTGGCTTGTTGAGAAATCAAATGATGTATGCCTAGAAGAGGCTTTGTATAAGAGAGATGACAAAAGTTGTATGCTCCAAAAGAGATGTCCAAAATCCCATAAGCACAAAGAGGAAGAGTGGTACTATCCAAAAAAGCTATATAAGCATGTACTTGACACTCATTTCAATGTAATGGTACTATCATTCTGTGTCACTCAAGATTGTGTTTATAAGTCCAAGTTAATCTATCTTGGAACCTAATTCACTTGAGTTTCAATTCTTTATCTCAGTCATGTTGTATGTTTATAACCTCCGTCCACCATAGCTAGCATAGCTCTAAATCTGTGTTTCCAACATGGCTGTGGGCCCCCCTAAAAGGTTATGTTGCACCCCACCCCCCTCCCCTACACATTGTTTGCCTTGCCCTTTTCACCATTTTATTAATATATATATATATATATATATATATATATATATATATATATATATATATATATATATATATATATATATATATTGTAGGGGAAAGCTTATCGTCTCCCCCCTGGTATAAATGACTTCGCTTTTGGGCAATAGATGCTAGCGCCTACCATTGTCTTATGCGCCCACCATGACAAGGGGGGAGATGATAGGGGTTAGGGGGTGGTGGTTGGGCGGGCGGGGGGGGGGGGGGGGGGGGGAGGAGGCTTGGGTCCTCCCACCATGAATGGGTAGGGCTTATAGGGCCAAAGAGTTGCCCCCCCCCCCCCCCCCCCCTCCCCCGAGGTCTCCTACCCATTTGAAAAGAACTTTAGGCTCTGATGGAGGGGGGCCATATTCAAAAACACATTGTGGCAATGGTGGGGCCCAAAAACTTGGTCCCCTTCCACCATGAATGAATGGGGGGGGCCATAGGTTTTGCCCCCCCCCATGCACATCATCTACCTTGCCCCTTTTCACTATTAAAAAATATTTTTTAAGTAACTTCTTTTTTATATAGGAGAGACTTACCATCCCCCCCCACCATGAGCGACTTCGCTTTTGGGTGGCCGATGCTCGTGCCTACCATTGTATTCTACCCCCCGCCCCCATCACTAATAAACAAGTTTATGGAGAGATGGGGATCTTTCTTGGCTTTTTCATGTATCGATCGACTCCTAGTTCCAATCCAAATGAAATTTCAAACAAAATTAACAAGCATATTGACTATATTACCTTAGGCGCAAAAATCTTGTCCTATGATTGCAAAGCAAATCAATGCCCAATATTTATGTTAACCTTCAATCTAAGATATAAGATAGCACATTAGGGCCAAAAACGCTTCAAAAAATGCACTTTTGTTAATCACGGAATTAAGGAAAGGGCCAAAGAGAGTTTGCCACATGTGCAAGAATATGGTATTCTTGTCTCCTCCTTTTTGGAGACAGTAGAGTGAACTCCGTGGTTCTCTTCTCTCTTTTAGCCAAAATCTCCAAACTCTAACATGTTTTGATGGTCTAACAAAACCAGTTATGATAACGATGTTGTGAAGTTAATACTAACTTTTTAGAAAGTTGGGAGCTTTTGGCGCCCCGACTATATTTTCATTAGTCTTTTCACTATTTCTTCTTTGCTCTTTCGTCTTTCTCGGTGAGCTTCTTTCTTTGCTCATTTGCCTTTCTCAATGAGCGCTTTTCTCTAGGCGTCCGTCTCGTTTAGTAAACTCTTGCATTGTCTATGGCCAAGGGGTAGACGAAAAATGGGAGCCCAAAACCTTTTACATAAATGATTGGGTGACCATGTTGCCCTCTTACAAAGGCTCTCACAAGGTCAAAAGAAGAAAAAGAGAGGATATAAAACATCACTGGAAAGGGCGTATCATTGCTTTCAAAATTACGCATGAAGGGTGGTTAGTTAAAGTGCAACGTGTTTATATAGCCAGGGATACGCACTTATCTCCTAATGAACGTGTTTGCAAGCAAACACATTGTAAGTCTTAAGTTGATGACATATTTGATTTTATTTTTAATTTAAGCAAGTATTAATTTTGAATTCTTCGTTGTAGATATATTTCCATCAACAAGTATTGAATGGCAACCTATGGAGAGTTTGAGTGGAACTTTGAATGTGATTCATAAGGCATTTTTGGACATTATATATGCTGATGAGACAGTCAGTTCTTTCAGTGAGAGAAGAATTTTTATATATTATGCACAATATGTGGTTCCATCTAAAGAGGGTACATATGGACATATCGAGGATTTGCCATTGCCAAGTCTCTCCTCTCTTATTTGGGAGGTTCCTGGTAAGGCAACCATGCATAGTTTTAAATTCAAAATATGTCAAGATATTCAAAAGTCCATGACAACTGGAAGGATCTCAAGAAGAATACGCCTGTCATGGTTTATCCCCTTACATATCTTTGTGGGTTGCTTCAAAATAGCAAACTTACAGAGAACAAAAGTATCCTGGCTAAGTAGAAATTTTGCAAACGCAAAACTAGATAACATTATAGGGAAGCTTTGGAAATCTAGAGATGTTGACCATAAGGGCGACACCATGAGGTGTATTGTATGCCCCCAATCCTTGTCTCTGTGCTATAATATAGCACGACAAACTCTTGCTTTGGGTTTTGATTATAGGAGATACAAACTTAAACTAGGCATGTGGATTCCCTTGGATTCAGATACAAATTGCATGCCCTTCAATCTTAAGGTGCAAGTTATAGAAAAGGAAATAAATATCACTTCCAATTGGAATCTTAAAGATGTAAGGAGTACCTTGGAGATGCTAGACTGTACATCCCCAGAATATAAGTTCAAAGTAAACGGTAAAGTAGTAGGGAAAATAGCTGAATGCTTTTTCTCTTGTATGAGTTGCTTGCCTCCTTCAATTGTAAGCTTCGAGCCATAAAATTGAAAACATTACATTGGAAAAAAAGTTTTTTATTGAATGAAGAGTTACAAAATTGAAGTGTAGATATACAAAGATCTTGCCATTTGTATTTATTTGTCTTCTTTCATCATTGTAACTTCTTCGTCACTTTTTGAAAAGATAGATCTTGCTGTTGGAGTGGCTTTTTTTTTTGTTGGTTGAAGAATTTAACTTGGACACGGGCCCTCTTCTCTTGAGGGGGTAGATGAGAAGATGGATGAGAAAGTGTTGGCATTTTTGTCTTTGTGGAGCTTGCCTTACTTGTCTTTCTAGATGACTTGCCTTTTGCCTTACTCTTAGTTAAGGAATTATGTGGAGGAGAGTCGGGGTCAACTGGCATGATTGCCCTATCCAAAATTAACTCAATACATCTCTCTCTTATCCACCATGTGTATGAATCGAGGTAATCTTTGCACTGCAAGGAAAATTGTAATAAGTTTGTAAGGTGAGTGACAGTTCATACTTGTAGGGAGTAAAAACAAAGAAATTGATAATAATGTTGTTGCTCAAAATCTAATAACATTGCTTAAAACAGAATGTGAAAGATACTTACATTAACCCCATTAATTTTTGAGAATCTTTGAATCTATTGTCCTACAAACATTTGAAATTACTCTCCATCCACAAGAATACGCATCATTTTGTAAGGGTACTTCTTGTTACAGAAAACTATATGGTTTTTGAGGATCAGCAATATCCTCATATGTAGTATCCAAAAAGGTTACCACCAACCTCCCAACACTGTCAATGGAAATATGTTATAAAAAAAGTACAATAAATAAAATAAACAATAAACCAAAAAGTGAGGATTTGTATTCAACGCACATTTTTTCTTGACCGTGGATACCCCTTAGAGAGTTCATAAGGATCATTTCTCGAGTGAAAATATCAATGTATATTAAGCTCCAATGTCCTCTGCAAAGTAAAATGTTAATAAAAAATGCATAGTATAAAGAAGTATACATTAAACCCTTTGCAAAATTGCATACCTTTCAACGTAAGGAAAAAAAATATGGTAGTTTGTAATTGGATCAAACGATCTGAAAAATAATTCTAGGTTTGAAGGAGATTTTGAAAACAATTCCACTGATAACAGTGGATCAACGATAAATATAGTTTTAGAGATTTCTTGGCTAAGAGAAGAAATCAGCGCCCTAAAACCAAAAGCAAAACCAAATGAATGTCAATTGCAATGAACAAAACAACACTATTGTTCAATTAAAAAAATTTGAGCCAAAAATCCTTACCTTATGCAACAAAAGACTACTGAATCTGACAACTTCTTTCTTAACAAACATTCCTTTGTCCTCAAGGGAAATACTAAGATAGTCTTCTAAAGAAGTGCAAGAGACATTCACAACCATTTGCCCGTATACCTCATCCATTCTCTTTAGATTGACAAGACCAAGGACATCGATTTTTCTCTTGCAAACTTCATCCTTTGACTCTATAATCTCTTGTGGTCGTTCTTAATGGGTGACTTCTTTAGGTTCTTGATAGGTAGACACTTGTTCGGAGGTGGTCTTTGCAGGGTGTAAATGTGTCACGTCCTCAATCACTAGCTGTTTCGCTCTCCTAGACAATTTTGGAGGAACATTAAGGATCTCAAATGCTTTTTTATCAGTAAGTGGGCAAAGGCCTCAATACCTTGTCGAGCCTATACCTAATTCTGCTAACCATACTAAAGTCTTTATTCATCAAATTCATTCTATGAGCGTGGACATCAGCAATGTAAGCAGCGTTCATAAAATCAATAACGAAGTCTTCAGCAACCTCCTGAAGGCAAAGAATGGCTGCAAGCTGCCATTTTTTTTGCATGCCAACTTCAGTGGACATCCTTGATAATCTAAAAGAAATATCTTTGACAACCCTAATAAATGCTGTCTTTGGAATCACATGCTGTGTGGCTCTTTGTGCCTTCCTTATCTCACTAAAACATTTTTTAACATAAAAAATTCTAGACTTTCTTTTTCTCTTCGGCTTGGAAGATTCTTCTTCTCCATGGGGATAGGAGGGTCCAGGTTGCTCTGTTTGTTGAATAGGGGCTCCAAGGGTGGTTGGAAACTTAGCTGTTGTTGTAGGGTAGGACTGTACAAGATGAAGCTGACTCTGGGCAGGAGAAGACACTGTCTCTGCACTAGATTGTTTAGATTCCATGGCAAGAGACTGAGAGCAACCAGGGGTAGGTGGGATCTCAGGATGGAAATATTGAGAAGTTGAAAGCCTTGTCTCCTCCTCACTCTCTTTGCTGTCTATATATACCTTCCTTGCAGTCTGCTTTGTCCTAGCCATGAACCTGCAAAAAAATGAGACTTGTAAGAACATTTAAAAACTATGAGTAAAAAATGCCCAAAGAGAAATAACAAATACGGCATGATAGGTGAAAAAGCCCGGGTTTGAATCTAAGCTCCTCGCACCGTATTTGCAGATGACTAATACAGTGCGATAGCGACAAACCGTGGGTCAAAAATTCT
The DNA here is from genome assembly GCF_053477565.2 of Lygodium microphyllum. Classification (NCBI taxonomy): domain Eukaryota; kingdom Viridiplantae; phylum Streptophyta; class Polypodiopsida; order Schizaeales; family Lygodiaceae; genus Lygodium; species Lygodium microphyllum. The sequence goes on along the minus strand of NC_141158.1, from coordinate 23,400,346 downwards.
AATCTTTGCGTCGTATTTGCAAAGAGCAAAAGCACGTTTTGACTGATATGATGCGACTGCATCGAAACAAAGTTTTAAAATGACACCTCTCGCGTTGTATTTGCGGATGACCAATATGGCGCGATGGCGACAAACCGTGGGTAAAAAAATTTTAATCTTCGCATCATATTTGCCTTATTGCCTTAGGCTAAAGCACGATTTTACAGATATGACGTGAATGCATCGAAATAAAGCTTTAAAAAGTAACCTCTCGCGCCGTATTTGTGGTGAAGTATACGACGCAAAAACAACGAAAAGAGCAGATTTGTAGTGTTTGATACGGCGCGAAAACAATGAAGCACATGTTAAAAAAAGCACTTGCTCACGCCGTATTTGCGATTACTGATACGGCGCGACTATGTTTAAGTGTAGGTTGAAAAAACAACTCCTCGCGCCGTAATTGCGGTGACCGATATAGGGCGAGGATGATCTTGATGTGGCTATGTATTCACACTCTGGATTTGAAAAGTGAGCCACGTAAGCTTCAATCGATCTTATATAACTGCGGGGTTTGTGACACATGCCAGTGTTTAATTGGCTAGGTTTTGCGCGGCCATCCACGTAGCTATCTGTGGCATCACACGTGGCAAATATTTTTTGATCTATATAAACACACTTGTCAGACATTTATGATTTTTTTTTTCAAATTTACAAGCTTGTTTAGAGTTGAGGTCCACTTTCAGGGTTTCGTATGTGAATTTCCGTGTTTTTGTTTACCCATTGATACGAAGCGAGGAGATATTGTTATTGAGGTCGCTTTGCCAAATTCGCATCATATCGTCAACTAGGAAATACGAAGCAAGAAGGCATCGGTTGTGAAGTGGTTGCACACTTTTCGCGCGTTATCGTACTTTCACTCATGTCTGAGCCTAAGGATGTTGTAGGATCCCAAGAGCAGGTAACCCCTTCTAAAAAAAGAAGAAGATTGTCATCAAGATCAACAAGAGCTTCTAGTTGTGCTGCCTTCTCCCCTGAAATTCCCACTGCTTCCTCCCCTTGTTCAGCAGCAAGTGTGGGAATGCCTAAGAAGACTCCAATCAAAGGCAAGTCACCATTGAGGGTTTCTGGATTGTCTCAGATCACATATGTTTCTCCATCTGAAAGGCTTCTAGATTTTCTTCTTCAGAATGGCATGGAGTTATCTTATTACGGAACTACAAAGGATATTTTCAACCCTGGATGGGATATTGACCATGTTTTGAACTCATGTAAGAAGTTTTTCTTGGAGGAGCTTGCTGAGTTTGAAAGTCTTGCATTTCCAGTGGTTGAAAAGGATGCAAAGGAATATATTCACATACCTATTGGGAGCTCACCTTCAGAGAAGTACTCGTTTTCAAGAAAGTGTACATCTCATTCTCTTGACCGGTTTTGTACCTCAGATTTGTTTTGTTCTTCTCATTCTAAGAAATGCAGGCTTATGTCCAAAATAGCTGCATTCATTGCATTTTCTCTTGTAAAATATCTTGTGAAATTTGATGAGAAACAATCAGAAGGTCCAAAATGTTCCAGCTTTTGCCTTTTGGACGAGGTAGCAAATGACAAGGATGCAGAGGAATGTTTGGACCCTGAGCAAGAAGCAAATATTGCTAGCAAACTAGATGTTGCCCAATTCAAAGCTGAGACCATTATTGAAGAAAACCATGCAAATGCAGATCTTGTTTCTGACTCTTCTTTTTATACTGTTGCTTCACTTCCAACTTTCTCTATCAAGGACAAAGAATACATACTGCTAGAGCAGACATTCAAAGGCTCTTCAATCTTAGGGAGGATTATTGTTTAGCCATCATTGCAGAGGCTTCTGATGCTGCAAATGGCATTGTTGACGTCGAAAATGAATCGAAAGAAGAGTTACTTGAACTTGACACTGAAATTACGGACAACAAGTTTATTGAAGCAGGGGATGCCCTTTCTCTTTGTTTTAGTAAGGCAAAGAATGCTGAGGAAGAATATGGGATTATTGAAGAGGAATTCCACGGCCTTCAAGATCAACTTGGAATTTTTCAACCCAACACTTTCCATGCAATAAATACAATGATATTTTGCATTTTCTCCATAACATATTCCAAGCATACATTTGATAGTTTTCAAGTCAACGCTCATGTGCCATTACACATTAAAATTACCAACCCTATCAACAACTAACATTTCTCCTTCACTTTGAGACTTAATAATGTTTGGAATACTTGTATGAGTAAACAACCATTTCAGTGTTTCATGATTCTCAATTGGTACCTGAGCTGCACCAACCCACCAAATCTCCATCTCAGACTGGAACTTATGCATTGGTGCTTGACCCCCACCATTGCTGTATTCCAATACCCTGTTCATGATGCAAATGCTGACTCTTTCCATCTTTTGTCCTTTTTGACTCTGTGCTTCATCTAACTTTAAGACAAACTTTAAAACACCGTGACATTCCTCCAACGTGAGTCTATACATGTGAACCATTGCAATTTGCACTCTTCTTAGATCAACCCATATATTGTTAAATACATTGTATTCAAAACTAGATTTTCTTTTTGTCTTTTCATATGGCATAGATTCTTCAATATGAATGTATTCCCCAAAAACTTGTGGAATCTTACGATTTATGCCAGTCTTTGCAATCGATACTCCTAGGGCTTGAGGTAACCCAAATGCAGTTATTCTATTACATTTTAGATTTTTAAACCATAATCTTGAGATAGCTCGATAACCTTTTCGACTAATGCCCACAGTATCACATATCTCTACAATTTTGTTTGGTTTTATTGTGTCCTTTAAATCCTTCACTAATTCTTTGAGAGTTGGGCCTCTCAAATCCATATTTTGAGGTGACCTAAGAATCCTCGAAATATTATTCTTATTCATGGTCTCTTTTAAAAAATTAATTCTCTCCTCACTCTCACTTATATTTATACCCGACATGTTCAAGACATATTTTTTTGCAAGATTCAATTTTCTTTTCTTTGCTCTCTCACACAAGCTAGTTATATTTTTTAGTGGTCTCTTTCTCTCTCTTAATCCTATTGGAGTTTTCTTTAAATGTGCTAACTTGTCTTGTAATGACTTATTAGCATTTTCCAAAATGTCAATCTTATTTTTTAGCTCCAAAATGCTTGTCTCTGTAATAAATAATGATTTTCTCATTTCATTCATCTGAGCCATGTATGTGTAAGATGCAGAGTGTAAGCTTTTACAATACCCAAGCATCCCATTATAACCTTCCCCAACATATCTCACGTAGTCATGAATATTTAAAAAATTAGGAGGTTTACCTGTTGAAGGATCCTTTGGATAAATATTTCCATCTACCCACAAATCTATATGTTTCTTTCCTTGAGTTCGCAATCTATTGGCCTCTATCTTATCTGTTAGTACTCGACGATGTATACTTCTCCAAGATGAATAAATTGGATCTAGTTGGATGGTAAGTTTGTATTTGCATGTACTCGCATTTGTATCACTTGCAGAGGTGTTGCTAAACATTTTAGTAGATCAATGATCGCAGTGATAAGAAAGTGAGCACAAAGAAGAGAATGGCGAAAGAGAATGGAGAAAGAGCGTATGAAAAGAAGACGCAGGAGTAGACAAATCGCGATATAGGTGGACGTTTCTTGAAAATACAAATTCTCCCAAGTTGCAAGACAAAAAACGGTCGAAAAGGTGACACTGATATAAATTAAATTTGAGGGACAATTAATGGCTCGGCTCTTTAATGAATTCAATATTCTCTCATTAATCACATCTAAGCAACCAAATTTGTTATTTTCATTCTTCCAAAATCTCAACTAATTAGCAACTTAATCATTTTCTTACATGTGCCTTTTTTGAAGCGTTTTTTGCCCTAATGAGCATAGGATTATTGGGACATCCTAATGAGCCGAGGATGTCATAGATGCTTTGCTACTCTTCGATCTCTTCTCCTTTATCGTTGCTTGTAATCCCTATTTGAGGGAACTAAAAGTAAAGTGCTAGGGTTTTGTCTTCATTGGTCGTAATTTTGGGAATACTTTTTTACTCGCAACGTGTTGCCTCCTTTAAATTATTGTGAAGACTCTTTTCCATGACACACCTCCCAATGTAAAAATAATTGTCTTTATTTTATCACCTTTTCTTTATTTATTTCATACACCAATTATGATCTCTTTGTGATCAAGTTAAAAAATTATCGTGATTGTTTATAATGACACTTTTATTTGTTTGCATTGTTTCAGATATTACTTCATGACATGAGGTAGAAGAGGAGCTCCTACGATGAAGTTACGACCTCGCTCATGTAGACCACATCATAGCTTCGATCAAAAGGCCTCTTTGTGAGCTATTTCTAAGTCTTGGATGAGATGATGTGGGCGTGGTGGCAACAAAGATGCATTTTCCTAGATGATGAGGTTGTTGAGGACATTATAGAGGACGTGCTCACAAGCAAAACAAGCCACATTGGCAAACGTGCTCAAGTTGGGATTATGTCTAATACTTTCGCTTATTTTTCAAAAAACAAAGCCTCCACCCATCCTTTACGTTAGCTTGTCCCATATGAGACCATAAGGCCCGCCTTTTTCTCCGGTTCATGGTTGATTCCTTCCTTTGATAATGCATCCTACATGGAGACCATGGATAGATTCCTCATTTCACTTTACACATTCTCCACTGAGATCATGACTATTACATCTCAACACATGGATGAGTGGGGATTATTATGGAAAAAAGTCAATAGTCAATTTGAAGATGAATTGATAGATGTTTGATCTAAAAGAAAGGAGGTTTTGAATTTGGGACAACCACCAATGATAAAATATATATATGAAGAGAATAAAGGATGGTAAGTTCGAGTGTTGATACATTCGTTTAAACAAGCTTTTTGTTCCACAATGGTTTTAATTCCTTGTTGTTATGTTGGTGCAATTTATGTAGCTAATATTGTGATGCATGTAAGGGTCCATAGCTAATTTACAAATATAAACAAGGGAAAGGAAGGAGAGCTATTCGTATCTCTTGATTCTAGCCATGTGTATGTTAAGTTTGATTATACTTTCATGCATTGTGAAAATGCAATTTCATTGTGTTATAAATTAAATTTCGTTTCACTTTGATAAATCATGTAGATATAATGTTTAATTCACTCACTTCACCTTTCTATCCTTGCACCACTTCGATGCACTACCTCTTATTTGATCTCTCCTCCCTCCTCACAATTTCTCTTTATCGCCCCCTATCCTCACTTATCCACATACACTCTTTAACATCTTTCCTATGCTTAGGATAAGCCCCTCTACTCCCTATCTTTATTTGGTCAATGTTTAAGATAAGCCCCTCTACTCTCTATACTCTTCATAACTTTACAAGGTCTCATCATGACTCTCGTTCTCTCACTCAACTCATATTTTTTGTTATCCATCCCCTATCTTTATTTGGCTTCACCCATATCTCCTTATCTAACACTACTCACGTATTTAACTCCATTTCTCACCCCTATCTCCTTGTCTTTTACCACATAGCTTTATTGCCATCTACTTCCATTGACCTCTTCTATTATCTCCCTACTATCTATACAATCCTCCACTCTCTTCATCCTCTTACCTCTACATACCCCCTCTATTAATGCTGTCTATTGTAGTTAAATACAACATAATCTCTAAGGTCCTTTGTAAATGTCACAAAAAGAAGCATGTAATTTAAATCAAATGTATTATAAATGTGTAGCATCCATGATAATCCCCAAAACTCTAAACCTAAATGCAAAAACTCTATTTACAAGACTTCCAAAATCTTCAAAAAGAATTGCCGAAACTCCAAATCCAAGGCTTGCAAAATAATTGCACCCTACTTTAAAATGAACACTATTAATGGTTGGTTCTATCAGGTCATTTTACGTAAGCCTAAAGTCCTTTAGCTAACACACTTGTTGGAATTTATTAGATATCTTTGTCATGCTATAAGGCATAAGAATTTTTTGCTCAAACTTTATGTGCAACTCATTTGTCACTTTCTGGGTCACCTTTTTGGACATTCACCTAGCATTAGAGCCTATAGTGCATCTTTTTGTGTGAATTTTTGCATTCAAGGTTAGGCATGCAATGATCTAGACTCATTGTGACACAATCTAATGCACATTGACTTAAATCATAAATGCTACTTTTAACAATAATTATTCTACAACTATCAAAGCTATATCTTTTTTTACTATTGCTTGAATCATATGGTAATTAAATTCTCTATCATGATAGGATTCCCCTTCAAATAACCCATGGGATACAAAAGCCACCAAGAAATAGGTATGCATGACTATGGACTTTGTCTGAAAACCTATTGTGAGCTGACTAACCTTCAAAGCATGCATAACAACTTGCAAAAGCCTTCGTGGATCTTTTGATCGATAGTAGCTTGTAGGTGATTAAACAATAGATTCATGGTTTCAAAAGAAATCACATCTATTTCTGAGGATTCCCCATTTATCAGTGATGAAATAGGAGAGCCACAAAACAACCATATGCATAACTATGGACTTCGTCTAAAAGCCTATTGTGAGTTCAATATCCTCTAACATACGTATAGCAACTTCCAAAATGCCTCACAAGCAAATTAATCAAACAGTGTTCAATCTCACTGCACAGTCAAAACTTTAAACCATCTTTGTACCAACAATCTTAACTTCAAGTCCCAAGTTTTCAAACGCAGTGCAATTCGATGTTGCTAAGCAGAAATAACTCCCTCCCTCATCACTATGAAAGAGCTGCAGACCTTACAGCATTCCCAACCACAAATGCTGATCCTAAGTCAAAATAGTTGACCCTTTGTCCTTATCATGTACACTGACTTTTACTTGGCGAGGCAATCTCTGACCGTCAACTAAAATATCCCTAAGTTTAGGCTTCAATCTTAATTCACCACAACTGTTGCAACCTCCTTTTGCAGCTTCTCCCAAGTACACTGCATTCAAGGCATAATCTTGTTGAACAATCCACTTTGATATCCATAAGAGAAAAGTGCATCAGTAGTCCATGCTGTACCATCAGCTATTTTCGTGCCTTCAATTTGCAGGCTGCCAGAAAACCACATCTAGAACATATTCTCCTGTCTTAATTCATCACACTCCTGGAATGCCAATCTCACAAAAGATGGAACCAAAATTTCAATCAGCCCACTCTGATTGTCAACATGCAGCCAGTGTCCTGCTTTCTCTAGCACATGATATGATATATTGCTTCTCTTGGCCAAATCCTGCAAATGAGAAATAATTTCTGGGTACCAGCGATCACTATATTGTGCTCGTACAATGCCGATGTCTGTTCCTTGGGGTGGAGAATCTAAGAATGGCCAATAGTTGGTTTGTCTGACAAAGAACCTTGTTAGGCTCGTTTTTAATGATCAATAATAGTTTAATGCAGAGACCTTGATTAAATTTGACTGAACAGAACAAATCAAAAAGTAAATTGCATAAGCAGACACCCACAAAAGCAAGCATACGGATAAACAGTAAAAGTCAGCCCTGCAGCTGTGACAAGTTCAGATACGAAGAAATGTAACTCTTGCAAGTGCAACCAACTCCTGTGACCAGCATGTGAAAATACCTGTACGAAAGATACATGTCATAGATGCTCTTTACATCAAAAATCCAAGTCATTTGCTCACTAGAAGGGTCAATCCGTTTTAGGTTACTCCCAAGCCAGTCCCCAAGAGACTTGGAAAACCCCTCCTTCAATAACTGTTCTGTAAGCCATCTGAACAAAATCGGCACAAATTAATAGCACCTATAGATGCTAGCAAAGGGAATAATTCTCACAAGGAAACTATACAATTAATGGAATTCATTTTTGGCCGAAGTCTAATGTCCAACCTGCGAGATGGAAGAGGATCAGGAAGTCTTTGAATAGCTTTCAGAACACGTTCTACTTCTCCATTTTGCTCTACGTCAATGTTGCCAGGTACAGAATCAAGAACCCACAACTGTTCTGCACCATAACAAGTAGTCATAACGTTCTTAACAGAACCTCTTAAAGATTACAATTTTCTTATTTAATCATTGCTTCATATTCATACCATCAAGGGCCTCATGTGGACAGGTTTCATCCAAAAACATGCATGCAAATGGCCTACATGTTAAATATGTGCATGATTGCTACATAATTACATGAATGGTACATGCATGCATGCATGCATGCACAACTTGTTTTTTTCTTTCTGTGTGAAAAGCTCACTATCCCCACTAAGGATAATCACAAAGGATATCCAAAATGTAGGAAAACACAAATCCAGTTATTGTCTAACAGCATTATCCATAGCCCATTATCTTGTACATGCTAGCAACAGAGCATAATTAGGTGATCAAGGGGAAATTTTCAGGAATTCAGCTCTCAGACAGCCTAAAAGGTTAAAAAGAGAGAGTAGGTGCAGAACCAAAGCACATGAGGAACTCTCTCTTCATGATCTTTTTTGACGCAAAGAACTCGCACATGATGCAGCAGAAATCATTATTTGTGCCAAGCTTCATCCAACTGGAAGAAAAAACAGCAGACAAGAAGAACCAAAGCATGTACACTGTGATACAATAGGCAGCTGCAATCTTTCTTTTGGAAAAAGTTCGGCAAATGGAAACCACTCCCTAGTTGGCTTCTCTTTTCAAGCTTGACAGGCACTAGACTGGGTCAGAGAAAGCAATAAATTGCCAGCACTTGCAAACTGTTGAGAAAAATCCCTGGATCCCATCACTTTCTACTTCTTCAAGATACCTTCAGAGGTGCTCCTTCCTAGACTTCTTGAACTTGATTTCATCAAGAAAAAGCAATAACAAATCTGGCTATGAGCTTGGAAATTGAAAATATTATCATGCAAAAGCAATTTGAATTTATGACAAAAGATCACAAGTCAGGATCTCATAATGAAATTGAGTTTTCAGACTCAAACAAACTTGACTACATTTTTGGCTATATAAAGAGAACTGGAGCACAGGGAGAGGACCTCTTCAAGTACAGCTACTGGACACTGATGGACTGTAGAATTTGAGAAATGCACAAAAGGGTATGGAATAAAATTGATGACGATAAAATCAGCCCGGAATAGACTGCTCTGGAACAAATTTTGAGACTAACCAGAAATATATAGGACAGGTCCTCAAACATTCCTGGAAAGAAAAAGCAGAGGTGTTGTAGCTCAGGGCTAATATACTTGGTCAGCATGCTTTAAGTGCTCTAGAAATCTTTAGAACTTCTTCAGGATTATTCCCTGTAATTAGGCCAGTAAATTTCTGTCAGCCTTCAGCTTCTGCAGCAAAAGGCTTTCATGACTTCCGTACAGAGAAAAGACACCACTGCTACCCTTCGATAGCCTTTATCCCTGCTCTAACTGCCTCACATGGGCTGTGCACATTTGTCCCCTTTCCTTTCTGCAGTAGAAGGCTTTCATGACTTCCACAAGAGAAGACACCAGTACTACCCTTCTATAGGCTTTATCCCTGCTCTAGCTGCCTCAGGGGCTGTGCATTCTTGTTTCCTTTTCTAATTCAAATCTTCATTTCTAAAAGGGACTGAAGTTCAGGCTTGCAATACTTTGACTAGATCCCTCCATGAACAACCCCCACAGGGAGCCATGGAGAGGCACGTTTAAGAAGCTTATTGGGACCAATGCAGTATTCTCTGCTCCTGCTATTGCATTGAGATTTGAACTATTGGTGGATTCTCCAAGCTTAACTGCCAGTGAACAGTTTACAGGTACTGCAATAACACCACATCTCTTCAGCTAAGTAGAAGAAAGTGATACTAAAGACATCTCCATAGCAAATTGTGAATCATATCCAGCTGGAACTATCTTTCAGAGAGCCAATCATGTCAGATTTACAAAGCAGCACCGACCTCGTGTGCTTAGAGTCCTCACTCAAGTTAATGTACATGAGACGTGAATACTAACTTTTGAGCATCCATAATGGCAATTATCAAGCCATTCTCAAATGAACATCATTAGATAATACAGACCCAAACCATGGATTGGAGTGTTTCTGCACTTCAAAAGTTAGATCACGTGCCACAGTTATTGGAGGCATGAGAGAGATCATGGCAAAAAGAAGACCAGTTAAGAGTTTCAGGTCAAATCAAGGACTGCAAGAATGTGAGTACTGCAACTTCAACAATTTGGGGAAAGTCAACAGCAAAGTCCACTTTGAACTGAACCAGAATAAACACAAAGATTCCAAAGATTTTATCTCACCCAGATCTTTCATTCATTGTAGAAATATCATGACACCAGAACATTGTCACAGTCTGGTAAATTTGTGAGCTTGACACATTCTAGAAAACTGGAAGCCTCATCAAGCCTGAAGAATGACACAACTAACCTCACTCCATGTAGAAAGGGTCCCAACCACAGTTCCCACAATCATGATACCTTCCAGTTTTTAATTCTAAAAGTGACTAAAGACCACCAATAAATTAGCTGTCATAACAAACATCTAATAAACTATCTCAAGTTCATGAAAACTAAAGGTATCGCTTACAGGCTTGACTCTACAAACTGCAGAGATGCTTACCTGCTTTGGAAGGGCTCCTGAAGAGTCATATTGTCCCTTTGCACAGCTCTCCCCAAATTCTAAAGCAACTTTACCACCCAGAGAATGCCCCATTACAACCTCAGGCCACTTCCATGCTTCCGACTTCACAAGGTCTGCAATATCCCTGGCCGCAGACTGAATGTTATGTGGAGGCGTCAAATGTTGTAATGCAGCTGAGTTTCCATGGTTCCTTAGATCCACTAAGACAAACTGCCAGCCTGGCAATAAACATCTGTCATCAATAAACCTTGTAGCCAATGTGCATGCATAATCTGATTAGGACCCCACACAACATTAAACCAACATTCTATAGGCAAAACAAGGAAATCCAATGATCTCCCAGACATTAAAATGTCATTATAAAGAGCCCTACAAATAACGCATGAATGTAGTTTATAAAGGACAGATATTGCAGCTAAAAAGACTCAACCATTTAACATCGGAGCTTTAGATTTAATAACCCCCAACCACCTAGCATCAGGCCTTAAGATTCAATAACTCTCAGAGGATTCAAGTTAGAAATGCACAATTTCATTAACATGATTCTCGGATTTAGCACAGCTTGTTTACTTCAGATGCCACTTGCATTTATCAATTAAAAGCATTTGCCCAAAGTGTTGCACATGAAGGGATCCTCACGAGCAATTTAAGGGTCTGCCTCAGGCCCCTACTAACTGTCACACAGTTTCCTTCTTCCAGAAGTAGTGCAGAAAGTTGGTTTCTGGCATCTCCTGTCTACTGAAGCAATGAAGAGTTCCCTTCATTCCATAAACACCAGAATCTTGTCTTTTACTTCACATCCTGATTTTTGCAGCATCCCGCCAATGGCACAAAGGGCATCTTTAGCTAGCTAGTTGAATAGGTGGAGATATGCTAGGGTTTGCAAAAGAAAACACTGAGTGTACAATCACAACTAAAACAAAAGGAACTCAAACACAAAGGCAAAAATGCAAAACACAAACAAAGAAGAAAGAGAACTTTGAAGTCAATGAATGAATGGCGTAAATGAAGGAAAGATTGTACAAAATGCTCAAGGGGAGAGCTGTCCAACAGCCAATGGCTCTTGTCGGAGTAAGCTGAGAGAGGTGTCAATGTGTGTAATCCACTAGAGATGGATCCTAAACAGTTGATGCAGCAAAGTACCGAAAACCCAAAAATGACCTGCTGTACATGATGATGGCGTCAGCAAGCTGGGGTAAAATGCAGCCTATAAGCCAATGGTGAGGGATGAAGATGCCCATGGCAGCAGGCTCAATGAGGCATGCCCAAAGGATGGAAGCCGGGAAGAACTGATGGAGCCCTACGGAGCTGAGAGTGAACACGACGGATAACACACACAGAGAGTAGAGAGCAATAGTAAGGAGAGTGAGCACGAAACCTTTGATGTTCATTACAAAGACTAGTGTACCTCTTTAGGTTTTAGATAGATATAGATAAAAGTACAAAAGTGCTAAGGGTGTGTTCATACCCGTGCACATATAAAAGGCACGAAGGCCCTTTATTCCCAACAACCTCCCACCTAAAGGCAATGTGCCTTAAGAAAGAAAAGAATCAGCTAAGTCTAGGTATGTACAAAGCTGAAATACATATATCTATCCAACTCCCATCATCTATCGACAATGAGCAAACCGCTCTGTCGGAAGACCCTTTTGAGAAGATCTGCAGGATTATCATCTATATACACTTTGACAAGCTCAATGCTCTTGCCGTCAAGTACATCTCTAATGAAGTGGTACTTCACCTGTATTTGCTTCGTCTTTGCATGAAAGACGGGATTCCGTGCTAGCATGATAGCACTCTGACTATCACAATGGAGAACAAGTAACTCTGTAATACCAAGTTCTCCCACCAGAGGTGAAAGCCATAAAGCCTCCTTGCATGCCTCAGTGGCAGCCACATACTCTGCCTCTGTAGTAGACAATGCAACACACTTTTGTAGCCTGGAGATCCAAGAGACTGCTCCTCCTGTGAAGGTAAATACATACCTAGAAGTGGACTTTCTGCAATCCGCATGACCACCATAGTCTGCATTCGTAAAGCCAACGACAGATGCCTTTTGCTTTCCAAAGCAGATGCACAAATCCTTTGTGCCTTTGAGGAATCTCATAATACCTTTCATTGCTTCCTAATGCTTTTACCAGGGTTTGCCATATATCTGCTAACCACTCCCATTGCAAAGGCAATATCAGGACATGTAGCAACCATAGCATACATCAAACTGCCAATAGCTAAAGCATATGGTAACTTGGCCATTTCAGCCTTCTCATCATTAGATGTAGGGTTGTCCTTTGCATTGAGTTTCATGTATGGAGGCAATGAAACCCCAATCGTTTTCCCCCCCTCCATATTGAAATGTTGCAAAACCTTGGAGATATACTCCTGCTAAGATACATAGAGTAATCCTTTTGACCTATCTCTGAGTATTCACATGCCAAGAATGTGATATGTATCACCAAGATCCTTCATGTCAAAGCTACCATGAAGACTTTGCTTCAGTGAGTCCGAGGCATGAGTATCCTTGCCAGCAATCAATATGTCATCAGCATACAGAACCAAGATGATCAAGCTGCCATCTGCTCCCTTCCTGGTGTACAAGCAATGATCCACTTGACTTCTATGAAAACCTTGAGACTGCATAAATGTATCAAACTTATGATAACATTCTCTTGGTGCTTATTTCAACCCATACAAACTCCTTTTGAGTTTACATACCATCTTCTCTTTCCCTTTTGCCACAATCCCTTCAAACTACTGCATATATATGTCTTCATGCAGATCACCATGTAAGAATGCAGTTTTTACATTCATCTGTATGAGCTCCATATCTTCAGCTGCAACCCAAAATTGTTCTCAATGTAGTCATTTTAACCACAAGAGAGAAGATCTCATCAAAGTCAACTCCATCTTACAGCTTGTACTCCTTCGCAACCAATCTTGCTTTGTACTTTGGCAAGAAACCAGAAGTATCCTTAATCTTGTAAACCCATTTACATGGAAGGGTTTTCTACCCTTTAGGCAACTGCACCAAGTCCTAAGTGCCATTTTTCTCAAGATTCCATCTCTGACAACATGGCTTTATACCATTTCTTGCTATCCTGTCTATCCATTGCTTCCTTGAAGCAAGACGGTTCACCACAGTCTGTCAATATGACACAATCAGGCACACTGTTTGCACCATGAACAAATCTATCAGGCTGCCTAGTAGCCCTAGACAATCTCCTAACCCAATGATCATTGTTTACTGGCTGTTCCTGCAAATTTCCATTTTCAGCTTGCTGTCCTGGCATTTCAGTTTACAAATAAGTATTAACAGCTTGTTGTCCTGGCTATTCCTGCACATCCCATGGCTCATTATTATGGGCAATAGCTGACTGATCATTTTCAGCATTATTTTCTGCATTTGCAGGTTCATTTACAGTAGGTATTTGCTGTTGTAGAGTGGGCACATTTTGCTGTCCAAAAGGTATTTCTTCCCGGAATACAACCCTACGGACCTCCTCAATCTTTTCGGGTTGTTTATGCATGCAATCTTCCCAGAAAATAACATCATTGCTGCATACTACTTTCATTTTCTCGGGATTCCATAATCTATACTCATTTCACCCTCGTCACCATATCCTAGGAAATGCATTTACATGACTTTGGCTCAAGTTTGCTGCATTTTTCTTACGGATGTGCACAAATGCTTTGCAACCAAACACTTTCAAGTGTGCATATGAAGGTGGCTTGCCCGACCACACTTCTTGGGGAACTACCCCGAACTGCCCCCCCCCCCCCCCCCCCCAAAGACCTGTTTGGTGACCAATTAATTAAGTATACAGTTGTCATAACAACCTCTGCCCAAAAACCATGGGGTAATGCAGTATGAGACAACATCGTATGGACCTTATCCTATATGATCCGATTCATACGCCCTACAACTCAATTTTGGGGTGGATTATGAGGGGCAGTGAGCTCCCTCTTTATCCCTTTGCTATCATAAAATACCTGAAAGGCCTTTGACACATAATCCCCACCATTGTCAGAGCGAAGACACTTAAGTGTCTTATCAGTCTAATTTTCAACCAATTCCAAGAATTTTTTAAACTTGTCAAGCACTTCATCCTTGCTACGAATAGGATAAACCCATACCTTCCGTGTAGCATCATCGACAAAGGTGACAAAGTATTTCTTTCCCCCTAAAGATAACCCTAGCATCTGACATACATCCGAATGTACTAACTCTAGAGGAGAAGATTTCAATTAAAGAGACTTCTTATGAGACGTCTGTGCATGTTTACCATAAACACAATGATCACAATACTCAAAATCAACATAACAAAGGCAAGGCAAGTAACCCAAACAAGAAAGTACTTTCATTCCAATTTGACTCATGTGTCCCAACCGGCCATGCCACAAAGAAACACTTGGCTACTCGGTCACTACAACAACATGGTCACGCACACTAGATACAAGGAGAAAATACAAGGTATCACTTTTACAACCTCTGGCAATCACTCTAGATCCCTTAAAAATCTTTCATTTCCCATCACCAAAGGTGGTATAAAATCCATCGTCATCTAGCTACCCTATGCTAATCAAGCTCTTCTTGAGTTACATGCCGTACATGCTAAAGTGTGAAGATAGAACCATGTTGAAACTGCAACTGCACACTGCCAATACCTGCAATGTCACATGCATAGTTGTCGACCCCTTGTATAGTTAGAAAACCACTCACGATGAGGGGTGACATGAAAATAAGCACTTGAATCTGGAATCCAAGTATGCATGTCATCATTCGTATCTGCAAGTAAAGCATGTGTACTAAAGTGTGAAGTGACAAAGAGTACGTCATTCCCATTGTTAGTGTCATGAGTGACTACATTTACTTCTTCAATTTTGACACTACTCTTCTTAGGCTTAACTCTTTTTCTTCTCTTACTTGCTATTATCTGTCTTTTTTGCCCTTTCCTTTCTCTTTCTTCCCTTTGTAGCAGTCACGTTTAAAGTGACCCTTTTTGCCACACATTCTTACCACGTGATTTACTGCGTCCCTTGCTATCAGATTTGCCTTTTTGTTGTGATCTGCCCCTAGTATGCAAAGCACTGGAAAACTTACTGGATGCATTGTTTGGCCGATTTATTTCTTCCATGAGTAGAGCACTCTCTACATCACATTAGAATTGCTCATAGCAGTCCTGAATGTATCCCAACTCTCTAGCAGAGTGCAAAGCAAGAACATAGCCTGAAATTCTTTATCAATCAAGAACTTCTAGGCAACCAGCTGGCTGAAAATGGAATTAAACTCACTCAAGTGAGTAGACATTGCTATACCCTCTTTCATTCGCAAATCCATAAGCTTTTTCAGCCAATACACTTTGCTTGTGGCACTCTTCTATACATACACTTCTTCCAATCGAGTCCAAATAGCATATAGGCAGAATCCAAACCTTCAATGTTAAACAGCAAGGCATCAGAAATCGATAGCTCGATGGTTGAGCATGCAAGCTCGTTTAACTCATCCCAATCTTCCTGTTCCATATCTGCGGGCTTTGCCCCTTTGGTCTTAATCGGCTTTGCTTGCTTCTTCTGCGACAGGATACTATAGCATTGTTTTTGCTAGACTACAAAGTTATGTGCTCCTTCAAGCTTCTTAATGTGCATGAGATTACTGCTGTCACTGCTGCCAGCCATGATTTCCAGCTCAGATGTGACAAAAAATTCAACAAATGCAAGCCCAAACTATCACACAAGTGACCAAGATACAGACAAGTACCAACCAGCAATAAATGACCACGTCAAAGCAGAAATTTCAGATCTACAGATAAATTTTCAGAAGCACTAAACCTTGTGCTACAGCACTCCACAATTGATTACAGCTGTTTCAAGGGTAAATACATCACATTACATGAGAAGTCCCAAATTTTAGCCGCAATTTCTGTTGTACATACACTCACGGGCACAAAATTTGACATGCACTGTCAAAAGCCCCAAAAAAATTGTGCTCAAAGCATCAACCACACATCTGCACTATCTATGACATGCATAGAATAGACCAATTTTGCCAAAATAGAGCAATTTCAGCAAAACCCCCAAATTTTTCCAAGTGCTAGATGTCCAAATTGCATGGAATTAAACCTGCATGTACATAAAATGACCAAATGGCGCACAAATTTTGCCCAAACAGCAAAAGCCCCGAATTGGACGAGGTCCAATGTGCATCAATGTCGAGAAATTGGGTAAATTTCAGCCCAATTTTTGCATGTACATGAAAAGCCCCAGATATCGAGGCAAAATGTCACAAATCCCCCCAATTTCTGAGACAAATTTCACTGTTGTGTCTTGCTTGCATCAAATCTGGGCAAATCCCCAATTATCTAGGGTCTGATGTGCATAAATTTTAGTGAAATTGAAAAAATTTCGCGAAAATGTGAAAAACCCCAAAATTCCCAAGCAAATGTGCACCGATTTTGCAATTTCTGAGTCAAATTGTCCGGTTCTGCATTAAGGTCCCCAAATCCAAGAAAAGCCCCAATTTTCCTGGGCAAAATCTCACGTTGTGCCTGTGAGTGTGAATGCTCGACAAAATAATGGCAAAAATTAAGGAGAAAACTTTGAAGTGACGAGCCCTGGCGTTGACCCGTCAAGTTTGCCGCCTAGATTGCGAACTGTCGCCGGACTGTCCTACTGCCGCCTGCCGCCTAGGCTGCGACCTGTCGACTGCCCATCGAGCTTCCCGCCTGGGCTGCGGCCTGTCGCCCGCGACTCTATGCTTCCTACCAACGTGCCGTCCACCTGCTTGCGTGTCGTTAGCTGCATGACCCGTCACATGCCGATTACCACAACATTGACATATCGTAGTTGTTGCAAGTCGTCCTGTCCTCTGTTGCCTACCCTGGCAATGCTGACCTACAGAAAACGTGCCCACTAGTCCAACTACCTTCGTCAAGCACTCGATTGCTGACTCTAACATGTGCCTGCTGCTAAGCCTATGCACGCCTATCAACTGTCTTGAGACGCGTGCACACCTGAGATGTCTCTTGCCCGCTCTGATACAGTTTGTTATGCCCTGTAGCACAAGGATCGAGACACGCACTGCTTGCACACAGCACACACAGAGAGAGAGAGAGAGAGAGTGCAGAGTAGAGAGGAGAGTGAGCACAACTTGTTGGATACAATGACGAGTGTGTACCTCTTTAGGTTTTTAGATAGATGTATATATGAAAGTACAAATGTGCTAAGGGTGTGTTCACACCCATGCACATATAAAAGGGTGTGTTCACACCCGTACAAATGTGCTAAGGGTGTGTTCACACCCGTGCACATATAAAAGGCACGATGGCCCTTTATTCCCAACACCTATCACGTGTTGTCTGCCTACACAAAAACTGACAACCTGCACCTTAGAGTCCACCACGTCTGCTAACCACTATTTGTCACACTGCCGCCCAACACGCTTGAACACTCCGTCTTGGTCGCCACATCACCTACCGCCTTTTCGCCACGTCAAACACCACATCACGCCACCTGATAGTTGCCTACTTTTAGCCACATCAACACCCTACCACCCTACCGCCTTCTCTCCCGATAGCATCAAATTTTGGTAGTCTTATATATTTTAAACTTAGCCTTCCCACTCCTCTCGATTCATGGCTTTATTCAACTCAATACCTAGGTTGTCATCATCGAGCAAGTTGTCTTTATTGACAATTCTTCTACATGAGCCATTTTAGGAACAAGTTGGCAAGACAGGATGATATACAGGCTTCATTCCCCTTCCATTGTGTAGGGTTTTCCAAGGCGGTTATTCACAACCACACTTGTTTTCAATTGTGCACCACCTACCCCACCCAGGTTTTATCCCATCCTCACCATCCCTCGATGTTACCTTGTACCCCCCATCCCTTTCAAAGGGGGACATTATCAATGATGCAGCTACAGATTCCATGGCCCCTTATCTTTCAGAGGGGGATTCCCAAGATCATAAGGAGTCTCTTTATCAACGAACTTCATCAATATTGGCATTTCTTCTCCCACCCTTCAATCCATTCCGTCTTCTTTGGCCTTCAACCATATCTAAGATCTAGGAGGGGATATTAGCAATCATGCATATCTTGCACAATCATTGCCTACCTTTAAGCCTTAGTTTGTCAGACAGTGACATAAAAGACTCTAACATTCGATCTATCTATCATGTCATGTGTTTGGACCAAGGGAGGTAGCTCTATTTAGAGCGTGCCTTTCTTTTTCAATCAGCTTTAGGTGTGTTCACACTAACTCATGTTATTTTTCAGCCTACTGTACTTCTTTTTCAATGACTGGAGGTGGTGTCTACATTGATAGATGGAGCAATCAGCCTTTTCAGTGGCGATCAGCATTTTTTATTGATGATCGGGTCGGCCAGCACTTTTAGCATCAGTTTGACCATGTCTACTTCCAACATTTTTGGCTATCTACAACTTCCCTCCAATGGCTGCTCATTATTCTTTTGCAGATCTTCAGCACACTTTGTCATTTAGGATTCATCTCTATCTTCTAGTGCTATTATTCTTTTGCAGATCTTAAACACACTCTGACATTCCAGCTTCATCTCCATATTTCGATGCTACCTTCCATGATCAGCATGATCCGATGTCCTCACTAACACCTTGGGCACAAGGACTGATCAATCCATTTTGTATTCAGCTTTCATTTAGAGTTTAGTGCAAAATTTCTTCTTCCATTTTCTTCTTTCATTGCAATCTTTTTCCCTTTTCTCTCCATGTTCATGCTCTTCTTCCATCATGCACTCTCACACTCACCCCTTCCTCAAGCCCCTCAACATCAAAATGCAGCTTTTCTTTGTGTTTTTATCAAGTTTTTGAAGGATATCATGGCAAACAAATATGATTAGCAAGATAGAGTGGAACATCAATATAGCAGACATTGTGAGGACTATAGAAGTGACACTCGTGATCATGAAGACCAGCACTATAACAATTGAGATCAAGAGGATCAACATGAAGACCATCACAATTGCAAAGATCAAGAGGATTGTTGCGAAGATCAAGAAGACCTTATTTGCACCTATGACCAGCCACCTCTCGCCCACCATCCCTTCACGTATCTATCCTAGTGGCATTGACGGCCCTTGATCTTGCAATTATGGTGCCCTCTATTTAACTGTCACTTCTACCAAACGTTCTTGAGAAGTTGGGTGGCTCCAACTATACCTTGTGGTAATGCAAGGTGAAGTGCATTTTTTATACTTCGATTTATGGGAGTTTGTTACCCCACCCATTACCCACCCCACCATGGATCCTCACATAGAATCCAATGCTAATCAAGCAATCCTTTGGGACCGGCTTAACTCTAAAGCTTGGTCATTCCTCTTTACGAGCTACAATGAAACTATTCTCATTCATATCAGAAGGATCCACTCCACAAAAGATGCTTCGACGTAGCTAGCCTCTCTCTACCATGTTTAGAACTTCACATATTCTATGACCCTCAAGATACGAGTCAGATGCCTTTCAATTGCCTATTCACTCATCATGAAGGATTACATCACAAGATGGAGAAGATACAAGATGAGCTCGCATCCCTTAAAAAGATCTCATCAAAGCTATGACCTTGCTATTACACATTTCATCCCCTTACATATTCTACACCAGTGTCTATAAAGAAGTGGTACAACAAACAGGGAATATGAAGCACATTGATGCCATGATATTGAATGTATTGCATTTACAAAAGCTTGTTAACATTATGCGCCTTTGCAGCAACAAGGTTGATGAGCCCATGGAAAAACTCATTAACAAGCTAAAGGATTTAGAGTCCGATACTAAAGTTTGACATTTTATAAGGTTTATCCATGACTTGCATGTTACAATAACTTAATATATTGCAGAAGTTTCAAGTTAACAATCAAGTGGCTAACAAATAAGTTCAAGATAATTGGAGAGCTATCAAAAATTGGAGCATGATCTTGCCACCAAGACAACTATTAGATATCAATGGGATGAGTATAGAGCATTATATAGCTCCTATGGCCACTTCGACACATAAGAGGACCATTTTAGGATTAGGGCAACATTATGGTAGGAGCATTTTGGTGTAGATATTCTTAACCTATAGCAATTGGCCATCCCTATAAAGAGTTGAGCTTTTAGTTCATCTTTGTGCAAGAGCAGGGCAATAACTAGTATCCAAACCAAGCAAAGAAGCAAGAAGTCAAAGATTAACAAGCAAAGGTGAAGCCCATAAACAAAATTTTTGTGTAAGAGTCCACTCCTTGAACAAATGGTTGCACCTAGTTCCAAAAGCCCTGGCCACCCTTATTTCATCAACACATCAGCTCCCACTCTTCAACTTCCTAGCTTGGTGGGACAATCATGGGGAGCTTGACACCTAATGGGAGAGTTCTGGTGACAAGCTTTTGAAGGGAGATTCTTAGAATCATTTTGGGAATCGATGAGTTTGCAAGATTTCAACCTTACCATCATCTACATTTTTAGGCAGGGTTGATGTCTATCACTTACTACTAATGGCAAATAGGTACTCAAGGGCAAGCAAGCATCCTAAAAGTTCAATGGGTTTTCAAATCTCTCTTTCAAACAAGAGCCATAAGCTTCACACAAATGAAGAACTTAAAAGCCTTCATGGGTCATAAACTTGGATCAAAAAATATCATAGCAAACACCTCTCTTCCAAGTGTGTATAATCCCAGCTTTGTCAATTTTAGAACCTCCTTTCCTTTTTTCCCCAATTATTGCACGTTTCTTGACTTGATTCATCCAAATAGTGCACACCAAACGCAAACAACGATTGTGCATGGTGTATAAATGTCATCTTTGTCAATTGGAGAACCCTGTCCTTTCCTTTTGTGTTTTTGGCTAGTTGCATATCGAATGCAGACTTATTGTGCATTGTGTATAGATGCCATCTTCGTCAAATGGAGAACCTCCTGTCCTTTTCTTTTCCTGACTTATGACAGTGGCTTGACAAGATTCATCCAAACATTGCATATCGAGTGCAGATACTCGTTGTGATTTGTGTATAAATGTCATTTTTGTCAATTTGAGACCCTCCTGTCCCTCTCTTTCCCCCTAATTTTTGCTAGTTGCTTGACTTGGTTCATCCAACAATTGCATATATGGAGTGCAGATACTTATTTGAGCATACCTGCCGAAGTGGAAGGGCTACGTTCCTGGACGGCTTTGAGAAGATGCTTGGCCAGAGTCCGGAGATTCTTGCCGGCTCCCATGAGGCCGTGAATGATAATGGCAGTCCTCATACGATCCGAATCCTCTTCCCCGTCGCCCGCTGTTACTCTCTCGTAGGCAAGAGAGGCGAGGCCTCGACCTTGTATGCGTGCGAAGGTGCATGGCTGCCAGCATCTTCCTCTTCTTCTGGCGAGCTGGGATGTGAAGAATGCGGCCATGCAGACGGCCCCTTTCTCGCTCTCTCTTGCTGGTAAACGTTCGACTACACCACCATGCCTGAAGAACGGAAGGGATATAAGAATGTAGAGGACAATGCAATTTATGCTCTAGATATTTGTTTGGATCATTAAAAATGCATGGTGAACACCCTCCATAGACTTTTTGCTTTCATTGTCGTCCCTAAACTTTAAAGGCCCGTGCACATGACGAGCCATCACATGACCAACTGTGGTCATGTACATGTGCACGAAAACCGGTTGGTCATGCGCTGATGTCGCCAACAAATTATCTAGGATCCATAGTTAGTTGAACTCTCCCCATAGGAACTCTTTTCAACTGTGATAACAATCATCTCATTGAAAACGCGTCAACAGGACGTGCAAAAAGCAGTTTTGTGTAGAACCGGTTCGTCTCAATCAATCCTGAATTAAAAAATACACACCTTAAGTGCATAGTTCAATTCAGGGCCAAATAACCAAAAGTAAAATAATTTAGGGATTGAACCCCGCTAAGAAGTTTACTTGCAAATGCCAATAGCCTCTTTCTCCATCTCTTGGTGGTAAGTGTTTGCCTACAAGAACATGCTTAAAGGGCTTTCTCCTTCACAATAGCCTAGAAGATATAAATGAATTTTGAGGACAAAGCTATTTATGTTTTAGAGCACTTGACTTATGTTTGGAGTACTCTAATGCATGGTGAATAAAGCCAATGAGCCTACTATACTTTTTACTTTAATTACTGTCCATGGAAAAGAGGTACAAAATGTGATAAAGATGAAGAGCACCCACCAATAAGTATGAAAACATAAACTTTCTTGTTGGTGAAAATTGTGGGTGCAAAGTGAAGAAGACACATAACCATAAAGAGGAATATAATAATGACAAAGAGAAGGAGGAAGACGAAGCAAAAGAAAGTGAAGAGTTATCATGCATATCATGAGAAGAGATGAGGAGGCTCTCTTTATGTGTATTGGGATACAAATAGACCTTCACATGACCTATATATTGTAATATACTTATTTGCCCCTATGGGCTTCATGTTTTCTAAATCAAGGGGAGGATCAAAGTACTAATGACAAGATAAGGATATTATGATAACTCTAGCATAAAAAAATTTATTAACTACGTGCCCTTCTTCAAGACTAAGGATTATATGTACTTGGGGAGTTCACTGATATATAACACGACCCTTTTTCTATTCAATATGTAAATAACCCATTTATATGGCACCCTTTTGTATGTTTAAAAAGTGTATAAATCCATGTGATACATATGTATGTTTATAAGTGACCCCTCTAAGCATATGTATAGAGAGTTGGCATTGGAGGAGTTGGAACTCAACAAGACATCACAAGAAATTGTAGAGTGAATACATACAAAGAGAATTTCTTAGCTCTAGAAGGTACACATGGATTGGCCATACAAATCTGTGCCTACCAGATCTCAGGTTTATGTGGGACATTTGTATTCAATACAAAGATTAGTATCCATTATCTTCTACTATTGCATCATGGGTCGTCTCTTGATAGATGTGCCACTACTAACACTACGCCCAGTCATGGTTCCATTCATCAACAATGCAAAATACATGAATTAGGTTGCTTTTAGCTTTCCCACAACATGCTTGTTCTCTCGTTTTGGCTTGAGTTGTTCTGCTCCCTCATCTCTACATACTCCTTGCTATTACAACTTTTTATGGTTGGATATGTTGCTTACTTAGGTAGATGTTGTGCTCCCTACATTAGTTTAAGCTATGGCATCCTGCATATGATCCCCTATGCCAACCCTAGCCTAACCCTATGCCCCATTAGCTTTTTTATCGCCACCTTCCCAACTTTGTCATCCATCGTCGCAATTGCCATCTTTGCCTCTCTCCAACTCCTCTTCTTCACCTCCCCCCTCTCTCCTCCAACCTTTGCCCCCTTCCCCCTTTCTCCTCCAACCTCAACACTCACTTACATACACATACACAACTAGTAAACACAACCTCGCACACTCATGACCATATATACTAAGCATTGCACTCACAAATAAACACACATGCACATGCATTCACGCATTACACACATAGGGACACAACACCTACACATATGCAAACACACACGTATACATGTGCATACACACATGCACTTGCACATAGATGCATGCATGTGTATACATGCCCATGCACACACAAACTCTATCACTATAGGACCCTTACACATAGTCCCTTGCACATGCATGCTCACAAATGAAGGGAGTGAGCCTTGAAGTAGAAGCACGAAGTGGAAGCAAGAGCTATGATGGAAGGAGCAAGAGCAAGAGAGAGAGAGAGAGAGAGAGAGAGAGAGAGAGAGAGAGAGAGAGAGAGATGCAAGTTATGGGAAGGTCAATAGTCACAATGTGTGACCAGCCTTTCTTTTATTCAAATGTCACTGAAAGAATAAAGAATGAAGTGACAATGATGGGTTCCCACCACCTACCATATACAGGTGTGCGGGTAACTAATACACGGTGTGGATACTATTAGTATAACTAATACATAGGTAGCTAAGCACATGTGCCTTTACCCCTAACAACTCCCACATAAAGGCAAATGTGCTCCTAGTGAGGAGAGAACAAGAAAAAAGCGACAAAAGTGTAAATGTACATAAGTACAATAGGATGAGGAATAGATGTCATCTCATCTAACACCCATCAACTTCCTAAGGAAGGCAAAACGCTTCATTGAGAGACTTTTAGTGAGCAAATCTATAGGATTTTGGTCGGTTAAGATCTTGACAAGCTCAATGGACTTGTCCTTAATGACCTCTCTAATAAAGTGGTAACACACCTTAATGTGCTTCATCTTCGCATGGAAGACCTGATTCTTGGCCAATTGAATAGCACTCATAAAACCTAAATGCAGTGTAGGAATCACATCAGTAATGCCAAGATCTGCCAAACTAGACGGCTTAACTAGAGAGCCTCCTCGCAAGCATTATTGTCTGCAACATACTTTGCCTCCATAGTAGATAAAGCCATGCATTTCTACACTCTGGACATCCAAGAAATAACACCTCCAGCAAAAGTGAAGATATAGCCAAAGGTGGACTTCCTACTCTCTACATATCCTATATAATTAGAGTTTGTGTACCCCATGACTATTGTATCCTAGCCACCATAACAAATGCGTATAGCTCTTGTGCCCTTTAGATACCTCATGATACCCTTGACGGCATCCCAATGTCATCAGAGCCAGGTGTAGCCATATAGCATGCCACAACTCCCACTGCAAATGCTATCTTTGGATGAGTGGCTATCATGGTAGGCATCAAATAGCCCACCAGTACAGATGCATAAGGGATCTTGTCCATTTTAGCCTTTTGCTCATCAAACTACATACAATCAGCCTAACTAACCTTCACATGAGAAGGTAAAGGACAACCGATAGGCTTAACATCCTATAGATGAAATTACTCAAGGACTTCTGGATGTACTCCTTCTACGCGGCAAGTAAAGGAGCCCCTTAGAGTGATCGCACATAATGCACATCCCAAGAATATGTGAGGCTTGTCCCATGTACTTCATCCTCAAAGCTCTTCTTGAGTTGGCCTTTCAAGGCATCCAACTCATCATGAGCACTCCTAATAATTAATATATCATCCACATAGAGTATCAAGATTATAAGGCTGCCATCATGAGTCTTCTTCGTGTATAAACATGAATCCATATCATTACATGACGAGAATATCCATGTGAATGTATAAAGGCATCAAACTTGTGGTACCATTTCCTGGGTGCCTGCTTAAGGCCATAAAGGATCTTTTGCAATTTGCACACTAGGTGGTCCCTGCCAGGTTTTGCAAAGCCCTCAGGTTGTTCCATGTAAATCTCATCATGTAAGTCCCCATGAAGAAAATCCATCTTGATATCCATCCGATAAAGATCCAAGTCAAGCTAAGCAACCAAAGCCAGTAGTAAGCACGCAGGAGGGTAGTCATCTTCACAACATGAGAAAAGACTTTATCAAAGTCAATACTATATTCTTGCTTGAAATCCTTAGCAACCAATATGGCCTTGTATGTTGCCTTGAGGCATCCAGGGGTACTTTTCAGCTTGTACACCAACTTGCATGATAAAGCACTCTTTTCACTAGTAGGCAAAGGAACCAAATCCCACATATGATTTTTCTATAGTGAGTCATACTCTGACTGCATGGCCCTCTCCCAAGATTGACTATCATCTTTGGCTCACTAGCATCTATCACCATAACATAATCCATAGAGGGTGCAAAACACTTAGACTGTTGTCTATCTTTAGTAGATCACCTCAAAACAAGCTATGGGGCATGTACATCTTATGGAGCATCAGGAACCTGGGCCACTCAAGCATTAGCCACCACTGTTGTAGGTTGTTGAGCTAGCTGTACAGTAACAGGAGGGTCCTCTTGAAATATCACCTTGCATACCTCAACGACATGCTTAGGCTGCTTATGTATTTTTTCCTCATGGAAAAGACCATCATGGCTATAGATAACCTTCTAAGCCCACATATCCCATAGGTGATAGCCCATCTCACCTGCATCTTCATAACCAAGAGAGATGCACTTCACAGAATTAGGGTCTAGCTTATTGTGCTTATCCTTAGGAACATGGTAGAAAGCCTTATAACCAAATATACAAAAATAAGCATAGGATGGAGGTTTTCCAGACCATATCTCCTCTGCAATCTAATAGTCAAGAGTAGTACATGGGGACTGATTGATCAAGTGTACAACAATAGTAACTACCTCAATCCAAAAATACTATGATAAGACTTCCTAGCTAAGAATACTATAAACTTGCTCTGAATTGTTCTATTCATGTGCTCAGTCATACCATTCTAGGGTGGGGTGTACGGGGTAGTTAACTGATGCTTAATACTCCTCTCATCACAAAGCTGCTCAAAAGGCTTTAGAGACATACTCACCCCCATTATCTGACCTCAAGCATTTCAACATATACCAAGACCGGTTCTCAACCAAAGTTAGCAAATGCTGAAATGTAGCCAAGACTTTTGATTTCTGCTTAATAGGGTATGCCCAAACCTTATGTATATAGTCATCAATGAAGGTAACAAAGTACTTTGCACCACCTAATGACTTGTAGGGCATGGGACCACATACATCCAAATGAACAAGAGCCAAAGGCTTACCCATGCATGTCATACTAGACTTTTTATGCATATTACGTGTGTACATGCCATATAAACAATGATCACAAGACTCAAAATACTTATAGCTAAGGGGCAGAAGATATTGCATACGAGTAAGCATTTTCATTCCTTTCAAGGACATGGGTCCAAGGCATGCCAAAGAGATATATGTAGAACCGTATCCACTACCAAAACATGGGTCCAAGGCATACCAAAGAGATATATGTGGAACCGCATCCACTACCAAAACATGATCAACCAACCTAGATACAAGAAAGTGGGAGAGAGTATTGGACTTACTATATGCAATAACAAGATTTCCACGGGTAATCTTCCATGAGGAATCACCAAAGAAGACAACATAGCTTGCATCATCCAAAGTGCCAGCAGAGATAAGGCTCTTCATGAGAGCCAGTACATGACAGATATCATGAAGAGTGAACATGCTACCTAAACCAAACTGTAGCTTGACATCACCAATATCAACTTGTCATTACCCTAGCAATAGACAAATCCAATCATACTGTGATGGAAGTGAAACCACTCTTTATGAGGGGTCACATGAAAGCAAGCCCCAAAATCTATCAACCAACAATGAGTATATCCTAACAAGGCATCAATCAATTGTGAAGTATTAAGAGAAGAAGTTGCAAGTATGAAATGATCATCAAAATCAATCTACACTATACTAATCTCTTCAATATTAACACTAGGCTTGTTTGGGATAATGCTATGATAATTATTATTGTCTTGTACTTTACCCTTTCCCTTTTCCTCGTGCTTATCCTAACATATTTTATGGCACTGTGGCCAAATATGCCCTAGTTTCCCACAAATTGACAAGTTAATGAGGATTTATGGCCACATGCCTTGATGTGAGATTGATCACGTGACTGAGAACGAGATTACTGAGAGTCTCTCCGACGGCGGTCGTTATTGCTCCTATCATGATTGCCTCTAATTGTCAAAGCATGAGAGATATAGGAAGCATCAACATTCTTTCTATTAACCTCTTCATTCAAGAGTACACCCTCTACATCCTCAACTTTAGCCCTTTAGTAGGCATGTTTGCACACATACCAATATGAAATGTATCCCATGATATAGGTAGTGTAACTAGGAGGAACAAGGGAGGGAGATTATCCTTGAATTCAATCCCCTGCAAAGACAAATGATTGAGAATAGAATGAAACTCA
Source organism: Lygodium microphyllum (assembly GCF_053477565.2). Classification (NCBI taxonomy): domain Eukaryota; kingdom Viridiplantae; phylum Streptophyta; class Polypodiopsida; order Schizaeales; family Lygodiaceae; genus Lygodium; species Lygodium microphyllum. The sequence goes on along the minus strand of NC_141158.1, from coordinate 23,372,037 downwards.
TTTAAGTGGGTTGACATGGAAGCGCCCTCCTTCATGTGAAGGTCCATGAGTTGCTTTAGCCAATACATTTGAGAAGCAAGGCTCTGCTTGTCATAGACATTGCGAATCTTATCTCATAAGTCCTATGTGGACTACCCATCAAGGATAACATTATAGAAAACTTGCTTAGAGAGGGACAAAATGATCGTGGACTTACATAACTTATCCAGTTCAACTCAGTCATCAATATCAATACATCTGGGCTTGACATCCTCATGTTTCAAATGCTTAATCTACATTTTCTATACTAAAACTTGCCAAATTTGGGCATTCCAATAGTTGTAGTTGGTGCCATCCAACTTGCCAATATTAAAGATCGCAATATCATTAAAACTACTAGCCATAATGGAACCAAACAAGTGCACATAATGGCAAAACATGATGTTGTAATAACCTACAAATCAGCCCCAAAACCATTGCCAAATCAAGCTAAAAAACAAAAGGTACTAACCCAGCAATGAGTTGTCCACAAATTCAATGCAAAAGGCTGTTAAATGGAGGTGACTACTCGCATAAACAGTGCAGTAAATTGCAATTACACCATGCTGAAAATGAAGGACAACAATAAGAAATCAATGTCAAAGAGAGGCAATCACTAATACAAGACAAATTGCAATTGCTAGGGAATAGTTGCAACTAGCAGTGAGTGAATATATGACTGGCACCAAAAACTATCAAAGGATTAATGTGTCAAACCACCAAGATACATCCCATAGGCATAACCATCATGCATAGAGTAGGTCTCATAGGTAGCAAAAGAGACCAACCAAATGCCTAATTGAGCAATGTAATGAAAGCTCAATACATAGCCAACCAAGATGCATACAACACTGACAACAACGTAATAGAGATAGGTGTTAGGCCAAAAGCAATGTCAGATCAACCCGCTAAGCATCAACTGCATACATAAAGCATAACGAGAGTATGTACATGTCACCAAGTCTCACGGTCTCACTATAATATCCTTAAGCTCAACTACATAATCGAATACTCAATGCAACATCCAAGTTTCAAATGTGGCTTGATACAGAAAGCCTAGCAACTCCCACTGCAACAAAAGTCTAATGCAAGATGAGCAAACAAGGCTCAAAACATCATGTGAAAGGCATCTATGCATCCAAGATTCTAGTAGCAGATATTCGGGAGCATCTAACCCAAGTAATTTGCAAAGTTCTTACAATTGCATCCAATGACCATACATAATAATGAAGGACAACCAAGGCCAAAAGTCAAAGCTCCAATCTCAACTCAAGAGCATGTAAAGAGCATAACCAAGCATGGAAGATCAATAGTATACCCCAATGTATTATTCAAAGTGCTTGGGAAGCATCCAATGGAAATAGGCATACAAGATCTCTGATAAAATAGTGTGTTGCCATGTTATTCCAACAATGAAACAACCTTTGTAAATTGATCCAAAAGAGCTTAACATGGCCCATAAAGCATCTCCAAGCAATAACCAAACATCTACCAATGTGCTAGCATCAGTAGAGCAATACGGGAGCCATAATCTCTGAGTAGACACTGTTTTAGATTTGTGACAATAAGCCTTTTGTTCATAAACAACAAGAATAGAGATGGGGAGCTTCAAAGGATGCCCAAGATGCACAATGTCGATGTTGGGGAGGCTAGGAAAGAATGCCAAAGTGACCTAGAGCTCACAGGAGCTGGAGGATATGTTAGAGAGAGTCAAGAAGAGAATAGCAACAGCAGGTGCAATTCACACTGTTGCTGCTACTCTTGCTTATGGGAATGGGGTTGGGAAAGCACTTCAAGTGACTTAAACAAGGCAATGCATGGCCTGGAAGAAGCCAACACAAGCTGAAAGAAGGGCGATATCAAAGCTCACCTTGAATAAAGAAGCCATGGTTGCCATTGAATGTGAACTACTATAGGTATCTCGAATGAATGTTGAAGCAATGTTGAGTCTGGGCTCAAGCTCTTAAGGAAGATGACTCTTGATACTAGTTGAAGGGACTGAGCCTTGAAGTGGAAACATTGAGTGGAAGCAAGAGCTATGGTGGAAGGAGCAAGAGAGAGAGAGAGAGAGAGAGAGAGAGAGAGAGAGAGAGAGAGAGAGAGAGAGAGAGAGAGAGAGAGAGAGAGAGAGAGAGAGAGAGAGAGAGAAGATGTGGGAACTTCAATAGTCACAATGTGTGATCAACCTTCCTTTTATTCAAATGTCACTAAAAGAATAAAGAATAAAGTGACAGTAATGGGCACCCATAACCTACAGTGTATAGGTGTGCGGGTAACTAATACATGGTGCAGGTACTACTAGTGTAACTAATACACATGCAACTAGGCATTGGTGCCTTTACCTCCAACAACAAATGCATGTGCACATAGGTCATTGCACATAAGGACTAGCACACATGCACTTGCACACATATCCTCACATGTACACACAAGTACATGTGTATGCATACGCAACCCCATACACTAAGACCCCTAGATCCATAGTCACATGCACATAGTTCCTTGCATGTGTATGCATACTTATGCACATACACATAGGTATTCACACATAGGTACTGGCACTCAAGACAGTGCACAGTATCCTTGCACATGTGCACATAAACCCCCATTTACATGCACGTGTATACACGCACATAAACACGTGTACATATGCACATGCACACGAGCACTTGCTGATAGATCCATGCACATAGTCACACATAGTCTCATGTGCACATGTGCACATACACATAGACCCATGCATACCATCAACTCACATAAGACCCATATGTACATACTTAGGCACATGCACATAAGCACACATAGAAGACACCCTTGCACATAGATACCTATACATAAACAATTGCACATAGCCCTTATACACTCACATGTGGATGCATGCACATGTGCACTTGTATACTTGTACACAAGCCCTTGTACTTGCATGTGTACAAGTGTATGCATGCACCACTCCCCACACTAGGACCCTTGCACATAGTCCCTTGCACATGCACACTAACAAGTGCATGTGCACCTAGTTCATCTCACACATAGGCACTAGCACTTAGACCTAGCACACATATCCTTGCACGTGCACACGTGCATGCTTGTACAACTCCTTGCATTTAGGACCCCTACACCTGTAATCACTTGCATATAATCTCCCATATATGCACGTGCACATAGGTCAACACACATAGGCACTAGCACTTAGAACATTGCATAACACCCTTGCACATGTGTATGTAGACACCCGCACATGCATGCAGACATGCGCATGTGCACACATCTATGCACATAGACTCATGCATACATGCACATGAACCATTGTAGAGGCACACAACACTCCTGCACATAGGCACATTTATGTGCACACATGCACTACATACTACACTTACGCACACATACCATTTGCATGCATCAATCCACACACATAGAAATGCACCACTCAAGGAAAGTGGCCTACTAAGTCAAACAGTGCATAACAGACTACACTAATCGACTGGTGCTATATCTTTGCCAGTTGTAGGTAGATGTAACAAACTAAATATAATAATTGATAAGTCAATGGCCATGTGAGTATCATAATGACCACCAACGTGCTAAGTGTAGACGTGAGGATCCATCTAGCCAAGCGGTCCATCATCAATGTCCGCACGTGTTGAGCTTGCCATCTCAACACTCCCCCTCAAGCTCAACTCTATCTTTGCAACTCCAAGTAAGCTTCGGAACTTTTGAAGCTTCTCTGCACCCAATGCCTTTGTGAAAATGTCAGCTATTTGATTCTGTGTGCTGACATATACCAAGTTAATCTCTCTTGCAAGTACCTTCTCTCTCACAAAGTGGTAGTGCACCTCGATGTGGTTTGTCCTAGCATGGAACACTGGATTCCTAGCTAACTGTATGCTGCTCATGTTGTCACAATGAATGACAACTGGACCATCTCCCTGCACATTCAAATCACCTAATAACTTTTGCAGCCATACCACCTCACATGCTGCCATAGCAGCATCTCTATACTCAGCCTCCGTACTCGATAAAGCAACTGTAGGTTGCTTTTTGTTGCTCCATGTAACTGCTACACTACCAAGGGAAAACATGAATCCACTAGTAGATCTTCTGCCTAACATGCTACCAGCCCAATCTGCATCTGTGTATCCAAAGACTTGTACATCCTTACATGCTGCCTCGTAAAAAAGTCCATAATGTAAAGTGGACTTCATATATCTCAATATACGTTTAATTACATCCAAATGAGGCTTTCTAGGCATCTACATAAACTAACTGACAAGGCCAATGGCATAGCTCAAGTTTGGCCTTGTGATAGTCATGTAAATCAAACTCTGTACTATCCTCCTGAACATAGTAGGGCCTTCTATCTCATCCCCACAACAATTTCTCGAAAACGTTGGTGTTCATGTGTTTGTACGCGCTACTGTGAGTCATCATGCTATGTTCGAAAGCTGCTTGCGAGTATTCACGCACGAGGACGTGTGTCTGGCCTTATCCGTGCGGTGGTGCATGCCCGTCTATTCACACACAGCTGTTCACATGCAACCGGGTACCCCCTATTTTATTACAAAACTGTTCAAAACCCTCAAAAACACATAAAAACCATTAAAAAGTCCCTTAAAAATTCTAAAAAATACATAAAATAGAAAAGCAATTCTATGTCAATTTGTGAAAGGGAAACGGAACCCGGGAGGAAGAAGCTTGGCAGTGAGAGCTATGGCAGATGGAGAGCAAGAGCCAAGAAAGAGAGAGAGAGAGAGAGAGAGAGAGAGAGAGAGAGAGAGAGAGAGAGAGAGAGAGAGAGAGAGAGAGTCAAAAGTGGGAACTCCAACAACCATAATGTGTGGCCGAGCCTTCCTTTATTCAAACTGTCACTAAAAGAATAGAGAATAAGTGACTGTAACGGGTGCCCCCCACTTGTAGTGTGCAAGTGGCAAGTACTGTCAGTGTAGTAATACACGGGCGGCTAAGCGGAGGCGCCTTTACCGCCAACAACCTCCCACCTAAAGGCGAATCTGCCCCTGTGTGTGTGAGAGAGAGAGAGAGAGAGAGAGAGAGAGAGAGAGAGAGAGAGAGAGAGAGAGAGAGAGAGAGAGAGAGAGAGAGAGAGAGAGAGAGAGAGAGAGAGAGAGAGAGAGAGAGAGAGAGAGAGAGAGAGAGAGAGAGAGAGAGAGAGAGAGAGAAGAAAAGACAGTACAACATGTACACATGTGCAACAAGATGAGAAAAAAGATGTCATCTCATTCAATGCCCATTAATCTCCTGAGGAAGGCAAAGCGCTCAGTAGTGAGGCTTTTCGTGAGTAAGTCTGCAGGATTCTGCTTAGTCGGAATCTTGACAAGGTCAATGGACCTGTCCTCAACGATCTCACGAATGAAGTGATACCTCACCTTAATACGTTTCGTCTTCGCATAGAAGACCAGATTCTTGGCCAACAGAATGGCACTCATAGAATTCGAATGCAGTGTAGGCATAGCATCTGTCGTACCAAGGTCTACAATCAAATGGCCTAGCCAGATAGCCTCCTTGCAAGCCTCGGTGGTTGCAATATACTCGGCCTCTGTAGTAGAAAGGCCATACACTTCTGTGCCATGGACATCCAAGAGATAGCCCCTCCAGCATAAGTGAACACATAGCCAGAAGTGGACTTCCTACTATCTGCATGTCCTGCATAATCAAAGTTAGTGTACCCCATGAGTCCTGTATCCTGGTTGCCATAACAAAGACACATATCTATTGCGCCCTTCAGATACCTCATGATACCCTTCATGGCATCCCAATGTTGCTTGCCAGGTCTAGTCATATAACTTGCCACATCCCCAACTACAAAAGTAATATTTGGATGTGTGGCTATCATGGCATACATAAGACTGCCCACGGCTGATGCATAGGGAATCTTGGCCATCTCGGCCCTCTGTTCATCTATATGTGGATAATCGGCCTATGAAACCTTCACATGAGAAGGTAATGGATAGCCAATAGGCTTAACATCCTGCATGCGGAAGCACTCAAGAAATTTATGAATGTACTCCCTCTATGACAGATAGAGTAGTTTTGAGATCAATTACGCGTAATGCGCATACTAAGTATATGAGAAGCCTGTCCCAGATCTTTCATCTCATAGCTCTTCTTGAGCTGAGCCTTAAGAGCATTTGGCTCCTCATGAGCTGTCCCTGCTAAAAGCATGTCATCCACATAGAGTACCAAAATCAGTAAAGAACCCTCACATGCTTTCTTTTGTACAAGCATGGATCCACTGCGGCTGTAGCCGTGGCTATAGCCTTGTGACTGCATGAATGTATCAAACTTATGGTACCATCCCTAGGTGCTTGCTTCAAGCCATATAGACTCTTCTTTAGCTTGCACACTAGGTGTTCCTTGCCAGGGTCTGCAAACCCCTTAGGCTACTCCATGCAAATCTCATCATGCAAGTCCCTATGTAAAAAAGCCATCTTGACATCCATTTGGTACAAGTCCACGTCAAGCTGTGCAACCAAAGCCAATACTAAGCGTAGGGTGGTCATCTTGACCACAAGAGAAAAGACTTCATCAAAGTCAACACCATGCTCATGCTTAGAACCCTTAGCAACCAATCAAGCCTTGTATGTCGGCTTGGAGTGCCCAGGGGTACTTTTCAACTTGTACACCCACACCGAATGATTGCCGTGGCCCTACGGCAGCTCTCCTACATCTTGGGGATTGGCCCTCGATGTGCTACTTCCACACATAGACATATTTGGAACAAACTCCCCTCTTAGTGCCAATATATTTAACGTTCCAGGAATGCACTTATTTTCACTTATCCATCCCCTTTTAACCCACCGTCTAAACCTACAGCTGGGTTGCTCGCTCTCTCTACGTGGATCAAATCCTAAAGAAACCAAGTGCTATGCATCCAGAAGCTTGTAATTGATGCCATTTAACGATGCTTAATGCAAATGTGTATATGATTAAGTGCTTAGCAATTGAAAAACAACCTCATGCATTGTGCAAATCCATTCTTTTCATGTTTCCATACACTAACACGTAATTGTTGAGATGAGAGAAGACACCGAGCCTTACACTCGTGCTGCACTTTCCTTTATTTAACTTAACGTCATCCTATATGAATAATGCAGCAAATACATCAGATTTTATATCATATTTCAGCGCTCAAACTCCCCTCTCTCCCTATCGTTTAAAGTTTTGCTTGCGGTGATAGGTAAAAGGGTAATTTCATGTGTATTTCGCACAAAATAAGCAGTAAATACTCACAAAAACATATAAATAGGGATAAACTGAGGCAAACCCTCATACTTTATCCTCATTATACATTCACAGACACATCCCTAATTTTCCATAATTTTCCTCGTCCATTTTCTTTTTTTTTCCCCTTTTAAAGAGCATTTTTTCTTCATTTTTTCTTATTTTTTCCTTATTTATTGTCAATAAAAAAAGAAATAAAAGTAGAATTATTTCAGAGCTATGGCTCTTACACCAAACATGTAGATTTTATTGGTGTTTTGTTTTATGCTTTTCCCATTTTAAGCCCAAAAACCCCATTTTTACTCTAAAAACCATGCTTTTCGGGTTTTTTTCATTTATTTCCCACACTTTAAGTGTATATTTTCTAAATTTTTTATTATGGAAGATTAGAATCAACAACAAAAAACATGTCCATCAATTTTTAGCCCATATGAACATTGCTAACTTTATCAAATGCGAAAAAAGAGCAAATTTCTTTGTAAAAATGTCATTACCATGTATTTTTCATTATTTCGGGTTTTGAAACTTGTTCAGGGTCTGCAAATCAGGGTCCATTTGATGCTCAGCCCTCCTCCACATTGCAATCTTCATCCCACCTTCGATTGGGAAGCAATCCGGTACCACGCTGGACGAGCATTCATCAATTGGGCTTCATTCTTCTTCACACGTAGGAACTGCCCCTTGTAGGAGAGAGAGGGAGGAGAGATAAAGACTAAAATCTGATCTCTTGAACCGGGTAGCCATTCGAGGAGCAAACTAGAGCGATGGAGGGCGAAGATCAAGAGTATCTCATGCATGTAATCGGTTGGGGGGGTTGTTTATAGCCCCCATATCCCATTTCTTCCCCTAAGAATGATGGTGCCATCTTCTTTATGGCATGAAAATCGGCTGCTGCTTCTTCCCTCAAAAAACCTTTTTTTTAGGGGCCCCCTTTTGGGGCCCCCCAAAGGTCATGCCTTTTGGCTCTTGGCAAGTCCAGTTCACACTTGATTATGAACTTGGCCTCCTGGGCACTCCCTCTTCTGCGTCTGGTGTCCTCTTCGAAGTCTGAAAAATCTTGGGCGTTCATGTTGAAGTCCTCCACTACTGGGCATTTCTTAGGTTCTCATCAGAAATGCCAAAAAATTATGAAAATTCACCAACTGTCATCAAGTGGGTCTTTTAAGTCTTTTCTAGGCATTGCCGCTTAAAATCGTATCGATTGCCATCGCCGCCTTCGACAAAGTCTATTTTTTCCCTGAAATTCATAAATTTTGGCTATTTTTAAGCACTTCTCGGCATAAAAAATCATCTATCAAGTTGGAAGAATCAAGTCAATAACATCTAGCTCAACAAGGAGACTCAACATCAATAGTATCTCTTGATACTCAATCAGTGTCTCTTGGCACTTCTGTATTTAAGTCACTTATGAATTCACTAATTTTACCTCAGCTGCTTAAAAGTTCATTCTCAACACTTATAATGATTTAAAGCCCTATTGATCAAATCCATTTGTAAGTCTCAATTTCTTTGTAAAAGGTTATAGACACTGCACGGGTGTCCTCGTGGTAAGACCTCCTTCTAAGATGACTGAAGTGGAGCAGATAGCAAAGTTTAATGGTGAATGCTTTCATGCTTGGAAGGAGAAGACCATGTACCACCTTATGTGGAAAGACTTGTGGGACTTGTTTGAAGATGAGGAAGAAGATGCATATGACAAGAAAGAAGATGCTGTAGAAGACCAACCTAAAATAAACGCATGGAAGAAGATGAACAACAAGGCTCTAGGTATTATTTCTTGGGGTCTATTCGATGATGTATTACATCATCTTTCTGGTATCAGGGATTATTACATCATATTTCTGGTATCAGGGATGCAAAGAATGCATGGAAGAACTTGACAAGATCTTTGGTACACGAGCAAAGAACTCGAAGGTAAAATTACTTATGCAGTTTTATAAGTTGGATGTAAAAGACATTTCATCTATGATTGTACACATCAATAAGTTCAAGAGCCTTAAAAATCAACTAGCGACTCTTAAAAAGAACATTGATGAGGATGAGGCAATAGCAGTGCTACTTGCTAGTTTAATCATGAACCATATGAGAACCTTGTTTCAACACCAAGTAATGTTCCCAGTCTCTCACTTAAAGATATTGAGCACTCTCTTCTTGATGAACAGAATAAACTGAAAAACAAGAATGCAAAAGATAGTATTCCATCATCTAGGGAAAATCTCTTATACACCAAAGGAGCTACTAGACCCAAAGGAAGAGGTTGAGGATTCAACACCGACAACAAAAGTTAGATGACATGTCATTATTGTGGTAAGACGGCCATATTACCACTAAATGTTTTCACAAGAAAAGAGCACAGCAGATGCAGAATGACCACCATCAAAGTCAATTCATGAATGAAGAAGATGCTTCTGCCACCATCAAAGTCAATTCGTGAATGAAGAAGATGCTTTCGCTACCATCAACAACTATGACATATTGTTCTAAGGAATGTGTTCCCATAGTGGATTTGGTTTGTGAAAACCCTTGCCAAATATGTAAAGTCTCAAGCTTTAACTTGACTAGGCTACCTATGAGCTAGTCTCCTGGGCCATGTTAGTATGTAGGGGGGCAAATGTCTGCAAGTGTAGGGACTCATCGTTTGAGGGGAGGTGTTGCGAAATAACAAATGATGTATGCTCCAAGAAGAGAGGTCCTAAATCCCACATGCACAATGAGGAGAGTGGAGAAGCTAGAAAGCTATGAAGGCATATACTTGGTTTACTTTTCAATGAAAATGCTATTTGTACTTTGTACTTCATTCTATATCTCTGTCATGGTCAGCTCAAGATTGTGTTTGCGAGTCCAAGCCTACATCTTGGAACTTAATTTACTTGAGCAATAGTTTGTCTTCTTGTCCATGCCATTATGAGTCTTGTTATCGACTTCCATTCTCCATAGTTAGTGCTATGCTCTAGATCCATGTTTTGTCACAAAATGGATATTCAATTCCTTAATTAATCACTTAATACTTTTTTTTGTTCATTGAAAATCATTTTCAAATACCAAAGTGTTTGAAAATTTGTTGAAAATGTTTAAAAATGGCTAGTAAATTCCAATTTTTTTTAGCAAGCTTCTTTTTAATATTTTCTATCTTTGAAGCTGTTTCAATCACAATTTGATAAAAAAAATAATTAAAATAAAAAACAAAAAACAACAACACTAATACTAATAAAAACCAAATAAAACCACACTAACTTGCCTTGATATTTTCAATTTTTTTAAAATGAGGTGTCACATTTTTTTCTAGTTAGTTGCTTTTGTCTTTTTGGACTCATTGCCTCTTGGGATTGATATGTGTGCATTTAATTTCTTGTATACACATCCCTGCCAGGTATTTCTTTTTATATTTTTTACTTGATTTATTTTGGTTACCTCATAACCACTGTTAATTATTAAAATAAACTTTAATCACCCACTTTTCCATGCATGCTTGTGCCATACATTTTTCTAATAAATTAAAATAAACCTGCCATTCACTTAGCATGCGCTTTGTTCGCTACAGACACGTGTAATTTTAATTAAAATGAACCAGCTGCACGCGCTGGTAAAAAAGTGCTCCACACACCATTAATTTTTAATGAATGAATTTGCATTTAAAGACCTTAGTCTGGGTATCGGAGTTCGGGTTTCGTTTAACACACCTCTTCACCCTAATAATTTGTAATTAACATTTTAAGAAGGAACCATTGTTTTTTTAAAAAGGTTTAATGCATAATAAAATTTCACCCATTTTTAAATAATTTCTTAAAATGAACCATTCATTAAACTAATTTTCCTAACTACACTTTTTTCCCTTTTCAATCAATGCGCTTCATGGGATGGGCATGTGCAGTCTTTCAAGTTGTTTCTATTGTCCAATTTGATTACATAAGTTCTGATCATGTCGTGAGTGGGTTGTTGTATTATGGCTTCATTGCTATGATACGATTATGGGTATGGTCTTTAGTTTTCTTTTTTGCCTGATATGGGGCTTCAGGGTGTTTGTTTGTCTTACATCGCTTGAAGCTTTCGATTGCATATGTGTAGAGGTCATGTCGAATTTTTTCTAGGATGTGGATTGCTTGGGGTGATTAGTCGTTCAGTCACATTTGTGTGTCTATTCTGGTTAATCTCTTATTTATGGTTATCCTGTTGTTTTGCAGGCATTCACTGTGGCTGTCTGTGTGTATGGTGTGTGAGTGTAAAACCATCTGAATGGCACCTCGTACCTCTCCCCCGATCCAATATGTCCCTCTAGTATCACATGATTACTCCTTATTATTAGATTCAGACCTTGTTGCTAAAGCGGGCTTATCCAAGTTTGTGGGTCTTTCCTTACCACTAGTTCTAGATGATCCTGCCCTCTATGATCACTTTCTAGCCTCTTATAGTAAGAGGTCTGGTTCTGTCCGTGGTACTACTATTCCTCTGATGCCTAAAAGTCTAGGCAAGGCTCTTTTTTTGCCATATCGTGGGGAGTTTGTCCTTGTTTCCCATCACTTGTTTTCCAATGAGGATATTTTGAAGCTATTGCAAAAGCAGACTCAAGATGTTCTAGATCTGAAGAATGTTATTACCACGTCAGGGGTCAGTATCTCCATGATTGCCAATTCCCTCTGGAAGCATATATGCCAATTCCTTCAGGACAAGTTTATGCTTGCCAAAACCCCATCTCATTACCTCTCCAAGGAGTTGTTCACAGCTTCCCATATGGTTTTGAAAGGTATCACTATTGATTGGGGTACCTACCTCTTGTCCAAGATGGATCAACATTTTGTCCGAGTTACTTGAGAAAATGTCGCTAATGTCACCTTTGGGTCTTACCTTCATGTCTTCTTGACACATGCTGCTCATGCTAAGGAAGTCTCTTTCCCTCCAATCGATCCTCCCAACGTTCCTCCTCCTCCTAATGAAGAGGCTGATGTGATCATTGAGGATGATGATTCTCCCCCTCTGTTAGTCCTGTAGAGAAAACGCCTTAAGGGGTGGCTGAATTAGTTCCAGTTCCTCCTCCTTCCGTTCCTATTACCATTCTTGCTCAATCTTGCAGGGCATTGCCTACTTTCCTTTAGATGCCAAATCTTTTCAGAGCCTATAGAGATGGGATGCTAGACATTACTATTCCTTTTGTGCACCTCCTCGACGAGAGATGCCATTCCTTTTTTGTGTAAGGATATCTAGAGTTCCATTGAACTTTCAGTTACTTCCTTTTTACAATAGCTTTATTCTTCATTTTATGAAGAAGTTTAGCAATCTAAGGAGGAGCTGAATAAGGCCCATACTGAGTCAACCTTTGCTCAGGAGAAATTTTTTGACCTTCATATGCAAATGGAGCAACAGACTAAGCTCATGGATACCCAGATACATGAAGTCTCTACATTGAAAGCTTAGTTGGTAGAAGCTAGGTCTCAAGTTGTTACTATAATAGAGGAGAGGGATAGGTTACGGAAGGAGGGTCAAGAGATGAAGGTGGTAATAGCTATCCAAGTAGAGTAGTTTAAATCCACCATATCTATCTTAGACTAGAGCCATGATCAGATCCAACAACTCAAAGATTAGTTGTGGAGGTCTACTACATAGAGGCTTGGGCAACTAGTTTCTACTTTATCCCCTGCGGACTTGGTAGTTCTCCAATGACAAGCCACATTATGTCCTTTGTACCAAGACAAAGTGGAAAGGCTATAGTCCAGGATGGACTTATTATGGTCCTCATTTGAGCAATTTCAGAAGTATGTTCCTCTTGATCATTCATTTTTTATCCACTATCAGCTTGTAGAAGTTGGCCTTCTATGCTAAGCTCTCAATGATGGATCTACTTCTTCCAAATGATGGTTGGAGTGGAGCCTGGTCTTCTGATTTGTTGACAGAAGAAGTTCGTATGGTCTTTGAAGACTTTGTGACTTTGGATACGATGTTGATGTCTTACATGTATTTACGAGGTGATCTGTTGATTCCAGATGATGAAGATCTAGCTTGGTATGTAGGGGATGTGGTCTTACAAGCTGCCTTGTATGTCAAACATTTGGAGTTGAGGATCAATGAAAGGTTCTAGTGCTATTCTTCTAAAGTGGCTACTTGCCCTGACACTTTATGGCATACAATGATTGATTCTGCAGTCCTGAACCAAAGACAGAATAAAGCTTCTACTCATGTGTAGAACACTAACCAACTGAGGGTGGATCTTTTAGCTTATATTTTCGAGCACCATCCATTTGATTCATCCTTCTTTGATGCTTACTATCGATGATCTGCTTTAGGTCCATCCGTTCCTAGCTTATCTTATTATCAACAAATGGCCCATCGATATTATGCTTATTTTTCCCTTTATCAATCCAACTCAACTGTCATTTTACCTCTCCTTTTCCAACCTCAGGGTGCTCCTCAAATTCCAATTTTTACCTATTGTTCTTTCATAGAAGATCGAGTATTTTCCCCTTCTCTGTCTTGTCCTTCCCCATCTATACATATTCCTTCTACTTTTCTTGCTTATTAGTTAACACCTTTCTTAACTGATTTGCCTAAATTCTTAGCAAATCCTTCTCAATCTTATTCCTCATTTTATGATTTTGCCTACCCATCTCTTCATTCTCTTTTACCCATTCCTCTTCCATCTCCTACCACTTCAATTTCTCAGCCCCCTCAATTGGTTAGTGGGTATGAAGGCTTGGATCAGAAGAAGAAGAGGATGAAGCATAGCTGATTCTCTTACTGGACCGTAGATTAATTGGCCATTAATTCCATAGGAGTGGACAATTGCTAGTCAAGTGTACCAAAATTATCTCCATTTTGCCAATAATGTTCACAATCTATAGATCCTTCAGTGAGATTGACAGCCCACTTTGCTTGGTACCTAGCATATATGTATAGGCATTCACATAATGATCAAACAACCATTTTGAAGTTATGTATAAATGTTAATGTGAACATTGATTCCCAACAACTGGATGTCCAGTATTTTCATGCCCTTTGTCTGCCGAGCAGATACCTTGTTTTGCTAGAAAGGATATGTTGCCTTCAATTCTTCTAGAATCCTCCAAAAACTTTTGTAGATGAATCCTTATCCATGGATCGTTTTCGTAATCATCAAGCCTTCAAGAGGGATCATCTTCATTGAAACCTACGGATGTATCTTTCATGCTTCTTAATGATATATCTCTCTTTTGGAGGTGCCATTCCGATGGTTGTTTTGTGTTTGTGTTGTGTTAATTTCTATATGATGAGTTCGCAGTGGTTGAATATTGGATTTGTTCGAGAGCTCTCTTTTCAACTATTGGCACTGATGGTGATGGTTGATGGAAAGCTTAAGATGCAAAGTTTATAAACCTCTTATATCCTTTACGAATTTGTTATACTTTTCTATTGTTTATAAGATGTGTTAATTGATAAAGGTGTTTTCTTTTATCCTTTCTTAGATACATGTGATAAGTTGATGTTGTGGTTGGGTGGTTTATTGAAGATGCTAAAGAAGATCGAGTTAATCTCTTTAATGAACTTATATTCCCTTTTTCTTAGGTCATGAGGATGCTCCCTTCTTAAGTGTGGGGATATGTTGAATGCTAAAATGACTTGGTTTTTTGGTTGATTTTTGTTGTTTTTATAGGCTGAATGGTTGATTTTTCACAGATCTTGAATGATGATTAGTTATTTTGAAAGTGTTTCAGAATATTTTGGATGAGATTGATTATGTTTTGGAAGCTCATGATGATTTTCAGTAGAAATATGAGGCTCTATAATGTTATGTTGGGGTTCTAATTGGTTTTGATAGCTTTTGTTTAGCTTCTATTGTGTTCTAATTTTATTTTGTATGAAGCATGAATTAATGGTTGATAAAGATTGAGGTTATTTGAAAGCTCATTGAATGGTTTTTGATAGTTTGGAATAGTTTTAGTATGAGTTATGTGGTTCTGATGCTTCCTGTTGACCTTCTATAACCCTCTGTTGAGCTTCTGTAGAGCCTCTGTTCCTGCTCTATTCCTGTTTTGTTCTGTATGCCTCTATAAGTGTTTTGTGGAATGTATGTGAGACTTTGGAGAATTTTTCTAGCCTTGTAAAGAGGTGAGTGTAAGTTCAAAAGAGCTCAAGAAAGTGGAAGAAGCAGCTGTGCTGAAGACTCAAGAGAAGACTGGAGTGAAGTGACAGTGATGAGCTATGAAGAGTCACTGTAGTGGCTTTGGTGACCTTTCATATCAGACACATCCTTTGGAAGGGGCATCCACGACCAAAGAAATATTATTATGAGTGATTATTGAGTATTGTAGTGAGGATATGATGTACTATTGATTGAGAGAGAAAAAGAAAGAGTCAGAGATAGCCAATTCTATGCCAACAATGTTTCTATCTATAAGAGAATGTGAGAGAAAACAATGAAGACAATGATGAAGAATACTATGTGATATTTTTCCATTCAAAGTGGTGTTTCTTTTGTGTCTTCTTTGATTGGTTGATGAATTCCATGAAGAATATAAAGATAATGAGAAATTTAATTGAAGAAGTTAAAGCCATCGGAGAATTGTTTCTATGATGCTGCGTGAAGATTTCTAGTTCATGATGTTGTTTTCTTTGTTGTGATCACATAAAGAATGAAACAAAAGCTTGTTGATGTTATAAGATAGATTTTCTTACAGTAGAAACCCCTTTTCCTTGGTGTCTCTCTTGGGGTTCCATGGCCTGCCATGATGGTTGCATGTCATGAAGCCATATTCACCATTAGTGCTTTTCAAAAGAAATACTCACAGAAGGAAAGACTTCATGCTTGATGACTTGAGATGCTTAAGCGCATTAGTAGACTTTTCCCTCAAGCAATCCCTTCATTCCAAGATTTCGTGATATTTTTTCTTAATTCATAAATTAAATTTTCATCTATTTTGGGCATTGACTGAGGCTTTTTAGTTTTCCTCACGTGTTTTATTAACATTACTCATTTGATTTTACCTTGTGATTTCACCTTACCTCCTTCCCCCTTGAGGATGAGAAGGATCCTTCCTAGGATTCGAGGTTAAAGGTTTCAAGGCATTCAATGCACTTGTGCACGGTGCTTCACTTCTGCATGAGCCAAGCATAGAAGTTTGGATTATATTCCATTTTAGCATAGTGGTCCATGTCGATAGGTCGAATGCCTATGTGAGTGATGTAGATGAGGACATCCATTAGAAAGTCACCAGAGTCAATTTGGCTTGCAATGTGTAACTCCTCCTTAGTTAGAATATGATCTAAAGACAAATGGGTCAGGAGGTGCTCTTCTAGGGGTTTGTTACAAATCGTTGTCAAAACCCTATAGGAGGTTGGAGCTACGTAGGTGGGGTCATACTCCAAGGTTTTGATAGCATGTCTCTGTTTAGCATTAGTCATGATTTGACAGCCCTCAAATTCCCATTGAAGTCGGAGAGCATACCATTTCCTCAAGAAAGAAGAGTCATCAGCAAGCTGCTTCAACTCTTCGATTTCTTGGTTGGTGGTGTATGAAGTGTGCTTGCCATATGATTTGATGAGGTGTCATTTCTGTGCTTGCTCGTGGGAAATCTCGATGGCGATTAACTCCTCAACTACTTCGGCAGCCTTAACAAATACTAATTTGGATTCTTCCCATGAGCAAGGTAGCGTACACACCTTCATTGTGAAAGGCTCTTCCAAAATGTCTAAGTCCAAGCGGTCATAGCTTTTAGTAGCAAGCGACCAAAAAGTGGCATCTAAGCATCTAAGGCAAGCAACCAAGTCATCCCCCATGTTCTCAACGGCAAAGTCTGTGGCGACCAAGGTTAGAATTGATCTCCGCTCATAAGAGGGTCTAAGACTTGCAGTGGTTGGGGCTAGAGAGTTTAGTAGTTGATTGTTGCGGCTCTAGTTACTTATGCGGTTGTGGCTTGGCCTCTTGTTCAATAGGTTGGGTTGTGGTTGCAGCTGCTAAGGGTGCTTCTAAGATTCGAGGGGCACTAGTAGACCCAAGTTGAGACAATTTATTAGTAGCAGGCTGCAGTTTAGGCCTATAGATTGTTTTAGATTCTGCGGGGCTGTGGGCTTTAGAGGTTCTATGGATTTAGTAGCATGAATCTCTTGTGGCTTGAGTGCCTAATTTGTCCTGACCAAGGTTAGAATTGATCTCCGCTCATAAGAGGGTCTAAGGCTTGCAGTGGTTGGGGCTAGAGAGTTCAGTAGTTGATTGTTGCAGCTCTAGTTACTTATGCGGTTGTGGCTTGGCCTCTTGTTCAATAGGTTGGTTGTGGTTGCGGCTGCTAAGGGTGCTTCTAAGATTCGAGGGGCACTAGTAGACCCAAGTTGAGACAATTTGTTAGTAGCATGCTGCAGTTTAGGCCTATAGATTGTTTTAGATTCTGCGGGGCTGTGGGATTTAGAGGTTCTATGGATTTAGTAGCATGAATCTCTTGTGGCTTGAGTGCCTAATTTGTCCTGATGTTTTGTGTGGTCAAAGCTTGAGGGTGGTGTTTGAGTAGGGCCTTTGGCCGTTTTGGCTTGAGGTACCCAGATATAGGTGCTACCCTCATAGTAGCCTTGTGCTTGTAATGACGTCTTGGGAACCCATGGTAGCTTGACCATACGTCGATGTCTATGGTTTCGTCTTGGTCTCCTAGGTTTTGAGTGTGGGTTCTTAGCCTTGAGGGTCTAGGGATGTGTGCTCCTAGGGGGCGGTTTTTGATGTTTAGGCATCCATTGAAGCCTTGGTTTTTAGGCCTCAGCTTTGGCTCTAGTGATTTGCTCGTCTTGAGGTTTGGCAAGTTGTGACAGGTTATGACCCCCCTCCTGAGACTTACGGTGGATTTCTCTACTAGTGGCTTTGTAGACTTTGAAGGAGTTGTGTAGCTCTTTTGCTAAAAGCGGTGACTATACACACCTTTTCTATGGGGGGTTAATGTGCTGGGAGTCGTAGTCAACATTGCAATGACCTTGCTTTTTAAATGTGCATCCTAACAACGATTCTGTACCTACATCTTTAGTGTTTGGAAACACATAAAAGA
Source organism: Lygodium microphyllum (assembly GCF_053477565.2). Classification (NCBI taxonomy): domain Eukaryota; kingdom Viridiplantae; phylum Streptophyta; class Polypodiopsida; order Schizaeales; family Lygodiaceae; genus Lygodium; species Lygodium microphyllum. The sequence goes on along the minus strand of NC_141158.1, from coordinate 23,353,795 downwards.
TCATTGGTATGCTCTTAGACTCGATAGAGATTGCTAGTATGTACTTTTCCAAGAGTGCATATGATCGGCCCCCAAATGGGTTAAGTTTGGCATTAGTGGACTGTAATTGCGGTTTGCCAATTTGGGTCCAATGCTCGTGAGTTAGGACATTAAAGTCAACTCCCTCATTGATTAGTGCATTGAGGGTGGTTGTGTGTTTGGCAGTGACTGTTATGCGTAGGTAAGTTGCTTCTATTGTTTCCTCGTTTTCCTGTTCAATCTCCATAATTGTGGCCACTCATACATTGACATGGGAAATCCAACATTGGAGGCTCATGCAATGGGTGCATGGGAGGGTAGTACTTCTTGATGCGACTGCCATTGAAGGAGCCTATGCCCTCTCCTTCCAAGGTTTTGAGTTCCACATTGCTGATTCTGCTGATGGTGCGAACCTTGAAAGACCCTAGCCCTCTGAACTTCATCCTTTGTTTATGACCCTTGACAGAGTACAAGAGTACGAAGCCTCCCCATTCGAAATCTCACTGCTTGACATGCTTGTCAAACTAGCTTTTGTGTCTTGCATTCTTGCATATTAGTGCATGGGTGGTTAGAAGTTGAGTTTTCGATAGGCGTTCTAGCTCAACTAGGTGCTTTGTCCATGCCTCCTTTCCATCCCATATTTCTTGATGAGTGATTCTCATGCTAGGAACAAAGAACTGTACAAGTAGAATTGCTTCAGTCCCGTAGGTCAACCTAAAGGGGGTTTGTCCCACAGTCGTTTTATAAGCTAGTAGGCCCATAAGGCTACCATGAGTTTGTTATCCTAGTCATTGTGCGAAGTAGAGAATACCTTGGTTAGGACATTTACTAGAATTTTATTTGTAAACTCAGCCTAGCCATTAGTATGAGGATAGTACGGTGAAGATTTTCGATGGATGATTAGAAAGGTGGATAGGAGATGAGTGATCACTTCATTGATAAAGTGCATGCCTTGGTTGCTAACGAGTTCGATGGGGCATCCAAATCTTGAGATCACCTATTCCCAAAGGAACTTGGCAGTGGTCCTAGCGTCATTCTTTCTCATAGCTCGTGCTTCCGCCCACTTCGTGAGATAGTCGATGGCAACAATGATGTATTTTGCTTGTGAGTATTATGCTGCGGGATTGATTGGTCCAATGAAGTCGATCCCTTATTTCTCGAATGGTTGCCTTGCAATGATTGGACTCAACTCCATTTTGTCCTTGCGAACTGGTACCTTGGTCCTTTGGCACTCATCATAGTGCTTTACGAATCATGCTGCATAATCTCGAAAAAGAGTAAGCCACCATAGTTGAGATTGCAGTACCTTATGGTTTGTTGTGTCTCTGCTAAATTTTCCTCCTATTTCGTTGTGTGTCTCTGCAAAAAGTGCGTCATGCATTTCATGCTCGCGCACACACATGCATAGCAATTCGTCTTGCCCTAGCCAATAGAGTTGGCCTACTATCAACTGATAAGGTTGGATTTTGAGAATGAGTCACCTAAGTTAGGATTTTTATATTGGTCATTTAGGGAGTTCGTGCTCAAGCACTTGGAATATTCGATTTGCCTAATAAGACATTAGATCAGCTCTAAACAAATCTTTTTCACTAGATAGGCTAAATAGATGGGCATCAGGTAACTAGTCTGCAATGCCTTGTCTAGCGGCTTCTCTCGTGGGGATGCAAGACATATGGTTAGCCATATAATGCTACTTTTCTTTACGTACAACCATGAAGAAGTCGAATTCTAAAAGTAGAAGTAACCATCGAGCTATATGTCCTATAGTGCACAGTTTATTAATAAGGTAAAGTAGGGCTTGATGGGGTCAACAAAGAAGGTAAAGGGCATAGCCAAAAGATAATGTTGAATCTTCTTTAGGTTTGGCAATCGATGTGTAGCTCAACACAAATCACCAATAATACCTTGTATGGCCCAGGAAGCACTAAACTCCCTTATAATCAATTTGGTGGTGGAAGATCAACGATAATCTTGAATTTCAAGAAGTCAGTGGCAATGCCGTTCTTTGACACCATGTGCCCTAGGATGCATCCATGCTTCATCTAGAATTGGCACTTTAAGGGGTTCAATGAGAGACGATATCGTTGACACTGTTCAAAGACAGCAAGGAGTTTGTCTAAGTGTTCCTTCTAAGTAGAGTGAACACACAGATTGTCAATGAAAACCTCCAACTCCTTCCTAAGCATATCCTTGAATATAGCACATATGAGTCTCTAAAAAGTAGCTGGCACATTAGTCAACCTAAAGGGCATGACTATGTAGGCAAAGACTCCCCACTCAGTGGCAAAGGAGGTCTTGTGCCTATCGTGAGGATGCACTTGCACTTGATTGTACCCCGAGAAGCTGTCCAGGAAGTTATAGGCTTCTTTACCAGCCACTCTCTTGAGCATGTGCTCAGTGTATGGCAATGGATAATTGTCTCTTTTCGTAGCAGCGTTTACTTTCTTGTAGTTGACACACACTTTGATCTTTCCATTCTTTTTTAGCACCATTTTTTAAAGCACGATCAGTATGGGTGATACCTAGTTCGTGTGCTTAATCTCGTAAATGAATCCTACTCTCAACAGCTTATCAATCTCTTTTTTCACTACATGAGTGTGCTTGGGATTCATTGGATACAATTGCTGTATGACTGGCATTTCATCGGGTGTCATGCGTATGTTGTGAGTCACTACATTCGGATCTACCCCTTTTAGGCCATCAAGGGACCAAGCAAACACGTTTATATACTCTCACAGGAGTGTAATGAGACATTCTTCCTCTTCCTCAATCAAGTCATTGGCCATAAAGATGGGTCGGGGTGTCTCCCCTTCATTGGCCAAATTGACCTCCTTGACCTTAGTGTGCCCTTCTATTAGTTCACTGGCTTGCCCCTGGCGTTTGGCTCCTAGCAAGATCACTACCCTATCGCCTTGTTTGAATTGCGTGAATTGCTTTGGTAGGTCTTGTGACTGTCTTTGCTCATCAGCAACCTGTGGTTCCTTAGGCTGCTTCCTTCTTTTCTCCTTCAACCTTCTATGTCTCAGGTAAATGGGTAGATCCCCTTGGTGGTCTAGTCTTAGGAGGTTGAGGTATTTTGGGATCACTATCTGTGCTTACTTCTAACATGAAATCAAACTCTTCGTCTTCGCTAGAAGAGGGAGTCTCTCCTAGTGGTCGTAGCTCTGATGGTGAATCTATCCTAAGCAATTGTGTGGCACTTGGTTGGGCTAGGCTTGCTTACTCAAAGTCTATTGCACCTATGTGCTCCAACTAGGTGTGATGGCAATCCCTGCGCATGACTCCTCTTTCAATTTTAAAGGCATTTTCCTTGCGCGGTTTGGAGTCTGCTCGTATTTTCTCTATCACCCGTCCTTTAGTAACGTATTCTATAGTGTCAATTTTCCCTTCACTCTCATCACAGAAGGAACAATAGTCCTCATATTCTTCGTTAGAGCTATCTTTGTCCTACTACTTGTCATCTCCTAAGTCTTGACACATCTCATCCCTCTTGTCGGTGACTAGGGCCAATTGTACATCAAGTTTGAGTCGTGCACTTTGGTCCATCGCCACCTAGGTTCGTTCAAGAGATCCTCGAGTGGTTTAAGGTTTGCTGATGGGTCACTAGTTAACTTGTCAATTAGGTGCTCTAAGATCTCATGGAGCTCTCGCTTGTTGTTCAGTACTTGGAACATGACCAGATTGGGTCCTCTTTGTTGAGATGGCAAGCTTAACACATGCGGACATTGATGATGGACTGCCTGGCTAGATGAGTCCAAATGTCTACACTTAGCACATTGGTGGTCATTATGATACTCACATGGCCACTGACTTATCACTTATTATATTTACTTTGTTACACCTACCTACAGCTGGCAAATATATAACACTAATCGATTAGTGTAGTCGGTTATGCACTGTTTGACTTAGAAGGCCACTTTCCTTTATATTGTATTGTATCTATACTTTGTGTACATTGTATAGTGTGTGGAAGAAGAAGAAAAATTAGCAAGAAAACGTTTTGGTCTCCATCTCTCTTCTTATGTTCTTGAGTGAGCTTCCTCTTGTGTATACAACGTGTGTTTGGCGCAATAGCTCAAGCAAATTCCCCCATCAAGTGATTCTTGACATGGTATTAGAGCCGCGCCACTGAAAGAGGCTGATTTTGAAGGCTGAGCAAGCAAGCAACAAGTAAGAAGCTCTTCCATTCTTCCACTCTCTCTCTCTTGGATAGTGCCTATGGAGGCACCAGAAGGAGAGTCGAGCAAAAATCTCAGATTGCTATGAGATTTGGTGTGCGAGCATAGCATTGTATATTATGTAAATGAGCCCTTCAAGGCTTTCTCGCAGTTATTTTGGGTGTCTGAGGCCGTTTCAGGCCCCGTTTTAGAGCCGCAAGGTTGCGGACAATAGTTTCAGGGTACACTGCGATTTCGACTGTATTGATTGAAAGTGGGTGCACAGGTTACAAATTGCAAATCTGTAAATTTTGAGGTGTTTGCAGGAAGTAAACGTAAGGTTTATCTGCAAATAGGTTGCAGATTACATGTACTATGGAGCAATCAATGAAAAAGGTTACTTGGTGTAGTGTTGTCCACATGTTGTGAAAGATTGTAGAAGACTAGCTTGCTGTGTTGTATCCTTGTTTGTGATAATGGCAGAGAACATTGGAAATCCCATTATTGAGAAGCTCGACAAGAACAACTACCCTTCATGGAAGTTTCGTGTGACGAATTTCCTCATTGGAAAGGGCCTTTATGAGTTTGTTTCAGGTGAAGGAAAGGAGCCAAAGCTCCCTCTGACTGCAGATGAATTAAAAGCATGGAAAGAATGGAATGCGAAAGATAAAAAGGTGATGTATTGGTTATCTGCAGTCATTGATAATACGATGTTGGGACATATCAGGAATGTAGAAACTTCACATGCAGCTTGGACAATTTTTGAGAACATGTTTTCAGTAAATAGAAAGGCACGAAAGATTCAACTCAAGCAACAGTTGAATGCCTTGATGAAAGGAAAAATGTCTGTCAATGAGTATGTGTTGAAGGTGAGAAGTATTGTAGATGCTTTAGCAGTGATTGATGCAATGCCTGATGATGATGATTTGGTTTCATCCGCTTTGAGTGGCCTTAACAATGAAAAGGCATGGAAATCATTTGTTACTTCAGTATATGTACGAAAGCCATTTCCAGATTTTGATGAGTTGATCTCTCTCATGATTATCGAAGAGATCAATATGCAGGGTGACTCATCTGAAAAAAATGGTGAGCAGGTTCAAGTATTTTACTCAAGTTCAGGAAGAGGATGTGGTAGATCCTCTTCGAGAGGCCGTGGAACGAGACATACTGGAGATAACTAGCAAAACTTGGTGAAATATAGGTTTCAAGAGATCGAGGAAACTTTAGAGGTAGGGGGAGCTCTAGAGGAAGAGGTGGATGGTAGAATAGAGGTTCTGAAAATTCTACTATTGTTTGCCGTTATTGTGGCAAAACCGGACATATTGTAGGCCATTGCTATGCAAAGAAGGATGATATTCACAGTGGTAAATTACAGCAAGGAAACTATGCATCGTCTTCACGACAGAATGAAGACAAAAATGAGCGCATGTTTGTTATGCAGTATATGATGAATGCAATTACAGGAAAGGGGACACATGATGATGTATGGTATGTCGATTCAGGTGCATCTAATCATATGACCAGTCATGTTGAATGGTTTGGAGAGATGTAGGACTTACAAAATCTAGGTTATGTGTAGACGGGTGATGATTCATGCCACCCAATTTCACACATTGGAAAGGTTCCCTTGTCCTTGTATGATGGTCCGACAAAGAGTCTGACAAATGTATTACATGTGCAATCAATTACAAAGAATCTAGTGTCTGTTGGCCAAATGGTAGAGCAGGGTTGCAGGTCCGATTCAATGCAAAAGGTTGTTTTGTAGAAGACTTTAATGATAAGTGCAGGTTGGTCCCAAAAGGAAGTAGAGTTGGCTGAATGTTCACTTTAGATATTGGAATTCCTACAATGGATGCTGCCATGTATGCTAAAGGAAAAGGAGTAGTTGAAGATATTCAAATATGGCATAAACGTATTGGACATGCAAATGTGCAAAGGCTGAAATTAATGCAGTTCAGAGGATTGGTTATAGGGTTGCCTTCTTTTAGAGTTGCAGAATTGCATAAAGTCTGTGAAGCATGCCAGCTTGGTAAGCAGGCAAGACAACCCTTCTCGCATGACAGAGAAGTGAGTAGAAAAATACTTGATGTAGTGCATATAGATGTTTGGGGGCCTACACAGAATGTATCTCTTGGTGGCAGCAAATACTTTATCACATTTATTGATGACTGTTCAAGGAAGTTATCGGTATACTTCATGAAGGAAAAGAGTGATGTGTTTGAGCACTTCAAATATTTTAAGGCAGCTGTTGAAACAGAAACATGCTTAAAAGTGAAGTGCTTGAGATCAGATGAAGGGGGAGAGTACCTCTCTAATGAGTTTACTAGCTTCTTGAGGACTCATGGGATAAAGAGGCAATTTACTTGCAGGTATACCCCACATAAAAAATGGGGTTGTAGAAAGAAAAAATAGGCATATTGTAGAAGTCGCACATGCATTAATGGCTGAAAAGAATATGCCTAAAGATTTTTGGTCTAAGGCTATCCATACTGCTGTCTACATTATGAATAGAACTCCCACATCTGCAGTTCATGGGATGACTCCTGAAGAGTGCTTTACTGGCAAGAAGCCCGATGTATCGCACTTGAAGGTATTTGGATGTGTTGCATATGCTCATTGTGGGAGCTTTCGGTCAACCGCTAAGACCCAGGGACTGCTTATTGTTTCAAGCGTTCCAAGCCGAGCACTAATGGCTACCTCTCACATAGTCGACGCGCCATCCATATCTACAGGTGTAGTGAGCTTACCTCCATGCCGATTGAGTTACCTCCTCTCTCGTGCACTCCGGTAGCTCCACAATCCAAGTGCAAGCTTCAAGGAAGCTCCATCCTCAAGCTCCATGCTCCAAGCTCCATCGCCGCGAGCAAGAGAAGAGAAGAGAAGAGAAGAGAATAGAAGAGAGGAGAAGATGGAGAGCTTCTCCTCCCTGGTCCCTTAGCTTCACACACTCACTCCCTCACACTCCCTCACACTCTCACACTCCCTCTCTCAAGTACAAGCTCAAGCAAGCAAGAAGAAGAAGAAGAAGAAGAAGAAGAGGAGAGCCACTTTTGGCCATACACAAGAATGACCTTCTCATTCACTTTTCAACTTTATATACAAAACCCTAAATCCCTTTTGGGCGGTCATCCCCTTATCCCCTTTTTTACATGGCCGGCCATGGCCTAGGCCCTTTTTCCCATTGTCCTCCTATCTTCCTAGCTTCCTTCCTACCGCCCATCTACCTTTACAAATTGCATGGGTGAGAGCCTGGCGCTTCTTAATTTAAATCATGATGCGCTTGCACTTTTTTACAAAACTATTGACTTGGGCTTTTCATTGTGTGCCTTTCTCCCTTATTTAGGACTTTTCTCCTTGTACACCCTTGTCTTCCGTTTCACTTTGCCTTGGCCTTTGTCTTTTGCTTTAGCTTTTCCAGATTTTCCACCTTCTTTGTCTACTGGTTAACATTACCCCCTCCTAGACGAGTGCCAGTCCCATGGCACTCATGGTTGTAGGTAGCAGGCTTTGGCATGCACCGAAGATGTGGGTGGCAAGGACATCGGTGGTTGCCATGGAGGAGTGTTGGTAGTGGTGTGGAGGAAGATCGTTGGGGGTATGTTGGTGGCCTAGGTGGCTAGTAGTAGGGTTGTTGGAGTTGGTAGTAGGGCTGTTCTTTGTTGGGGATTGCACTGATGGCCAGCACAAGTGTTGGTTTGTTGGGGATTCTGCACATGACGATTCTTGGCGGGCTTGCAGGATGATAAAGGATAAGAATTCAGAATTGGGTGTCGATGAAGAGAGAATGACACTTTTGTTGGAGTCTTCAAGACCTGCAATTGAAAACCTCTCATAGGTGGTCTCTCTCTAGGGGTAGTGCTAGTCTTCTCTATCGTGCACAAGACATAGTTCAATTAGTTTGGGAGACATGTCGAACTCTAAGCAAACTGAGAGTATTGTCCTGCACTTGAGGACCCAAACTGTGTATATACTTTGGTGTAGATATTATGTGAGTGCTCGTGCATACTTAGATATTACGTAGTTAGAAGACCATGGGCTGGTTTCTCGTAACAATGTGTGGATGAAGCAAAGTTTTCCATGTTGAGAAGAATTACACGTGAAGGTGTATGAGACATCCTCTGGTTGTGACTGCACGACGTAGCCTAATTGAACACAAGGACACCACACTTTTGGTAGTTGGGAGCTATTGGACTTGCTTGATGAGGACAGTGTACTTTTCATGGCCGTTCGTGCGGTGCTTACCACAATTGATTGCAATGGTATTAAGGCAGAGTGCAAGAGGGAATCATGCGAATAGGTCAAGGTCTAACCATAGGCGAGGCAAGCTTTCTAGGTACGTCCTGCCCTTGATGCGCCCTGAACAATTGTGGGTGATGCTAAGGGGCTAGGGGACTAGGGATGGAGCTAGCCGACCAAGGTCACTAGACGTACCTAATTTGAGGACCCCTAGGTGCTATGCTGTGATCGTGGGTGCTTCCTATCTTTTCATTCTTTTCTTTTCTTTTTTCCTTTTCTGTTTGCTTTTTTGTTTCTTTTTCTTATGTTTTTTTTTCTCTTTTTTTTTGACTTGCTTGAGTACAACCATTGCAATATGTTGAGGCTATCAGCCTTTCAATGGGTTGGGAAATGTCAAGCTTCGAAGGCTCAGGAAATGGATATTACAGTGATGATTGTGCCTAGCCTCGTTGTTAGAGAAGTAGTTGTTGAGATGGGGAGATACACTTGAGATATTGCAGACCTCTTTGCGACACGCGATGTCGGTACAATTGAGGTAAAACTATCATGAGCGAACTGTAGAGCTTGACCCAAAAAGAGAGCGTAGCCCATGACTATGCTTTGGGTCATGCGATGTGGGCACTCGCAAGGGTGATTTTTCGCATTCGGCAGCATGGCTTTGTCGCGGTTCTTTGTGAGGTTGGTGGTCTTGCGGTGACTTGGGCATTGAATATGTTCGTACGAAGACCTGTGTCATCCTGCATCCACTTGTCACTTCATGAGAGTATATGCAAGTCGCATGTGTCAAGTACAATGAAAAAATGCAATCATGTCAAGATATTACTTTTTCAAAATCCTATGATGCTGATTACGATGCCTATTCTGGTGCTTGTTAAAGACGTGGCATATATTAGCAATAGGTAAGGGAAGTGTGTACAAGTAGGGAACTTGCCCCTTTAACCATTTAAAGACAAAAAGTTATGGCAGGATGACCTTTGTTAAGTTGCTTATATATCATAGGGGCTAATCGATTTGCACGAGGCGGGGTGAGTCCGGGTGGTTAGGCGACTGAGGCTTTGTTGGTGAGGGGCTCCTGTGAGGTTGTGCAAGGAAGATGTCGGCCGGGACCCGGATGGTGTAGTCCCTGGCCGCAACTGTTTCTAGAATTCTTTTAAACAATGCGTCAAATTCCTGCTTGTCTCGAGTTGCCCTCTCCTCTTTTGAGCACCTGGTGCCCGAGTGTCTGTTGGGGGCCTACACGACCGGTGTTGCCACGCCTTGTGTGCTCCCTTGAGCTCTCGTCCTCTTGGCTTGGGGGGTTTTCGGCCTACGTCCTGGGCGGTGCCGTTTAGGGCCTCGTTTCTTTGCATACCTTTTAAGGGTAGGTACATAGTGTTCCAGTGGAGGCACTTTTGCTACATGCTCCCTTCGACGACGAATAGCGTCCTTGCAAGCCAACTACACTAGGTGCTCCATGTCGGCTATTGTAGAGGGACTTGAAAAATGCGAACCAAGGATTAGGTCTTGAGGCAGGATAAAACTATTCTCATGGAAGGGTTTATATAGTGGGTTATCAAGTGCATATGATGAGGAGGGGAGAGGTGAGGCATGCAGTGTTTGTTGTAGAGGAATGGCCCCCATGATGATGTTCGTTTCGCCTTCAGCCATTAGCAGATCTTGGCCTATGCTAAGTTGTGTGGATTGGTTGTCATGGAGTGGGGTAGGGCTCATCCTCGGAAGGATAGACCGGAAAGGGGGAAAGGTATATAGAAAGGGACTGTACCCTGTCTACACCATCAGAGATGTTGGTCAGGGCTTCCTAAGGCAGTAATGAGGGTTGCATGCCCTCCACCTAGAGGCGGGAATGGTCACATAACTTCTAAATGTGTGGTGAGAGGAGGACCTTAGGAGCTTAGCCTGTCAAACCCAACCCTTCTCCCTACACTTGACTATCATTGCTGGTGTGTGTTGATCTTATCTATACAGGGTCACAAAAGTCATTGTTTATTTATATACATATTTACGAATCCATGTCACTTCATGAGGATAAAAACCAATTGTAGAACTCGGCATTGTACTGGAGTTTGGCACATGCATCCAGTACTCGTGGTAGCCTTCTTAATAACATTAGGTATTTTGCAACGTTAAGTATCATGGTACCTTGTCCGAGTCTACTTGCAACATGTAGCTCCTCCTCAGTGAGAACCTTATCAGCCAAAGAGTTCTCTTGGCTAGTTCCAGCTAAGTCCGTACCCTGAATGGCAGTTAGCACTCAAAAGGAAGTTGGTGCCACATAGGTTGGGTCTCTTTGAGATCGCCATTTGGCCAATCGCTCTTCTGAGACTGTCATGATTTGGGCTTCTAGTTCAGCCAATGCAACACGGTTTTCAAACCAACGTTGTTCAAATTGACTTAGATCCTCTGATTGTTGCTTTAGTTGCTCTATCTCTAAGAGATTTGGTTGGTAGAGCACATCATTGAATGTTACAGTTAAGCGTAGTTCGTCGGCTTCCTCGTCAGAGGTGAGTTGCATGAGTTCATGCAGGAGCCTATCATAGTGCTCGTCAAGATGTTCTTGCTCTTCCCAGGATAAGGAAAATGGCAAGTATTCTTCAAGCTGCTCTTTAGGGAATGTGCCCATGTCTGCTAAGACATAGACACGTGTGAACACTTTAAGCTTAGCATCCAACTCAGTTAAGCATTCTACGATACTTCTATGTTCAACAAGGGCTTACTCGGTTGCTATCTCATGCAAGGTTCGAGGAGTTTGCCTGGGCTTTAGCATAGTTGGGGACTCAGGCATGGATGAGCAAGATTGGTCAATGCTAGGATTGCTTATGCTCTTGGGGTTTCCATGTTTCTCTCAAGGCTTTGTTATTGCATCATGGTTCTCCTTGGATGTGGCTGGTATAAATTTGTCATCTTGTTGTGACAACGTTGTATCCACTCTTGATTGGTCAATGCAAGTTCTATTGTCGGTGGATTGACTGTTGAAAGCAACCATTGATGGTAACGGCTGCTTTGATTTTTCAGAGCACACGGATGTGTCTGAGGTTTCACCGCTATTAGGAGAGACATCAATGGGTTCATTGGTGGATGGACTCGATGCTTTATTCGTCAGCTCTCCACCGCTCTTGGTCTCAATGTTCTTGGGGTCCACAACCACCTGTAACTGTTGTTGTTTTCACTATTTTCTCCTATTTTTCTTGGTCAGTGAAGGTGCATCTCTTAACGACTCAGGTCTCTGGACTAGGTCAACCGTTGATGTGCTTGGTTGGGCCTCAGCATTCTCTTTCTCTAGTGTGTCCTCATGGGACATAGCTGTGGCCTGCTGAATAGCCTCACTAGGTTGTGAGGGTACAACTGTCTCCCTTTTTGGAGAGTCTAGCTCTTCAGCCAATTCCCTTCTGTTTAACTCCTCTAGCCTAGGCTTTAAGCTCTTTGGAAGTGATGGAGTTGTCAAGGATGCTGGTTGCGGCACCTCCTCCATAGGTGAACTGCTAAGGACACGTTCCACAAGGGGCGTTCTCACGACCAGGGATTGTGACTGCTATGATCCCTGATTGAAAGTAGTAGCAGCTATTTCAATGGACTAGCTACTATTAGTAGATTGCAGTGTTAAGTCCCTAGGGCGATCGAAAGTGGTCGTGTCTTTTATTGCCCCTTGAGCATTTACTTGTGTAGATTAAGCAATCTAGTCACATTAGGTTGCACAGGCATATCCTTGGGCCGAGAGCTATGGATGGTGTCCTGTCCCACCTCTTGGACATTTGGAAGCTTAGATGGAGATAGAGATTGGGATTGAGCAGCCGCCCTTGACGACTGCTGTTGTGCTTCCTGTGTCTGTTTGGGAAAATAGGGTGTAGGAGACTTGGGACTCTTAAGTGGCTCCGACACTAGCTAGAAGATTTGCTCATGGTTGTTAGATGATTTTACCATTTGCTTTATTGAGCATTTAACCTTGCCATGAGCAATGCTGTGCTTATGATGCCTGCTATCCTCTTGGGGAATCAAAGGCTCCTTGGGCACTAGTGGCTTTTGCATATCCTCAATGATTACATCTGATATCTGCTTGTCAAGCACGCTAGGCTGAGGATCTACCCTTTGATTGGTCCCATTTGGTTTCTTGATTTCCACGGTGAGGGGCTCGGTCACTCCACTATTGTTGGCTCAAAACTTAGATCTCCTCATATGCTTCTTTGCTCTTGATACGATTTGGCCTTTAGTCGGCAAAGGAGGTTTAGCAGGGGGTTTTGGCACCCAAATCCATCGGTTACCTGCATAATATCCTTGAGCACGTAGCAACACTTTGGATATTCATCGCGGTGTTGTGCTGACCCTCCATCGATGCTTTCGTCTATAAGGCTTGGGCTTCTTTTGGGGTCTTCTATGATATTTGTAAGTCCAAAGCCCATCCTTGGCATTGTCTCTTGACCTTCTTGTTTTAGGCATGGCCTCACTCACTGGTTCTCATTGTTCGACCTCTGCTTGTATCAACTCTTCCAACAAGTCCTTGCTCTTGTTAGTAGGCTTGACTGTTATGTCAGCACCTTCCTTGCCTTTCCCTCGAGGTTTGATGAGGTCACCCTTGCTAAAGGTCGTGACTATCCTCACACTCGGTAGCGTCAGATATATCCTCTGTGCTACATAGTCAGCCTCACACTTGGTCGCCCTTTTGAAGGGTCTTCCTAGTAGGAGGGTTTCCTTATTGTAATTAGCACTATTTGGAGAAACATGGAATAGGATAGGCAAGCTTTTAGTTTCAATTGTCGCAAGGATTTTGAACTTCCCTATGAGTGCTTGTGGGTGTCCCTTGTAAGGGCTAAGAGTTGCATTAGTCAATGTGAGCTCTGGTTGGCCTAGTAGGTCCATTCTTCATAGGCCAAGATATTGAAATTTGCTCCTTTATCAATCAGAGCATCGATGGTGTGCTCTCTTTTCACAGTGAGTTTGATGGACCTAAAAACGGGCCGGCACTGGCTCATGCACGAGCCGGGCCTCGTCACTACGCACAAGACAACCCCTCGGCCTCGCGGCCAGGAGCGTCTATCAAAATCTCTGCCTTCCTAAACATTGCGTTTGTAATACGTTGTAGTCCAAATGATCCTAACCAAATATTACTCCTCAGAGGGAGTCCCTTCCACATAGCCAAAAGGCTCGAATCACATACACATGGGGTTCCTCCTACGGCTGAGTGCTTTCAACCCTCTGCGACTCTCCTACACCTTGGGGATTGGCCCCTCGATGCGTCGCTCAACATCTAAACATTTCGCACAAAAGTCGCTCAAGGTACCAAATAAGCGTGTCCAGGAATGTACCATTGTCCTTACTCGATTTCCCCTTTGGGACCCGCGTCTAGCCTACAGCATGGGTACCTCACTGCCTCTCATCGTAGGTCATGTTTTAATAAAACAATTGCAATGCATGTCCAGGAGCTGGTCACTGATATTTTCTAAATTCTTTTCATACTCTATGCATTTGGTGGATGCCTAGTGCTCAAACATTTAGCAAACAATATCGTGCACAAGTGCAAAAACATTATTTTAATGGTTTCCAACTACCGTTCGTGCTTCGTTGCATGGGCCTAGCACCGAGGTGATCTTCATGCTACTAAGCTCTTAATTTTAATTATCATCCATCCTAAATGCTATGCATAGAAATCAGCGACTTCTCCATCATCCCACACGGCATTTAGACATATTTCAACTCCTCTACCCTTCCCCGTTTAAATATTGCATCGTTGGATAGGTTTATAGGGTATTTTGACATCATTTTATGTGTAGAAAGCGGAAAAAGACACACTAGAACAAGAAGGTGGGATTGAACTGAGGCAAATCCTCATGCTTCAGTCCCCACAAACATTCACAAACATTGCTCTTATTTATCCTTATTTTTCGGAACCCAAAATGTATTTTTCCCCTAATTTTTAGGGTTTTTTCACCATTTTCTTGTATTTTCCCTTATTTTCCTGCATTATTTAATTACTAAAAATTCAAAACAGGTTATGGGCTGTGGCCCTTAGTTCCTTCTTGCAGAAAAATGAAAGTTTAGTTGATGTTCCTATTTACTTCCCCATTTTTATGCCAAAAAACCATCATTTTCCCTTGATTTTTCATGTTTTTCGTGTTTTAATGTATTATTTTGAACCACAAGATGTATATTTTTCTGATTCTCTGATTATGACCAGCAAGAACTCATGGAAAACAGCAACATGAACAATTTTTAACCCACATGAACAACATTTCATCAATCAAAAGCTATAGAATCTCAAATTTCCTTTGAAAATTTTAAATTACCGCTTATTTGCGTGTTTCGGGTTGCATGTCCATGGCTGCAAATTTGGAAATCAGCAGCACTTCATGTCCAGCACAATCACCAATCACCATTTCCAGCCCGTGGAGCAATCCGATCCATGCCGGACAAGCCTCCATCATTCTTTCTTCTTCCTTCTTCTTCCCACATGAACTTGCCTTTAGAAGAGAGAGAGGGAGGAGAGAGAAAGACTGAAATCAGAGATCTTCAGAGAGGGCATCATTGCGAGAGCGAAGGGCGGCGATATGATCAGCAGGGAGAATGTAGGCAAGCCCCATGATCAAATGGGTAGGTTGTTTGCAGGCAGGGATCTCCATTGATCAACAATGGGCGCAAAAATCGGCGCCTTGCAGACGTCCTGTTCCTCCATCTCTCCACGATTTTTTTTTCATCTAAAATGTTAAGTGGCATCAAATGCCCCAACTCCCCAAAGGTCATGACCACTTGACCAAATTTTGTCCACCCCTTCGTATCTTGACCGGTTTCTTGGCCATTTCCCTGTCCGGACTCGGAATTGAGCTCTGAAAAATCCTGGGCGTCCGGCTTAACATCCCGCATTGGCTATAGCTCGTGTCACCCCGCACGACTGTCTGAAAAATTATGAAAAATCAACAAGTGTCGCTCGGGCACCTTTAAAGCACTTTGGCGCTTAAAATCGTCCTAGATCGAGCTGCCGCCTTTGACAGTGAATATTTTTTCCTTGATATTCATAATTTTTAGCTATTTTTAAGCACTTCCCGGCACCAAAATTCCGCTCTCATTGGCGACCACGGGATAGGGCGACTCAGCCCGTCGAATCCACGAACATATCTGCACATAAACAACAAAAGAAGCAGCAAACTGATACAAAACAAATATATAATAAAACTCAGCACAATGCTCCCCCTACCCCTGGACAGAACCAAGGCATGACATCCACAAGGAGTAGGCCTAGCATCATCTAATAGAAGATCCGAAGTGAGTCACGAACCAGCTGCTCCAACACAGCCAAACTAAAAAAAACCTATGAAATAGGTTGCCCTAAGTGGTAGTCTGCACTACTTACCATCTAAAGACAACACAACTAGGAGCTCCTATAAGGTGAGGATTCCTATAGCCTGATCAAAGAGTATTTTCTTTTAGTTCTGTCTTCTTTTAGGGTTTTTATTTTATGAACATACTTGGGCATGTAAAAAGGAGGGAGCTGAGCGTAGTGACCCAAGGAGAACATGGCATCAGCCTCAGGACCTGTCTCGGTACCCAAGAACCTACCAAGCCCTCGCAAGGCGACACTTAATCCTTTTCTAACGCTCACTTTTATTTTCGCTCCAACCGTCCTTGTTTTGTCAATTTTTTTTCTAGCAAGAAGCCACCCCTAGGAAGACAAGGTATCGGCCCCGGGTCTGATTCATCCCCAGGAACCTACCAGGCCTCCGCAAGGCAATGATCAACTGCTTATATATTTTCATTTCATTTCTTTGAGAGGGGTTAGAACCCATTTTTACACACCTTCGTATTTATATTCATCTTTTAGGATGTACAGAGTTTCTGGGCATCATCATTATTATCTTCTGGCAGGCTTCTCTAACTGCCTCACTACTAACAAAACCTCCTAGAACGGTTGCCTAGCAGGCTAGCAGGACAGGGCCACTAGGACTTCCTTCTAAAACAGGTCTTTCGATGCCTGACAATGTCTTTACAGGAGGCGATGACTACTCCAACCTCCCTCAAACATACTCAACCTAAACCTGGGACTGCATGCCTTGGTTGCCAGTCCCCAACAAAAATGTATCCCCTCGACAAGTACAAATACACATATAACAGGAAAAAAAGGTACTCGTAAAGGAGAGGTATCACCTGGATTGGCCACAAGAATCTTCCATCGCAGCAAAGGCTCCTCCAGGCTCCACCAAAGTCTACTAACCACGAAATCTGTCCAGCACAACACTTAAAACAAAAACCCGATTAAACGCACCTGCACTAGACAGGCAAATGGCCCTCTTGGCCTAATGAAATCAGACATGACTTTGCTACAAAACTGAATCGGCCCTCTTGGCCTAATGAAATCAAACAATACTACGCATAACATCCTCCTGGAAACAACCATGATAGACATCAAAGCATACCATTCCCGGGGGAACAGGGCTTGTAGCCCTATACTAAGTGCATTAAATTATGACCTATCCCTCCTGCGTATATTGCAA
This sequence comes from Lygodium microphyllum, assembly GCF_053477565.2. Classification (NCBI taxonomy): domain Eukaryota; kingdom Viridiplantae; phylum Streptophyta; class Polypodiopsida; order Schizaeales; family Lygodiaceae; genus Lygodium; species Lygodium microphyllum. The sequence continues at coordinate 23,336,910 of NC_141158.1, read as the reverse complement.
GAGGTGTTCGCATCACATGTCGTCGAATCAGTCTATGGGTCCAAGATAATAAAGGCAGATGAGTCTCGCTTACCCTCTGCATCACCCAAATCAACCATCCTCTACCAAAGAGGGCATGTTCAGAAAGCATACCCCACAAACGACCAGGTCCTGTCTCAGCATCAATAGATATATCGGGACAAGGGCCACAATTAAAGAAGAGGTCTTCTTCATACGCAAAATTAGCCAAAGAATCGGCAAATTGATTCCAATTCCGTGGAATCAGCTGAAAAGACACTCTATCAAATACGTCTAGCAGGGCTATGGCAGTATGATGGTACATACAAAGGATGGGATTCCGTACCATGTATGTTCCATTGAGTTGATTTAAAATCAACTGAGAGTCCCCTTTCACCAACAACTGGCGGATACCACCCTTCTTTGCAATATTCAAACCCATAATCAGGGCTTTGTATTCTGCCATATTATTTGTAAAATTCGCCCTGAGATAGGCAGCTAACTTCATGACAATGCGTCGTCGGGGGTCTCGAATGACAACTCCTACACTTCCTTTTTTGCATGGACCCCTGGACACCCCATCAAAGTACAAGGTGTACGTCCATAAAGGGTTTACATATCCCGCCATCCGGAACTCTACTCGTAATTATGGTAATCGAAATTCAGCATATTCAATGGGTGGACTGTAGGCTCCATCCCTCCATCATCATTGAATTCAACAGGGATGCTCGTCAAAATTTGTAGGCAGTGATGGCAGAAGACCTTGATCTCCCAAATAAATGTCTCGCCTTCTTGCTCAATCACCTTGTATCCTTTGCTCCACCAAATGAGCTTTCCCTGATGATACCTTTGTTCCAAATATGGGTGTTCTAAATAAGGGATCAGACGACCCATCAACCTCTATCACGATTTCCTTGCAGATATTTGATCGATCTCGCCTAGACCTGCAAGGCAGTCATAGTATTAGTGCAATCAGAAATAATAAGGTTTAATCTTATTAAGATTAACCTTATTTTTAAATTCTATCCCCTCAAGGTCAGCTAACAAGACTGTGGATTTATTCTTTCCTATCCTAACGATCCTATAGGGCCCATCCCATTTGGGCTCTAACTTGCCTGGAAATAATTCTCGTCGTGTGTCATAATACAGAACAAGCTGTCCTTTCTTGAAGGTGTATTTCTTGGCTTTGAGGTCGTGTAGCTGCTTCATTCGGCGCTTCGCCACTTCTTGGTGCAATAAGCTCTGCAACTTAAGCTCATCTAAATGTGCCAGTGTCGTCAAGCGCTCAAAAAGTGCGTCTTCATCACTCAAAGAATGATTGATGGCAAACCGAATAGTCGGCAGCTCAATTTCTAAAGGCAAGACACACTCCTCCCCATATACTAACTTGAACGGGGTATGGCCAGTGGCTCGTTTGAAAGTCGTATTGTAGGCCCACACTGCCACGTATAACTTGTTATCCCAATCCCGTTTATTTTCCGACACAATTTTGGACAGGATGCCCACAAGCTGCTTGTTGGTGCTTTCAACTTGCCCATTGGCTTGCGGATTATATGGGGTTGTCTTGTTATGCTTGATTTGCCACATCTCTGTCAAACCTTTAATCACCTTATTTAGGAAATGGGTTCCGCGGTCCGACACTAATTCTTTCGGCGGACCAAACCGGCATATTATCTGCTCTAAAAGGAAACTAGCAGTTTCTTTAGCCTCATCTTTCCTTGTTGCACGTGCTTCTGATCACTTTGTGAAGTAATCAGTTGCGACAATGATGTACCTCTTTTGCGTAGTCGACGACGGAGTAATAGGACCCACAAAGTCTATTCCCCACTTCTCAAATGGAAGTATCGCCATAATAGGGGTGAGTGGTCGTTTCCTATTCTCTCGACTATCATGTCGTTGGCAAATATCGCATTGCTTAACATACGCAAACGCATCCTGGAAGATGGCAGGCCACCAATAACCTGCTCTTAAAGCCTTTTGTGCTGTGAGCCGTCCAGCAAAATGGCCACCGCAAGCAGAATCATGGCATTCTTCCAAAACAAATGGCACCTCATCAGGCATCACACATCGCCGATAGATGTCATCAACCCCTTGCCGATATAATGTACCTGCTATCAAAGCAAACTTTAACGCTTGCTGCTTAATTTTCCTTCTCTCAGCTTTAGATAATTCGGATCCCGCCTCTCCTGTTGATAAATAATGCGTTATTGCAGCATACCAGGAGGGAATAGATGCCGTATCTATTTTAAACAACAACTCCATGTCACTACCTTCAGCCACAGATTCTTTCGGCTCCCCAAAGTCCACAAGACATTCCACGATGCCTTGCAACCTTGGTGGCTTACTCTTGATTTCATAATCAAATTCCTGCAAAGTGATCAACCACTTTGCTAAACGATCAGGCGGCTGTAGCTTATTCATCAATAATCGAAGTCCCTTCGCCTTCCTATAAAGCACGACTTTCTCATAGAGAATATAATGCCTGAATTTCTTGGTCCTAAAGACCATCGCTAGACGCAATTTCTCCATGTAAGTATAGTTGATTTCGGATACCCCCAGCTTCCGACTAGCAAAAGTTATCGGGTGGTACCACTTCTCTTCCCAAATTTGGGCTAAATAGCAGCTGATACTATACATGGTGGCTGCTGAAAATATATAGAACACCTCACCTCTTTTAGGTGCTTTGAAGATGGGTGCTCTTGCTAGCTCTTGTTTCACATCCTCGAATGCTACCTTACAAGGGTCACCCCATACAAAGGAACAGCTAAAGGACAATAAATTTGTAAGCGGCAATGTTCTTTCTGCTAAGGCGTTGATGAATCTACGGTAGTAACCAACCGAAGACAGAAAGCTATGAACTTCTTTCGGAGTGCGTGGTGGACCCATGGCAACTATAACTTTGACCTTCTCGGGGTCTGTCGCAATTCCTACTGAACTGACCACATGACCCAGCAATAGCCCATAAGGTACTTCAAAAACACACTTCCGTGGGTTTAGGGCGATGCAAAATTGTTTATAGCGCTCGAAGCATTTTCTTAAAATGATCAACTGCCTTTCTCTCACGGTGGCAGCCCCTAAGTCATCAATAAACACCTTCAACTCTTCAGGGGATATGTCACCGAATGTCTTATCTGCTGTTCGTTGCCACAAACCAGGTGCATTGCATAAACCAAAGGCTATCACATGGTACGCAAAAGTACCAAATACAGTGATAAAAGTTGTTTTCAACTTATCCTCTTCTGCAATTGCCATTTGGTTGTAGCCTGCAAAGCAATCCATAAACGAATATATCTCCCTACCCGCTAATTGATCCAAAATCTGGTCAATAAATGGCAACGGGTAGTAGTCCTTAACTGTCTGCTTATTCAGCTCCCTAAAATCTACACATAAACGGATTTGATTATTATTCTTCTTTCTAATCACAACTGGTGAACACCATTCCGTGTGTTGCACAGGAAATATCAAACCCGCTTTTTGAAGCTTCTGTAACTCTTCAAACAGGCCGTCCCTCAATTCGAAAGGCATACGCCTTACTTTCTGTCGTACAGGACGACTGCCTCTTTCAATGGAATTGTATGAACAGCAAGACTAGGAGGAATGCCTCTCAACTCATCATAACTCCAGGCAAAGATATCACGGAATTCCTGGACCAAGGCCACATAGTCCTCCCTTTCTGCTGTGTTGAGCATAGAACCTAATTTGATTGGCCGCGAATCATCAGGCGTACCAAGGTCTAGCTCGATAACATCTGCATCTCTTATACGATCTTGGCCCTCTATCGGCTCGTTCAAAGTAATCTGATAGATGTCTTCCGTGGTGGATCCCTCTTTGGACTCATCACTCGATGATGTCTCACTGGCAGATAAATCTTCTAATGTCTCCAATTCTGTAGAAGATAGAGGAGATCTCTCACTCTGCGGGGACTCAGGATAAGCATCAACCACCACACGCTGGGCACCTCTGCCGAATATTAGCCGACCGGCGGGTATATCCATTTGGCAGTCCGCTTGCAAGATCCAAGGTCGTCCGAGTAATACTTGGTAACTTGGACGGCCTGCAAAACGGATCACTCTAAAGTCCAACAGGCATTCTACATTTGCAACAGTGACATGGACCTTAGTAATGCAGCCTTCCGGCTGTCTCAAACTATCATCTGCCATTCTGAGAATTGTGGAGGTATCTTTCTGGATCGCAAGACCCAACCTTTCCATCAGTTCAGAACTCATAATGTTGACCGATGATCCTGTGTCGACAATGGCATAATCTACTAATATCCCATCGACATAGGCCGCAACCCTTGGGCAATGCTTCTCAGCATGCTCGAACCAATCATCATCAACTCGCGCAATACCCAAAGGTTCTACGATATACCCAGTACGTAGGATCTTTCTAAATTCCTTGCGTACTCCTGGGGAAAGCTTAATAAGCTGTAAGAGATTCACATCTGGTTTGACTTCACAAAGAGAGCTCACTAAATCGAATTCATGATAGTTTGATAGAGCTCGCTTTTCACGCCAAACCATCCGCTCTTTAGGCCGCTGAACTGGCTTTAATGCCTCCTTTTTAACTTTCACCTTCTTCTTTGGTGGTTCCTTATCGGCTTTACTTTCTACGGGCTTCAAAGGTCCCCCTTCCATGGCAGGATCCAAAACTTGCGTTCCTTTGTCGCCTTGTTTAGGGTTTCCGTCGACAGGCTTATCCTTGTCAGCTTCTCTACCCTTTTGACCTCTTGTAAGGACAGCTCGCAGATTAGAGGTTTCAGCATCATTAACGCGTACAGCCTCAATCAAACTAACCCCACTACCACTTGGTAGCTCCTCCACTGTAGTCTTTGGTCGTTGAAGTATTTGTTTAGGCCCGTCTTCTCGCTGGGAATCACTTCCTTGGGCACGATGATTAACAGGCCCTGGTTGCCGACTTCCTCGCTGGAGGGAACTGATCTTACTCCAGCAAGTAGCTGCTAAATGGCCAGATTTTCCACAAATGTTGCACTTAACATTTGGGCAATTCCTTGGATAGTGCTGCCCACCACACCATTTGCAACTAAACCTCGAAGGTGCACCCTCCTCTGGGTATCTACTTCCTATCAAATTTTGATGATTTTTAAGGAAGTTGACATCAACGGCTATTTGTCGATACTGCTCCGTGATCATGTCGGTATAATGTTTCATCATGTCCTTAACCTCGCCAAGAACATTGGAAGAACTCGACTCATAGCCTTGGTCATTACCATGTCGTTCCATCGGCCTAACAATTCGATTAGGCACTGGTTGTTGAGTCACAGGCGTGGTGTTAGAATTGACCGCCTGGCCTCCACCACTTGGAGACATTTGACTGCCCGTAGGCATCGACATGCTAGGGGGAGCTGGTAATAAAGGGACATTCTGTATCATGTTCCCTCTCCCATTAGGGTTAGCCATCTCTATCCCTTGACCACTACTGCCATTGGCCATTGCCATATTGTTTCCCAATACTAAACCCATATTCGAATTGCCTCAAGAAGCATAGGCTGCTTGTAGTCGGGATTCCACCTCTTGTGCTCGTGTAATGGCAGTATCTATATCCCCCAAGGGGACACTACTCAACTGCAATTGGATATTAAAGTCCAAACCATGTAGGAAATATTGCAACTGGACAGCTGCAAGTATAGGAATAGAGGCGTCCAACTTACGGAAAACCTCTTTTATCTTCTTCGCATAAGCCCGAATATCCTCACGTGGTTCTTGGCGGGTCACGTTGAGTACACGCAACCAATATTGCCCACCCCTTTCAGGGGCAAACTCCCTTTGAAAAGCTCTATAAAATGCATCAATGTTCAATATGGTTCCGGCTTCTAAACCATGATCCCATATAGCGGCTCTTCCTTTGAGAGTCATATTGAAGAACATCATTAAATGTCCTTCCTCTTGGATGAGACAGTTAAACATCAGCTTTTGAAACTCCCTAATGTGGAGTTCTGCATCTTCCTCAACTAGCCCATTAAAAATGGGTAGCAGGTAACCTAGAGCCGGCAAATCCGTCATTCCTGCTGGAATTGCAATAGGTTGTGCCATGATGAGGACTGGATTTGCACTAGGAATAGGGGACGGTGGGGTTACACCTCCCGTACTTGACGTAGACTGGCTTATAGAAGGAAGGGGAGCACTAGAGCTTCCACCTTCTCCTAACTTACTGCTTGTGGCCCCAAGACCACTAGATCCACTCCCTCGTAAGGGTTCAGCACCGCTACGCTTAGGGAAATATCTCCTAAAAATTTCAGCACGTCGCCTAGCTCTTTCGTCTCTTTCTTGCTTTTGGATTTCTGCTAGACGATGCTTATCAATAAATAACGGATCAATCTCAGTATCCTTTGGCATAAACTGCTAGTTGGTCCCTAAACAACCAGGATTCGAGAACCGCCACTTTTAAGCGGCTCCCGGCAAACGCACCACTGATGGACCTAAAAACGGGCCGGCACTGGCTCATGCACTAGCCGGGCCTCGTCACTACGCACAAGACAACCCCTTGGCCTCGCGGCCAGGAGCGTCTATCAAAATCTCTGCCTTCCTAAACATTGCGTTTGTAATACGTTGTAGTCCAAATGATCCTAACCCAATATTACTCCTCAGAGGGAGCCCCTTCCACATAGCCAAAAGGCTCGAATCACATACACATGGGGTTCCTCCTACGGCTGAGTGCCGTCAACCCTCTGCGACTCTCCTACACCTTGGGGATTGGCCCCTCGATGCGTCGCTCAACATCTAAACATTTCACACAAAAGTCGCTCAAGGTACCAAATAAGCGTGTCCAGGAATGTACCATTGTCCTTACTCGATTTCCCCTTTGGGACCCGCGTCTAGCCTACAGCATGGGTACCTCACTGCCTCTCATCGTAGGTCATGTTTTAATAAAACAATTGCAATGCATGTCCAGGAGCTGGTCACTGATATTTTCTAAATTCTTTTCATACTCTATGCATTTGGTGGATGCCTAGTGCTCAAACATTTAGCAAACAATATCGTGCACAAGTGCAAAAACATTATTTTAATGGTTTCCAACTACCGTTCGTGCTTCGTTGCATGGGCCTAGCACCGAGGTGATCCTCATGCTACTAAGCTCTTAATTTTAATTATCATCCGTCCTAAATGCTATGCATAGAAATCAGCGACTTCTCCATCATCCCACACGGCATTTAGACATATTTCAACTCCTCTACCCTTCCCCGTTTAAATATTGCATCGTTGGATAGGTTTATAGGGTATTTTGACATCATTTTATGTGTAGAAAGCGGAAAAAGACACACTAGAACAAGAAGGTGGGGTTGAACTGAGGCAAATCCTCATGCTTCAGTCCCCACAAACATTCACAAACATTGCTCTTATTTATCCTTATTTTTCGGAACCCAAAATGTATTTTTCCCCTAATTTTTAGGGTTTTTTCACCATTTTCTTGTATTTTCCCTTATTTTCCTGCATTATTTAATTACTGAAAATTCAAAACAGGTTATGGGCTATGGCCCTTAGTTCCTTCTTGCAAAAAAATGAAAGTTTAGTTGATGTTCCTATTTACTTCCCCATTTTTATGCCAAAAAACCATCATTTTCCCTTGATTTTTCATGTTTTTCGTGTTTTAATGTATTATTTTGAACCACAAGATGTATATTTTTCTGATTCTCTGATTATGACCAGCAAGAACTCATGTTAAACAGCAACATGAACAATTTTTAACCCACATGAACAACATTTCATCAATCAAAAGCTATAGAATCTCAAATTTCCTTTGAAAATTTTAAATTACCGCTTATTTGCGTGTTTCGGGTTGCATGTCCATGGCTGCAAATTTGGAAATCAGCAGCACTTCATGTCCAGCACAATCACCAATCACCATTTCCAGCCCGTGGAGCAATCCGATCCATGCCGGACAAGCCTCCATCATTCTTTCTTCTTCCTTCTTCTTCCCACATGAACTTGCCTTTAGAAGAGAGAGAGGGAGGAGAGAGAAAGACTGAAATCAGAGATCTTCAAAGAGGGCATCATTGCGCGAGCGAAGGGCGACGATATGATCAGCAGGGAGAATGTAGGCAAGGCCCATGATCAAATGGGTAGGTTGTTTGCAGGCAGGGATCTCCATTGATCAACAATGGGCGCAAAAATCGGCGCCTTGCAGACGTCGTGTTCCTCCATCTCTCCACGATTTTTTTTTTCATCTAAAATGTTAAGTGGCATCAAATGCCCCAACTCCCCAAAGGTCATGACCACTTGATCAAATTTTGTCCACCCCTTCGTATCTTGACCGGTTTCTTGGCCATTTCCCTGTCCGGACTCGGAATTGAGCTCTGAAAAATCCTAGGCGTCCGGCTTAGCATCCCGCATTGGCCAGTAGCTCGTGTCAACCCGCACAACTGTCTGAAAAATTATGAAAAATCAACAAGTGTCGCTCGGGCACCTTTAAAGCACTTTGGCGCTTAAAATCGTCCTAGATCGAGCCGCCGCCTTTGACAGTGAATATTTTTTCCTTGATATTCATAATTTTTAGCTATTTTTAAGCACTTCCCGGCACCAAAATTTCGCTCTCAGAGTTTGAACCCTAAGATAAGCCGGTGGTACTATGTCTTCATCTTCCGGGTCTTGGCTTGTAAATTTAAGCCTTCTGACAAATGTCCTTGAGTCCCCAACTGCATGACCAGATGTGGATTCTCCACTGGTGTCTTGGATCATCAATGAAGTGCTATTCAAGGAGCATCTATCATTAGGACTGTCATATCTAGTCATCCTTGCTGTTGTAGCTTGATGTTGTTGATTTTCACTTTGACTAGATGCAATCCAAATGTAACACGTATGTGTTTTTGCAGTGTGACCTTTTTGCCCTTGTTGGTTAGATTGGCCCATTGAGGTTCTAGGGTCTTTGTTTGTCTCTATTGGGGTATGGACTTTTGGTTGCTCTTTTGCAAGTGAGAATCTATGCTCATGTAGAGCTATTACTACACTAGGGTCTAATTTGGAGGACCTGTCAGAGTACACGTTTTCTCTCCAACCTACTCGGGGGAGGTGCGGAGGGGGCTCTGCGGGGGTCCGGGGGGCAGTCCCCCCCGACCCGCAGGGCCGTTATGGTAAATGCCATACGTGATTTGAAGACCATTTATAGCCAAATTTTGAACTACTTGCTCTAAGTTTCAGCCCAGTGATTGATCTATGATATGGTTTCGACTCTATATGGTCTCTTGGTCAGTTTCAATGTCTTCAGGTTAAAATTTGAAAAAATCTAAATTTGGCCCAATAGGTCCGAATTGCAGGGGCCGAGTGCCTGATTTGGCCCGTCCGAGGGCCGAGTTAAAGGGTCGAATGTAACTGTCCGACTATCAAATTCAGCTAGTCCGAGTCTGGTTGTCCGAGTGGTAGTTGGCCGAGTCGGCAGGGCCGAGGGTCGAATTTCAAAGTTGGTTCAACTAGTCGATTCGGATGGGTCGAGCAGTAGGTGTCCGAGTGGTAGTGGGTCTCATGGTCCGAGGGCCAAGTTTTGACGCATTCGAGTCAGGTGGTCCGAGCGGTAGTGGGCCGAGGGCCGAATGGCCGAGTCAAGTGGTCCAAGCAGTAGTGGTCCGAGTGGTAGTGGGCCAAATGGCTGAGCGGTCCAAGGGCCAATTCTGGGACTCGGCCCAGAATCGTTGTCATTCGGATACGCCAAGCGCGGCGCGTTTTTTACCGGCGCAATGATAAATTGCTCGAATCACACGATTCAGGTCACGGCTTGTCATACACACCTCCAGATCAAAGCTATGGATGGAGGGGAAGAGTTGTATATACCTGGAATAGCCAATAAACTCCAAAATGCAAATCGCCAAATGAATCAAACCCTCATGCCCTGTTATGACAGTAGAAACCCTAATGCTTGTTTTTCTTCTTTTTCTTTGTTTTTTCCTACCCTAAATGCATACAAATCACAAAGCAATTACCTACACTACTCCAACATGCTTTTCCAAATCCAAAAAACCAAAAACCTACTTGCTAAAGAGATCGAATACCTCTTCAAACTCCCTCGCTACATTAGTCTCGGCAACCAATGGAACCAAAATGTGGGAGCTTTCGCTCAACCGCCAAGACCCACAGACCGCTTATTGTTTCAAGCGTCCAAGCCGAGCACTAATGGCTACCTCTCACATAGCCGACGCGCCATCCATATCTACGGGTGTAGTGAGCTTACCTCCATGCCGATCGAGTTACCTCCTCTCTTACGCACTCCGATAGCTCCACGATCCAAGTGCAAGCTACAAGCAAGCTCCATCCTCAAGCTCCACTCTCCAAGCTCCATTGCCGTGAGCAAGACAAGAGAAGAGAGGAAGAGAGGAGAAGATGGAGAGCTTTTCCTCCCCGGTCCCTCATCCTCATACACTCACTCCCTCACACTCTCACACTCCCTCTCTCAAGCATAAGCTCAAGCAAGCAAGAACAAGAAGAAGAAGAAGAAGAGGAGAGCCACTTTTGGCCACACACAAGAATGAGCTTGTCATTCACTTTTCAACTTTATATACAAAACCCTAAATCCCTTTTGGGTGGCCATCCCCTTATCCCCTTTTTTACATGGCCAGCTAGCCCTTTTTCCCATTGTCCTCCTATCTTCCTAGTTTCCTTCCTACCACCCATCTACCTTTACAAATTGCATGGGTGAGAGCTTGGCACTCCTTAAATTAAATCATGATGCGCTTGCGCTTTTTTACAAAAGTATTGACTTGCACTTTTCCTTGTGCGCCTTTCTCTCTTATTTAAGACTTTTCTCCTTATGCACCTTTGTCTTCCGTTTCACTTTGCCTTGGCCTTTGTCTTTTGCTTTAGCTTTTTCAGATTTTCCACCTTCTTCGTCTATTGGTTAACATTCATGTGCCAGATGAGCTACAGAAGAAGCTTGATCCAAAGGCTGGGTACTCTTTAGTGCAGAAAGGGTATCGATGTTATAACCACAGGTGAGTTCAGAGTGAGCAGGGATGTTATCTTTGATGAGATGGGTAGTTGGTATGCACTTGCTGGTGATGTATTAGATGATGATAATGATCATGACAGTTATGTGCAGAAAGAAAAATAAGAATCATAGAGTCTTAGTGGACCAGAAACATCATCTGGTACTATACTTACAATGAGCCCTTGGTCTGGGAGACTAAGGAGTAGCCCCACATCTTCAGGTGGATCTATAAGTGTTGCAGGGAAGGACAAAGGAAAGAAGAAAGTGCTAGATGGTAATGATGCATCTACCAGTCATTTGGGATTTGACGGAGATTCCAATGGTTCAGAGAGTTTGGATGATGAGCTTGGTATTCCTTCAGTCAGGACACCAGGTGTATAGAGAGCTCGTGGTAATGTAAAGGCTCCATTGAGTGATCCGATGGTACACAGATCTAGCAGGGTTAGATACCTTGTTAAAAGATTTGGTTTTGAAGGTTATGCAACTCACCATTATGCTTATATGGTGAAACTAGTTGAGGATGTTGAGCCCACTTGTTTTGAGGATGCTATTGGTCATGCTCATTGGGATACAACAATGGATGAGGAGATGGCTGCATTAGAAGCCAATAAGACTTGGGATTTGGTACCCTTACCTAAGGGTAAGAAAGCTATTGGCTGTAAGTGGGTTTTCAAAGTCAAGCATAATGAAGATGGTTCAGTTAGTAGGTATAAGGCTAGGCTGGTTGCAAAAGGCTATGCTTAAACATATGGCATAGATTATGAAGATACATTCAGTCTAGTTGCTAGGATGGCAACTGTTAGCTGTGTGATTGCCTTGGTAGGAGCCAAAGGTTGGAGTTTGTAGCAAATGGATGTTAAGAATGCCTTCTTGCATGGTGAATTGCAAGAAGAAGTGTATATGGAGCAGCCAGCAGGTTATGAGGATTTAGAGCATCACACATATGTGTGCAGGTTAAAGAAGGCGCTCTATGGGTTGAAGCAAGCACCTAGAGCATGGTCTGATAAGATTTGAGAGTATCTTGTCAATATTGGATTTTGTATTTCTGATGCTGATCACTCACTTTATGTGAGAAAGGGAGATGCAGGTTTGGTCATCATAGTCATCTATGTGGATGACTTGATTATTATAGGTGACAGTTACAATGGGATTGCTAAAGTTAAGGACTTCTTGAAGAATAAGTTTGAGATGAAAGATTTGGGCGAGTTGAGATACTTTCTTGGTATTGAGGTGATTAGATGTGATGATGGTATATGGCTATCCCAAAGGTAGTATGGCATGGATATGTTATCCAAGTATGGTATGACAGCATGTAAGCCTCTTTTAGTACCATTGGAGCAAAATGTGAAGTTGAGTGTTGACATTGGGGATGAGATAAAAGAACCTACTATGTTTAGGAGGATAGTAGGGAGTTTGATTTACATGATTATTACAAGGCCAGACTTGAGCTATGCTGTTGGCCTTGTTAGTCAGTTTATATAGATGCCTAGAAAGCTTCACTTGGATGCAGTTAGACGTATATTGAGGTATGTGAAGTCCACTTTACATTATGGACTTTTTTATGAGGCAGGCAAGGATGTACAGGTCTTTGGATACATAGATGCAGATTGGGCTGATAACATGTTAGACAGAAGATCTATAAGTGGATTCATGTTTTCCCTTGGTAGTTCAGCAGTTACATGGAGTAGCAAAAAGCAACTTACAATTGCTTTATCGAGTACAGAGGCTGAGTATCAAGGTGCTGCTATGGTAGCATGTGAGGTGGCATGGCTGCAAAAGTTATTAGGTGATTTGGACGTGCAGAGAGATGGTCCAGTTGTCATTCATTGTGACAACATGAGCATCATACATCTAGCTAGGAATCTAGTGTTCCATGCTAGGACAAAACACATTGAGGTGCACTACCACTTTGTGAGAGAGAAGGTATTTGCAGGAGAGATTGACTTGGTATATGTCAGCACATAGGATCAGATAGCTGACATTTTCACAAAGGCATTGGGTGCATAGAAGCTTCGAAAGTTCCAAAGCTTACTTAGAGTTGCAAAGATAGAATTGAGCTTGAGGGGGAGTGTTGAGATGGCAAGCTCAACACGTGCGGACATTGATAATAGACTGCCTAGCTAGATGAGTCCGCACGTCTACACTTAGCACATTGGTGGTCATTATGATACTCACATGGCCACTGACTTATCACTTATTATATTTAGTTTATTACACCTACCCATAGCTGGCAAAGATATAACGCTAGTTGATTAGTGTAGTCGGTTATGCACTGTTTTACTTAGAAGGCTACTTTCCTTTATGTTGTATCTTATCTATACTTTGTGTACATTGTATAGTGTGTGAAAGAAGAAGAAAAATTAGCAAGAAAACGTTTTGGCCTCCATCTCTCTTCTTATGTTCTTGAGTGAGCTTCCTCTTGTGTATACAGTGTGTGTTTGGTGCATTAACTCAAGCAAATTCCCCCATCATGCGATTCTTGACACTCTTTGCATGCTCCTAGTCATCATGCGGATTGGCACTGAGGGCTCTTCTCAGATCTTGCCGACTACTTTAATAGCTTGCTTATATTCCTTGTTGTCCGAGAACGAGAGGTCGATTGTAGCAAAGACATGCATCCAATGCCGCTCATCCTTAGGACAGGGGATATACTTAGTCAATGGCCCGTAAGATTTTCTATTTTGGCCGTCACCCTTTAGCATAGTGGAGATGGCATCTAGGTCAATTAGTGTGGTCTTCTAGGTGTCCATCTTTACTCTTACGGCTTCCATCTAAAGATTGTTGCCCTAGTCTTCTATGACTCTCGCATTGCACATTTAGGGTCGGCCTAGCAAGATGTCATAGTCCACTGCCTTCATGACTATAAAATCAATCGAGAATTGGACTTCTACGATCTTGATTGGGGAATTCTTTAATACGCCAAATGGCTTCACTTTCATCTCGTTAGCTAGTGTGATGTTAAATTGGGTTGTCTCGATTGGTGGGTTACCCCAGGTTTGGAGCACTACATGACTCGGCACATTGACTCCCACTCCCGTGTTTACAATTCCTTTCCTTGTGGTATCGCCTAGAGCTAAGATTGGCAAGACAACATGCATTTCAATGCCCTCCCAAAAAACATTGATGTGTAAGGATTTTGGCATTGAGTGTAGTGTCAGAATCGATATCTATGTCTCTACATCATGCTGGTGCGAGTCAGCAGTAGCTTGCTCCATTGACCCTTCAACGCATTGTTTCAGCTCTTGCTACAGTGGGGCAGATGTTACCTAAGTAGATCTCCTACGCTTAACATCATGAGGGGGGTCACTAGTGAGGTGAGGAGATTGCTAGCCACTTGCCACTCTCCTGTCCCTACGTTTCTTGGCCAATAGCCTTGACTAATTCGCTAGCCCGTAGTGTAGGCTTTGTCCATGCGGCATTGCTTGTGGTGTAGTTGCATCTCTCAATTTTGGTCCTGGAGGTGACACTGGTGTGATCATGCTTGAAAGATCATCGATCTCGTCCTCCAATATGGGCTTAGCGTCTACTAGGTGTTATTGGGCTTCTTTCACCCACTCCTTCACCTTTTCGATGGCTTTGAGTTGGTGCTTTGGGTTGGGGTACTCCTCGACTTCGCACTTTCCTTCTCAGCCGTCCTTGGGGCTGACGTTTCTACTTCTGCATCTGTCACTTTCTTTCCCATAGGCAGCATTGTAGCACTTTTTTTTCAGTGTGACCTTTGCGTCTAGTTTCTTATTTTTCTCCTACGACTCTTCTTTTTGATTGAGGCTGTGTCTAAGTTGCTAGGCCTTGGAAATAATATGCCAACTTGTTTTGCCTGTGCGTGAGTCATGACATGCAATAGGATGGGCATGGCCTCCCCATCGAGTGTCTCGACATTGAACAACCCCAATGGGGTTGATGACTCGCTTGCCAAGTTAGAGGATGGCTTTCGTCTAGGGAAATTAACAAAGAGGTGTGTGATTCCTCATTCAGCGCATTTCTAATCAGCCTTGTCTCGATTTTCTTGCTCCCTTTCTAAGTAGTGTGAAGAGATATGCCCTGGGTGATCGCAAGTCTAGCATGTGATTGGCTCTTGGGTTTGCCCTCCTAAGCCTCTACCTCTTCCTTTACCTAACACCATCACTGGTACTGGTCGGTAGTCCATAATGGCTGCATTGCCTTCTTGGTCATATGAGACGTAAGGGTGCACATAAGGCTCTTTGTCATTCGGCTCCTTCATGTAGTGGGCTGGAGCGTCACTTGGAGGATGGGCCACGTAGGGTCCAGGTGGTCTAGGTATGCCCATAGGGTTTATCTCCATCCTAGGAATAATTGGCTTGGTGTCATTGGGTGCCGAGAGAGCCAATGGGGCTCCCCTTCTGAAGAAGTTTGGTGGCCTATTCGCTAGGTATGGTTGATTATATGGTTGTGAGTGCGGGAGTCTCCTTGACAATTTGTAGTGCATGGCATCGTGGCCAAACCTACCACAATTGGAAAATTTCGGGATCAAGGATCTTGACACTTAGCTGGCAAGTGTTTTCTGCCACAATACACGCATTGGACGTGAGGGCGTATTGGTTGCCTCATCATCTCTTGTAATCTAGCTAGCTCCATCTTCACCTCCACTAGCTCTTGGCTTGAGTTAATGCCCTTTCCTTTATCCTGAGTACTTGGGCTTGATCTTTCGCTTGTCGTCGAAGCTCTCTCAGAATTCCTAGAGGTAGTCTCCTCTTGATTCAAGCTTCCGAAACTTCTCTCCTTGAGCTGGTCATCCACTCTAATGGCCTCTTCAAAGACCCTAGCCAATGTGTCTTGTTGTAAGCTTGAGTTGCTTGCCAAGGCCTAGTAGAGCTTTTTGCTTCGTATTCCATTAATGAATACTATGGACACTGCTCTCTCGGTTGGTTGCTTGCCCGTTGGGATTCTCTTGAAGAGACTCCTCATGTGGGTCATGTAATCCTAGATATCTTCCTTGTCTCTCTACTTCACATTCATCAACCGCACTAGCAGGTTATTGGAGTAGCCTAGCTCAGAAAATCTCTTAATGAAGAGATTTTTAAGGCCGTTGAAGTTGGCTTGCTTAGCAACATCTAGACTTGTGTACCAAGTCCTTCCCTTATTGCCTAAGCATAGAACGAATGCTTGCGAGTGTTGGGTGGGATCGATGAGGCCGTTGGCCTTGCAAACTTTCTCGAACTGCTCCACAAAGCTATATGGATCATCATTCGGATGGTATTTATCTGGCTATTTTGTGACAACGGGGATCTTTGATTGGCTTTTGGAGCCTTGGTTAACTCCTAGTCCTGCGAGTAGCGATGTTGCTAGTGTTGTGGCACTCTGTTCTGCTGGCGTGTTATCTAGCAATCACTTCGTCAGAAGCTTTCTTAGCGGGAGGTCTCCTTCTAGCGCTCTTTCTCTCTATATGTCTAACCTTGTTCGATTTTTGCTTGCTAGAGCTAGCACTTGCTGGATCTCTCACATTTCCATGTTCTGGCATAAGCTCCTAGTTTGTTGATCTTGGTTATAAGCCATTATGCCCTACAAAGCCTTGTGTGCTAGCTTTCATTCCTCTTCAAGATTTGCTATGATAGCCTCCATGGGTCGGCCATGGTGGTCTAGCTGAGTTGGCATCATATTCATTCACCATTTGCTGTATCTTCTTTGGAAACTTGCCAAATCAAGCTCCTCGTTGCGTCCACATCTAAGCTGGTCTCTACCATATCTGCGGTCTCATGCTCCACCAGGGTTGTTGATGAGATTGATTAGGTCGGGTAGATCCACTTCTCTGATGGAGTCTATCCTTGCTACACTTGGCTTCTCTGTCGTGTTTTCAGTTGGGTTCTATGCTTGGGGTTTCAATCACCTAGCTATGTCTTCGGGTCTTAGCTATGTCTTCGAGTCTTCTCCTACTGGTGGGTTCCTTTAGGTTATTACGTCTGAGTGGGTTCCTTGTTAATTGCAAGCAATAGTCACTTAGTGTCTCTATGTGTGTGTACTCTTTTTCGTGCACTATGCGCAATCAAGCTTTCGGCTTTTCTTAAGTGTACTTCATGTGTTGGAAAACCGCATGAGCGCGAAGGCAGGACGACCATTCAGCTTCTACATTCCTATTTGTGTTCATGGCATGATGGGTCTTTAAGCTCGGTTCCTAGCCTCTCTTGCGGCTTGCTAGGGTCAGGGTCAATTTAGGGTCCGTTGGTCAGCCTACAGCTCTAAGCAAATCGAATTGCCACTCGGTGTGTCAGCACTATTCCCGACTGTTCAGCTACAATTTCTAGGTCTAGAACTACATGTAAGGCGTTTAGTGAATTCTCTTGGTGCGGGCCGCGCTCCATGTCATCCAAGATGTGTCAAATTTCCCAAATTTGTCAGTCTATGTGTGTCCGATTGTGTAGGGTCTGATTCTGGTAAATCACATGTCTGATTTACCAGTGGTCTGGGTCCAATTCAAGTATGTCCGATTGTCAAAACCAGACAGGGTCTATCCGATTGTCAAAATCAGCCACCCTTGCACTGCCGGCCGTTTCCCTTCTTGCTGTTCGATTTCCTCTTGGGCCACCTCTTTTAGGTCTTGAATTTGCGCTTTTCCACTTTTTTCTCACTTTCTTCTTGTGCTGAGGTTAACATGCACCTAGTCCACCTAGCGATCACCCTAGCACACATTGCATTTGCACATGACCACCTAGCTGTAACTCATTCACATGAAAATGCATCACAAGGCACTAGTGCACCTCTTCACAAATAGAACCTAGTTACAGACTTACACAAAGTGCACTTGTGCATTACCTACACCTACTACATTTGTGCACTAGAGGCCCACCTAGATACACCTTATGCTTAAGCACCTCTTACTCCTACCGTGCACATACCTTGGTATATCACATAGGCTAAGCCCAAATCCACGTGCACTAGGCATATCCTAGCACACATAGCACACACATGCACTAGGAGTGCTCTATCATTACACCCACATACATTGCATTAGTGTAATACAAGTAGGTGCAAACATCACCAATACCTCTAGCATATAATATTAAGCACTTTACTTGTTTGCCTAGTGTTGTCTTTTGGGATTCAAACCCTAGGGCACACATTGTCAACTCTAAAACATCTTCTAGTGCACCACCATAATCCCTTAAGGCACTAACTTAGTGCATTAGCACATAACACTAATATGCAACATCTAAGAAATACGTACACTAGGATAGCATACCTATTCATTGCACATATGCACTAGTGCATCATTTCAACCACTTGTATATAAGAACTAGTACACACCTAGTATGCATGTGTCATATAAGCATGCATGTGAAGGCAATCCCATAGTGGATTACTATCACGCATGTATATATAACTCTACTCTCAATTCTTTGGAATGGTCCATTTTGTACGAGTGGACACTTTAGATATTAAAAATAGAGATTGTACATGACATTCATAGCTCATTGAGACTCATGAGAGCTTCAAGATCAGTGGATCTTTCATGTTTTGTACCAATTTATGTTTTTGTATATATCTTCAAAAGCACTAATAAGCATCAATGTCCTTCCATGTTCATTTGTAAGGACTTAACCCCACCTATCGAGGGTTTCCTAGGAACACTATTTCCATTTTTGGATCTTTGAGGATTTGCCTCAATCACATACACCTTTTCATCTCACATTCACAGTGTATATGACTAGGGCACATAGGTTAGATTGCACCATTGCATGTGCAAACATTGCTATATGTAGGTAAGCTTAGAGGATCAAAAATTGAGCCAAAACTTGCAACATGAGTAGCCATAGACCCAAAACCCGAACTACAAGGAGCTGAGGGAAGAAAAAGCTAGAATATGACAAGCTCGATATACCAGAAGCTCAAAAGTCGAGAAACGTAAAAGGTGCCATAATCCCTACTATCATTGTTGACTTATGGTTAGCTTATTTAAAGTGTTGCAAGATCCACATGTTTGAATAGAAAAGAAAGTCTGCTTGTGCACTATGCGCTTGTATGTAATTGAAATCAAGAAAGGTGTACCCTTTACTTAGGATAGTCAACAATTTTTTCTTTTGAAAAACCATAACAAGACATATATGGAAATAGGAACAACTCAAAGAGCCAACTACAGTTGAGCATCAAAAGGGGACTTAAAGCCTTCAACTATTGTCTTCTTCAAAGAATTCCTTGCCCTCATCAAAAGTAGAAACCCTAGTGACAACAAGAAAGTCCTGGACGACCTCCCAACTATCATAAATTCTTCTCACCTCACTATGGAATCACACCTCTCCACACAATGACCCCAAAATTCATGGAGCTAAATGACAAAGGTATAAAATGATTAGTAGACATTATGGGGAGTGAGATGATTAAGTGCTCTAATATCACCATAGCTAAATCCAATAGCACTCTAGGACTAGAACAAGGAGCCCTTAATTCTTCAAATGATAGACACTTGGAAAGGGAACTCATGCTTAAAAATGCTAAACTTCTTCTCCACATCCACAACACAAAAATTCAATTATAATGTAGAATGCAAAATATATGTACCCAATTCAAACAAACCCCAAATGCTATGGAGTGATCTCATGATTTACTCCAAAACCCCCCATCCCACATCCATGCAAGCTCAATGCTTGCTTGGATTGCCATTAGCCACCCCATGTGGCTTGCTACTATCCAAAGCAACAAGCCCGTAACCCTGATGCATTGAGTGCAACTACAGTCGCATGCATGATGAATGCCTTGAACACAAGGCACTTACTAGCAATCTACCTACACCTAATATCTCCACACTCATGGTTAAGGCTATCACCATAGACCTAGAAGATGATAACCTCATCCCACCTACTCAAATTAGTTGTGAAAAGAGAGCATGTAAATTGACAAAGGAGTTGATTACAATATTCTCACGTGTAATGCTTAGACTCACACAGGACAACCTGTACTTGTGCCAACCAATACCATTGTCAAACTATATGGGAGAACCCCATACTCTGTCCTAGGCAAAAAATACACGGTCCTAGTGACCCTAGCAACTAAAAACTTGGTAACTATATTCTATGTGCTTCCTAATAGAGAAGATGCCAGAAAGGAAATCCTACTTACAAGACCTTTCGAGCATGCAACTAAGTGCGATGTAGACTATGAAGCACATTGAATACATTTGACCCTACTTGGTATTAAGATAATTACAATTTTTAGTACATGCAACCTTGCTATTGCTTAAGATAAGGGCAAGTAACCAATCTCTGAGCTTGATAGTAGAAACCCTAGAGAAAAGAGTCAAGCAATTCTTAGGGAAATCTTGAAGGCACAAGAACAAAAGTGGATTCCCATTAGCACACAGTTCCCCAGTCCTAGTGCAAAGGTCAACATACCTAAGTAGTTCTCAATGCTACTAGAAATAGATCCCCCACAAAAAGAGACAATGATAATAGAGATACCACCATAAATGCCGACTGGGAGTTACCAGAATGCCATGATGGGTTCCCAAAGTGTTGCTACTACGTACTCAAAGGTATTACATGGAAATAGAATGGAAAGGAAAAGGACAAGTGCCTTTGAGCACAAATGATATTATAGCCACAATTTAGCAACTAAAATTGGCCATCAACTAATGACAATACTTGAGGAAAGGAAAGCTCTTTGGACCTCCCTATTGACCCTACATATGTTGCTCCTACATTCTTATGAGTGCTATCAAATGTCCATGGCTTTGAGCTTTCAGCCAATCCATGGCTTGTTCCCCAAAATGAAAATCAAACAATGCCTGCCTGCCTTAAGGAATTGAGTGATAAAGTCACATTCCTTGTTCATGTCTATGCCTAGTTTGATATTGGAATCCTACTTGAGGAATTTGAGGAATTCTTAGCATATCCACTATCTTTGGAAGAGCAGGAATACCTTAACGAGCAATATGGTGACCACCTAGATTACCTTCTAAGAATCATCCTTGCTAAGGAAGTTAAGGAATGCCATTTATTCCTCACATTCCGTAATGCATTGTGCCCCTGAACCATGGAGGAAATATCAACACTAGAATAGAAAGGAGAGGATGAAAGCTCTTTCAAATAAGTATGGTACACTATGAGAACCTCAATGATTGAACTTGGAAGTCAACTCATGACCATTTCAGAGCAAATATGTGCCATATGGAAATCCCAAATCGACCCAACATACATAGCTGTAACTCCCTTTGTGTACTTGCCATTGTATAAGGAGTCACATTAGGACCACTCTTAGACCTTTCTTTGCTTTTGATAAAATCCTCATAAGCGAAGAGCTCCACGTTGAGAGTAGATTAAATCAATAAGGTGTGATGCTTGATATTGCACCATATCTGACCCTAATTGCAAATTCACAGCTATACTCCAATATAATCACGACTTCTATCAATGGCTCACACATTGGTAGAGTAACCTTGTACCATAATCCACACCACTTGTATAATATAATTTTGGACATAACAACATTCATATTTATGTAAATGTAAAAAAATAAAAAATAACCAAAAAATAAGAAATATAAAAAAATCCATATAGTACCCATGCAATGCTTAGAAGCATTACAACATTTTTTGTGCGCCCCATGCGCGACATGTCATAATGATTATCCAAATCATTATGTGTACACCAATATTTATTTGAACATCGATGATTTTTAAGGATAAATCAAATCACTTATGAGGTACTTCCTTCCAAGTCAAAGGGGGCTTTGAGTGAATTAGCTTGCTACCATATAAGACATAGCTTGCCACTAACTTAAAAGAGTGATCAATGTTCGTATGTTGATTTCATAAGAATTAACTTCACTAAAGCATAGGAATTGAATTCACTAAAGTATTAGTTCAATATCTAAAACCATATGTGCTTGTCCTTTATGGAAAGAAAACTCACTATGCTTAAACTTCTTGTAGTTACTAGTTAGGAGGCACTAAGTACACACTTACACAACATAAAAGTTGAAACCGCTCAAACTTCGAGACAAGAAGGAAAAACAGAGTGTTTGATCCCCATAATAGTAAAAAGAAGCTCCTCCATCTTGCTCTCAAGTAAGAAACAAGGACATGGAAGAAGTAGAGGTCAACTATAAACTCCTTGAGCATAAATTTACACATTGAATCATGTTAAGGATAACATTTTGTCTTACATGCCACCTTGGAGAAGACTTCTCAAACAATGGGACATCAATTATAGTACTCAACATTTACTTATGACTGCAATTTTAGTGATTCAAAAGTTGTTTTGCAGGTTATAAGATGCATTGGTAATGCCAAAAATTTAATTTTGCTCCAAAATTTTGCTTTATACTTAAAAAAAGCTTTTAAAGAATAAGTCGTGCTAATAGAATCTATTGGAAGCCAAAAAATTTCAAAGAAAGATACCACATGCCTTTTTAGTGTTTTACTAATGTTGATGTTGATACATCATTCTTATGAATATTGATAAGAATGTGAAAAATTTCCTAAATGCTAAAATTATATTAGAACGAACATTATGTAAGCAAAAACATTCTCATTAAAGATGAGTAAATCCTTGTTGTTGAGAATATAATATAGATTCGATCAATTGAGTCTCTCGTGTTGTGACTTTATACTTCATATAAAAATAATTCAAATTCAAACATAAATACATATTGAGTTCCATGCACTTAAACTATGTGAGTGTTTGACAATACACTTTGCCCTCCTATCCTCTATGAAGGGGGTAATTGGTCTAAAATGTCAAGTTCTAATGATGTGGTGGCATAGATTGGGTGCAAAAACTTGATTCGTCACCCTCTCTGTTAGTGTCATTTCAAATTCATCCTCTGTCTCCTCACGTTAGCCATTGAAAGAAGGTGGAGTCCACACTTGGAGCAAAGATGCTAGTTGATTGTTCATTTTCTAATTGATGTGCCTCCACCCCAAAGTTGTTGAATTGTGTCTGGAGTGACTTTCAGACAATAGTAAGGTTGGTTACACTTTCTAAGTCCCCTGGCTACTCACCTCAAAAAATTTAAAACATGGGTGCCATATGTTTACCTACCAAAATGCCCACACAATAAGAAAAAGGTGTTAATGGCTTGGAAGTCAGTCCAATTCCAGTGTGATGGTGGGTTTTCAAAACACAATAATTGTTTATTTTTTTTCAATGAGAAGATTTGTTGGCTTTATTTGTCTTGGGTGGGGCTAATGTAGTTGGGCAAGGTGTGTCGCTTATCCAAATCTATTTAGAACCCAGAAGACATGGAGCCTATTTCTGTTTGCCACATGGTGTCGTGTTCTTGTACTTTTATGTTGGGTGTAGGGGTTTTCTCCAACCAAAGTCTTCTATTTAAAAAAGCACACAAGTACTTGTAGATTAGGATCCTATTATAGAGGCTACATTCAAACTCACACACCCATCCAAGCTCGTAATCATGAGCTCTAACTAGTTGTGCTATGTTAAGATCCCCATGATCTAAATAGCAAGTATTTGCATTGGTCCTCACTCCACAGGAGTAGCAAGTCTTTAACATATAATTGGAGAGTATCAAGTCTTGAACATTTAATCCAATTATAGCTTTAAAGCCATTTGAGGATATGTAGAGTGGGTGCTTGGGTATAATCTTGTAAGTGAGGTGAATTATTGGAAGAGACTTGAGAGGAATAAAATCAAGGAATAAATTCAAAGAGAGGATGGGCGTAAGGGAAAAGCTAGCTCTCTCTCTCTCTCTCTCTCTCTGTGTTTGTCTGTCTGTCTGTCTGTCTCTCTTATACACACACACAAGCTCTCTCTCTCTCTCTCTCTCTCTCTCTCTCTCATACACATACAGAGGAGGGGATAGCGCCTTAATAACGATAATGGCAACCCGCCGGCATGAGCCCAACCCCAATCACGCCGTCTTGATACTCATAATCCTTGTGGGCATGCTGATAGTGCCTGGACTTATCACCCCCGAGGAGTACTTGGGATCGGTGGTGCCTCCTTCTCTGATGGTGCAGGAGCTGCACCCGCTGCTGCTCCTGTGCCCTGTGCTCTTGCTGCTGGCCATTCGATGCATCCGATTAAATGGCAGAAAACCCTCCTCATCTGCTCATTCATCATCGGTGGGATATTCAGTCGTCGTTCCTCCTCCGCTGGCCTTGGCGACCAGCCTCGTCGTGGGTATGCTCGCCATCGACTTCTTCCTTCACTCTCACTCTAACAACCTCCAGGAGGATGAGTAGCTTATGCCTCCTGATCACCGCATGCATATACTTCATCAGAACACACACACACACACACACACACACACACACACACACACTCTCTCTCTCTCTCTCTCTCTCTCTCTCTCTCTCTTCTTTGTGTATGTACTAGGCCCTCCGCACCTAGACCTGCCCCGGCGCGAAGGGCGGGTGCGATTTTCACGGCGAGGGCGGGTGCTGGACGCGTAGCACCCGCCCCCGCGTTTCTTTGTGGGGAGGTTGGGGGCTGCCACGTGGCACCCGCCCCCACCTCCCCTTAACTAATAGTAAAGATGTGTGTGTCTCTCTCTTTTTATCTGACGGGATTCATCCCATCCGCCTATAACGATATGCCCAAATTTACTTAGCCTAAAATGTGCTTGCCTTTATGCTTACAAAAAAATTAAAGAAAGTAGACATATATGCATTCTAAATTTGAAAGGTCCATGAACCACATGCATCTCCCATAGTATTTTGGTATCATGTACACATATTATTTCAAATGTAGTGAAATAGGACCATGTACCCTACACTAGGGGAGAGGATGTTTGGTTGTCTCTTGGACACCTTTTATCATTAGCAATACCATTCAAACTCTGTAGGATTCATAGACTTAGCTAGTTAGGTAAATTCCGAGTCAACCTCACAATAGAACATTATAGCCTTGATCCACTAGGATCGATCCAAGGAACCTATGACCTAACAATCTCTATTAACAATCTAGTGCATAGCCAATAAGGATTGCTTCGCAATTCATCAAAGTTGAGAGTAGAGTATTATCACACTTGGTCATGGAATCAAAATAGCTTGGCTTTGGATGCTTGGGAAGAGATCTTGATACATAGTTAATATATGCAAGCATAAGGCGTGCTTAAGTAAAGGGAAACTGAAGCAGGTGGTCTACTTGTTGCAAGGAGAGGGTTTAAGCAAGGGACTCAAGATGGAGCCTTAAGTAGAGGCTTTGCTTATGTCTATCAAAAATCAAGAAAAAGAATATATTGATTTATCTGTGATCTGCAATTTAATCTATGAAGAATGTGGAGGCCCAAAATGCATTACTTGATTTTTCATGCAATCTAGGAGCAAAAACAACCCATTAGAAGAAGAGGGTCCCACTTTTCACAACTTATACTCTATTTTGGGGCCTATTTATTTATACAAAACCTTTCTATAAAGTTTTAATCTTAACTATTTACAATCTATTCACACACTCCAAGGATCCCAGATTGTTCTTAAACTTCAAATTGTTCAAAGATTTTGATGGATTTTTCAACTTGGAGGATTTCCCATATTGATCTATGGTCACTTTGTAGAGATTATGCAAGCTAAATTTGATTTGTCAAGATATTTTACATGTCTTTAATCTTTGAAGCTAGTTGTTTTATGCTTATTAAAAGATAAGTAGAACACTTGGATTATAGCTTGTAGAAACTTCATACGCTTTGGGAATGTGAAAATATCATTTTCATGTTAGTTATATACTAGTTTGATATTTAGAAGACCATTGTTTGGCTTTGCAAGACGCTCTATTTGTAATCCATCGGTCTATTTTGAGCTTGCAATTGGGCATAACTTGTAAATATCTTGATGAAACAAACTCAAAAAAGCAAGTTGTATAAGGTGAGAAAAAGCAAAAACTCAAAAAGGATGCTTTTAATGTATTTTGAGTACAAAAGCTTAATCCAATATTACAAATGCATGCATGAGGGAGGTATTCACCCATACATGGGGGAAGATTGTACCCATTCTTGTGTTGTGTAAGTTTTGGGATTCTCTTCTCTTATGCCGTTTTTTCTTTTCTTATTTTTCTCTCAATTATTGGCAATTGTATGGTGAAGGCAAGCAGCATTGGTATTAGAGTAAGGAGATTGGTTTGTGCATCAATATCAAGGAGGAGCCATCATCTATGCTTTGACTCTACATCATTTTCATAATCACATATCTCTCTTTTATGTGTTGGTTAAAGACTATATCCCAAGGATTTGAAATCAAAACCTCCTGCCAACGTTACCTTTATTGCATCTTCATAATTCCTTCAAAGAGGTTACTATCAAAGGCTTTTTTGTTTGGTTTTAATCCAAAAACCACATGGACACTAGCAAAACCACATTTCTTGGTGGTTTTGCTAACTAAGGTGATTTTAAGAAAGAGGAAGAGAGGCATTGATTTGCTGCCGAACTGATTAGCTCATACTGCCTAGCCAGTCTCAAAACCATTTTCACAAATCCTTCTTCTAATAATACCACCTTAGCCAATAGATGGCTGCTTCCATCTTATCCAAACAAGCCATTGAAATCTCCATGCCACAAGCTTTTCAAAAGCTTGAAAGCTTTTCAACGGTGGGTAGCCAATTTATTTGAAAGGGGAGGGGGACATTAAATTAACCCTCTTTCCACATAAGTCTTATTCTTTTTATGGCCTTGCTATCCACATTAAAGGATGTTTCTACACAGTAGTATTCCTAGCTTGGTTTTGGTATATGTGAATATATTTTTAAGCCTATGTTCCTACACAAGAGAGCTTCTGAATATTTTCTATTTATATGTAGAGAAATACACTACTCAATGCTTATGCATGCACGCGACATTTATTATTGTGGGTTCTTCAAAGGCTTATTTACATACAAGGTGTTCTATTCAAGGATATTTCTTATATGCACTGAATTACTTCTATTATTTTGGGTCCCTCCAACACTGACGAAGTTAATATGGAGAATATGGAATCACCTCTTCTAAAAATTTCATTGCAATAAGAAATCGATCTTCTTCAACATAATTTGAATGTTGTCATACAAGAGCTTTACAAGCAAGAATGCCAACAAAATTCACTTGACCAATTGAAAATATGGATTGAATTTCAAGAAAAAGTATATTTTTTTCTACCCTAGTTCCATCTTCAAGCAAGGTGTAATTGGTCTAATTTATATTGGCAAGAAGGTGATATTGTTTCTACCTATATCGAATGATTCTGGAAAATGCTTTTGCTATTATGCATGCTTAAGGAAGTTCTTGAGAGCACACCATAACACAAATATAAAGATGGTCTTTAATCTGACATCCAAACTAAACTAAATTCTCTCAAACCTACTTCTTTTCATGAAGCTATTTCTTATGCCCATGATATTGAGAAAGAAATTCAATCTTTTGAAGAGATGTTTCTTGGTTAACAATCCAATACACCTCATTCCTTCAACAATAATTGTACCTCAAAGAGACCTTTTGTGCCTTATCGTCATAACTCTTTTTCATCTAACGGGTCTTCCAATTTCCAACCAAGAATGGACAATATGCAAAGGTACCTAAACAATAATCCCAACAACAAGGCAAGGCATCAAGTGGAAAATCTTAATGTTCAAAATAAAAAGGCTAAATTTACTCATCGTTGTGGAAATTTTGGACACTATCGAGTGGATTGTCGAGTTCCATTACCACCCAACAATAACCAAAACACCAGTCAATTATACAATATTAAAGAGGAACTTAAGTAAACTCTTGATTGGACTAGTGACACACTACAATAAGAAGCAATGAACTGAAGGAATCTTTACATGCTTTACTAAAGATAAAAGGCTATGGGTATGATTCAGATGTGACTATTTTGTATAATGACGGTAGTTCTCATGCTTTTATTTTAAAAATATCGGTTAGGAGGTTCAAAACTAGTCCTTCATTGTACAAGGTTAAATATGCTTTTCAAGGCATTAGATACAATGAAAATGAGAAATTAAGAGATTACAAATTTCTATGGGTAAATACAAAGAGAAATGTGATTTCTTAGTTGCACCTCTTTAATCATCAGACATTATCCTTGGTATACCTTTCAAACATTAATTCAATCCTAACATTGATTACCATACTCATACAATAATGTTTGAATTTCGAGAATAAATGATCTCTTTGATTAGCGAGCCTGAATTTGAATTGTTTCCATTGATTAGTCATACACAAGCTGAGCGAGCACTTAGAAAGCAACAAAATACATGCATGATTTTTGAGTCTGAAGTTAAAAAGCTTGAGTCTTTTGCATTGTCATCCACACAAAAAAAGTTTTTAGACTCATATAAACATTGTTGTGCATCTGGATAGTTTGATCATTATGAATTTATTGGTATGTCTTTTGGTCTTACTAATGCGCCAACTACATTTGCCCAAATGATGAATTGATTTTTTTGGGATTATCAAGGTTTTGCAATCATTTTCTTTGATGATATACTTATCTTTAGGAAATCAAAAGAGGAGCATAAGAAACATCTTTGCATCGTATTTGATTTACTGCATAAAAAATGCTTGTATGCAAATCCTTATTTTTTGAGCATCAAATTGAATGTTTAGGTCATATAATTTCTATTGAACGTATCATTGTTGATCCTAAGAAAATTTAGACTATAAAAGACTGGCATAATCCTAAGAGTATACATGAAGTTTGATCTTTCCTAGGATTAGTCGGGTTTTAGAGAAAATTAGTTAGGAAAGTTTTCCTAATTGCTTTGCCTTTGACCATGTTGTTGAGTAAGAATATTGTTTTTTATTGGGGCCCTAGTTAGAAAAAAACTTTTGATACTTTGAAATACCTTTTGACCCATACACTTATTCTTTAGTTACCTAATTTCTCCTAGTTTTTCTTTCTAGTTGTCACTAATGCTAGTGGTTTAGGCATAGGTGCTATCCAAATGTAAATCAACCATCCTATTGCATGTGAAAGTAGTAAACTAAAGCCTTTTAAACAAAATTATAGTACATATGATAAATAATTATTAGCTATTGTTCATGCTTGGATATTTGGAAACACTACATCATGGGGTCTAATGTTCTTATAAAAACTAACCAATAGGCCATAAACATTTGTTGAACCAATCCTTAATTTCTCACTAAATACATTAAATGGGCTTCATTTATTTAAAATTTTCACCATATGATCCCATACTAGCCAAATCATGTTGTTGCTTGCAGATGCATGATTAAGTTGTAGCCCACACAAAAGTATTGCATCATATCACTTGCTTGGATTTGATAAAATCAAAAGTATGTATTTTAATCATGTTTTTAATGTTGAAATTCAAACCTTTGATGCCATTATTCTTATGTATGTTTCAGATCTAGATTTCTCTTTTATTTGGAAAAGATTTCAGAATACTAACACCATTGTCTTTGATAAATATCCTTATATAAATAGATTTTTATATTATCAAAGAAGGTTATGTCTTATCATATCTTTTAGAACTATTACTATGATCGAAATTCATCCTACATATATGGGACATAGAGGTATTCAATCTATGATAGTTGCATTCAAAGAGTATTTTTATTAGCATAGCATGAAGCATGACATGGCAAAATTTGTGTTTGAATGCATTGTGTGTCAATGAATTAAGTGCCACCACAAGAAAACATATGGTTTGTTTATGCCTTCATCAATTCTTAAGGAAAAAATATCTAGACTTTATCACTAGTCTTTCTACTACATTCTCCCACCATGATATAATTTGAATAATTGTGGATAGATTTAGTAAACATGGCTATTTCATTCCTTATAAAAAGACTATTTGCTCCATAACGTGCTAAATTTTCTATTAACACCATATTTCCTCATCACGGGTTTCCTCAGGTTATGTTATCCAATCGTGATGGCTGATTCTATAATCATTTATGGGTAGCTCTCTTTAAAAATTTGGGTTCTAAGATGGGTTTTATTTTAGCTTTTCATCTTGAGAGTAATGGCCAGATTGAAGCAACTAGTAGTACAATACTTGATCTTCTTAGATCTTAAACTATTGACCTAGACTATTGACCGACCACCTAGTGATTGGGACCAACATCTCCTTAGTCTTCAATTCGCTTACAATACCACCCCACATTTTGCTATTGGCAAAGGTTCTTTTGAAGTGGTTTATGGGAAGGAATTACTGATTCCTATAACGACCATTACTACTACAGATGTTCTAGTTGTTGATTCTTTGCCTACTGACCATATATAAATTTTAGACAAAGTCATAAAAAAGAATAAGCAATCCCAATTGAAGTATACAACTCAAGCTAATAAAAAGTGCAAGGCTATTAAATTTCAAGATAATGATTTATTTTGGTTGAGAATTGAAAAGAGAAGGTTATGATCCATTGAAAGAGAAGGTTACGATCCATTGAAAGGCATATTAAAATGAAGTTAGCACCACTGAGGTATTATGGTCCATTTCAAATTGTTCACGAGATTAATGAGAATGCATTTAGATTGGACATCCCTCCTTACTTGCAAATATATAATTCTTTTCACATTAGTCTGTTGAAACCATTTAAGGAAGCACCTCCAATTACTCCTATAGTTGATGACCCACCTTTCTCAAAGATCGATACTAAAATTTTAGGTCCTGAAATTTTTGAGCATGACTAGATAACTGCTAGAACAAGAAATCAATACTATAGGTATTTTGTCTTTAGCAAGTCATAACCACTTACCAAAGCATTTTTGGAGTTTCTTGGCCAAAAGAAGGACTACATGGAGTAGGTAACAACTAAATGAGTCACGACTTTTAAGCAAAAGGTTTCATCTTTACTTTCTCACACTCTGCTTCAAGATTCCATGGAAGATTTTTCTTCTATTTCTCTCCCATAGCTTTCCCTTCTCTAATGGCCACTCAAGCTTGACTCCTTGGCGCATTT
Source organism: Lygodium microphyllum (assembly GCF_053477565.2). NCBI lineage: Eukaryota > Viridiplantae > Streptophyta > Polypodiopsida > Schizaeales > Lygodiaceae > Lygodium > Lygodium microphyllum. Next base: position 23,306,175 of record NC_141158.1, on the reverse strand, counting down.
GAAGGCCATAGAGTACCATTTGTAGGGGATAAATCTACCATGTGACCGGTAGCATTCTAGCACATTTTGAGTTGTCATGAGGACAACATTTAGTGTAGGATTTGATGTATACCATGATTTTGGAGCTTTGATGACTTCTATTTCATGTTGATAGCCATGTCAAGAACTCTCTTCAAGCACTCAAGGCTTGGATACTCCTTATTAACCCTATTCTTCATTCCTTTTCCTTAAGAGACTTCATCCTTGTTGTTGGAATAAGCAGGACAACATTTCTTCAACTCAATTACGAGTGAGATTTTCAATCCTCCTAAAGCCATTCTATCAAGCTTTGTTGAACACTTGGAGCTTCTATTGCAAGCGTTAAAAGGTCCAAAACTAGATGACCATATGCAACAAGCTCTTAGGAATTGAAGTTGTGAGATCATGCAATAATGTTGCTTTGATGCTACCATTGATCAAAGGTGCTCTATGCATAAACGTGCATTGGAAGATTTAACCCCTTCAATGTTTTTTCTTATTCTTCATCCTTGGAGATATGAGATGTCATCTATGGTTGTTATTAACAAGGACAACAACCATTATTGATTAATCTACCCACTCTTCCCTTTTATTGATGGAATGCCTTGGTATTGATAATTGGAGTTTCTAGGCTCAATAGTGAAGTCTACTTTCACTTTTGATGCAAGATGGATGCATCATTCACTATTGTAAAAATAGGGCAGCCATATTCATGGTCAAATCTTCAAGAATCTTTAAGAATTATTGAATCTTTCACTATATCTTCATCCCTCCATACTCAAGGAAGATATTACTCATGGATTGACCCTTTCCCCTCTACATTGGAGTCAATTTCTTCATCCATTCTCCTTGAACAATAGGATATTTTTAGGCTTGCTTTAATGATGGTGAAATGTTGAAGAAGAGCAATCAATTTTGTCTTGGGAACACTTCTATAGCATGGATTTGCAAGCATTGATCAAGATTCTTGGATAGGGAGCATTATGGGGGTGAAAATTCTTCATCCACTGCCAACTTGATTTGGGGCATTTTATTGGAATGCAAGCATTTTGGAGCATTAAGGATTCCTAGAACAAGAGTCAACATCAGTGTGGACCACTCATTGTGTGGGATTCCATTGCAATCAATCCTCTTTATAATTGAATTGAAACTCTATCATTTGAATGTTTGATGCTTGTAAAATAGTGGCCAAAAGGGTTTCTCTCAGATTTCGATTGATTACTTATTGATCTAAAAATTGTGGATATTGATATGTTTGCTTTACCTCTAACCTTGATTTGGTTTGTTGAAAATTGGAGAGATATTATCCTTTATACAAAAGAGGTAAGTGATAAGTTAGTGAGCCACTAATTATATCGGTAATCCCTCTCATACCTCACATTAATCTCTTCAATTTCAATCCATTGCACCTCATGAAAAGATTGTAAAGGCTATTTTTAAGCTCATGTATATCAATTCTATTTGCTTAGCCTAGTATGATCCTTGCCATGTATATTTTCCACAAGGAAAAAGTGAACACTAGGTGAGTTAGTAAGTTAAAAGAGAGGTGACCCTCCCTTACTAATCATGACCCTGAAATGGTGCCCAAAGCTAGTGCAAGAGGAACTTTGCAAATTGCTGCTGATCCACAACCCATAAAATTTGCAGGTGTAGGGATTCTATTTTATTGATATTTGATTGATTAAGTGATTTAGTCAATATTTAGTAGCATACACACATTTACATGCCTTTATAGCATAATATTTTACCACCTAGGAAACCATGATTGAAAACAAGGCCAAGAATAGGTCCTATGAGTGCCAAAGCCTTTCTTGCAAGCACCTTAAGCCATTAGAGGGATAAGAGCACATTTTTCAGGTGTTAAAGCATTCCCCAAAAGGTACTATAGGCCATTACAAGTTATTTGTAGGTTATATGTAGTCTACAAGTGAAAATAGGGATAAAATAGGGCTCTAGACTATTCTAGACAAATTGCAAAAGTTGGTTCCAGAATAGGGAATAGCCATTCTAACATAAAATAGGGATTAGATTGGATAGAGGAATTTACTACGAAGATTTAGAGCTAAAAATCTATTTGTTTGGGCATTGAAGTCAAAAGATATTGACAAATTATTGACTAGAGAAGAAAGATCCAATATTGGATAACGCTCAAGAAGATCTAAGGGTATACTGTAATGATCGTGATTCTACTCATCAATAGTTGTTTAAAGATATTAAGGGCATGAATGATGGAATTCAACATTTAAGCATGAGGCTAGACACCAAGGTTTATAAGATTCTTGAATTCCAATTATGCATGGGTCTAGATACCAAATTAGATTATTTATTTACTTAGTGAAAAGTTGATTCCAACAATAGCCCCTAATGCACAAGGTTCTCCTATCCATGAAAGTCCGTCTTTGTGCCTAAGAGAATAGAGATTAATAATCAGCCTCCACATGAAGAAAGATTTGGAAATAGAAGATTTTCATATGGTTAATCTAGTGGAGCTTATAATTATTTTGGGCAACAACATTCTTCTGGTAATATTCATGCAAATGATGATTCTAATTCATATGGACAGTAAGAGCCGTATATCGATAATCACTCCTTTGGCCAACCCAAAGTTTAAGGAAACCCCCATAACCACTTTGAACTGCCATAAATGCCACCTAATTACTTTGGACAACCTAAAGCATATGGTGGGATGAATAATTCTTTTGGGCTTCCTCCCATTCCATAAGGATCTTAGAGTAATGATGTGGATAGACATTGTCTATTAGATTGCACATCCTAATTTTAACGGTGATGATCCATCCCTAATAGAATTAGAGGCCAATCAATTTAGGATTATTCTAACCAATTTCTCAACTTGTCTATGTATGTGGATGGCATTTCTGATGGAGCCAAACCTAATAAATACATTTTTGGACCTGACCTTGCCCACTCATCTGAATTTGGAGCCATATAACCCACTTTAGTCCATGTTGCAATTCAATATCTAGAGAGATATAGTCAAAAGTACAAGAGTTCTCAACCTAAAATAGAGGGTACAATTAGCATAATCGAGGACTGGACCATTTTTTGGACAACTAAAGGAAGGAATTAGGTAACATGGAAGACCACAAAATACCTATGGTGGGATACTATAGCCTACATATCAAAAGGTTTAAATTTTAAGCCTAATGTTGAAGTAAAATGGAGCAAAATGTTAGGGGTAAAGGCACATGTGGCGTAATTGCCAGTGTATCCATTACACTAACCATTACACTAATAGTACCCACACACATATATACTATCAAGTGCCCATTACTGGCACTTCATTATTTATTCTTTTAGTGACTATTGAATAAGGAAAGGCCGTCACACATTGAGACTATTGGAGTCCCCACATAGAGTGTCTCTCTCTCTTGCTCTCTTGCTCCATCCGCCATAGCTCTTGCTTATGATTGTGTGCTTCCACTCATGCTCTATCTTTTGATTAGTATCAAATCCAACCATTTGATGAGCTTCTTCATCATTTACTTTAGCCTGGATTCAAAGCTTTAACTCAAGGTTTCATGGTAGCTATTGTTTTTTCCTCTCAAGGTATGCGTTGAGTCTTTCCTTCTTCTAACTTGTTCCAGATTGCTTTCTGCTTGTTGAGGAGCTTCCCAAGGCTTAGTTGAGCCTTGTTGAGTGCTTATTAAGCTGAGAAGTAGCCATTTTATCCATTTTGAGTGAATATAGAGCATGCTGTAGAAGTCATGGATAGCTATGGCAGCTTGATAACATTGTTTTATAGTATTGTAATGATAGACTAGTAAGCATTTATTAGTGAAAAGCTTATGCCTAATGCTCATTGATGCTTTATGGGATATGCAATGAATATACTGCTATTTCTGTGGTTACATACCTTGGTTACTTCAATGGCTTATGCAATTATGAGCTTGAAGAATCTTTTGGGTTTTATGCTCCTAGCTTATGCTTCATAAATCTTGGATATTTGGATGTTGTGCACTTAATGTTTTGAGCTTGCATTGCTCATTTGGCATTTGATTTTGTCCCAATGGGAGTTACATGAAAGGTGAGAAGGATCGAAGCTTGCACTCGAGAGCTATGGCGGGAGAGCAAGAGCAAGAAAGAGAGAGACAAGAAATGGGAACTCCAACAGTCACAATGTGTGACCGGGCCTTCCTTTATTCAAACTGTCACTAAAAGAATAAAGAATAAAGTGACGGTGATGGGAGCCCGCCACCTGCAGTGTGCAGTGGTGGTGAGTGTTAGTGTAGTAATACACGGGCGGCTAGGCGGAGGCACCTTTACCCCCAGGAACCAAGACATATGAACCATGCATCATCCTGAAGGGTAAAAGATCCCAAATAGTCTCAAAAGCTCAAAGAGCATAGACCGCCTGCTCAATGGCTGTCAAGCATCCAAAGACGCTCCCACTGGCACAAAAGCCGTAAATATCAAGCAACAAAGCTCGAACAAAGCATGTACAAGCACCAGTGACAAGTGTTCAAGATCAAGCATCAATGGTACATCCCGTACATGTAGGCGGTAGAGCATTCGTATGTAGCATCAATGGTACATCTCGTACATGTAGGCGGTAGAGCATTCGTATGTAGCATCCATAAGCATGTAAGACATCAAGTACATCCCAAGATACAACTCTGGCAAGCCAATAGATAGCTCAACTAAGCTCTGGGAATCCAAGGTCAAGCCAAGACCGAGCTCCAGTAGCAATAGGCTCCAAACAATGTAACTAGCATGTAGTAATGGCATAGGCTAAGCATGTTAAGACCGGTCAGACATTAGCAACATACATGCCATAAGTACATCCAAGACATAGCATCCAAATGCTTTGCAAAGCGAGTTCAAGCTCAACCAATGATCCCGAATCAAAACCAAGCTCTATGTCGAGCCCCAAGTGTCAATACATCACCATATATGCCCGAAACATAGCCCGAAAAGCATAGGCATAAGCATACATGAGTAAAATGACTTCAGTCCAACTGTGTACAATAGTGATTTACTGTTCAAAACTGAGAATTTCAGCACCAAAATCAGCTCCAAATGGTTGCTAAACAATAGGCATATATTCCTCTAACATCCGGGCATCAAATGACAATGCCAAACAAGCTGTGGCATCAAATGTCAGTGTAACACTGTCATAAAGTGCCTGTGGACTGTTATGATAGTCCCAAAATAGTGTTAAATCAGTCCAAATGCTATGCCAACACATAAACCATCAAAACCAAGCATCAGAGCATGTTCATATGCCTGAAATGGAGCCTTTCCAAGTGCCAATGGAGTGGGAGAGCTGCTGTTGTGACTGTCAATGCTGAAGACACATATGGGAGGGTTGCGTGATTCCGCCAACTGTAAATGCTGGTCTTGGGGCTGCAAAAAATGGTGGCCAAGCTTCGGAGGGGTCCGGTTAAAGCCAAGGAAGGCCTCAAATAAGCTCCAGCAAGGGGAGGGCATCCCACATATGAAATGAGAGCTGGAAGTGTAATGGCTAACCTGTTTCAAGAGGGCTGAAAACTGAGGTAAACCCTGTAAAGAGTGAAGTAATACCTCTGTGTGAATGCCTTGACGGTGCCCAAAGGGGCCGGGAAGGTGCTCGGGAAGTCGGGGAGTGACGTGAGCTCGAAGGAGTCGGATATGGTTGCCGGGAAGGAGACCTAATGCAAGTAGGGAGTTGATGGGAAGCTGAGAATGCCACGAGCCAAGCTCAAGAGTCGGGAAGCCGAGCTTTGATAGCAGTTGAAAGGTGAGAAGGATTGAAGCTTGCACTCGAGAGCTGTGGCGGGAGAGCAAAAGCAAGAAAGAGAGAGACAAGCAATGGGAACTCCAACAGTCACAATCCTTCCTTTATTCAAACTATCACTAAAAGAATAAAGAATAAAGTGATGGTGACGAGCGCTTGCCACCTACAGTGTGCAGTGGTAGTGACTGTCAGTGTAGTAATACACGGGCGGCTAGGCGGAGGCGCCTTTACCCCCAACATTACATGTGCTACTTTGGATGTTACATAGAGTTTTGGATTTATGCAGTTGACCTTGAGCTTACTTTCACTAAAATTGTGGGACACTTATTTCATGTATGTGATCTCTTGATATGTATTGGATGCAGTTACCCTACAGTGGGCCGATTTGATCACTTACTTTGGACTTGGCACTTATGTGTGTTAGTGTGTTGTCAGTGAAATTTATATGCTCCTAGATTATGTATTAAGATTTGCTTAGTAGGTTATGCATTTGTTAGCTCTCCTCTCTTTACCTTGAGATCTCCTATGTATATGATATCTATGCCTATCGCATGTATGGTTACTGACACATTGCAATTGTGATAGCCTTCAGTGTCGGTTGTTCTCGGTCTTTATTTCTTGGTTGCTCACACATGGTTGTTGGCATATTGCTATTGTTTATTACAATAGCTTGTCATTTTAGCTTTATGCATTTTATCCGAGGGTAGTCACTTGGATTTGATAATTACTTGACTACATTTAGTAGATAGCTCATCCTTCTCACAGTTTCTCTTACTTAGCCCTTGATTTGGTTGTGATTCTAGGGTTGTTTTGCTATCATTTACAATAACTTGCTTGTCCTAGATTGTGCTTTTATCTCTTACAGTTGTAGAGGATTGGCTAAATTAGATGAGTTATGTAAATCTACAATCATTTTGTTACTCTCTAAGTAGGTCTACTATAATATATTCTCTAATGGGCAAACCGCATGGGAGTTATGGGATAAGATTCGTAATGTCTATGACAAGTAGAGCCCAGCCTCTCAGGTGTATTGACTGAAGCAACTTGTGGACTTTTGTTGAAGGAGGGACCTCGATGTCCGTCTATTTGAATGAGTTTCATCCTATTTTTAGTCACTTGTCTTTGCAGGGAATTGAAGTTAAGGAAAATCTTCCTCTCTTGTTCTTATACTAGCTATATTTTTTGAGTCATTGGACACATTCCATACTATTATGTGTGCAAAATATACCTACTAATGAGCTAAAATTACAGGATGTAGAGGGTGCACTCTTGAATGAAGAGGTTAATAGAAATAATGTCGATGCTTCTCGCACCTCTCATTCTTTGACAATTAGAGGAAATAATGGAAGGAGTGTTGATGACTGTTGAGGGAGAGGCTCTTAAAAGTCTAATTCTTAGTCGCATGGATAGTCTTGCAGAAGTCCTATGGCCCTAAGTCCACATTGGCTTGTTACTATTATGGAAAGTAGGGTCATATTCAGTCATTGTTCCATAAAATGTGTGATGACAAGTGCAAAGAAAAGGGAAAGGATAAAGTGTAGGAAAAGAATGATGATCATAGTATTGTCCCTAGTAAGTCTAGTGTCAATATTGAAGAAACTAATGTCGTACAAACTGATTCTAATAATGACTACATACTTGTAGCTTCTTCTCTTATTGCTTCATAGTTAAGTAATGCATTGTTTACCTATGCTCAATATTGGATGTTTGATTCATAAGATTCATTCCATATCACCCCTCATCGTGAGTGGTTCCACCCCTATTGCAACATGTCAAGGTCTGTTAAATTGGGTAAGGGCCTAGCCTTAAATATTGTTGGTATTGGAGATATCCAGTTGTAGTTTCCTTTAGGCAAAATATTTACTTTGTAGTAGGAGAAGATCATGAGGAAGATGGCACCATGAAGCAAGACTAATAGAGAGATCAACTCCATGAGACAGAAAAAGAGGGAGATAAGATAGAGCACATGTCTCATCTCAAAAGAAAAGAATACCACACCAACCTCAAACTTGGAGACAATAAGGAGGAGAAATGATATAAAATTGGAAGGGATGCACAATGAAAGAGGACAATTCTGCTACTACCATCATTGTAAGGAACAGAGAAGAAGTGCAATACCATTATCACAAGAGAGGAGAGAGGGGGAGGTTTGAATTAGACCACCATATATATATATATATATATATATATATATATATATATATATATATATATAGAGAGAGAGAGAGAGAGAGAGAGAGAGAGAGAGAGAGAGAGGACTCCATCAAGTTTCCTCGTGCTTGTAATAGCATCAATTTTCCAATCATTACCCTACTAAAACTCTAGCACATCCATTCTTCTTGTGGTTACTCTCCATAGCTATCATCATTGCCCTCCATATTGAGCCTAAGTCGACTATATTTACCTTCTTCCTAACCTTATTTCCAGTTTGCAACCACTCTCATCTTTAACCCATGTTTATTGTACTGGCCAAATTGATTTGGCTCTTTCCCTAAAACTCCACAGTCTTGTGCATATCCTATAAGAATAACCATCATCCATCACTCTAGTATCATATTATTTGGCTATGAGACTCTACTATTTGAGTTAATTAAATTAGCCACACCTCTTGTCAAAGGAACTATGGGAGAAAACTCAAATAAGGAGATCAAACAAGGAACTGAAGCCTTGCAAGAGTGGACATCATGGCACCAAAGAGGAGCATGACTAGAGTGGAACGTGAGGTTACACGAGCAAGCAAAACTTTTCCACCTCCAACCAATGTCTAAGTGGCACTCCTATTTTTCAAAGTATATAAGAGAATGCTTTGGAGATATGCAAGAGCAACTGAAGGCAATTGGTCATATCATTAAGGCCACTCGAGATCACCAAAAGGCATATGAAAATCCAAAGAGGTTGTAATGGGAGCTCACGCTCAACTGCCAAGACCCACAAACTGCTTATTCTTTCAAGCGAGCACAAATGGCTATCTCTCACCTGGCCGATGTGCCTTCGATTCTATGGGGGTGTAGTGAGCTTACCTTGATGCCTGAATGAGTAGCCTCCTCCCTCAAGAAACCCAGTAGCTCCACAATTCTAGATGCAAGCTCGAGTAACCTCAAGCCTCCAGCTTCAAGCTCCATCCTCCATAGCCATGTGTGAGACAAGATAAGAGAATAGAAGAGAAGAGAAGAAGAGAGGTGACAATGGAGAGATTCTTCTCCTTGATCCCTCACCCTTACACACTCACTCACTCACACTCTCACACTCCCTCTCTCAAGCACACACAAGCAAGTAAGAAGGACAGAAGAAGAGATCACTTTTTCCACACACCAAAGAATAAGCTTCTCCCTCACTTTTTGAGTTTATATATAAAATCCTAAATCCCTTTTGGGAGGCCATCCCCTTTTTTTACATGGCTGGCTATGGCCTAGGCCCTCTTTCCTATTGTCCTCCTAACTTAGCTTTCTATCTATTGCCCGTCTACCCTTACAATTTGCAGAGGAGGGAGCCTGACACTCTTTTACAAGGATTTTGACTAAGTCTATATATTTAAAGGTGAGTCTTCTCTTTTTTAGCACTTTTGGGGCTTCGAGGCTGCGCCTTGGACCTCTTGTGGCCATGCCTACTCTTTTGGGTGCTTCTAAGTTTGATTTCCTTTTACTGCCTCTTTCAGCTCCCAACTTGCACTTTTCCACTTTTTTGTCTCTTTTATCTCCTGACTTGTAATTTTTCAAAATTTTCACTTTTTCTTGTGTTGAGATTAACATTACCCCCCTCCTAGTTGAGTGCCATCCCATGGCACTAATGGGGTAGTAGCTGGAAGGTGGGGTGAGTGTAGCCAGATGGCTTTTTGAGTTTATATACAAGCCCTTACTGAGGATGGTGTTGGATGGATCTACCCTTTGAAATTGAAGATGGTGTTAGGGTGGGTCCCTCCCTTACGATGACGGTGGGCGGATTGATCCTTTGAAATTGAAGATGGTGTTGGATGAATCCCTGTTGGAGAATGGCGGATGGGTGGATTTGTCTTTGAAATTGATGATGGTGTTGGATGGATCCCTCCTCGTGCTTTCGGAGATTGATACGACACGATCTTAACTTGCAAGACAAAGTTGTCCATGTAGTGCATGGTGTAGGTGCTAGTGGAACTGGGAGTTGGGTCGACCTTAGGCACCTTAGACAAGCCTATGGTGTTGTCCAACACTTGAGGACCCAGTTCGTGCCTCATTGTAGATGCGATGCATGGCTTAGGGAGACAAGTTTGGAAGTCGTGCCCTTGAGGTGCCCTAAGCATGAAGTGGGAGATGGGGCTAGGTAAAAAATCCTAGGTGTAGTGATCGTGGCACTTGAATGATTTCTAGGAATCAGTATTTTTCTTTTCTTTCTTTGTCTTTATTCTCTTCTTTTCTTTTCTTTTTCATTTATTTCCCTTTTTAAATAAAATGGATAAACACAAACACCATCATAGATACAGGGTGCTCTTAGGTTGTACCCCGGTCCTCTTTTGATGATGGATTATGGGATGGCCTAAGGGATTTGCTAAAAAGGCATGGCTTTCCGTATAGCTCTTGAGATTATCCTAGAGGTTTAGAGGTGTGGTTGACAAAAAGTGGTGTCCACACCTCGTAAACCGGTTATCGTTTATGTCTTCGAGTACCTTTATACAAAAAGAGGGTAACAACGTAGCCCTCATCATTAGTCAGGCCATGGTGCAACTATCTATTCCTAGGCTGAGATAAAAAAAGAGTGGGGGGAGGTGGGCCTCCTCAACAGCTAGCTTTTGCTTTAGTATAAACCTAATAGTCCTAAGATAATTACAAGTTGTGATGAAAGCGGGGTCTGGACAGGATGTGAAACCCTTGAGGAAGTGCGTGATTGATGGATGGATGTCTCTTGCCTTGAAGGTTAGGTACTCCTTTGGATTTTGTGCATTGGTATTGTAGATCTTGGGAAAGTCGTACATACCATGCTCCTCCATATTGTAATTCACTTTGTGCCTGCAAGCGTAGGGCATGTAGATAGGATCATTCCTTTCTTCAAGGAGTGTGTCGCAGAATGCCATCCATGCATTAAGGTTTGTATCCCAGATCCTTCTCTACCACTTAGGCTATGATTCATAGCCTTGGACCATCTTAGGAATTTGGCACACCTTGTTTTGCCAGTAGTCTGGGACCTCCCACCTCCATCAAGTGATAACTATGCTTTGCTCCTCGACCCATCAATTTGCCAAGTTATTTGCTATTTGAATTATGTTGTCCACTACTTCCACTGGTAGGACCCAGTCCAAGGCCTGTGGGTAGAGGAATGATAGCTCAAAGGGCTGGGCTTGGAGTTCTCCTTGCTCCCAAATACTTAGTTCATGGGGCTAGTTGACGGGATAGCAATCCTTGTGTTGTGGCACGGGCTCTCCAGGAAATTGTTGGGGTTGCGCTCTAGCTCTCTACTATGCTTGCTCCACCAATTCCCATCTTCTTCTCTTAGCTGACATGCTCGGATACTTAGTTGTCTTCTAGATCTTCCTGAGGTGCTTTTGGTGTAGTAATGGGCTAAGCTCTTGGGCCTGTTGCTCTTCTTCCACCTCCTATTCGAAATCCAACCCTTCCTCTAGGATGGTTGCTCTTGTGGGATCGAAGTCGGAGGTGAATGCGGCTGCTCTTGCTCTTCAAAACCTAGCTCCTTTAGCTCATTGGTGGAGAGGCCGGCCTGCCTCAAATACTGGCATTGTTCTTTTGTTGTTAGGCCGGTGTCAAATGGAAGAGCACACTCATGTAGGCCGTACTTCAAGGCTCTACTTGTTATCTCTAACTTCCTTCTTAGCCTCTCCACAGAATCCTCGCTGTCCATTTGCATTATGTGGAGCACTGTGCTTAAGAAGGCTTGACATTGCATATCTGAACTTGCTTTTATGGCTTTGGTTCTGGTCATTACAATCACCCGTTTGAATTCTACTATGGCCAATCGAAGTTGTGCTCTTCCCATCGTTTGGCTCTCTCTTCCAATTCCTCCTTTTCCTTTTCCATGCTTTGAGACAACATCATTGCCACCTACTGTTGTTCATTCCATACTTCCAACATGTGTGTTTTTTCCCAATTTCGGGCGTTCAACTACTCCTCAGCTATTTTCTGGGCTTGTTGTGCCACGAAGAGTTGCATGGAAACTTCTAACATCCTTTTAGATAGATCTTTATTCTTTTACACGTGGGCTTCTTGCCTTCCTTCATGCTGCTGTCTTTCAGATTTAGCCATGGTATTTATCTCTTCCACCTCCTGCTCTAGGTCCTCTAGTTCTTCTTGCAGCCCTTGGGTTGCTTCTTTGATGGCTTCTTCTTTCTCTTTCTTCAAGAGTTCGACTTCCCTTTCCAGTCTCTCTTGTTCTTCCAATTCTAGGGCAGTCCCCTTCTTCAAGTTTTCTATTTCTTCTTGATATCTTCATGCCCTCTCTTCTCTTGCTACCTCTAGGTTCTCTGTGGCATCCAAGACATTTTTCATATTTCCTTGTAGCTCTTCATACAACTTTGCCACCTCGTCGATATGTTTTTGCATCCTTACAAGGTTCTATTTCTCCTTAGCCAGCCTTGCTTCCCACTTCCCTTCTTCTCCTTCCTTAGCTTTGAGCTGGCCTTTTAGTTCACTTATTTCTTTCTGATAGCTTACTACTTGGAGTGTCTTCTCTAGCTTGAAGGTTGCCATGGCCTCCTTTTCGGCCTCTAGATCTACAACGGCAACTTCCTTTTCTTCTTTGGCCCTTTTCGACTATGACACAGGAGCTCCTGTACATATTAGTCATAGTTTACAGACGATGGTAGTGTGGTAGGGGTCGTGGTCATAGATGCTTCTATTTTTGACCTTTTGGGATCCTATCTTGACTCTGCATTTGCAGTAGTCGGTCTTTTAGCTCTAGTCATAGGGGTTCCTTCACCTACCCCTTGGGCCATTTCTTTGTTCACCAAGAATTGCACCCTGTCCAAGACATTGATGGCATCGATTTTAGGCATGGAGACTTGGGTGGTTGTGGTTGTAGGGGTGGTGGTGGGCACTAGGAGAGTAGGGAAGGGATCCATTAGGCCCTTGCCCTTGCCTTCTTTTACTGGAGGTGGCGTGATCTGTGGAACTTGGGCATTTGAGCTTGGCTCTTCTTCTTGTGGTGGGCTCATGGCACCCAGCTCGTCTTGTTTGCACTGCTGTTCTATTGACATGCACATTGTTAGCACGATGCCCTCTTCCTCCTTACTTCTCAAATCTTTCTCTTTTTTGGCTGCTTTCCTCCTTCTTTCTTGTTCAGCTCTTCTTGACTCTTCCTTCAATGTGTCACACTCTTCTTTTTCTTTCTTCCTCCTTTCTTTCTTGTCTTTCTTAGACTCTTTTCGAGCCCTTTGCAGATCTGCTTTCTCATTTTTCCTCCTTTCTTCTTCTTGCTTCTCCCGTGTAGTCTTTTTCTTTGCTTTCTTAGCCCTTCCACGGCTAGATTGTGTTTGTTTTTCCTCCTCTTTGTCACTTATTGTTCTTTCACTGGATTGCTTTCATTCATGGTGTGGAGGTGACCTGTTTGGCGTTTCATTGACTCCTCCTTCTTCATTCTATGCCTCTTTCACTGCTTCTTGGATAAGAGCAGTCAACACACCATCGTATCCAATGAACGAGGATTTCGATGATGTTTTCTTTCTTTCAGTTCTTGCCTTTGATGCAGGGAATTCCCCACCAGTCAATTTGCTCCCTAGGGCTAGTGCCTTGGCTGATTGGTTGATTGTATTTCTCACATACCCATTCCAATCAACCTCATCCAATGAACAGGCTACCAGGCTCTTCAACATGGGCACACTGATTCTCTGCATGAGTGAATTATACCTTTGGCTAGAGAACAAGGGGTGGATGACTTTTGCCTGAAGCCTTACTTTTCTAGATCTGGGATGTCTTGGATGTTGATGTCATCATTGGTCAGAACCTGGTCCTTCTTCATGTTCAACATGGCATAGACATCTCTTTTTGGTCTCCTTTCCACCTTGGGTTCTAGCCCTAGTACCTTCTCCTCTTCCACTCTTGGACATGTTTACATTGATTGAGGATATTTCATCCACTCTCTTCTCTGGACATTGATTGAGGCTTTTTTCCTTGCGTTTCATTCACCTTACATGTTTACATGTTTGATTTCACATTACCCCCTCCCCTTTGATATTGAAAAGAATCCTTCCTAGGATTAAGGTGTGAGAGGTCAAGGGCATTCAATGCGTGCTTGTAGTGTTTTACTTTCGCATGAGCCAAGCATAGAAATTCAGATTATATTCTAGATTAGCATATCGGTCCATGTCGAAAGAACGGATGCCTATTTGAGTGATGTAGGTGAGAACATCTGTGAGAAAGTCACCGGAGTCAATCCTACTAGTAATGTGTAGCTCTTCTTTAGTAAGGACTCGATCTAGGTAAGGGTATCTCATGACATGATCTTCCAATGATCGATTGCGAGTGATGGCCAAAACCCTAAAAGAGGTAGGAGCTAGATAAGTGGGGTCATACTCGGAAGACTTAATGGCGCATTGCTGCTCAGCATTGTCATGATTTGGTAGCCTTCTTGTTCTCATTAGAGTCAAAGAGCATACCACTTGTGTAAGAAGGATGAGTCATATTGGCTAGCTTATGGAGATCTCCAACTTTTGGCATGTGGCAGTAACTCTGCTCTTGCTATAGGAGGTGATTAGTTGTTGTTTAAGGGCTTGATCTCAAGATATCTTATCATTGGTGATCAATTCCTTCACGACCGTGGGGTTTTTACTATCATGAATTCATATTCCTCCCAGGTGCATGACATGGAGCGAGGATGTACGACGCTAAGAATGGATCAAGTAGACCTAGGTCTAAGCGCTCACAGCTCTTAGCAAGTAGGGTGAAAGTGGCATCTAAGCACTTGATGCAGGTGACCAAGTTGTCTTCTGTGTTTTCAGCTAGGTCTTTAGCCAATGCGAGGCAATCCTCATTCTTAGGATGGCTTAAGACTTGTTGGCGAGTAGGGTCGAGACGAGTTAGACAAGGGAGCTTCTAGTGACTGACCCTCAAGTGGGTCCTTAGGAGTATTGGCATTCTTAGGGAAATTGAATTGGGCTTATGGCTCAAAGGATGCGCTATGCTTAGCTTGAGAAGTAGTTGGGTCACTAGGCTCCTTGGGGGTGGTGGAGTCAATGGAAGTCGGCTATAGTTTTGGTCGATAGACATGTTGTAAAGCTGGTGACTCAGTGATCTTAAGCTTTATAGGTTTAGTAGCTTTGGGTTTTGCAGGCTAGGGTATGAGGGTCTCTTAGGGCACCTTGCTTCCTTAATTGCTATTCGATCCTACGTGGATGAGTTTGAGGGTGGCACTTGAGTAGTGCCCTTGACAGTTTTGGCTTTAGGCACTTATATCCAGGCATTGCCCTTGTAATAGCCCTATGCTTGCAATAAGATCTTGGGGACCCATTGCTGCTTGACCATTCGTCGATACCTATAGTTCCTTCTTTGCCTCCTAGGTTTCAAACACGAGTTCCTAGCCTTGCAAGGTCATGATAGTGTGTTTTTAGGTGGTGGTCCTTGATGTTTAGGCATCCATTTGAACTATGGTGCATGGGCCTTAGCTTTGACTTCAGTGGTTTGCCAGCTTTGAGGTTTGGTGGGTTGTGCCAAGTCATGGATCCCCTCCTTAGGCTTGGTAGTGTATTTCTCTACTGCTAGCTTTGCAAGCTTCGATGGAGCTATGCTACCCTTGCTAAAAGCTGTGATTATTCATATGTTGCCGATGGCTAGATGAATGCACTGTGAGTGGTAGTTGATATTGTTGAGAAATGTGCAATCACATCCATTATAGCCTCTTTGTAAGGAACAACAAGGCAAAGAAACACATTGCAAATAAAGCCTTAGACTAGGTCATATATGCATGGTTTATTAAAATCATAGTTGGTGAATACCATTTTCACTTTCCACCTTTCTCCACCTACCAATACCACCTATTGTAAGCCTATAAAAGGCACTCATCCCCACACTCATTTTATCAGTCATTATCATTTATTTGTACTTGCATTATGCTTGGATAATATTAGTTGTTCATCTTTGTCATTGCTTATGTCTCATTCTCGGGGGGGGGGGGGGGGGGTCACTCATGAATATATGTATATATAACATGAGTTCAAAATAAGGGGTTTTTAAAACACCATTTTTATACATTTTTTTTACATACAGAAGGGTATCATATAAAGGGGTTACTTGCAGATTGAATAGAAAAGGGTTGTATTTTATTCAAGAAAAATTCACAGATTAGGATATTTATAAATAGGCCATGAACGCACGTTATATAGAGAATATATATATGGTGAACCCCCCGAGGTCTCATTATGGTTTTCTATTTTCTCATCATCAGTGATCCTCGTTAGTATGCATCCTCAATATTTTAACATGGTATCAGAGTAGGTTTCAAGTTAATGAGTCATTAGGCCACTGATTGGGTCAATCTAGTTTGAATTTCTGGCTCCCTCCACTTTTTTCATGAATCTCTCACCTACCTCCATAGCCACTCACCTTCATTGGAGGGCTTGAATCTCTCAAACCAAGCCATTTCAGCTTGGGCTTTCTTCTAGGGAAACATTCTTCCACTCAAGATGCTCCCCCTTGACACATTAATCGACAACATTAACCCTTTTCTGATTCAGCATTGCAATTTTTCACAGTCGTCCTCGCTGCTGCATGTCTTCGCATCCGTGTGTGGTCATAATGTTCATTCTCCTCCTGCACTATGTAAATCCATCGTTATTCATGGGGAAAATGAAGCCTATCACCTAAGCTTTATCCTCACCAAATCTTGTTCAAAATAATTCAGTGTATGCTCTACTACAATCGTGAAATCAGATGGGCCAAAAACCCTAAACTCAGGACCTCCATAGCTAGCTTTCTTAAAGCTTACATATTGCTTCATTTTTTCTCCTTTGCCACTCAAGCCATAGTGTTACCACTCAAATATCATTGGATTTGGCATACATTCTCACAACAAATCATTAAGGAGGGGAGGCCTTGGCGATTTTTTTGCAAGATTGACAAGCATAGTGTCTCCTGATATTGATCTAGTGAATCTTATCACACTATCATCTGACACAATCAACTTTTCCTCTGATCAAATTTGAGTTTTTAATGCTACTCCAGCATCAAATCAAGAAGGGGAAGACTCGGAGCTCTTGCAAGACCTTGAAGATCTCAAGTTCAAAGGGCATACTAGTCACCTAGTCACCTAGTATCTCTTGATACTAATCACCTAGTGCTTCTTGGCACTTGTGCTCAACTCTTTTGCTGCTGAAATCTGAAATTTTTGGAGCTAATTTGTTGTTGGTCTTGCAACCTCAACATGGGCAAGGACTCACCAATAGCTCAATTCAATGGTGTCGGATTCCATACATGGCAAACTAGGATCAAACTGATCTTGATGAAGAAAGGCGTGGTCAATCACAAGTGGTCAAGAGAAGAAACCAAGGGAAGCTGCACTTTTAGTCATATGGGATAAAAATGATGATAAGGCTCAAGCTATTATCAAGGTCGAACTTGATGATAGCTACATTCATCATGTTGATGATTGTGAAACCTCTCAAGCAACAAGGGATCGATTAGAAACCTTGTTTGGAGCTCACTCAAAATCCTCCAAATATGGCTTACTAATTAATTTTTTTAGACTTGACATGAAAATTAGTACCTCACTTGCAACTCATTTTAATTATATGGAAAGCTTGTTGATATAACTTGCAAGAATCAACTTGAAGATGGATGACGACATTTGCATTGGAGTGCTTCTCAAGAGTCTTCCACCTGAGTTTGATAATGTGTCTACTACATTAATCAACATGCCAAAGCCGAAGCTTGTGGATATCAAAGCTTCTCTCCTAGAAAAGGAAAAGAAGATCAAGACCAAGGGAGAAACAAGCATCCCAAGAGGAGACCAACAACTCCTCTATGTGAAAGGGAAGAAGAGCATAGTTTGTGACTTTTGTAAGAAAACTAGCACATTGAGAAATTTTGCCATGCTAAGAAAAGGTCTCAAAGAGTATATCTTGCAATAGCCAAAGAAGATGAAGACAACAATGGAGAATAAGAAGAAGAAGACACCCAAGAACAAAAGGATAGGACTCACTAGTCGCTATTTTTAGCTCATTTTTTGATATAATTTTTTAGTTTTTAAATGTGGACTTGCCTAATGTTCTTACCATATGCTCCTATACTCCTTATGTAACCTTTGCATACTACAGCCTCTACGCACTTAGTGAGGCCTTATGACTGCCTCTAGCTTTGTATGGTTGGTTCTTTCCATGTCTACACATAGCAAGGTTCTACTCATGACAGCCTCTGTATACTCAGTGTCTTTCTTGGTTGTGATTGAGGAGGGGTGTTGAGAGATGTGCAATCACATCCACTATAGCCTCTTTTTAAGGAACAACAAGGGAAAGAAACACATTGTAAATAAATCCTTAGACTAGGTCATGTATGCACGGTTTATTAAAACCATAGTTGGTGAATACCTTGGCCACTTTCCACCTTTCTTCGTCTACCAATACCACCTCTTGTAAGCCTATAAAAGGAACTCATCCCCACACTTATTTCATCAGTCATTATCATTTAGTTGTACTTGCATTATGCTTGGATAATATTAGTTGTTCTTCTTTGTCATTGCTTATGCCTCATTATGATTATCTAATTGCTCATCAGTGATCCTCCTTAGCATGCATCCTCAATATTTTAATAGACATTGCACAATGTTTGCTTTTTAAACGTACGTCCCAAGAGCAATTATGTACGTGCATCCTTCGTATTTGGTAGCACATAAAAGATCATTGGTACACTTTCAGATTCAATAGAGACAACAACCTTGCACTTTCCCAGAAGTGCATATGATCGGCCCCCATATGGGTTGAGTTTAGCGTTAGTGGGCTACAATTGTGGTTTGCCAATTTGGATCCAATGATTGTGATTCAAGACATTACAGTCAACACCCTCATCGATCAATGCATCAAACGTATGTGTTTGCTTGGCAGTGACAATCATGCATAGGTGAGCCGGAGCTACGACTTCCTCATCTTCATCTTCAATTTTCATGATACTGGCCACTTGTACCCGATAGGGTTGGGTTGTCTATGTGAGCTCCTTGCCATCATGCAGATTGGCACTAGGGGCATGTCACTAGACTTATCAATTGCCTTAGCAACTCGCTTGTACTCATTATTTGAGAATGGCAGATCGATCATGGCTAGCACATGCATTTAATCTCGCTTATCCTCTGGAAAAGGGATATACTTGGTGAGTGGCCATTACAATTTTCTAACTTGTGCATCACCCTTCAGCATGGTTGAGATGGCATATAAGTCAACTGGCATAGTCTTCCAAGTGTCCATCTCTACCCTTAGTGCTTCCGTTCAGTTACCTAAGAAGATTAGACAGTTTCCCCATTCTTTTATGACTCGTGCATTGCGCATCCAAGGTTGGCCTAATAGGATGTCATAATCCACTCCCTTCATGACAATGAAGTTCACAGAAAATAGGAGACCTGCGATCTTCAACAGCCAGTTCTTCAACACTCCGAATGGCCTAACTTTCATTCCATTGGCCAGTGTAACAGTAAACCTAGGATTCTCAACAGGTGGGTTACCCCAAGCCTGGAATACTACTGCATGGCTAACCACACTAACTCTTGCCCCCCATGTCCATGATCCCTTTGCATGTGGCATCTCCTAATGCTAGGACTGCATGTATCTATGCCCTCCCAAAAAGCATTAGCGTGCAAGGACTTGGGCTCTAAGTGTAGCGTCAAATTGGGTATCTGAGTTACCACATCATGATTGTGTAGGTCAGCTGCTCCTTGCTTCATTGGTCCTTCAACCCACTGCTTCAGTTCTTGCCATAGCATCGGATGCTGCCTAAGCAGATCTCCTAAGCTTAGAGTTACTAGGATGGCCACTAGCGTTGTAAGAATATTGCTAGTTTTTTGCTCTTCTTCTAGTCCTGCATTCCTTGGCCAATGGCCTGGATTAGTTTGATGGCCCATAGCATTTAAACTCCATCTAAGTGGCAATGCTTGTGGTGCAGATGCATCTTTTGACTTTGATCGTGGAGGCAAAGCTAGTGTGCTTCCACTTGAGAGATCATCGATCTCGTCCTCCAAGATGGGCTCAGTGTCCTTAAGGTGCTCCTTGGCCTCTTTCACCCACTCCTTGACCTTCTTTATGGTTTCAAGCTGGCATTTTGGGTTGGGGTACTTCCCCACCCAGCACTTCCCTTCTCAGTAGTCCTTGGAGCAGATGTCTCTGCCTTTGCATTGGCGACTTTCTTTCCTAAGGGAAATGTTGTAGCACTCTCTATTTTAAGCATGACGTTGGTCTCCATCCTCTTCTTCCTTTGCCTATGGCTCTTTTTCCCTATCAAGGCTATGTCTAGATTGCTGGGTCTAGGTAGTGATATGCCGGCCTGCTTCGTCTATGCCCGAGTCATGACATGTAATGGGATAGGTGTGCCCTCTCCATCAAATGTCTCAACTCCAAGCCCCAATGGTAATGAGGGCTCATTCCTGTACTAGACAATGGTTTTCATCTAGGGAATTTAGCAAAAAAGTGAGTGATTCCGCACTCTAGGCACCTAAGATCGGGCCTTTTCTCAATTGGCTTTCTCCTGTTCAGGGTAGTGTGAGGAGATGTGTCCTGGGTGACTGCAAATCCGACAGTTCTTGGGTCTGCCCTCCTAAGCCTCTGCCTCTGCCTCTACCTAGCACCATAACCAAGACTGATCAATACTCCATGAGGATTGGATTTCCCTCTTTATCGTACGATATGTAAGGGTTCAAATAGGGCTCATCATCATTCAGCTTCTCCACATAGTGGACTGGAGCGTTGCTTGCCGATGGGTGGGTTACAAAAGGTCCAAGTGGCCGGAGTATGCATGTGGGATTTCTCTCCATCCTAGGATTGACTGGTTTAGTGTCATTAGGTGCCGGGAGAGCCAATGGGGCTCCCCTTCCGAAGAAATTTGGTGGCCTATTCCTTAGGTAAGGCTAGTTGTAAGGTTGCGAGTATGGGAATCGTCTCGGTAGTCTGCAATGCATGGCATCATGATTGAACCTACCGCAATTGGTGCAAGGTCGGGACCTAGGGTCCTGACAGTCGACTGGTAGGTGGTTTTCACCACAATATATGCATTGGATGTGTGAGCGCATTGGTCTCCTCACCATTTCTTGTAGCCTTGCAATCTCCATCTTCATCTTTGCCAATTCTTGGTTCAGGTCAGCACTCTTTCCCTTATCCTGGCTACTTTGGACGGATCGTTCACTGGATGTGGTTGCCCTTTCTAAGGTTCTCGCACTAGCCTCGTCTCTTTGAGCTCCTAGAGCTCCTCTCCTTGAGTTGATCATCCACTTGAATGGCCTCCTCAAAGACCCTAGTTACCGTGTCTCGCTACAAGCTTGAGTTGCCTACCAAGGCCTTGTAGAGTTCCTCACTTAGTATTCCATTGATGAAGACTGTGGACACCGCTCTTTCTGTGGGTTGCTTGTTAGTCGATATTCTCTTAAAGAGACTCTTCACATAGGTCACATAATCCATGATATCCTCCTTATCTCTCTGCTTCATGTTCATGAGCTGTACGCTTACATTGTCCGAGTACCCAGCCTCCGAGAATCTCTTAATGAAGATGTTCTTGAGATGGTTGAAGTTGTTATGTTTTGTGGCATCTAAGTTGGTGTACCAAATCCTTCACTTATTGCCTAAGCATAGGCCGAAGGCCGACGAGCGCTAGGTGAGGCCCTTGGCCTCATAGACCTACTCAAACTGCTCTACAAAGCTATAGGGATCGTCATTTGGCTGGTACTTGTCTAACTACTTAGCAATGATAGGGATTTTTGATTGGTTCTTTGAGCCTTGGTTGATCCCTAGCCCTGTGAGCAATGAGGTCGCAAGTGGTGCTGCGCTCTGCTCTGCGGTCTAGTTGCTTCATAAGAAGCTTGCTTAGTGTAAGGTCTCCTTCTAGCATGCTCTCTCTCTCTCTCTCTCTCTCTGTCTCTCTCTCTCTCTCTCTCTCTCTCTCTCTCTCTCTCTTTGTGTCAAGTCCCGATCAATTTATGTTTGCTAAGGCTAACACTCTTGCTAGATCTCTCGCATTTCTACATTCTAATGCAAGCTTCTAGCTTGCTGTTTCTGATTGTAGGCCACTATGCCTTTCAAAGCTTCCCATGCTAGTCTCCTCTCCTCTTTGGCATCCACTATGATATCCTCAAATGGCCTACCATGGTGGTCCATCCGAGTTTTCAAGTTGTACTTTCTCACCATCTATTAGAGTTTATTTGGGAAATCCCCCAGATCAAGCTCTTCATTGCATTTGTGGTTCATGTTGGTCTCTACCATATCCGTGGTCTCTTGTTCCACCAAGGTGTCAATGATGTCGATTGAATTGAGTAGATTCACTGCAGCAATGATGTCAGACCTTTGATTTGTATAGCTCCAACTTCGCATGTTCCTCTTGGTCCTACCACTTGGGGTTCTTGGTAAACCATCTAAGTCTTAGGGTCTTCTCTTACTTGTGGGTTTTCTCAATTTCTTAAGTCTAAGTGAGTTTCTTATTATTTGAGTAGAATCCTCAATATACCGTCACTCTATGTGTGTGTGTGTGTAACGTGCCTGCCTATCGATTGTCCAAGCACATTTTAGCGGTCCATTGAGAAATGAATCTAAGCGTCGCTGCCCGACACTCCCATCAAAAGTTCTGAGGTTTGTCGCCTAGGGTCTCCCGAGTCCGCCTCACAATGGAATGTTCACAGTGGAACCCACTAGGATTGACCTCAGATCTGGGCTCCTAGGGACCAAGCTCTCCTAATAGCATTCTAGTGTCAGGTCCTGGATATCCTACTTTATGCAGAGATACTCGGTTGGAAGGAGATCCATGCTGCACTTGGTTCAAAGAGAATGGAAAATGAGAGGGATATGCTACTCAACCTCTCTGCCCGTAGGGCATAGTCCCATCCCGATCCCCTAAAACGGCATGAATTGGGTTCTAACTTAACAATACCTAAAGTCGAATGATGGTAAAACCTTGTGAGAAGCCTCACAATTCTCTGGGACCACCCTACCATAGGATAGACCAGTTGGGGGTTCTATCCACCCGCTTCCCTTGATAGCTTTAGTTTTCTAATTAGGTCCTGCCACAATTATGTGTGACATTTAAAATCAGCTTCATTAATTAAGACTTTTATGGAATAGGGTTCATTCGCATAACTTATAGCACATACACAAAAACATTGCAAGCAGTCCTTTTGACAAACAAGTTCATTAACTTATTTTCCAGTTAATCTTTGTCTCCTGCCCATATAGGAGAAATTATGTATCCCTTCCGTCCAATAGAAGTACCCAGTCCAAATAACATGCCACCATAATTTCCTTTTTTATCCACTATCTAGAATAGAATCTTCCAATGCCCTAGACGTTGGGCTCACGACAGTCTGCAACTTCATTCCGGACTAGGCAAGGGGTGTCTAGAGCTCCACTAACCCCAAGCGACCTAGGAGTGAGACACAATTTCCGTGGATGGCCTTTTCACCACTCGACCTTCGGCCCATGAATAAAGCATTTCCCTCTTGGGGTAATCGTGGTGCAATCTTGGAGATGATCCACCCGTGGAAATATCCTTCCTTAGTTAATCTAATTAAAAATCAAGCATAATCAAAGCAATCAGCTTAATATCATCTTCCAAGGAAACATTCCTTTATTTCCCATGGAAATTTGTCATCACAAACCCCTGCCATGCATTTACCATCAACACAAGCACTTGGAATAATCATCCAATTCACATCCCACAATTAGTTTAATGCAAAAGTATTTAGGACGTTATTTGATCAATCAACAAAAACAATGGTATCCAACATTGCACGAATAGTCACGATAACCTTTCCATCGCATGTTTGCTCTCCCCCTTGGGATTAGGAGTGGTTTTAAGTAAAATTCACTTAACACACCCTTGTGCCGACTAAGGCATATGTTAAGGTTTCAAACACTGTACAAGACATAAGTTCTATTAATCACTTACATTGATCGATAACCCAACCCTCTTCCCAATAGGTACAAAAGCATATGTCTTTCCTTCGACTAAGGGTTTCCCAATCCCTAGAGCTCTCCTCTTATCTTTGAAGTTTGGGATTGTAATTCCTACCTAGCTGAATCCCTGATTTGGGTTGATAAAGGTGGTAGTTGCTAGACGGTCCCTAAGGCATCTTAGTTTTAGCCCTTATGATTGTTATTTGCACTAACTATGCATAACATCAAGGTTCCAATCTACCAAACATGAGATATTAGTTCATGTTGTTAGCAAGAGCTTGGGCAAATCCTAGAGCTTCAAAAATGAATTTCCTTAGGCTAAATCACTTATCATGCCTTCCATCAAGCGTGCGAGCTACATCATACCAATGGTGTGGTGGAAACATACCTATTATTGCGAGACGGGAAGATGGCAATGCTTGAAGCCTTACATGTTGTTTATAAGTTTATCATATGGAATCTAAATACAATTAACTTTTCTTAATACACACATTTGGGAAATTCAATTCTTCAAATACTTACGATGCAGTTTATCCTTCTCAATGTCCTATTCTTGTGCGGCATAATAAGGCCCTAGCATGTCTCATGCAAAAATCAAGCAAGCATCTATTAATTTAGAAATACATTACTTATGACTGGTATCGCATGCGGATTGGCAGTGATGCCCTCGCCTGAGGCTTCATTGCTTGTTGAGGGATTGCCATCTGGGTGTGATAATTTTTTATTGGCTACCATCCTCGATCTCTTCTCTTTTAGACATGCTTCTCACAGGACTTCTGCGTCTTGTACTCGATTAGCGAGGGCCAATTAGGGAGCAAGATGAGCTAGTGGTCGAAGGATAATCACGCGGAAACGGGATATGGGTTTGCGGCCAATGGGAGAGAAGGAACGCATGTGTACACCCTCTTTCTCTTTCTCTCTTCCTCCCTCTTTCTCACTCACTCACTCACTCACTCACTCACACAGACACACTCTCTCTCCCTTCTCCTTATTCATCTCTTCTTCTTCTCCTCTCTCTCTCCTTCTTCTTCTTACCTCAGGTCGGTAGCAAAGGAGGGGGTGAGGGGCGGAAAGAATGATATCACCTGACCCCGTTAGGAGGAAGGAGGGGGGATAAGAGGTACCCCTTTACGATTGGGGGGGGGAGAAGTGAGATGCCCTTGCTACCTTCCAGGGGGGGTTTTATAGGGGGTGTTGACACGGGGCCCCCTCCGTTTGCCTTCATCCAAGAGGCCAGAATGGCCCTCCCGCCATGGAGTCTGTGATTGCTGGGGGAGAAAGAGAGATAGTGGGGGGGAAAGGTAGCCCACGTGTGCTATTGTCAGTCATGGCTTCCTCCCCCTCGACGTCCATGTATTCTCCCTCTTCTCCGCATCAACTTCAGCTGCCCCTCACTCGTCATCTCCTACTCCATCTCGCTGTCGATGTCATCTCCTGTTTGCCGACTCCACTTCCTCTTTCTGTCGATGTGAAGATAGGGGGTGGTAGTAATACAAAAAAATTTGATTACTTAAAAAAAATTAGTTGGGGCATTTTAGGCGATAGCGTATTACATCCTCTCCCCCTTGGAGAACTTGAGATGTCCTCATCTCAGAAGAACAAAGGAAGAAAAGCATTAGGAGGCTCAAGGCATGTGGCTTAGGACCCACCATGTGTCCACTACGCTATTTTGATCACTCATAGGCATGTGGTCTTTTGAAACAACATCTTATTGTATTAGGTCTATTCGAGTCTAGATTACAAAAGAAGAGTTTATTGTAGTTACATCTCATGAATATCTTCTAGGTTTTTCCTAAGTATATGGTATATTTTGGTTCACTGGATATTGTACGATTTCATTCTTTGTAAGTTCAAGTTCTCTTCAAGTCCTATTGGGACAATTGATGTAGTTATATCCAATGTTGTGGCACTCAGAGCATCGGTATTTAGGGTGCTTTGGACATTTCCTTTTGAAATGACCTAACTCCCTGCAATAAAAATAGCGTGGAGCTTTATCACCTGCGGTCCCAAGATTCTTGGTCGTCCTTGGTAGGATTTTCTTCATTAGACCAAATTGCCTTAGGATCCTTTTAGCGGATCAAAGTGGTCCTTTATCTCGGAAACTTTGTTCCTAGATTGTCCTTTCCTTAGTTTGGGATTGAGCTCTATGGACAATCAACTTTGCTTGTAATACTAAAGAATACTTCCAAGCTTCAACATTTTGGAAAGACCCAATCCATATTAGTTGAGAAGAAACGACTTAAGAGAAATTCATTGCAAGTTATAACTGTCATTCCTTGCCAGAGTATCTCTAGTCATTTGCAAGTTCTAGGCTCAAAATAGATGCAGCTCATATTACTCAGGTTAGCTATAGTTACAAGAGTAAAGTTTATTCCAATACAAGTTGTATTTCATGTTGACAAATTTTCTAGGACTTCTAATCATCCTAAAGATTTGTTGTAGGTTCTAGGTCTTTGTCTTTATCTGATCCCTCTATATATCCGAAGACTGCACTTGTGTAGCTTCGTTTTTGTGGAGGCTCCATATCTTCTGGACTTAAGTCTGGGCAGTCTACTTGGATGTGCCCTAGCTCATTGCAGTGGAAACATCGGTGGTTGGGACATCTCCTACAAATATGCCCTAACTCTCTGCATAAGTGGCATCTCTTGTCCTGATCTCATGAAACATCTTTGCTTGATCCAAGTTCTTGGATGATTGGCTTTGCTTGAAGTAACGCATCTTGCAAGTCCGTTGGATGCATTGCTTCAAGATGGTGGTTTAGAGGAGTGTTTAGGCCATGGTAAAACTTGGATACTTGCTATGCAATATCCATAGGCGGTGCGTATTTTAGTAGGGTTACAAACTTTGAGTAGTAAGCTTCCAGGTTAATTCCAATTGCTTGAGCTTGAAGAATTTATTCAACCTCAAAGTCTGGTAGGTTGGCATAAGGTATCGTCTGCGTACAACATCTTTCAGCAGAGCCCAAGTAATAGAGCGGCTTCAGAAATACCTCCGTCTTTGCACCATTGCTTTCACCACATTTGAGCCTGGCCAACTAACTTGAGTTTGGCTATCATTGCTTGATTGGTAGCAGCAGTTCCCGAAGCAGAGAAATAGTAATCCATTGACTCAATCCACATCTCCGCCTCTGTTGCGATGTCTGTTCCTTCTCTGTCAAACTCGGGTGCCTTAATTTTCTTGAGAAGGAATGTCTTCTCTTGCACGTCAGCATTCGTGGGTGCAAAAGGTGCTTGACAATCAAATCATTCCGCTTAGGTTATTTTATTTAAGATATGTCTATGAACTATACATTACTCAATCATGTATCATTACAAAGTTTAGCTCTAATACCAAATGTAACGTGCCTGCCTATCGGTTGTCCAGGCATATTTTAGTGGTCCATCAAGAAACAAATCTAAGCGTCACCACCCGGCACTCCAATGGAATGTTTTGGGGTTTGTCGCCTAGGGTCTCCCGAGTTCGCCTAGCAATAGAACGTTCGTGGCCGAATCCACTAGGATCGACCTCAAATCTGGGTTCCTAGGGACCAAGTCTCCTAACAACATTCTAGTGTTAGGTCGTCCTAGACATCCTACTTTATGCATAGATACCTGATCTAAAGCAGATCCATACCACACTTGGTTCAAAGAGAATGGGAAACGAGAGGGATGCACCTCTCGACCTCTTTGCCTGTAGGGCATCGTCCCATCCCGATCCCCTAAAACGACATGAATCGGGTTCTAACTTAACAATACCTAAAGTCAAATGATGGTAAAACCTTGTGAGAAGCCTCCCAGTTCTCTGGGACCACCCTATCGTAGGACGGACTCGTCCAGGGTTCTATCCACCTGCTTCCCTTGATAGCTTTAGTTTTCTAATTATGTCCTACCACAATTATGTGTGACATTTAAAATCAACTTCATTAATTAAGCCTTTTAAAGAACATGGTTGGTTCGCATAACTTATAGCACAGACACGAAAATAGTGCAAGCAATCCTTTTGACAAACAAGTTCATTAACTTATTTTCCAGTTAATCTTTGTCTCCTGCCTATACAGGAGAAATTATGTATCCCTTTTGTCCAATAGAAGTACCCAGTCCAAATCACATGGCACCATAATTTCCTTTTTTATCCAGTATCTAGAATAGGATCTTCCAACGGCCTAAATGTTGGGCTCACGACAATCTACAACTCTGTTCCAAACTAGGCAAGGGGTGTCTAGAGCTCCATTGACCCCAAGCGACCTAGGAGTGAGACACAACTTCCGTGGATGGCCTTTTCACCACTTGACCTTCGGCTTGTGAATCGAACAATGCCCATGGGGTAATCCGCAGTGCAATCTTGGAGATGATCCACCCGTGCAAATATCCTTCCTTAATTAATCCAATTAAGAATCAAGCACAATCAAAGCAATTAGCTTAATATCATCTTCCAAGGAAACATTCATTTATTTCCCATGGCAATTTGTCATCACAGACCCTTGCCATGCATTTACCATCAACACAAGCACTTGGAATAATCATCCAATTCATATCCCACAATCAGTTTAATGCAAAAACATTTTTTAATATGCAAACAATGACAAGAAAAAATTGATTTGTGGCAATGATTTTGGCCACACCCACAAGCAAGGATCTCTAGAATCCAAGGATAGATATAGAGGAAGGTTTCTACGTACCTGATCCAAGCAAAAGATGCCTAGGAAAGTCGATTGATTTTTCGGAAGCTCGAAGTCTCACTCTCACTCTTAAGCTCTCTCTCACTCACTCTCTCTCTCTCTCTGTGTAGTACTGCAGAACTAAAAATGAACCTTCCAACCCCCTTCCTTGGGTCTTACCCAAGTGTTGCCCCGTTAATGCTCATGCCTTGTCAATGGATTGCAAGCCCATTTTTTCCCTGATTTTTTCTTGTTTTGGCCTGTTTTATAGCAGAAACCCTAGGTTGCTTCACTTCGATTTCTTGCTCCTAACCTACTCTAAATGCAACAAAAATCAAAACACAAATACTGAAATGAATAATCCTACTTGTCTAATCATAAAAAATTTGAAATAATTACTTGTTTTGAAGATTAAAATTCTAAATCTTCTACCTATCTCAAGCTCCGATTCGGGGATGAAACCCTTACTTCGTTGCTCAATTCAAGGCATGAAAGTGCTCAAGCTTGAATCCATTTGTCCTGGCAATGGAACCAAAATGTAATGGGAGCTCACGCTCAACCACCAAGACCCACGACCGCTTATTCTTTTAAGTGTTTCAAGTGAGCACAAATGGCTATCTCTCACCTAGCCGGCACGCCTTTGATGCTATGGGGATGTAGTGAGCTTACCTTGACGCCTGAACTAGTAGCCTCCTCCCTCATGCAACCCGCTAGCTGCACGATTCTAGATGTGAGATTGAACAACCTCAAGCCTCCACCTTCAAGCTTCATCCTCCATAGCCGTGTGTGAGACGAGAGAAGAGAAGAAGAGAGAAGATGATGGAGATCTTCTTCTCCTTGATTCCTCGCCCTCACACACTCACTCTCTCACACTCTCACACTCCCTCTCTCAAGCACACACAAGCAAGCAAGAAGGAGAGAAGAAGAGAAAAAGAAGAGATCACTTTTGCCACACACCAAAGGATAAGCTTCTCCTTCACTTTTTGAGTTTATATACAAAACCCTAAATCCCTTTTGGCTGGTCATCCCCTTTTTTCCATGGCTTAGGCCCTCTTCCTATAGTCCTCCTATCTTCTTAGCTTCCTTTCTACTGCATGTCTACCCTTACAATTTGCACAGGAGGGAAATTGGCGCTCTTTTACAAGGATTTTGGCTACGCCTTTACACTCAAAGGTGCATCTTCTCCTTTTTAGCACTTTTTGGGCTCTGATGGCTACGTCTTGGACTTCTTGTGGCCATGCCTGCTCTTTTGGGTGCTTCAAGGTCCAATTTCCTTTTGGGCTGTCTCTTTCAGCTCTAAACTTGTGCTTTTCCACTTTTTTCGCTTCTTTCAACTCCCAACTTGCGCTTTTCCACTTTTTCTGCTTTTTCTTGTGTTGAGGTTAATAGAGGTCAGAGCAAATATTCAAGGAAGGAGATATGGTCTTCCTAAGGCTTTGATCCAAGAAAGGTTCTCTATCATTGGGAAAGTTTAAGAAGTTGATTCCAAGATTTTTAAGTGTCTAGGTAGACATGCACACAAGCTTCAAATCCCATCACACCAAAAGATTCATGATATATTTCATATGAGCCTTCTTAAAGAAAAAAAAATTAAGTGTTTAGGAAGATGTGCATACATGTTGGAAGTCCAAATCACACCTTAAGGTTCATGGTATATTTCATGTTAGCCTTAAAGGTTATATCCCCAATCAAGATCATGTGTTAGATTGTGATTAAATTATAATACTCAAGATAGGTGATTCTCAAAGTACAACTTGAAATAAATTTTGATATAAAAGAAAGGATCCTAAGAAAAAGAACTGTGAGAACATTTTGTGCAGTGGAAAGATCTCCCTAAAGAGGATGCTACTTGGATAGATGAAGCCATGTATGCAAAGACTACTCCCAAATTATCTTGAGATGAGGACATCTCGATTCATTTAAGGGAGAGAGGATGTAATGTGCTTATATATGAACTCACTTAATTCAATGATTTCATAATTACTTTAATATGACTTAACTATTATAACAATCCCATAAAGTTACTTTACTTTCCATAGAATTTTATTTCAATAGGTAAACTATGTCTTTTGTCAAGAATTCATAATACTTCAACATTCACTACTAAAACATCCACAAACCAACTTGCCTAAACATAAAGGAGTTTGCATATATATATATATATATATATATATATATAGAGAGAGAGAGAGAGAGAGAGAGAGAGAGAGAGAGAGAGAGAGAAAGAGAGAGAGAGAGAGAGCGTTTGTGGTGCCTCCAATAGCTCTCTTGTGAGCAATACCCTTATTGTCTTATCACTCAAAGAATATAGAATGAGTGTATACATACATATATAATTAGGGTTAGCAAGTAAGATGGGTATCCAACCACATTGTCTTTTACCCTAACAACCTCCCACTTAAAGATCAATGTACGTTTCGAGGAGAGAAAAGAATAAGAGAATGCATGAGATAAAAATATGTGAGTTACTCTCACCCAATGCACATCAATTCCCTACAACATGCAAATTTTTTGGAGGGTACACTCTTGGTAAGAAAGTTTAAAGGATTATCATTAGCATAAGCTTTGATAAGCCCAACTCACTTGTCCTTAAGCACCTAACAAATTATACCTCACTTCTATGTGCTCAATTTTCATATAAAACACAAGATTCTTTGCCCCAACATGTTGACACTCTAACTATCACTATCAAAGAATGGCATGTCTTCCAGTGCACAAGTCCCCCACTATAAAAGTAAGCTATATGGCTTCCTTGCATGTCTTTGTGGGCTGCAACATACTTAGCTCCAGTGGTACACATATTTCCATGTATTCCTACAAATGAGATATCTATGAGATTGCACCATCATACAAGTAAAAACATATCATTTGGTTGAATTTCTATTGTCAATGCATCACTGCTACTCCTCCCATGTCATATGCATGTATCACTTGTACCAATCAAGTATCTCAAGTTACCTTCCACTAATTCATAATACTTCATGCTAGGATTTGATATATACCTACTCACATTAGTCCTACTACAAAAGCATTATCCAAGAAATTGACAATCATAGCATACATGAGACTATCCATACATGATGAATATGGAACCTTAGCTATATTAGCCCTCTCATAATCAAAATTGGGACAATCTTCAACACTAAGTTTCCCAAATGGAGTCAATGGAGTATAATTGCCTTCCTCCCCTCCATATTGAAATGATGCAATGCTTTGTTGACATGATCCTTGTGGGATAGGTAGACTAATCTCTTTGTTCTATTCCTGATTATGCACATAACAAGAATGTGATTTTCATGTCCCAAATCCTTCATTTGAAAGGTTTCCTTTAACCTTTTCTATATGTCATCAATCTCACACTTGTTTTTTCCTAGCTATTAGCATATCATCCACATAAAGGATCAACTCTATCAAGATACCATCTTTAGCCTTTTTAGTGCATAATTAGTGATTTGTCCCACTTCTTTCGTAGCCATGAGATTACATAAAGATGTCAAATTTATTGTACCATTTCTATGGGCCTTCTTGAATCTATAAAGCTTATTTTTAAGCTTGTAGATAACTTTTCTATTTTCCACAAAACTCTCTAACTCTTCCATGTAGATCTCATCATAAAGCTCACTATGTATAAATACTATCTTAACATCCAATAGTACAAGGTCCATGTCATCCTTAACTACCAAGACAAGCATAGTGTGAAGAGTAGTCAATTTTACCACATGTGAAAAGATCTCATCAAAGTCCACACATTTTTGTTGCTTAAAACCTATGGCCACTAACCTTACCTTGACCTTGGACTTAGCATTATCTGTAACCTTCAATTTATAGATTCACTTGGATAGCAAAGCAATTTTTTCCTTTTGTAAAGGAACCAACTCCCAAGTTCAATTCTTCATAATGGAATCCATTTCAGACCACATAACTAACTTCCATTTAAGGTTATCATCATGAGTCTTGGCCCCTTTATAACAAGATGGCTCCCACAATCAATCAACATCACATAGCTATCTCCAAGTTAAAATCTCTCATGAGGACAAGAGATACAAGTAGACCTACATAGCACAACTAGCTGACTTGGAGTGGAAATTTTAGCATCCACTCTTTTTTTCCTGAGACAACATAGGGCTCAACCTCATGCATAATAAATCTCATTGCTTTCTACTTACTACTTCAAGTATCGCTTATGATCTCAATCTATTCACTAGATGTACTAGCACTTTCCTTACATAGCAAAATAATAGGTGGTACTGCATCTTGGAAAGTAGCCTTGTTTGTTTCCACTTCTTTAAGAGGCTCCTTATGTATCTTCTTCTCATTGAATATCACATCATTACCATGGATATTCTTTCTATGTTCTAGATCCCAAAGTTGATAACCCAACTCGCCACTATGTCAACAAACCAAAAAGACGCATTTACCAGAATTGGCTCTAACTTGTTGTGCTTTTCCTTTGGTGCATGCACATAAGTTTCACAACCAAATACTCTTACACGATCATAAGAGGACTTCTTACTTGACCATGCCTATTCATAGTGAAAGCCCACACTTTTCTGATTACATCATCAATGAATGTGGTAAAATAGGATGCCCCCTATAGACTTTTTAGGTATAGGCCCACATATATCACTATGCACTTGCTCAAGCAGATCACTCTTTTTTCTCTTTAAGTTTTTATTATAGGTTTAATGTGCATACTTTCCATACATGCAATGCTCACAAATAGAATGATCAAAAAATTTAAGATAAGGAAAGTAACCAAAATGAAATAGCATTTCCATTCCTTTTTCTAGAAATGTGTTTCAATCAGCAATGCCATAAGATACATTCGGTTGCTTAGTTACTATTGGATTTTGTCAAAAGATACATAAAGGGGATACAAAGAGCCACATTTGGCTCCTTTAGAAATAACAAATGATCCCTTGTGGACTTTTCATGAGTAATTCCCAAAATTAGTAGAATATCCCAAGTCATCCAACTGACCACCATAGATGTTAGTAATCTTGGGCACATGGTATACATTCCGAATAGTAAAGGTAGATCTATTTTGAAAAGCAAACTATACATCATTTGCACCAAGTATATCACATACATCATCATTATCAACATGGACTGGTCCACGCCTACTGCTGTCATATGATCAAAACCACTCCTTATGAGAAGTCAGATAAAAAGATGCACTTAAATCAAGTATCCAATCTTGAGCCAATTGTTGAGTTACTACAACTAGCATGTGTATGAAGAGTAGAAGTAATTAGCACTTCACCATCATGATTATGCATAGCCATTGCATTTATTTATTCAATATTTACCTTTATTTACCTTTTTTTCTATTTGTATCCTTATTCTCCTTATTCTTATCTTTTTGCTCTCGCTTCCATTTGTAACAATCCGTCTTAATATGACCTATTTTACCACAATGGAAGGATTCAATGCCTTTCTTGGACCTAGATTTGCTACATGATTACATTTATACTATTTTCTACCTCTTTCTTCCCATGTTATCAATGCCTGACCATTTATGCCTTGTTCCATGGAGTTTTTGCATGACTCTTCAACCAATAAAAACTTCAATTCACCATCTAGAGCTAGATTACTAATGTTAGCTATTCTAAATTTGTCCCATGACGTGAGTAAAAAGCACAACAATAAGACTACCTTAACCTCATCTTCAAACTTCAGCTTTTAAGTCTACATTTATTGAATTCATTGAGGTGGGAGATGATAATAGAGCCCTCCTTCATGTGTGACTCAAATAACTTTTTCATGAGATATGCCTTATTAGAGGCAATTTCACTCTCTTAACTGGCACATAGCTTCTTCCATAAGTCATGTGTAGTAGTCTCATTTGCAACTATAAAATACACAAATCCTATCAACTGCAACCTAATAATGGATTTGACCAGTGCGTCAAGCTTTGCTTCAGACATGTCTACTAGTTTTGTGTCTATACCTTTTACAAGCATTACATGCTTCTTCTAAACAAGGACATCTTGGATATACTCCTTCCACAAAGTGAAGCTAGTACCATCAAACTTCTTGATATTATATAATTTCTTATCCATTTCAAACAATGAATCCATTTGTGCAAAATAGCAACTAATTGTCTAAGAAACAACAACAAAAAAATCAACAAAATGCACTATAAAACTAGCATAATTTTCAACACTAGCTCAATATAACCAAAACAATTGAGAGACGATAGAGAGTGAACCACTACTCAATCATGAATGCATACTCCACTATCCAAATGTTGCAAAAATTACTATATTCACGTAAAACATTGCATTAGTGCATCAATACTTTCTCAAAGATATAGTAGCATAATTGTATCCAACTATCCAAAAGCACGTTAGCAGACTAATCTCCTTGAAACCACCACAATATATCAAAGAATAGTGTTCTTGCTCATTCAATAGGAAATATGCATGAATAGTATGATCATATATGTAGCTTAAGAATTGCTATAGGATATACATCAAGGTATCTACTCTTGTAACACTTAACTAGTTATTAGCAATGCACAATAAACTATATACATCATCTCAACAGTGGACATTGTAAACGTGGATCTAATTTGCAAGTTCTAAACAATTGTGTAGAAGAATTGTAAAAAAAGATGAAATAGCCTATGCAGTACTTATGAGTAAAAAAAGCCCAAAACGACCTTAGATCAAATAATGGACTAGAGTGACCTCTCACGATCTCATTTGAGAATTTATCAACCTCTTCGTATATACCAAATCTCATCCAAAATAGAGACTGTGAAGGTTTTTATTAATGACACTGAGACTGGAGACTCCTATCCACTCTAATACTAGTTGTTGGAGTTATAAGGAGAATGGAGAGAGAGAGAGAGAGAGAGAGAGAGAGAGAGAGAGAGAGAGAGAGAGAGAGAGAGAGAGAGAGAGAGAGAGAGAGAGAGAGAGAGAGAGAGAGAGAGAGAGAGAGAGAGAGAGAGAGAGAGAGAGAGAGAGAGAGAGAACCTATGTTTTTGGTACATCCAATAGCTCTCTTATAAGCAGCACCTTATTAATTTATCAAATAAAGAATATAGAATGAGTGTATACATATATAGTTAGGTTAGTGAGTAAGATGGGTAGTTGTCCACATTGGCCTTTACCCCAACATATACACCTTCAAATAGGAGGGAGAAGTGTTTTAGGCATTAGTTATATGGAGGATAATAAAGCTAATAAGTAAAATCTATAAGAACTATATTGTATATATTTAAAAACTCCTATAACTAGGAGAAAGGGAGCAAACTACCATGATCTTGCAAAACCATATGATCACTAGAGTTAACTATTATTTTTCTCTATCCTTTGCTACTTTTGAAGATCTCTAGCCTCAAAATCTCTACTCTAAAGTAGGAGAACATCATTTCAAAACTCCAAAGGGTAAAATTAGGGAGAAAGAGACTCAATTGGAACCAAAAGACAAGTAAAAAATGGTTTGTGAACACCTTTAAACAATACTTAATCTAAATTTAGACTAATCACAACTCTCCACAACTCCATCTAAGTGATTGCAATCAGCCCACCAACTCATAAACTGACTCTAAAACTAATGTAGAGAGCTAAAAGAAGAACTAGCCACCTCTATTTAAGTAGAGGTACCCTGATTAGGAAAAAATGAACTCACAAATGGGCCTTTTAGTCCCCCCCTCTCTCCTCCTTAAAACAAGGAAAAGAGGAGAGAAGAATAGTAAAATAATCCTCTTCTCTCTCTACTTTTGCAATCTCGTTTTGCCTTTTTTATATTATCTACAAAGATATACTCAGATTCCTTCTCTCTCCTCATTCAAGAAGTATTTTTCCACCAAATTTTATATTAAAAAAGGAGTTAGTTACGGGAGTGTGGTGCTTCATTTTCAATGCAAAATTATTAGTAGATATGAGGTATTTGATTTTTTAATCAAGAACAAGGAAAATAAAAATTTGAAAGTTATTTTAAAGATATTTTGGGGATTTTTTATATTTTGGCTTTTGTTTAAAAATCAAATCAACTAGTCAAATTTTGTGTTTTTTGAAAATGTTTTTGGAGGTGAAATAGAAATTTCTAAAATATGAAAAATCTTGTACATCCCTACTCTTTGAGCTATTTTTCCCCACATCTATACTCTCTCATGGCTCTATTGTGATCTCTTCTCTGTGTTTATGCAACCTTCATTAACAGAGTGAATCACTTACACCCTCCTTCCTTGGCACCTTTGTGTGCCTCTCTGTGCATCTCCACTCTACCTCTTGTTACAACCAAGTAGGCTCCCCATTTCTATTAATAAGTAAAATGAATACAGGAAAGGAGTTGCATATTGAGGTAGAGATTGAATAAGCCCCATTGTTCAAAAGAACTCAGCGTACCAGTGTCAACCCTCAGGTTTTGTAGAGTTATAGGAAAATGGGATTGAAACATGTGGACTTGTGGGTTGATGGGGGATTGAATCACAAATTTGCTAAAGTATGTGTGCAAGGGTGAAAATGGGTTGCTTAGTTACACTAGGTGGCTCAACGATCAAGTGTTCAAAGTATTTACAACTTGACAAGAAACCATAAAAAATTGTCATGATGTGATCCTGCACATCAACTTTATATATAGCAACTCATAGGACAAGTGGTACAACTGAATGTCAATATAATTCAAAAAAATAATCAAATTATTTCAATGAAGGACACTATCCATGACATTGGTATCTCATATGAGGAGGCAAAGGCACAATTGGACAACCTGAGAAAGATTAACAACAAGCTAATATACGAGCACAAACGAAAGAATAAGCCAATCAATGAGTTAATTGTAAATAGTGGCCAGTGGAAGTGACGTATCAAAGCATGCAAGGTAGCTCAGAATGAGAACCTAGGTGAGGGTGAAATTGGATCATGTATTAGTAGATTGCTAAAGACAAGTACGTTGGAAAACACTTTGAGAAATCCTAAGTTTAAGGCTGTGAAGGAAAAGGAGATTCAGTTCACATTAAAATATGTGTCAAATGAGTTCACAACTATGGATGCACAATCCATTTGTGATAGGGCCGGTATTAGCACAACGACTTACTCAAAGATATTCAAAGGTGTGAAGGCTAGGTTTAGCCATGTGTTGATGTCACATGCCTGGCAACAATTCCCTGGGCAGCACATTTTAGTGGTTCATTGGGGAACTGTCCTAGATGGCTTCACCTAGCACTCACAAGAATGCACGGGGTCTATCGTCTAGGTTTTCTAAAGTCCACCCTGTAATGAAAGGTACCAGCCATCCCACAAGGATCTCAATCTATAAGCTTGGGGTCCTAATTTGACAACTGAGGTCTCTATACATCAACTAGCTCCATCGAAGGTATCCCACAAGGGCTTCTCATTTGACTAGAGCGATCCTAGTTATCCTTGGTTCATGGGGTGCAACACTTTTTTCTAGTAGAGCTGGTTAGGATTTAGGGAACCTTAACGGAGTTCTGGCATAGCCGCTGCACCTTTCCCCTAAGATAATTTCTGTTCAAGGTTTTAAGACCTGACCCTAGGTAAGTCAACGCTTGGCTCTGCCTAAATTTTTATTATTAACGTTTTGTTCAATCTCTTGAGATAAGCTCTCAGCTTAATGGGACCACCCATCCATAGGACAGATCTGTTAGGAATCTCACCCACCCACTTCCCACAAATGGTTTTCTTTAGTTTTTTAATTACCTATCACACTAAGTTATGGCATATAAAAGCACATTTGTTAATTAACCCATTATCATAGGTCCCTTCACGTAATTTTATAGCGCAACACAAAGATAGATAAAACAATATTTTTGCAAAACATATTTATTTATTATTTAGCAAAGTTATTTACAATGATTTTTCCCTTTTGCCTATGCAGAAGATAAACCTTCGTTCACCGAAAAATCCCTTCTATCTGCATAGAAGAAAAGGAACACTCCAAGATTTCCTTCCCTTCACTAGTATGGGGACTCCAAGATCCCATCCTAATTCATGTGAGGGTCAGGCAGTTCCTAGGAGTGATAGAGAGATTTACAGCCAAAGCCCCTCTTGCACTCCCACCTCCTCTTGCCTAACGGATTCCTCATTGAGCGACCTCTCACCGTCAGGGCAGGTCCAAAGCTTCTTGCGGTGGTACAAAACAATCCCCCTTGGAGGAGGGTTATGCATCTAGCCATGGGGGAGGCATAGCGCAATCTTTCCTCTTATTATCATGATTATATACTTACAATCAAATCTAATTGTTACAAGCACAATCAATCTTTCCTGTGCAACTATCAATGCATGCACAAATTTAAAAAAAAACAGAATTTGTATCGACAAATTCTTATCAATGTCCTAAAATGCCCTAACCTGCGCTTAGCAAGATTTCAAATTCTTTTCCAAGTTTGTTTAGACTTTTGAATTTGTATCGACAAATTCTTATCAATGCCCTAACCTACCCAAACCTCCGCTTAGCAAGATTTCAAATGCTTTTTCAAGTCTGTTTAGACTTTAGAATTTGTATCGAAAAAGTCTTATCAATGTCCAACAAGTCCTACAGACTTTTGATATTTATTTAATTTCCTGATACTGATAATTTCAGGGTTGTCGAGTATTTCATAGTTGTTTTTGCTTCAACATTCTTGATATTTTAGGTTAAGTTTTCTCGTTGTATTTACATGGGTCAACTCATGATATTGATGCACTCGCTAATATAATCATTAATATTAACATGATGTGTGTTTTTGGCAAGGAAATAATTTTTATTTTATTCTACTCATATTCTATGGTTTAATCAACGATGTCTGACCATTTGCCGAACTTTCACCGTTATCTAGAAAGATCAATTTTCTTTTAGCTATATCATAAGCACAATGTTGATTGTTTTTCTGAAAATTATATTCTAGGCAATGCAAAAATCATAAGTGCAATTTTTCTTTCATCTTTTAGATATCGAATTATATTTCCACACACCTAATTTATGTGTGTCTAGTATATATTTTCCTATACAATTTTCTGTTGATTTAATGCGTTGACTATTTCATGATATTATCTAAATGACTTTTCATAAATTATTATAAAATTTATATGTATCTATTTATCATTAGTAAAATGAAATAGAGATAGTCACTTTCAAAAAAAATTATAAAATATCCCCTTCCCTAACAATGTTTACCATTTTTCTGTTATTATGATCACGTGTCTTTAACTGAATAACAATAAATATCGTGAAATAAACCATAATTAAAATATTTTCTTAATGACAAGCATATAATCCTTTTCCAAGTAAAAGAGTCTTTTCATTGAATATTTAATTAATATATTACTTAGGTTATTTTCTTACGCAATAGTTCATATGTATTTTCATTAGAATGTGTTTATAATCGTTTAAAGCCAAATAAAGTGATTAGCTTATAAAATATTAATTTACTCCAAACCGATGAGATATTACCTCTCTCAGGTTTGCTGTGATGGGGGTCTCACCAATTCCTACTGCACCCTTTTCTCCATCGGCCGTGTTCCTTGCTTCCCTTACTTCAAATGTGCTTTTTGAATTTTTGTGACGCCATCGATGTCAAGCGAGATTGACATGGCAGTTCAAGGAGAGTCAATGGTTGTTCAAAAAAATTTCGCTAGTGTTTTGCTTAGTGGTATGGTTGTATGGGGCGAATGCATAGTAGGGGGTAGAGAAAATGAAAATGAGGTAGAAGTTTAGCAAGAGGGGATCAAAATGGCCTCTACCCCTGACGTTTGAGAAGGCCTATCTCTCTCCCACACTCTCTGACTCTCTATTTTCCACAATATAATGGCTTTTGAATCTCTCTTTCTCTCTCCCTCTCTCTCCCTCTCTCTCTCAGTCGACATGAAGGGGGGGGGGATATTTCTTTCTTTCAAGCCTCAAAGCTTCAATGGATAAGAGAATATAATAAATTTCACCAACAACAATAAGAAGTCTTCATTCTTGCTTTTTTTTGTGAAGGAGAGGGTATGTACTTATAGGTATGAGGGGGAGTATGTAGTTGACTGATTCATTTGGCTACTTGTCAAGAGCCAATTGAGCTTTGTTAAATATTCATTTTGATTGCTTGCCTGTTGGATGGTGGTATGGATATGATTTTTTAATGCTTTCTCTCCCTCTAGGTGTAAAAATGTCGTGTTTTGGCTTATTTTTTCAAAAACGTCTTTTTTTCTTCAAAATGACTTCTTCTGGTGATTTTTGGCCTAGTTACTTCATAACTAATCCAGTATATAAAGTCATGTCATACTCTTTGATACTTAACTAACTCAATATCATGCTCATTCTTGTGCATTCTTCATTTATTGATTAAGGCTTTTGCGATTTTTTTTACGGTTATGAAATCAATGTGATCCTCGATGCATTAAATGAAATCAAGAATGCCAAATCAAATATAATGCAGAAAAAATTATATGATCAAGGCGTTGTAATATTATTTACGAGGTGTCTTTGCTTTTTGTTGGCTAGGAACATTGAGGCGTCTTCTCATGTCGAATTGCAAAATTGATTTAGTGCGAGACTCGATATCAAAAAAATTATGTGCAGTCACTTATGTGACAACTCGACGAACAATTTTTAAAACGCCTCAAGCTTGAATTCGTTTCTTGACAGGAAGCATTGTGGTGGGAATATTATAGTTGAAGAGAGATAGAATCATGTCTCTTCCTCAACCTTCAACGTTAATAGAGGCCCAATGGCAACTTAATGCAAAGGTTTTGGAGCTAATAGGAGATCCCATGCATGTTCAATGTGTAGAAATACTAAAGGTTGGGACCAAAAATGCATATGAGGTGAAGTTCACCGAACTCAACAATTACTATTTAGATTTTTACAAGGTGCAGTCAGCAATGGTAGTGTACTACAATATGTCTGTTGAGGAATGTAATGGTAAATTGCAGTTTGTTATAAAATTGGATGAAAGTGAGGTTGTCAAAGGAGTAAAGCTTGAAAGAGTTAGTGTAACTTTGATGAATAGAGCTTTAAAATTTGATAAGAACAACCTACGGAACTTTAATGTTCAATCCGAGTGCCATGTATGGTGACTCACTGCATTTGAAGTTCCTAAGGAAACATTTGAGGTGCTGCAGCTATTCTTAATGCATACAACCATTCCAAACATCATCACATCAAGAACATGGTGAGATGCTCTTAGTTGAAGGGTATAGTCAATACTTGAATGGCATCTTATAGGAGACTTAAAAACTTTAAAATGCATATGTGGAATCTCTAATGGTGCAAATACAAAGAATTCATGCCTATATTGCTTGACAAAGAGTGTGGAAGGAAATGACGAAAAGAAAAACTAGCAAAGGGTGACAAGTGTTGCACTGGCATGCAATAGAGAAGATCCCACTTGGAAACCCATCTTCAATATTCCATTGGATCGTATCCACATTTGTTCCAATGGAATGAACACAGTTTGTAATGTTATCTTTTTTGGCATAGTGTTCTCCTTGTGCATTGGACATATAACTATGTCCCAGTGCAAAACTGTTGTATGCATCCTTAAAATATGAATTAATTTTTTACTCTTGTCATTCACTCTCAACTTTGAGTGTGCATCTTCGCTGTATTTTCAACTCTTACTTGTTAATTTCAATAGGAAAAACATGTAAAAATTTACAATTTCTTGTTGCAGACTTTACTCTTGATACCTTTGTATAGTCTATGTGGTGTGAAGTTTCTAAGGGCTAGTAGTCATGATGTTGATTTCTTGATTATCCATCCATCCATAATTTTGGTGTGGGATAATTTTTAAAATACTAAATTGTATCGGAATGCGATGAAACTTCATACGTGCACTCGTTAGGTGGCCAAGAGCCCAAATTATTTTTTTTTGAAAAAAAAATGCATGTAGAACCTTGGTTTGGAATTTGACGTCTGGAGCCACTTTCTTGAAACTTCATATGCGCACTTGTTAGGTAGCCAAGAGCCCAAACATTTTTGCATGTAGACCCCTGGCATCTGGAACCACTTTCTTGGTGCTCTTGGCCACCTAATGAGTGCGCATATGAAGTTTCATTGCATTCTAATAAAAGGTTA
Source organism: Lygodium microphyllum (assembly GCF_053477565.2). Lineage (NCBI taxonomy): Eukaryota > Viridiplantae > Streptophyta > Polypodiopsida > Schizaeales > Lygodiaceae > Lygodium > Lygodium microphyllum. The sequence goes on along the minus strand of NC_141158.1, from coordinate 23,263,731 downwards.
TGGATTTATGATCACATGATGGACAATGCGTATGAAGCTGCATTAACCCAATTTTGGGATTTAAATGGGTTAAATTTTCATTCTTCTTCTCATTTTAGCATCTTTCTTTCTTTGCTTTCTCCATTTTTACACACCCAACCTCTGTCTCTTCTCCATCTTGCCCTCCTCGAGCTTGCATGGCACACATTAAGCAAGCATGTCGCCATTCGGCCAGGGGAAGGCCTCATGCCAAGACCCGCCACCTGGAGCACAAGGTGGAGCCTCCTTTAGTGCAGCAATAATGCTCCTCATAGAGCACAATGACCACCACAGAAGAGGAGGAGATGGAAGCTAGGCATTTTCACCCTTTGAGAGATAAGGAGAATTCAGCGTGGATATGAGCTTCTCATATCGAAAATATCTTTTCATAAGGTTGTTCGGGAAGTTATGCAAGACTTGGAGCTGAAAGGGATGGGAAGATTTTGGGCATGATTGCATGATGGCCCACCGAGGCAGGAAAGTGGACTGTTGGCCCTCAAAATGGCTATAGAGGGGTTTCTCATCAACTTGTTTGATGATACATAGCTAGCAGCCATCCATGCAAAGCACGTCATAATCACAAATAAAGACATAAAATTTATCATTCGACTTCGACACGGCAAAGGGACTCCTCCCTAGATTATGAGATTAATAATGCAAGGTTTTGTAATGAGTGTTATAGCACCATAGCATCTTGGAAGGCCAAAACATTTTGTATACTCTGTCACATTGGAATGTGTGTGTGTGTGTGTGTGTGTGTGTGTGTGTGTGTGTCATGTGATGTGTATTGAATTCAATTAATTGAGTAAAGTTATTTTGTTTTTTTTTAATGCACAGCTCTTAATTTTTATTTAACGTACATACACATCGAAAGTAGTAATATATACGGATATGAGTTACGTTATTGCCTATGCACAATCACAAGTGTAGTACTATATGTGTTGACATAATTAAATTGGATTACGTTAACATTTACAAATGTGACATTCATGTACCACACATTATCGTCATACTTACACAAACCACACATTTATTCAATAAATATTTATTTATAGAGATAAAGTAAAATATATTATATTCATCAAGAAAAATACATGCGATGGTTGATAGTGATGGCAGATACAAAAAGTCGATAGCCAACAAGAACTCTCATACATTCCTTGGCTTTTTCATCGGTGGAGCGGAGGGGCTAGCTTTTGATAAAAATAAAAGTTCCTCCTTTTTTTCAAAAATGACACGCCCCCCCTTTAGCTCTTTCTCCAAGAGAAGAGAATCTGATACTTTAGCAAGGTCACCTAATGTAGCAAGCACACACATTGCTCCACCACACATTTGGGGGCAAACAAGTAAAGAGGCTTCGACTGCTTGACTAGCATCACCTTCTCCAAGCTAGATATCACAGATATTGCTCGAAAATGTCCAAACTTGGTCAAAGCTCAATTTTTCATGATTGTTTTCTGCCCTCGTGGTGAGCACTTCTTATGGAAGTCCGGCAAGTCTACAACAAGGTTGCCGTTGTACTCCTTTAGAGCTAAATGCTTCCGTCAATCTACATGCCAAGCTCCTCCTTGCCTTGATGCAAACTCATCTATATATAGTATGTCCTGAATGACAAATTCAAATCAAGAAATATAATTAGCAACTAACTTAGAGTTATTAGAAAGTGACAAAACTTGACCATAGGGTGCATCGGGTCACCTGGAGTCTACCAATGAAATCTTGGCCAAAAATGATGCCTACAATTGCCCTGACGTCTGGGGCCACTTTCTTGGCAGGTGGACTTTGGGGGACCCGATGCACCCTACAGTCAACTTTCACTGCATAAAAATATATGGTAGTTAGAAATCTCACCTTCTCTAGATCATCTTGTATCTTCATTTCCTTGTGTGTCAGTCAGGCACCTCTTTGGGCAGAGAGATCTACAAACTCCTTGGTAGGAAGCTAGGGCCTTGGTCCCGACGAACAGATCATGTTGTAGTGCATGTTATAGTGCTTTAAATTTAGCATTCGGCACAAGGTAATCTTTTTCAACCGAGGTAATCTGCTCATGTGCTACTATGATGGCACTCACTATATCTAAGCTTGTGCCATTATATCTTCCCATCTTTGCCCCATCATCGAATGCATATCCACGTAATCATAATTAATTAGGTCTTCCATCAAATCCCTGACTAGGACAAAAAACAACTCTTCTTCCTTCATTTCCAAGTATTACAGCACATTCGACAAAAGCAAGTACTGCACATCATCTACTTCAATGGGCATCAAATAGACAAGGTTGGGTTTGTTAACTTGTGGCTGTTCTGAAGAAGATGGCACCATGAGAGCCAACCTTTCTCTGCCACCACCCGATCTTCCTCTTCAACATTTATGAGCTCTTCAATTGGCTCTTCTCTCGTGTACGGGATAGCAACAACTTGTGGAGTTATATCTTCATCGCTCTCCTCCTCTAGGGGTGTATCTAATGCAAGGAGGTAAATTGCCAATGTGCAATCACACTCCACAAGATCCAAAGGTGTTGTACCTAGTTGAGAGCGGATTTTAAAGTCCCTTTTTGAAGCGAAAAAGAGCCCGAAAAGTCGTAAAAGACCAAATTTTCATGCAAAATGAAACGGTTGCGGATCGATGAGCTGGAGTTTTCCTAGATGGAGTTTGATGCCAAGAAACCAATGCAAGTCTTGGTTCGTCGATTTGAGTCTATTTGACCCCCCATTTAATCCCCGCAAGGTTTCGCATTATGAAGCGGGTACATGATCCGAGAGCTGGAAAGTATGTGGCAGGTGCCAAGTTCATACATTTTGATGTCATGAAGCCATTCGGCCAGACAAATCCGAGCTCCTTTGCCCCTCCAAAATGTAAAAATCCACTTTGATTATAGTGTAAACATGATAACATGAACTGGATATTTTAAATTTTAAAGCCTTAAGCTTGAGTAAAGAGAAAAAACTCAAAAAACCGATCGAGACAGGGAGGGGAAAAAACTGATCTCCAAAAATTTTCTTTCTGCCTCACTTTTTTGGAGATTCATGCCTCTCCAATGCTGGGAATGAGGAAGAAATGACTACACATTCCTGATCTACTCCCTGAGGCTTCGTTTTGGTTGTGAGCACTCTGATTTTCATGGAGGGAATCAAAATTCTAATTTTTAGTATTTCTCTCTCCTCTCTCCTCTTATTGCATGTTCATATGCGTGATTCTATGAGAAAAGGGCATGGGGTTTGATGGAAGATGCAAATGGAATGATAGTGCTGGAGCAAAGAAGATCGTAGATCAGGCTGTGAGAGAGCAAACGACCTCCCAACCATGAAATACGTGTCTTCAAAAGCATGATTCTATGCGTAAGCAATAGATTTATTTTTTTTATAAAATATATTTGATGAAAATTTTTGTAAATGGTTTTCTTTGGATTGAATAAGCCTCAGTTTAGCCTTGTCTTTGTGTTAAAGTATAGTTTTTACTACTTTTACAAGAAAAACACATGAAAAAATGTCTCCTGCACCTAGTAACCCATGCATAACCTAAATGGTAGGGGGAAGAAGGGGTTTTGATGGTGATTAGTTGTTGATAATATTCAAAATTCTAATCTATTTTCTTATGCATACCATATAGGACATTTATAATTTAATTTTAAGAGGGTCAAGTAGCATGAGGAGGCTCGAGGTTGACTCTTAGCAACATAGCATTACGTGTAGGCTAAAATCATTGAAAGAAATGTCTTTGCACTTCACAATGCTGCTTTCTAAATTATAAAATGATTAAGCACTATGGTTCATTCACAATTACATTGCACGCAACTCATGGTGTCATTCCCTGATGCATTACAATTGTTTTCTTATACATATGGCCCACGTGGAGTGTGCGAGATACCTAAGCTGTAGGTTTAGATGATTGGTTTTCTTGGGGAACTGTTAAGTGAGGAAAATATCTATATCTCCTTGAATTTTTGAAAACAAGAGTGGAGTTTGTGATGTACGTGCTATTTGTGTTAGCGGCGCATCAAGGGGCCAATCCCCGAGGTGTATGAGAGCTGCAATGGGGCCACAGCATTCAACCAAGGGGTGCCTCCTTCTGTCTGTGCTTACGTGGTTTTTTGCATTGATATGTGTAGGGAATCCCTCTGAGGAGTGTGGGGAAGGATTAATCGTTGGACTACAATTCAAAAAAAAAACAAAGGTGAAATTTACGATAGAAGATAGGGCAATGTGTCCCTTAGACACTCCTAGTTGCGAGGCCGAGGGGTGTGTTATTTGAGTGTAGAGAGGATCGACTAGTGCTTAGATCCAGTGTCAAGTCCGTTTTAGATCCCGACACTAGTGCAGTGTCCATGGGAACAGTGCATACTCTGTGCAAAGGATCCACGTGAGCCAGACACCTATTCACCACTTTTTGGTGATTCTTCCCTTCTTGAAATACCATGAGCCATTCCAAAGGCACCCAAGTCATGTTGTATCCCTCGATGGAGTATGTGCAGGTACCAATGGTGCTCACAAAGTCTTCCAAAACCTGAAGGGGGGATCCAGCAAAGAGAGTAGGCTTTCAAGGTTGAAGTTCCTAGAGAAAACTTGAAATATCTCGTCACCCTTGCTGGCAAAGATAGTCTCGTGGATCCACTCATCAAAGTGTGCACGAGCATCCATCGTAGCAAGTAAGAGGGATGTGGTGGATGTAAAGAGATGAAGAAAAAGTGTGAAATGAAACAATGAAACAAGAACTAAACTAGTTCTACTTTAAAAACCTTAAGTTTTAAACCATTAAGGGCTATTTGCATACAATATTTGGTTACGGCTTTACTTAACATCTTTGTAAAGTTCACATGCATATGTAAATGTGTCGATGTGAAAAGTGTATAGCAAGTGTATGATTTTGCATAAATACTATAATTTTTAAATATTCCAAGTTTGCAAGTGACAATATTATATTGGTCAAAAAAATCTGAAAATTTACAAGTGTTGGATATTACAACTTGTGGTGTTGGGATTTTTAGGGAGACTCTACAATTTCTAAAATATGTGGAGCCACACACTTTCCACTGGTAACAGTATCCTCAGCTCAACCTCAATTTTCCTACCATCTAGTTTAAAATAGAAGTAGGAGGTGGATTCTGCATTAACATTGTAATTTCTTGGTGCATTATACTCAAGGGTCAATCATCCTCCATTTGCAACACTTGGGGCTCACAACCCTCACAAATGATAGTGACATCCACAACTGCACTTTCACACGTGTCTTAATCAAGGTGCAACCATTCACCCTTGAGCATCCTCCATCTACGATACTTGAACACTAGGCATAAAGTCTATCGTGTGACAAAGTACCTGTAATTGGATTATAGCAAGTAATTGGCCCATAATCATCCCTGAATTTGCCTCATATCTTGTAGTTTCACTTCATCTCTATTATACCAAGCATAGTGACTTTATCCTCATCAAATTTCCTTGATTTGATTCAAGTTACAAGAACCCAAAAGGAGAGCAATTGTAGTGGCTAATCCCATCACAACCATAGTGTAAGTAAAGCAAAGCATAACAACAAGTGTAGCTTCACTTCCACCCCCACTACCATTTCACTAGGTGCTCATGTACTTAATTAAATGGCTACGCAAATCAAATAGAAAGTAACTATGAAACAAGTGTTAATCTACAATTTTTTAATTATACTTAATCTTTAGAAACAAAATTTCTTGAGAAATAGAATACTTTTTTAATTAATAAACTAATTTACACGCGTGATAGAGACTAGCTCTTGCTATGTGACAACTAGCTTAGCAAATTTTGTAAACAAAGTTACCTATCTATCATATGATAATTAGGCCCAGGAATTTGTTAAGGAGATTGATGGATCTTAAAGTATAGCATTGTATTATGGAAAATCTTATAGCCCAAGATAGACTTATTTCATTAACACACAACCCAAATACTTGTCAAATAATAAATTCCTAGATGAATTGTCTTGTCTCAATAGGACACTTAGATATCGAACTATTGTAGAATGGATGGACTTAAACATAGAGCTTGACACTTGATTTGGAAAACCCATACAACTAATTAATACTTGCCAATTGATAAATTATTGGATGAATTGTATTGTTTGAATAGTACACCTAGACATCAAACTATTGTAGACTAGATGCACTTAAAATAGAGCTTGACACTTGATTTAGAAGACCAATACTGTGGGAAGTAAACAAATTATAACCTAAATACCCTATAAAGACAATTCTCTACTAAGAGGAGTAATTGTTCAATTGGGATTATCAAATTTCTTGTTTATTTGTTGTTGCTATAAATGCAACTAGTGACAATGAATTGGTTTGCAAAAGATTGTTTGCATGTATTGAATTTCTTAAGGAAAGGATCTATTTAAGTAAAATGATGGTTGCCTTAAATTGTAGTTTTCAAATGTAATTACTAGTGGTTTAACTATAGATGGTAGGGAGCAGTGGTGGCTATCCCCCAAGCCCCTTGATGAGTTTTGCCATTAAGGGTTTTATCTCAGGTGCTAGGACTAGGCTCATAGATGAGTGTGACTAGTGTCTTTGAGAATCATGATGACCAATGGGGCTCTAGGGAGACTTTCACAATGTCTAGAATGGGACCAGTGCTTTGTGAGCTTGAAGTGGTCCAAAAGTTCCCCATACTAGTTTGCGCGATAGGTTTGGTAGATGCTCAATTTTGAGGAAGTTTGAGCATGATTTTTGAGCAAATTTTTGCCTAATGTATGGGCAAGATACGATTATTAATTGATTGCTAGGAATAATGTATCCCTTATTGTTTAGAATAAAGGACTATTTGGAAGGATAATGTTCTTTGTTTTAAATCATCGCATTAATTTATGTGAAGGAACCTATGCTTAGCTAGTTAATTAAGGAAGTTGATTCTAAATGTCTCCATTAATTGTGGTAGATATCTAGATAACTAAAGAAACCCTTAGATGTATGTGTAAAAGGTGATGAACGATTTTCCCCCAGTAGGACATTGCTAGGTCATAGGACTAGCAAAACACTATTTTATGGGGGTATGCCTCATGGGCAAAGGGGTTGATGTTCTACTCCCCCTCATATATCACTCTCATTGAACTAATTTTAGTGTTTTCTCCCTACTTCAAGTTCTGATTGATCACACAAGTGGCTTTCTTAACTTCACACTAGACTACTATTAGGAGACCACGATAGAGTCATTAGGTACCTAGGTTGGCCCTCAAGGGTTAAGTCGGGTATGCTTCCCTTGTGGGATAGACTTAGAAGTGCTCTAACTGACTAAACCTACATGTTCCATGTGATTTAGGTAGCGTCTCTTAGATGACACAAACTAGGAGACTACGGAATATTACCACTTGGTTTTTCAGATGTGCATGACTCATAACGAGTCAAATGAACAAGTGTCAACATGTTTATTTCACTTTCAAAACTATCCAAAAGTTTTACAAATTAAATGTGCAAATTTAGGCTTATTTGTTTTAAATAACTTTATTATATATATCATAATGTCTAGTTCCAAGTTAAATATGTGTTAGACTTTATAGTGATTAGATCTAATAACTTAAAGCACAATTGACAAACAATGCTCTCCATGGTTACAAGTTAGGTCAATAATCTAAAACCACAAGGGGTCCAAACAACACTTATATGAACTACATTACAAGCCTAAGCCCCATTCATTATGAAACAACTATATGCTTAAACAAGCACAATTCTTCCACTATTTGGATAGGAAGCACCCATCATCACATAGTGAATGAATACAAGCATTACTCTTCCATTATTTGGATAGGAAGCATCCATCATAGCATAGTGAATGAATAAAAATTACCTTGAAAGGATCCCACCATGAGTGAATAAATACTAGTGTCCCAAGTTGATGTGGCTAGCTACAGGGTATTTTGGTCTTACAATTGTTTTATTCTTACTAGAAAAATGCGGTAAGCAAATAGAGTCATTGTTGAAACATTTGCTAGTAATGTTGAAAGGATCCTACCATGAGTGGATAAAAACTAGTGTCATAGGTTGATTTGGTTGGCCACATGGTATTTTGTCTTACAATTGTTGTATTCTTACTAGAACATGAGGAAAGCAAATAGAGTCGTTGTTGAAACATTTGGTAGTAATGTAAGAGTTCTAAGTTCTAACCTCAAACCTCATAAATGACATGAGTCCCAATGTGAAAGTTCTCACTTACCACAATGCTTACTACTTACACATTTTCACCTTGATGTTGACATAAAACTTAGGCTTGAAAACCTTCATATTTACATGCATGGTCATGAGGGTTTTTTATACCTATCCTTACAAACAAAACCCTTTTTCAAGCTAGATTACACAAATAACTAGATATTTGATTATCTTACAATAATCATGAAATCCAAATACACTTTATGAGCAAGGCTTGTCTTGTAGTAATTGAAACATAGAATTGATCATAATTCAAACTTAGAATGGATTACGTCTATCATGTAAATTATTTGAGCATTATGCAAGTTCCAAGTCTTTGTAAGTTACAATTACTAAGTGAAGTGAATAGACCTCCAAACTTCTTGATGGCACCTTTGATACATGGACCTATCTAACAAAGCTTTTTTTAGGTGAAAGCCTCCACAAGTCTACATTGAAATGTGAAAGAGACTTGTACCTATAGTAAGAGTACTTTTGTCTATGGTAACATGATTCTTATCTATGGCATGAGTCCATTTTACATATGGTAAGAATTTTTATTATTATTGGAATGGTTGCCCAATATAGGACCTAAAAAAGGGGGATAATTTATATGCAAAAATGAAGGTCCCATGCCACACAAGGCATGTTGTAAGGGAAAATTGCAACTTATGGCATAAGAATTATGGACTAAGTTAGTGTAGCTTTCAAGATACCTTTATTCCATTAAAATTTTATGATTTAGTCCTAGGTAAATATTGCATGTTGAGCTAGTAATTGTAATACAAGTAGCAATGTAAGGATTGACATGTTGAAGCAAGGCATGGGCAAGATGTTGAAATTGACCCAATGATGTACAAATAGTACAAGGATGTGTCACACCATACATATATGATTACAAAATAACATGAGACAAATAAGGACAATGTGATGGACATGCCCAACATAGATGACGCAATGCAACCACTGTCATTATGGAAGACTATTATCCATAGACTTTTGGACTTAGAAGTAGAAAACCCATTCTTCAAAGCATTTGCAAAGGCTTTGAAACTATTAGCTACTAGAAGCAATGCATGATTGCTCTCTTTCTCATTCTCTCATGCATGTTACTTCTTCTCCAATTGATCTGTCTCAACCCTCTTCTTTATAACTCAAATGTACTTTCTTGTCTCCTCTAGGCCTTTGATTGATGGATGTGCATTGTCATGTGCTACATGTGATCTAGAAGTAGTTAAATTGTTGTATGTAGGCTAGTTGTCATGTTTGCATCAACTCCAATAGGACCAACATTGATATCCTTATGATTGGAAAAATATGTCTCTTTAGGTGTAGTTATAATTGCAGTCACAAGCCCTTTATGTGAGAATACCATTATAAGCATACAAAACTATATAAATCATAAAACTAATTACATGCAACTTGAACCAAGTATGCAATATGGAAACAAATCAACTTAAATGTAATGAATCTCAAAATATATGTGCACCAAAGTGTCACAAGGATCAAAAACTCCCAAACATTTCTAGTTAATTGCATGATATAATGACACCTAATAGAAATGAGGAATCTTATTTGTCTTTCTTCCCTTTGGCATTGTTTTCTAGTAAGAAGAATAACCAAGTGGATTTGACAATCATAGCATAAAATGGTGTGTCATTCCTTACATTCCTTGTTTCATCTACTCATGCATTGCTTTCCTATCGTATAAATCAAAGACTTAGCACATTGCTTAATACAAGATTTTCACAAAAAGTTCCCTCTAGCATGATTCCCTTGCGAGTCTACTTTGCGAATAGATAAGGTTGAGGGACATTATCAAGTATGGGAGCTAATTGTTAGCATTATCATATTTGGTTCATTTGGATAGCTAAAGGTAGTCGTGCCATACATATGCAAGACCTATTAAAAAGGCACTTGCTAGGATTTGGACATCTAGATATTGAAAGGTGGAATAAGAGTGAGAGCACAAGTGGAAGCAAGAGCTATGGAGGTTCAAGCAAGAGAGAGAGTAAGACGATATGTAGGAACTCCAATAGTCACAATGTGTAACCTACCTTCTCTTAATCTATCATTATAGAAAGAATAAAGAATAGAGTAATTATGATGGGTAACTACACACCTACAATGTGCAAGTGTGCATATAGTAAATGCAGGTAGCTAGACACATGAGGCAACCCTCAATAACCTCCCACTTAAAGGAAAATGTGCTTGAGTGAGGAGAGAACAAGAAAAAGTGACAAAGTACAATGTGTACATATAAGTATAATAGCATTAGGAATAGATACCATCTCATCTTACGCCCATCATCTTCCTAAGGAAGGCGTAACGTTCCAATGAGAGACTTTTAGTGAGCAAATCAGCAAGATTCTTGTTAGTCAAGAGCTTGACAAGCTCTATCTGCTTGTCCTCAATTACCTCTTTGATAAATTGATAATGGCCTCAATGTACTTGGTCTTCACATGAAAGACTAGATTACGTGCCAATTAGATGGTACTCATAGAGTTCTAATGCAATGTAGGAGTCATAGTCATACCAAGGTCTACAACCAAATGGCCTAACTATAGACCCTCCTTGCAGCACTATAATGGTTGTAATGAAATAGCATCTTCAATAAAAGTAAAGACATATCCAGAGGTGGACTTCATACTATCTTTATGTCTTGCATAATTTGAGCCTATATAGCCCACAACTCTAGTATCCTAGCCACCATAACAAATACACATATCTACAATGCACTTAAGATATCATAGCATCCCAATTTTCCAACCAGGTCTCACAATATAATGAGAAACAACTCCCATTGCAAATGCTACATTAAGTCTAGTGGCTATCATGGCATACATCAAGTTTCCCATAATGAACACATATGGGATCTTGGCCATCTCGGCCTTCTCATTATCTAACTGGGAATAATTTTCCTGACTAACCTTCACATGAGAAGGTAATGAATAGCCAATAGGCTTACCACCCTACATATGGAATCACTCAAGTACTTTGTGGATATACTCCTTCTAGAACAAGTAGAGAAGTCCTTAGAGCAATTGTATATAATACACACCAAATATCTGAGAGGCATTCCCCATATCTTTCATCTCAAAGATCTTATTGAGCTAATTCTTCAAAGGATCCAGCTCAACATGAGCACTCCCAACAATCAACATATCATCAACATATGGTACTAAAATGATTAGGCTAACATCATGGGCCTTCTTCTTGTAAAGGCCCACATCCATAGCACTGTGGAAATAACCTTGCAAATGCATAAAAGCATCAAACTTGTGGTACCATTCCATAGGTGCCTATTTAAGTCCATAGAGACTCTTTCTCAACTTTGCACACTGGGTGTTTTCTGCCCTTTTTCATAAAGCCCTTAGGCTAATGCATATAAATGTCCTCATGTACGTCCCCATATAAGAAAGCCATTCTCATATCCATATGATAAAGCTCTAGATCTAACTATGCAACCAAGGCCAAAACCAAGTGTAGGGTAGTCATTTTGACCACATGGGAGAATATCTCATCAAAGTCTGCTTCCTTTTCTTATTTAAAATCTTTTGTAACTAAACAGTCCTTGTATGCTAGCTTAGGGTAACAAGGAGTGCTCTTCGAGTTATATATCCCTTTACATGGCAATGGAAGTTTATCATCTCGCAAGGAAACCAAGTCCCACATATGACTTCTTTGCAATGAATCAAACTTAGACTGCATGGCCCTCTCCCAAGAGTGACTATTACCTCTTTGCATAGCTGCCTCATAAATAAGGGGCTCATCAAAATCTATCATTAAGATATAATGCATAAAGGGCTCAAAATTATTAGGAGGATGTGAGACTCTAGGAGAGTATCTCAAAATCAGTAGTGGGGCCTATACTACTTGTCAACTCTATCTAACACCATGATCCTATACAAAAGGTAAATCAGGGGCCACTACATCATCAACAACCATTATATGTTGTCTAATTAAGGAGTGGATGTACTATAATAGGTGGCTCCTCCTAAAAGATCACCTTGCATACCTCATGAAAAACAAATATCATGGCTACTATAGATAATCATTCGAGCCTATAGATCCCAAAGGCAATAGTCCATCTCACATGCATCACCATATCCAAGAAAGATGCATTCGATGGAGTTTGAATCCAACTTGTTACATTTGTCTTTGTTGGGAAATATGGCAAAAAGTTTCACATCCAAAGACTCGCAAGTGTGCATAAGAGGAAGGTTTATACCATGTCTACTCTTCAACTCTACCACCAAGAGTGTTGAGAAACACAGATCCTTGAGCAAGGTTTAGCTATGGTGGTTGGAATTCATGGACAAGAAGCATGATGACTTGGAGTATTACTCAAGTGAATTAGGTTCCAAGATAGATTAGCTTGGACTCATAAACACAATCTTGAGTAGACATGGAAAAGACTGAAAGTACAAAGTACAATAGCATTGCATTCAAATGATTGTCAAGTACACTCTTTTATAGTTGCAGGATGGTCCCACTTTTCCTTACTATGCCTATGGGATACAAGGCAATTCTTAGGCTATTGCATGTCCCTTGTCTTATTGTTCTATACAAAGATGCTATCATGGGAGTGTGATTGCATAATTCTCAACACCCCTTCTCAATCACAACCATTAAAAAACACTAGTACAAAGGCTCTCATGAGTAGAACCTTGCTAAGTGTAGACATAGAAAAAAAACAACCATATAAAGCTAGAGGCTATCACAAGCCCTCACTAAATATCCAGAGGTTGTAGTGCATAGGTTACATGAGGGTTACAAGGCTTATGATTGGAGCATTAATGCAAGTACATACAAGGATTATAAAAGTCAATCTGAATAGTGGGAATAAAAGGATTAATGAGGCTCATCCTTCTACTCTTAAGAGTCTTCTTCTTCTTCTTCTTCTTTTTCTTCTTCATGGTCTTCTTCTTCTTTGACAGTTTCAAGGTAGGCCTTCTATGATCTTTTCCTAGCATGACAAATTTTTTCAATGTGCCCAGTTCTTTTGCAAAAGTCACAAACAATATCTTTCTTCCCTTTGTACTTGTTCTTGACATAGAGCATATGTTCTTCCTTTCAAGTGCTTGCTTTTTCTTTACCTTTGAGCTTTTTCTCTTCTTCAAGGAGTGATGCTTTGATGTCTACCAGCTTTGGATTTGTCATATTAATTAGTGTGGTGGACACATTACCAAATTCTAGAGGAAGACTCTTAAGCAATACTCTAATTCATACATCTTCATCCATTTTTAAGTTAATCTATGCAAGTTGAGTTAGAAGACTTTCCATTTAATTAAGGTGAGTTGCAAGGGATGTATTAGCCTTCATATCCAACCTAACAAGCTCAATCAACAATCCGTACTTTGAAGATTTAGATTGGGCACCAAATAGTGTATCCAACCGTTTCCAACTGCATGAGATGTATTACATGTGTCTACATGGTGGATATAACTATCATCAAGCTCAAGCTTGATGATCGCTTGGGCTTTCTTATCCCTCTTTTGCCATACTGCTACAAGAGCAACATCTTCGGGTTTCTTCTCATGTCCACTGGTTATTGATCATAGACCTTTCTTCATGAGGATTAGCTTTATCCTTTATGCCATGTGTGGAAGCCCATTCCTTTGAAGTGGCATGATAGTAAATCTTTGCCCATACTAGATGGTAGAAGCAACAGTAAATCAGCACCAAATATATTAGATCATACTATCAAATGAGTTGACAAGGGTTGTCTCAAGGGACACAATAGTTATTAGTGTTAATGTTTAACATTGAATGAGTATCAAAAATATACTATGCTTGAAGCTTAATATTGTTGTTGCTTGATGTTGTTGTTGATGTCTCTCCTCCTTGCTTATTTGAAGTATAAATCTTGCTAGAGACTGAGTGCTATAGTGAATTAGAGTGGAAATGACTTGGTTGAGCCAAGGGAAGTAAGAAAATGAAGGGATTTATAAGCTTGAAGAAAAGTAGCTATGGCTACCACAATTAGGGACAGGGACTTGGTTTTTTTCTTCCAGTGGCTTGAGGAGTGCACCATTAGGGCTAATTTTTGGTGAGGAGAGAGCTTAAATACCAAGCTCCAAATTCCCTATGGCCACAGGATAGATCGCAGCCTCTTCACACTGTTTGAGCTATACAATTGGATGCAGGCACAGTCTAGCCAGTGAGCAACAATTTATTCAACACTAGAGTGGAAGGTCACCAATTTAGGGATTGAGGTGCCGGCCTAAAGTATCCTGAGTCAAGGAACAAGTCCCCATAAGAAATCTTGTCAAGATATGGCATGGTTGAAGAGATCTAAGAGCTCCAATAGAGTAGGATGCTAGCTCTCTCTATGGCAATCAAGAGAGATAGAATGAAAATGGAGTGAAAGATGAAGTCATCTTGCATCTCGCTGAGCTGACTAAAGGGTGTGGGGAGCTAGAGGAGTAGTGAGTTGAGTTGAACAATGTTCACCATGACTCTGATGCCATGTTTAGAAACGTGGATCCTTGAGCAAAGTTTAGCTAGGGTGGTTGGAATTCATGGACAAGAAGCATGATGACTTAGAGTATTACTCACGTGAATTAGGTTCCAAGATAGATTAGCTTGGACTCATAAACACAATCTTGAGTAGACATGGACAAGATTGAAAGTACAAAGTACAATAGCATTGCATTCAAATGATTGTTAAGTACACCCTTTTATAGTTGCATGATAGTACCACATTTTCTCACTATGCCTATGGGGGATACAAGGCATTTCTTCTAGGCTATTGCATGTCCCTTGTCTTACTGGTTCATACAAAGAGGTTATCATGGGAGTGTGATTGCATAATTCTCAACAAAGAGTAGTGCATGGAGATCTATTAATCAAATGAACTATAGTAGTAACTTCCTTAGCCCAAAAATACTATGGTAAGTTTGCCTGACTAAGCATATAAGGTACAGTCAATTGATGCTTAATATCCCTCTCATCACAAAATTGCTCAAATGCCTTAGAGACATATTCACCCCCATTGTTAGATTGTGGGCACAACCTATGTCTAAACTAGTTCTCAATCACACCAAGTAATTGCTAAAATATAGGCAAAACATCTGACTTATGCTTTATGGCATAGACCCTAACCTTATATGAATAATAATTAATGAATGTAATAAATACTTTCACCACCTACTAATGACTTATAGGGCATGGGACCACAAACATGTAAATGCACAAAAGCCAATAGCTTGCCCATGCATGTAGAGCCAAACTTTTTATGCATATTACAAGCCTGCGATATAAACATGATCACATGAATCAAAACATGAATAATCCAAGGGTGGGAGATAGTGCAAATGAGTCAAGTTTTTCATTCCTTTAAGGGATATATGCCCAAGATAGCAATGCCATAGAGATTCATTTTGGAAGATCGGTCATGGCCACAATATGATCAACAAATCTAGATATAAGGGATATAAGAATGCCAACCTTGGCACCTCTAGCAAAAATAAGGCTACCACATGTAATCTTCCATGCAAAATCACCAAAAGCTACATAATACCTATCACCATCCAACTGTCTAGCTAAGGTAATGCTTTTAGTAAAAGCCAAGACATGATGTATGTCATGTAGAACAAATGAAGTACTAGTATTGGAAGTTATTGCCATCCAACTTCTCTATGTTAAAGATAGCACTATCATTGGAAGAATTTGAAACACTTACCATTACATCTACCAAACAAAGAGAGTGCGAGCTATTGTAATAATAGTAAAACAACCCCAAAACTAAGCCAAGAGACATAGAATAGGAAAAAGACTAAGCCAATACACTACTATCCACAAGCATGAAGCATAGAGTGCTCAATACGTGTCTACTCTCAAAGAAACTTTTCAAAACTAAATTTTAGCATGGTTGTCCATAAAACTGCAATAAATGAGCATACAATTATAGGCAAAAGATCAAAATACAAAGCTCCCACTAGCAAGGATATCCGGGTAGCAATCAAGATATGCAATGCAACTAGTAGTGTAATTAAAGGCATAAACTACCAAGGTACCAAATGTTGTTAAGGACCCAAAGATTGTTAAAATGTATATGTGGTGCTAAAGGCACATGTAATTGAATCTCATAAGCAAAGAGTAAGGTGTATATCAAAGCTAGAAAGCTATAAAACAATGTACTTGCTTTACTATCAATCAATCAAGTCTCTTTCATGCTATCATAGTTTCATTATTATTATTATTTCTTTTTTGTGTATTCTCTTCTTGCTCAACCATGTTTTGTAACATGGTATTAGAGCCTCTTTCCTAGAGGTTGTGAGATTTTGAGAGCTTCCATAGCCATGATTCAAAGTTTGGGAATCCAAGCATTGGAGGTGTTGTTATCCAAGAAGCCATTAAAGGTTGAAGGTTGGAAGTGCTAAGCTCATTAAGAAGACAATAAGGCCATCATCCATTGAGGTATAACTTTCGATGAAGCTCATTTTTTGTTCAACTCAAAGGCATATATCATCAAAAGGAGGAAGAAGGTCAAGCATTGAAGCATTGTACAAGGTCTATTTTGTACAAGGTTTATCTTGTACAAAAGGAGGAAGAAGATCAGCCCATTGAAGCATTGTACAAGGTCTATCTTGTCAAGTATTTTGTGCACCTACCAAGCAAGGGGTGAGTTTAAACCCCTAGCTTAAGGGGGCTATTTAAGGGACATGCTTGCATAAGTAGAGGAATTAAAGCTTTCAATTTTCAAAATATAGAGAAGGAAAAGATAAGAAAAAAATAGAGGAATATTGGGTGAGCCTGGAGCTTCATGACCAATCGCATGCTGCCAAGAAGACGTCTTCATCCATATTGATCAGTTCAAAGCATGTACAAGGCCTAAACAAATTCACGCCATTTTTTGACAACTACATCACCCAGTTTATTATGTTATTCTCCTTGTTCTTCTTAACCTTATCGTCTAAGATTATTAAACTTTAAAATCAAAAAACCCCTTTTCACACCTCTCCTCCTTTGAACTAATTTTTTTTATTAAGCCTTGTTCACACCTAAACTGGCTTGAGTTTAAACCTCTTTCACATTGAGTTCTATTCAAACTGGTTTATTTACAGGCATGATCACACCACAACTACATTAGGCCACATTGGTTACAAAGGATGTTCCTACAAATCAAAAGGCATATATTGTAAAATCTCAAAAGTGTGGTTCTTATTCGATATTTTTCTTATTAAAAATATTTTTGATCTTCATTGTAAAATCTCAAAAGATTCATTATAATCGAGGTTGGACATTATGTGAGCCACCAATAAGACCTCTTCATTTCCAAAATGTCAAAACTAGAAGCAATAGTAAAATTTAATGGTGACAATTTTCATACATGGAAGATAAAAACCATATTCCATCTCATGTGTAAGGACTTATGGGAGTTGTTTTAAGAAGCTAATTAGCCGAATGAGCCAGCATGGAAGAGGAAAAATAACAAAGCCCTCAAGATAATAGCTTGGGGTCTATTTGATGATTTCTTACACCACATTTTGGGAATTAAAAGTGCAAAAGAGCCAAGTGCAAAAGAGGCATGGAACAAGCTAGATAAGATATTCAACTCAAGAAAAAAACTCTAAAATTGATTGGTTATTGGAAACTTTTAGGCTTTATCTAAATTAATATGATTCCCTAACATCATTGATAAACAAATTTAAAAGCCTGATATTGAAGAATATGAAGCCATTGTTATACTACTCAATAGTGTTGATAAATCTAACAAAGGTTATGAACAGGTGGTAGCCACACTAAGGAATGTACCTTATAAAAAACTCAATGCAATTGAAGCCACTTTATATGAGCAAGAAGGAAAACTTAAGAAGAAATCCCAAGACTCCACACTGAGCCTCGTAGTAACTACACTTTACAACAACAAAGGTTCTCCTTCAAAAATTGTTTACATGATCTACAAGAGAAATGGACACAAAGAGAGAGACTATTGGAACAAAGAAAAACTAAGGTGCAAAAGCTGCAACAAGTTTGGACACACCGAGAAAGAATGTTGGGAGCCAAAAAGAAAATTTTGTAAAGAAAACAAACTCTAAAGAATATCCTAAAACTCTCTTTAAATTGCCTACACTTTGTTTGACACTACATGAGCTAGAGGCCTTGCAAAAATTTAAGGGGGGAACTTACATCCTTAGCAATTGTCTAGAGGGTAAGCTAGCACCAAGGGGGGTGTAAAATGTATGTGTGGACCTAAAGACACAGGTACTAGAGGCACATGTAATTGAATCCCATAAGGAAAGATTGAGGTGTATGTCTAAGGTGGAAAGATATATAACAATGTACTTGCTTTGCTATTAATCAATCAAGTCTCTTTCATGCTATCATGGTCTCATTCTTGCTCTTCTTATTCCCCCCATAATCTCTTCTTCTCTTCTTGATCAACCGTGTTTTGTAACAAAGATGTCATGTACATAAATGTAATCTCAAGCAAAGGAGTAGTATGTACATAAACCAACTGTGCATAAGAGATCTCCAAAGGCAACAAAGATCCACCAATTTGCAACTAGCTTGCTATATATGAACAATGAAGCTCAAGTACAAAACTAAGCATGCATCCAAAGCTAACAAAACCATCTGAGATAGGAGGAAGTATCGAGTGTCAAATCAAAGATAAATCAATCCACAATCATCAATATCTGCAATGACAATGTATACCAAAACCAACGAAGCATACATACATAAGCAAGAGGCTCCCACTATCCTCAAATAAACCAAGATCAAAACTAAAGTGTCAAAGTGCTTCCACTAGAGCAAAATCTAGAATGTTGAAGCAAAGAAAAGCTCAATACATGTGTCTCCTAACATTCAAGTGCTCAAAGACATGAATGAATGCATTCTTATACCTATAATAGGTCTTCAAGCCCATAAATGGACAACCACTTGAGAAAATAGCTACTGCAAGCACGTATCCAAGAGAGCTCAAATTCAAAGCTTTGAGCTCAACATAAGCATTTCTAGGTATAATAACGAATGTCGAGTATCAAGACATCTATAGTATCCCCAAAGGACCTATAAACATTCAATACATAAGCCTTCAACCTATAAGCTTGATGTCCAAACTTTATCACAATAATGAACCTTTAAGTGGTTGAGCAAATTTAGCTCAACTTAGTCCAAATAGCACAATCAATAACCCATACATTATCCTAGCATCAATACATGAGTGTATAAGCATTATGGATCTAATGAAGAGTATGTTGTCCCAGAGTATATGACAACAAGCCTATCCACTGTGGCAGTAAAGAACTAACCTCAACCACTCAAAATAATGTTCAAATGAAGCCTTCAACTTTGGGGAGGATGCCAAATAAGTGGTCAATTATCTTTTAGCTCAAATAGGAGCTGGAAGAGGTGATCTAGATCAGAGACATGTACTATTACTACATGCACAAATCATGTTGGCTACTACTAGTTTGTTTGCTATCATGGTTGAGCTTAAAGCTCACTTGAAAAGGTTTCTATGATCATTGGGAAGGTCCTCAGTAAGGTAAAAATGAGCCAAGATTGAAGGTTAGCTAATATTTACATCAAACAAGTGGAGAATGGGCTACCATGGAAGTTGTGTGTGAAGCTTTCTTCCCGAGCTGAAGTTAATGTGGATGAAACTCCTTCAATGCCCACTCTAGTACTCATTAAAAGGTGGAACAAGAGTGAGAGGACAAGTGGTAGCAAGAGGAAATAAGAGCTATGGAGGTTCAAGCAAGAGAGAGCACAAGACAATATGTGGGAGCTCCAACAGTCACAATGTGTGACTTGTCTCCCCTTACTCTAATGTCATAGAAAGAATAGAAAATAAAGTGACAGTGATGGGTAGACACCACTTGCAATGTACAAGTGTGGGCATTGTGTACAAAGTAAATGTAGGTACTAGACATAGGTGGCCTCTTACCCCCAACAAATATAGTCATGCCATAGATATGCAAGGAGATAGGAGAGATAGTGTGAGTCTAAGAACATGCATAGGAGTGATGCTTTTCTTCGTATTTGAGATTCTATCACCTTCATTCATTTATACTATGAGCCTAGCTAATATTTTAATCATGGATTGTAAGCACATACATCTAGGATTTTCAATGGTATCATGATGATTATTAAGATATATGTAGCGATGATTAATATATACATTATGATTATCAATATGGTATTATTTGCTAGTGTTCTTAGGTGTTATCAACAAACGGCTACACATTTGATTTTGACTCTTTCATACACTAAATGGTTTATAGTAAATCACCTATATGAGAAGTGTAAATTTCTTTGCCTAGTAAATCATTGACACTACTAATATAAATCATCTAGACTAATCGTATCGCCTACTCTATTGACTCAACAAAGATTGATCAATCATAAAAATGTGTGGGAGAGCTTACAATTTTTTTGTAGAGCATTCTAGGATTTTTGCACATATCTTGATGAGTAGTATAATAAGTTTTGTGGATTTTAACAATGTATAGCTTGGCATCATAGAGTTTCTAATTGACTTTTCATTTAGCCCTTCTATTAGACTCTCTCTTGTAGCTTTCAATGTATCATTGAGCGAGGTTGACGTGCTAACACATGGCAACTTTGCTAGACAAACCATTTTTCCTCTTTATCTCTCCCCTTTTTCCTCTCTATTTTTAAATTTTATATTCTCTCTCTCTCCCCCCTAATTCCCAATGTCTAAAATTTTTTCCCTATCTCTTGCTCTCTCTGATTTTATTTTAGTTTATTTTCTCTCATTTCCTTGTTCTCTCTCTCTCTCTCTCTCTCTCTCTCTCTCTCTCTCTCTCTCTCTCTCTCTCTCTCTCTCTCTCTCTCTCTCTCTCTCTCTCTCTCTACTTTTCTTCTCTCCCCTCTCTCTCCTTGCTTTTCTTTTTTCTCATTCTCTCTTCTCTCTTTTCCTTCTTTTTTCCTTGTCTTCTTTTTCTCTCTCTCTCTCTCTCTCTTCATTCTCTTTTTAAAGTTTTTTCTTTTCTCTTTCTCTCTTAAATTGTATATTTTCTCTCTCTACAGTTCTCACTCTCTATG
The DNA here is from genome assembly GCF_053477565.2 of Lygodium microphyllum. Lineage (NCBI taxonomy): Eukaryota > Viridiplantae > Streptophyta > Polypodiopsida > Schizaeales > Lygodiaceae > Lygodium > Lygodium microphyllum. The sequence continues at coordinate 23,242,547 of NC_141158.1, read as the reverse complement.
TTCATATCCTCTCTCTCTATGTTCATGCCCTGTACAAGGGGCATCTTCCTGGTTCTCATGCAGATTTGTATCACTTACCAGTGCATCCTCACGTCATTGATTGCTGCAAGGAGGACTTCTTTGATGTTGGGATGTGCTGCAATGTTGCCAAGATGAGTCTTTCAAAGGAACAATTTCACTTGCAAAATGCTTCTCCACAGGATTGGACCAGCTTCAAGCTCTTCATGATCCCGAAAGAAGTGCGAACTTTGTCATACTAACTACGCCTCAAAAGTATGTTATGTTTATTGAAACTTTGGTTCTATGCCAATCAATTATTGTTGGCATCAATTGGATATGGGGTATTGTAGGCAAACTTTTGTTAACCCTCAAACGAACAAGGTGGAAAATCCAGAAAATGTAAAGCAAAAGACAAGGCTAAGGCAAAAGTGAAACGGAAGACGAAGGCATGCTAAAGAAGAATTTAGAAACAAAAAAAGTGCAAAAAAGTCCTAAAAGGACACAGGTGCATAAGAAAAAGCGCAAGTCAATACTTTTGTAAAAGAGCACAAGGTGCACCATGATTTATTTTAAGAGTGTCAGGCTCTCACCCGTGCAAATTGTAAAGGTAGATGGGCGGTAAGAAGGAAGCTAAGAAAATAGGAGGACAATGGGAAAAAGGGCCTAGTAGGCCATGGTCGGCCATGTAAAAAAAGGGGATAAGGGGATGACCGCCCAAAAGGGATTTAGAGTTTTGTATATAAAGTTGAAAAGTGAATGAGAAGCTCATTCTTGTGTGTGGCCAAAAGTAGCTCCTCTTCTTCTTCTTCTTCTTCTTCTTCTTGCTTGCTTACTTGCTTGAGCTTGTGCTTGAGAGAGGAAGTGTGAGAGTGTGAAGGAGTGAGTGTGTGAGGGTGAGGGACCATGGTGGAGAAGCTCTCCATCTTCTCCTTTCTTCTTCTCTTCTCTTGACTTGCTCACAAAAATGGAGCTTGGAGCGTGGAGCTTGAAGATCGAGCTTGCTTGAAGCTTGCACTTGGATCGTGGCACTACCGGAGTGCTTGAGAGAGGATGCAACTCGATCAGGCATGGAGGTAAGCTCACTACACTCGTAGAGAGAGATAGCCGCGTTGGCTATGTGAGAGGTAGCTATTAGTGCTTGGCTTGAAACACTTGACCAATAAGCAGCCCATGGGTCTTGGCAATTGAGCTTGAGATCATCTCTACATTTTGGTTCCGTTTTCGGGACAAACGGATTCAAGCCTTGAGTGCTTGCGCACTTCGAATCAAGCATAGAAGTAGGGTTTTCCTCGAGCCAATACTTGAGGTAGATAGGTAGGAAGCGAGGGAGTTTGAAGAGGTGTTTGATCTCCTTAGCAAGTAATTTTTTGGTTTTTTGGATTTGGAAAGGTAATTGCTTTGTGATTTGGATGCATTAAGATAAGAAAAAACCAAAAAAAAATAAACATGCAATAAGGTTTTTGCTATCATAATAGGGCAAGAGGGTTTGATATGTTTGTCAACTTGTATTTGGGAGTTTATTTGCTATTCTAGGTATACACAATCCTTCATTAGGCTCTATTCTTAATTCTGGAAGTTCGTGTGACCCCTCATAACCAAAATCGTTAGAATCGAGTGATTTTTGTCATCCCTGAAAACTCATCCGCAAGAATCGGACCCTATTACCAGAGTCCGATTCCTAGAATCGCACTTGGACGGCAGAATCAGACTCGGATTGTCTGATTCCTAGAATCAGACGGTCCGATTTTTGGACTCGTACCAGGGCATCTTGTCCAATCGGACATACCTTGTCCGATTTCAAAAATCAAACACCCCATAATTGGACGTCCCATTCCCAGAATCGGACTCCCAGAATTGGACGCACAAAAATTGGACACAAAAAATTGGACAAACACTCCAAAATTGGACATTGGATGTCCAATTTCCAAAATCAAATGCCGAAATCAGAATCGGACCAAACCCATAATCGGACCACTCGGAATCGAACCATAAAATCGACTGATCAGACCAACCCAAAATCGAACGTCCGATTTTGATAATCGGACTCCTAAGAATCAGACCTCTAAGAATCGGACAAAAAATTGTCAAAATCAAACAGGCAAACAAAATACAAAGTTGACACATCTGACTCTTGAAATCGACCCAAAGACCATATAGAGACGAAAGCACATCATAGATCTATCACTGGGCTGAAATCTAGAGCAAGTAGTTCAAAACTTGGCTACGAACGGGTCCTTCAAATTGCGCATGGTATTTAATGTAACGGGCCTGCAAGCTGGAGGGGCTACCCCCCACCCCCCCCTCCCCGAACCCCCGCAAAGGGAGCTCTACCCCCTCTACACCTCCCCAAGTAGGCTAGAGAGAAAACGTGTGTCATGACACGTCCTCCAAATTAGATCCTAGTGTAGTAATGGCTCTACACAAGCATAGATTCTCACTTGCAAAACAACAACCAAAAGCCCATACCCGAACAAACACAAATAGAGACCCTAGAACCTCAATGGGCCAATCTAGCCTACAAGGGTAAAAGGGCCACACCACCAAAACATGTATATGTTGCATTCGGACTGTATCTAGTCAAAGCAGAATGGAACAACATCAAGCTACAATTGTGAGGATGACTATACATGACAGTCTTGATGATAGATGCACCTTGAATGGCACTGCACAAATCACCAAAGACATTAGTAGAGAATCCACATCTGGTTGTACAATTGGGGACTCAAGGGCATGTATCAAAAGGCTTGAATTTATAAGCCAAGACCCGAAAGATGAAGACATAGTACCACCTGCTTATCTTAGGGTCAAACTCACTACAAAAACAGAGCATAGTATAGATGCTCTCATTGACGAAGGAGCAGATTTCAATATCTTGACCTATGAAGCATGGACTCGACTAGGCCAATCAGATCTCACACCAACTAATGCAACTCTTAATCCTTATAGGGGACACCCACAAGCACTTATAGGGAAGTGAAAACTCCTTGTAACTATTTAAACTGAAAGCTTGCCTATCCTATTCTATGTTCCTCCAAATAGTGCCAATTGTGGAAAGGAAATCTTCGTAGGAAGACCTCAAAAGGGCGACGAAGTGTGAGGCTGATTATGTAGCGCAGAGGAGGATACACTTGGCACTACCAGGTCTGAGGATAATCACAACCTTTAGCAAGAGTGACCTCATCAAACCTCGAGGGAAAGACAAGGAATGTTCTGACATACCATGCAAGATTAGTAACAAGAGCAAGGACTTGTTGAAAGAGTTGATACAAGCACATGTTGAACAGAGAGAACTAGTGAGCAAGGCCATGCTTGAAACAAGAAGATTAGGAGACAATGCCAAGGCTTTGGACTTACAAATATTGTAGAAGGCCACAAAAGAAGCCCAAGCCTTATAGACGAAGGTATCGATGGAGAGCTAGCACAATGCCACGATGGATATCCAAAGTGTTGCTACGTGCTCAAGGGTATTACACAAGTAACCAATGGATTTGAGTACCAAAATCCCCTACTAAACCACCTCTGGCAGTGAAAGACTAGGTCATATCAAAAGTGAAGAAGCGTAGGAGGAAATCCAAATGAAAATCTAAGTCTCAGGTCAACAACATTGGAGTGACTGAGCCCCTCATGATTGAAATCAAGAAACCAAACAGGACTATTCAAAAGGTAGATCCTCAGTCTAGCGTGCTTAACAAGTGGATATCAAATGTAACCATCGAGTATGCACAGAGTCCACTAGTGCCCAAGGAGCCTTTGACTTCCCAAGAGGATAATGAGCACCACAGAACACCATATTAGGGAATATGGAAATTTCCCAAGAGGATAATGAGCACCACAGAACACCATATTAGGGAATATGGAAATTTCCCAAGAGGATAATGAGCACCACAGAACACCATATTAGGGAATATGGGAATTTCCCATAAGTTTGGGACACGTGGTCAAATCTTTGGATTTGTCATAACTTGAACAATATAACTCCAAATCGAGCACTCTATAGCTCAATAGATTCCATTTTTCAAGCACTTTCCAATGATGGGTCACATCATATGGTTTTGAGAAACTTATGGGCATGTTATCTGGGTGCCACCTTTTACTATTCAAAAAATGGGAATTGGGAGATTTCCAAACTCACTAATAGGTGCAATGTTGTTCACGATAAGGCTAATTGCTCAATAAAGCAAATGGTAGAATCATCTAATAGCCATGAGTAAATCTTTCAGCCAATGGCAAGTCCACCCAGGAGTCCCAAATCTCCTACACCCTCTTTCCCTAAACAGACACAAGATGCACAATAGCATTCGTCAAGTGCAGATGCTCAATCCCAGTCTCTATCTCCATCTGAGCTTCCAAATGTCCAAAGTGCGGGACATGACAGCACCCCTAATTCTCAACCTAGGGATATGCATATGCAATCCACCGTGGCTAGTTTAGCTCGATCTCCACAAGTGAATTCTCAAAGGGCAAAAAAAGACATGACTACTTCTAATCTGCCTAAGTACTTGACACCATAGTCTACCCAGTCCACTGAACTAGCCGCTACTACTTGGAATCACAGCAGCAGTCGGAGCCTTTGGCTCACAGCCTTTGGCCATGATGATGCCCCTTGCGAAACATATCCTTAGCAATTCACCCATAGAAGAGATGTCACAACCAACATCCTTGACACCTCCAGCACTTCCAAAGCACCTAAAGCCTAGGTTGAGGAGAAATCTCTCGAAGATTTGGCCAAGGAGATGGCACATTTGACCAATGAACCAGAGATGAGGTGCATGATGAAGCTTGATGACAAGCTGACATTCATCACAAGTGTGTACGTCCATGTGGATATCGAAAGGCCAATGCCAGAGCACAAAAAGCTCATAGCCAAACCCCTAACTTGGGATAAGCAACAACATGTTTGCTCCCGCTATGTATCTGCATTGAAGAAGTCATAAAGGGCATCCCAAAAGCCGCAACTAGAGAATTGCACTTGATACCCTCACTATATACTGTTCAATGTCTGACAAACAAGGAAAAGCTTGAAGCAATCAAATGAAAAGGGAAAGGACAAGGTAACTTTGTGCAAAAATGGTATTCCAATCAAATTTTGATAGCCAAAATTGACCACCAACTAATGACGCTCGCTGAGCAAAGGAAAGCCCTTTGGACATCAATACATGATCCCACGTATGTTTCCCCAACCTCATTACGAGTATCAGCAGTGGTCCATGAGGTCCAAATTTTTGCCACTGTCCAAAAACATCCCTTGTACAATAAACTGCTTCTAGAAGAAGATTTGCACGTGGCTAGTAGGCTAGGAGTAGGGAGCATGGTTCTTGATGCTAGTGCATATGTCTTTTGCCTCACTCAAGACCCTGCAATTGTAGATCTCTATGCTTCCCATCAATACAACCCTAACTTCTTTAGCTGGTTCTGTCTAAGCCTACATAACAAGAACCCTAAACCGTCCCTTGGTTCTACACTAGAGTCACCCAAACCTCCAGAGCAAGAGAAAAAATTCTCTAAACACAACACCCACTCTGATAAGAAGCAATGGAGGCATGTTCCAATGGGTAAGGACAAGAGTCTAGAGAAAATGCCCTCGACCAGGAGCAAACCCTCCAAAAAGAGAGACAAGTGTACCCTCACAACCTAGCAAGGCTGTTCAATAGGCTACGGCTATGTCCCATAAGAACATGCTAGAAAAAGAGAATGCTGAGGCCCAACCAAGCATATCAACCGCTAACCTAGTTCAGGTTCCTGAATCTTTAAAGGATACACCTCAATTGCCCAAGAAAAAGAGGAGAAAACAATGAAAACAATGGCAATTGCAAGTGGTTGTAGATGCCAAGAAGATTGAGACCAACAGTGCTGAAGAGCTGAGGAATAAAGCATCGAGTCAACCCATTGCCATCTCTCCTAACAATGCTGAAACCTCAAACACATCTGTGTGTTCTGATAGTTGCTTGCACCAAAAAGAGAACTTGCATTGACCAATCAAGAGTGGATACAACACTCAATCCACCAAAAAGAGAACTTGCATTGACCAATCAAGAGTGGATACAAACACTCAACCCAAGGCAAGCAGCTTGAGGAATACTTGCCATATCTACTATCTTGGGAAGAGCAACAATATCTTAACGAGCACTATGACAAGTTCCTACATGAACGCATGCAACTCATCTTTGATGAGGAGGCCGACGAACTATGCTTAGCTGTGACATTCAATAAAGCGCTTTGCCAACCAAATCTCTTAGAGATAGAGAAACTAAAGTGCCAATCAGAGGGTCGAAGTCAATTTGAAAAAAGTTGGTTTGAAAACCGTGCTACAATGCCCGACAAACTTGGAGCCGAGATTATGATAGTCTCAAAGGAGAGATTGGCCGAATGGCGGTCTCAAAGAGACCCAACCTATGTGGCACCAACTTCCTTTCGAGTACTAAATTCCATTCGAGGTATGGAATTAGTTGAAGCTAGCTAAGAGAATTCTGATTGATAAAATTCTCATTGAGGAGGAGCTACATGTTGCCAATTAGACTCGAACAAGGTACCATGCTTACTCGATGTTGCAAAATATATATTATTATTGAGTAGGCTGCCACGAGTACTAGATGTATGTGCCACACTCCAATACAATCCTTGAAAGGGAGAGACGGATCGAAGGTTGGACTCGAGAGCTATGGCGGGAGAGCAAGAGCAAGAAAGGGAGAGACTAGAAATGGGAACTCCAACAGTCACAATGTGTGACCAGGCCTTCCTTTATTCAAACTGTCACTAAAAGAATAAAGAATAAAGTGACTGTGACGGGCGCCCGCTACCTACGGTGTGCAATGGCAGTGACTATCAATGTAGTAATACACGGGCGGCTAGGCAGAGGCGCCTTTACCCCCAACAACCTCCCACTTAAAGGCGAATCTGCCCCAGTGAGGAGTGAAAAGAAAAAGAAAAAAAGACAGTACAACATGTACACATGTACAACAGGATGAGGAAAGGCGTCATCTCATCCCATGCCCATCAACCTCCCGAGGAAGGCAAAGCGCTCTATAGAGAGGCTTTTTGTGAGCAGATCTGTAGGATTCTGGTCAGTCGAGATCTTGACAAGATCAACAGACTTGTCCTCAACGACCCCACGTATGAAGTGATACCTCACCTCAATGTGTTTCTTCGCATGGAAGACCGGATTCTTGACTAACTGAATAGCACTCATAGAATCCGAACGCAGTGTAAGGATAGCATCAATACCAAGGTCAACAACTAAACAACCCAACCAAATGGCCTCCTTGCAAGCCTTAGTGGTTGCAACATACTGGGCCTCTATAGTAGAAAGGGATGTGCATTTCTGCACCCTGGACATCCAAGAAACAGCACCTCCAGCATAGGTGAATATATAGCCGGAAGTGGACTTCCTACTATCTGCATGTCTTGCATAATCAGAGTTAGTGTACCCCACAACTCCTGTATCCTGGCTGCCATAGCATATGCACATATCTGCAGTGCCCTTCAGGTACCTCATGATACCCTTCACAGCATCCCAATGCTTCTTGCCAGGTGTCACTTTTGCAAGGAATCAAGGCTGAGATTGGATTCCTTTTTTCAGGTGCATCATCCCATCGTTGATCCCATCTCCCCAAGGTCATAAAGACCCCGTGGGAGATAGTCTTGAGGCCTTCCCTCCCCCCTCTCTCTCTCTTTCTCTACCCATTATTTTAGTTTATTTTATTTCATCTTCTTGTTCTCTCTCTCTCTCTCTCTCTCTCTCTCTCTCTCTCTCTCTCTCTCTCTCTCTCTCTCTCTCTCTCTCTCTCTCTCTCTTTTCATTCTCTCTTTAAATGTTTTTCATTTCTTTCTCTCTCTTTTAAATTTTATCTTTCCTCTCTCTAATTCTCTCTTCTTCTTCTTCTTCTTCTTCTCTCTCTCTCTCATTTTCTTCTCTTCCTGCTTCTCTCTCTCTCCCCTTTTTCTTCTTCTCTCTCCCCTTTTATTCTCCCCCCTCTCCTCTCTTTTCCTTCTCTATCTCTCCTCTTTTTTTCTTTTTTTTTCTTTCTCTCTCTTTTAAACTCTATCTTTCCTCTCTCTATAATTCTATCTCTCTATTCTCCTCTCTCTCTCTCTAATTTTTTTATTTTCTCTCCCTCCCTTTAAATTTTATATTCCCTCTATCTATAAATCTCTCTCTCTCTCTCTCTCTCTCTCTCTCTCTCTCTCTCTCTAAGAATGAGAAAAACTATGTCAAAATTTTTATATTAAAAATTTTTAGAATGTTTAACTCAAATAAAAGAAAAAAAGAGAGAAAAAAGTTTAAATTTAAAAGTTTAATCTTACTAAAGAAGGGGGAGAAGAGAGAAAGACAAAGAGAAACTTTTGATTTTAAAAGGGGGAGAAAGAGATGTTTGTGGGCAAGTTTCATTTAATTAAAAAGGAAGAGGGGAGAGAGTGGGGGAGTTAATTAAAAAGGGAAGGGGAAAGAGAGAGGGAGTGATTAAATATGAGAGAGAGGTTCAATTAAAAAGGGGAGGTTTGGGAAGGGGGTAGGTTTGGAAAGCCCTCTAGATGTTTTAGGCTTCTTGAACCTAGAAACAAAATAATATAGTAATAAGATAATTTGGTAAATGAATGCTTATGGGACTAACACAACCTCTAGCTAAATATATTGCTAACTACCGCAATGGTTGATTATCATCAAAAATTGGGAAACATGGAACTTAATCTTGCGTAAAGTTATCATCTCTAAACACATTTAGCTACATCACACATGGCACGTAGTGGAGGAAACCCATTCTCGTAGCCTTGAACAAGAACTTGATGTCTAGAAGGGCCGACCTCATGTAATGACTTAGCAAGCATTCATGTAGTAGGCCTAACAAAATTTATTATTGATTACTACGACCCTTGGAATTGCTAAAAGAATTTCCCATCATATAAGGAGGAGAAAGGGTAAGCTCATGAGACTCTTGGTGCCTCAACAAAGGACTACTAGGCCATCTCATAGCTATAATTTTTCCTTGAAATCAATAGCATATTTGGTACCACCATGTTTATCAACTACAAAATGTAGCTTGGTTGGAGACATCAAATGGAGCAACATTCAAGGGTCAAGATGTTATGAGCACAACAAGTGCTCTTGGTGCCTCAACAAAGGACTATTGGGCCATCTCATAGCTACAATTTTTCCTTGAAATCAATAGCATATTTAGTACCACCATGTTTATCAAGCACAAAATGTATCTTGGTTGGAAACACCAAATGGAGCAACATTCAAGGCTCAAGATGTTATGAGCACAACAAGTGCTCTTTGAGAGCAAGGAGATTGCTCTCACAATTTACAAGAGAAGAACTTGATTGCAAGGTAACTCAATTACAAGATAACTTGATTACAAGAACTATGTTGGGGGTAAAGGCGCCTCCGCCTAGCCGCCCATGTATTACTACACTGTGATGGGACCTAAAATTGGTCGGCATGGACCTCATGCACTCAACAGACAACCCCACCACACGGCCTTGCGGGCCAAAAGCATATGTCGAGGGATACACTATCCTAGACACTAATCACTGCTCGTTTATATTCTATAATCCAACGAATGTTCCCTTTCCCTGTCTCCTCACAGGGAGATTATACATAGATCGGCAATAAATGCCACATATCACAGACACAAGGGCACCCCACTGGCTGATTGTCGTGGCCCTACTACAGCTCTCCTACATCTTGGGGATTGGCTTCTCGATGTGCTGCTTCCACATATAGACACATTCAAAACAAACTCCCCTCTTAGTGCCAATATATTTATCGTTCCAGGAATGCACTGATTCTCACTTATCTGTCCCCTTGGACCCACCGTCTAGACCTACAGCCGGATTGCTCACTCTCTCTATGTGGGTCAAGTCCTAAAGAAACCAAGTGTTATGCATCCAAGAGCTTGTAATTGATACCATTTAACGATGCTTGATGCAAATGTGTATATGATTAAGTGCTCAAACAATTGGAAAACAACCTCGTGCATTGTGCAAATCCATTCTTTTCATGTTTCCATACACTAACGCATAATTGTTGCGATGAGAGAAGACACCGAGCCTTACACTCGTACTGTACTTCCCTTTATTTAACTTAATGTCATCCTATATGAATAAAGCAGCAAATACATCAGATTTTATATTATATTTCAACACTCAAACTTCCCTCCTCCCCTACCGTTTAAGGTTTTGCCTCGTTGCATAGGTAAAGGGGTGATTTCATGTGTATTTTGCACGAAATAAGCAGTAAATACTCACAAAAACACATAAATGGGGATAACCTGAGGCAAACCCTCATGGTTTATCCTCATTATACACTCACAGACACACCCATAATTTTTCATAATTGTCCTCGTTTGTTCCCTATTTTTCCCCCTTTTAAAAAGCATTTTTCCTATTTTTTCTTATTTATTATCAATAAAAATGAAATAAAATTAGCATTATTTCATAGCTGTGGCCTTTAAGTCCTTAAACAGCAAACATGTGGATTTTATTGGTGTTTTGTTTCATGCTTTTCCCATTTTAACCCAAAAATTCCATTTTTCCTCTAAAAACCATGCTTTTCGGGTTTTTTCCATTTATTTTCCACACTTTAAGTGTATGTTTTCTGATTTTTTTATTATGAAAGACTAAAACCAATAGCAAACAATATGTCCATCAATTTTCAATCCATAAAAACATTATTAACCCCACCAAATGCGAAAAAAGAGCCATTTTCTTTGTAAAAATGCCATTACTGTGTATTTTTCATTATTTCGGGTTTTGAAACTTGTTGCGGGTCTGCAAACCAGGCCCCATTTGATGCTCAGCCCACCTCACATTGCCATCTTCAGCTCACATTCAGCTTGGAAGCAATCCGGTACCATGCCGGACGAGCATTCACCAACCGGGCTTCATTCTTCTTCACACGCAGGAACTGCCCCTTGCAGGAGAGAGAGGGAGGAGAGAGAAATACTGAAATTTGATCTCCACAACCAGGCAGCCATTTGACGGATGGTCTAGAGTGATGGGGAGCAAAGATCAAGTGTAGATCAGGCATCTAGTCAGTTGGGGGGGTTGCTTACAACCCCCATCACCCCCTCAATCATTGGCAAGAAGGCACCCTCTTCCTGCACGGCGCAAAAAAAATGGCACCCCCCCCTCAAATTCATTTTTTAGGGGCCTCGTTTTACTAAAGGGAGTTCCCCAAAGGTCATAACTCTTGGACTTATTAAGTCCCTTCCACTTGCCTTTAATCCTTGGCCTCCCGGCACTCCCTCTTCCACATCCGGTGTCCAAATCACAGTCTGAAAAATCTTGGGCATCCGTCTTGAAGTCCTCCACTGTCGAGCATCTCCTAAGGTCCTTTCTGACATGCCAAATAATTATAAAAAATTATCAATTGTCGTCCAGTGGGTCTTTTAAGCATTTCCAAGCATTGCCGCTTAAAATCATACTGATTGCCACTACCGCCTTCGACGAAGTCTATTTTTCCCTTGAAATTTGAAATTTTTGGCTATTTTTAAGCACTTCTCGATATCAAAAATCATTTGTTATTGGCGACCACAGGATAGGGCGACTCAGCCCGTCGAATCCAACGAACAAATCTGCACATAAACACAACCACAAAGAGCATCAAGCTAATACAAACTAGATACACAACAAAACACATCACAGCTCTCACCCTACCCCCTTGTCAAAACCAAGGCATGAAATCTACGAGGAGTAGGCCTAGCATAATCTGACAGAAAGTCAAAACCTAGTCACTAACCAACTGCTCCAACACAGTCAGGCTAAAAAGATCTATCAAAGAGGTCATTCTAAGTGGTGGTCTGAACTACCTACCTAACTAAGGACAACGCAACTAGGAGCTCCTACTAGGTGAGGACTCCTATAGCGTGATCAACAAATATTTTCTTTTAGCACATGGGGTCTTTAGCCTCTTATTTTCCATACTCGAGCATGTAAAAAGGAGGGAGTTGAGCGTAGTGACCCAAGGAGAGCAAGGCATCGGCCTTAGGTCCTATCTCGATACCCAAGATCCTACCAAGCCCGCGCAAGGCGACACTTAATCCTTTTCTAACGCTCACTTTTATTTTCGCTCCAACCTTTTTGTATTCTTTGTTTTTCAGCTAGAAGCCACCCCTAGGAAGACAAGGCATTAGCCCCGGGTCTAACTCATCCCCAGGAACCTACCAGGCCTTTGCAAGGCGATAAACAACAGCTCAAGGATTTTGCTTTCTTTCCATTTCTATTTTTATAGGGGTTAGAACCCCTTTTTACACACCTCCGTATATTCATATATTGTCTTTCAGATATTTAGGGTTTTGTCTCTTTCCATCATTATTTTAGTAGGATTCTCTAACTGCCTCACAACTAACAGGAATACCTAGAACGGCTGCCTAGCAGGTCAACGGAATAGGGTCACTAGAACTCCCATCTAAAGCAGGTCTTACAATGCCTGACAATGCCTTACAGGAGGCAATGACTACTCAGACCTCCCCCAGACATACAGAGTCTAATCTTGGGACTTCATGCCTCGATTGCCAGTCCCCACCAAACAAAAGAAAATAACCGTCACACGCACATATATCATTAATTGCTTAAGGAAAAAAATGCGAAAAGGGGACGAAACCACCTGGAATGGCCACAAGAAGCTCCTTTGCAGCAAAGGCTCCCTCTAGCGACTTCGCTAACCTGTCTGATGCAATCACTACAACAAAAAGCCATTAACTGTACTCGCACCAAACAGACGAATGGCCCTCTTGGCCTAAAGAAATAGCACATTGTATTGCAAACTAGTTGGCCCTCTTGGCCTAAAGGAATAGATCATTAAAACCTAAAAACAACTGGCCCTCTTGGCCTAAAGAAATCAAGCAAACCTGCTCATATAGATCCCTCCTTGGAAGAAGTCAGATATACAAACACACGCTCCACTCCAAGGGGAAAGGCAGGGTGCTCAGCCCTAAACTAAATGCATCAAGTTATGACCCATACCTCCTGCATATACAGCAAGAGGCGTACGCATAACATGTCATTGAATCAACCTATGGGTCCAAGATAATAGTGGTAGATGGACCTCGGCTACTCTTCTCATTACCCATACCAACCATCGCCTGCCATATAATGCGTGGTCTGATAACATTCCCCACAAGCAACCAAGTCCCATCTCATTATCAATAACAACATCTAGACTAGGACCACAGTTGAAAAAGAGGTCCTCCTCATAAGCAAAATTGGCTAATGAATCCGCAAACTGATTCCAATAACATGGAATGAGCTAAAGAGATATGCTCTCAAATTCATCAAGTAGGGTTATAGCAGTGCGATGATACATACGAAGGATAGGATTCCGGACTATATATGTCCCATTAAGTTGACTTAAGATCACCTAGGAATCCCCTTTTACTAACAACCACCTAATGCCACCTTTCTTGGCAATATTCAATCCCATAATCAGGGCTTTATACTCCGCCATGTTGTTAGTGAATCCCACCCCGAGATAAGCAGCTAATTTCATTGTAACTCTACATCGGGGATCTCGGATGACTACTCCAACACTCCCTTTTCTATCAAGCCCCCTGGATGCTCCATCAAAGTATAATGTGTACGTCCACAATGGGTTTACACAACCAGCCATCAGGAACTCCCCTATTCATAATTATGATAATCAAAATTCAACATATTTAGAGGATGAACTGACGGCTCCATCCCACCTTCTTCATTAAACTCAACACAGATGCTCGTCAAAATTTGTAAACAGTGATGGCAAAAAACTTTAATCTCCCACACAAAGGTACCATCTTCTTGCTCAACCACTTTGTATCCCTTGCTCCACCAGATAAGCCTCCCCTGATGATATCTTTGCTCTAGATATGGGTGCTCCAAATAAGGGATTAACCACCCCATCGACCAGTTTAAATGCTCCTGCAGGTCTCAAATCAGCCCCAGTATGGACTTGTAATGCATTTAGCGTGTTAGCATATTTAGAAATAATAAGGTTTAATATTATTAAGATTAACCTTATTCTTAAATTCCACTCCTTGTAGATCAGCTAATAAAACCGTGGACTTATTTTTACCTATCCGAACTATCTTGTAAGGGCCATCCCAGCGAGGTTCCAGCTTTCTTGGAAATAGCTCCCTATGTGCATCGTAATACAGAACTAATTGCCATTTTTCACTACAGAGGATATTTATTAGATAACCTTGAATGAGCCGATAGAGCCTCATGATCGAATAAGAGACGCGGATGTTATTGAGCTGGACCTTGGTACGCCTAATGATTCGTGTCCAATCAAATTGGGTTCTATGCTCAGTTTGGAAGAGAGAGTACTATGTGTCCTTGATTTAGGAGTTCTGCGACATCTTTGCTTGGAGCTATGACGAACTTAGGGGTATTCCTCCCAGTCTAGCTGTGCATACTATTCTTGTAAAGGAAGGTACCCGCCTTGTATGTCAGAAAGTAAGGTGTATGCCTTTTGAATTAAGGGATGGGTTGTTTGAGGAACTAGAGAAGTTGCGGAAAGCGGGTTGATCTTCCATGTTCAACATACTGAATGGTGCTCACCAGTTGTGATCAGGAAGAAGAAGAATAATCAGATCTGGCTTTGCATAGATTTTAGAGAGTTGAATAAGCAAACTGTTAAGGATTACTACCCGTTGCCGTTTATTGACCAAATTTTGGATCAACTAGCGAGTAGGGAAATCTATTCATTTATGGACTACTTTGCAGGGTATAACCAAATGGTGATTTTTGAGCAAGACAAGCTAAAAACGACATTTATTACTATCTTCGGTACCTTTGCGTACCATGTGATGGCATTTGGGTTATGTAATGTACCAGGTTCATGGCAGAGAACAGCCGACAAAACCTTTGGTGACATTTCCCTCGAGGAATTGAAAGTATTCATTGATGATCTAGGGGCAACCACCATAAGGGATAGAGAGTTAATTATCTTACGGAAGTGTTTTGAGCGTTGCAGATAATTTTGCATAGCTCTCAACCCATGAAAGTGCGTCTTCAGAGTCCCTTATGGGCTCTTGTTAGGCCATGTGGTCAGTTCCATAGGGATTGCAAACAGATCTTGAAAATATCAAGGTCATAGTTGCCATAAGTCCACTGCGTACTCCAAAGGAAGTGCATAGCTTTTTGTCATTGGTAGGGTATTATTGGAGGTTTATCAATGCCTTGGCAGAAAGAATGTTGCCATGATGATGAACCTATTTTCCTTTAATCGCCGATTTTCATGGAGTGATGCTTGCAAAGTATCTTTGGATGATGTAAAGCAGGAGCTTGCAAAAGCACCTGTTTTAAAAGCACCTAAAAGGGGTAAAATGTTCTATATATTTTCAGTAGCAACTATGTATAGTATCAGCTGTTTGGCCCAAATTTGGGAGGAAAAGTGGTACCATCCGATAGCTTTTGCTAGTCGGAAGTTGGGCATATCGGAAATTAACTACACCTATATGGAGAAGTTGTACCTTGCGATGGTATTTGCGACCAAGAAGTTCAGGCACTACATTCTTTATGAGAGGGTGGTTTTTTATACAAAGATGGAAGGGCTTCGATTGTTGTTGAATAAGTTATAGTCGCCTGATCGTTTAGCAAAGTGGTTAATCACTTTGCAGGAGTTTGATTACCAGATTAAGAGCAAGCTGTCGAAGCTTCAGGGGCATTATCGAGTTTCTTGTGGATTTCGGAGAGCCAAAAGAGGTCGTGGCTAAAGGAAGTGACATAGACACATTGTTTAAGATTGATATGACATCTATTCTCTCATGGTATGTTGCTATAACACACTATCTTTCTACGGGAGAGGCTGGAGATACTCTATCAAAACCCAAGAAGAGGAAGATTAAACAACATGCATTGAAATTTTCCTTGATTGCAAGGACATTATATCAGCAAGGTGTTGATGATATCTATCACCGATGTGTGATGCCTAGCGAGGTTCCCTTTATTTTGGAAGAGTGCCATGACTCCGCTTGTGGAGGGCACTTTGCTGGGTGGTTGGCGGCACAGAAGGATTTATGAGTTGGTTATTGGTGGCCGTCCATCTTCCATGATTCATTTGACTATGTTAAGAGATGTGATACATGTCAAAGACATGACAGTAGAGAGAATAGGAAGTGTCCACTTACGCCTATTATGGCTATCCTTCCATTTGAGAAGTGGGGCATCGATTTTGTGGGACCTATTACCCTGTCGTCTACTACTCAGAAAAGATACATTATAGTAGCAACTGATTACTTTACAAAGTGGTCAAAAGCACGGGCGATGAGGCATGACAATGCAAAAGAGACTGCTAGTTTCCTACTTGAGCAGATCATCTGCCGTTTTGGTCCCCCAAAGGAAATCGTATCCGACCGTGAAACTCATTTTTTGAATAAGGTAATTAGAAGTCTGACTGAAGCATGGAGCATTAAGCATAACAAGACGACCCCCTATAATCCGCAAGCCAATGGACAGGTTGAAAGTACCAATAAGCATCTTGTGGGTATCCTATCCAAGATAGTCTCTGAAAAGAAATGGGACTGGGATACATAATTATATGTGGCGCTTTGGGCATATAATACGATGTTTAAACAAGCCACTGGCCACACCCCATTCAAATTAGTTTACAGGGAGGAGTGTGTCTTGCCCTTAGAAATTGAGTTGCCGACCATGAGATTCGCAATCAATTATCCTTTGGGTGATGAAGATGCCTTATTTGAGTGGTTTATGACTATAGTCCACTTGGACGAGCTCAAATTGCAGAGTTTGTTGCACTAGGAGGTAGCTAAACGTCGGATGAAGTGGTTGCATGATCTAAAGGCGAATAATTTAGATCCATCACTCAATGACGTCTCACTGTTAGATGGATCATCTATTATTTCTAGTTCAGTGGAGGATAAAGGAGCTCTCTCACTTTGAGGAGACTCAGGGTAAGCATCTACTATTACACGATGGGCATCTTGACCTAGAATTACTCGACCAGCAGGTATATCGACTTGACAGTCTGTTCGTAAAATCTAGGGCCTTCCTAGCAAAACTCGATAGCTAGGATGTCGTGCAAACCTTATCACCCTAAAGTCCAGATAGCATTCCACGCTTGCAACAGTAACGTGGACTTTAGTGATGCAGCCTTCTGGTTGTCTTAAACTATCATCCGCCATCCTAAGAAGTGTAGAGCCATCTTTTTGAATTTCGAGACCTAGCCGCTCCATCAAGTCTAAATTTATGATATTGATGGAGGGTCCACTGTCCACGGTAGCGTGCTCCACTGATATTCCATCCACATACACTAGAACCCTAGGGCAATGCTTTTTAGCATGATCGAACCAATCTTCTCCCACTCTAGCTATGCCCAAGGGTTCTACTATAAATGCGATACGCAGGATTTTCTTGAATTCCTTGCATACTCCTTGAGAAAGTTTAATCAATTGCAGGAGATTCACATCTAGTTTGACTTCGCAAAGAGAACTTGTTAGGTCAAAGTCATGGTAGTTAGCCAAAGTTCTCTTCTCGCATCAAACCATTCTTTCCTTTGGTCATTGGACCACCGCCTTTAGTGCCTCTTTTTTTACTTTTTTCTTCTTTCTTGGCACCTCTCTATCCTTCTCGAGATCCACTTTACCGTCAACAGGCCTTAGAGGTCCACCTTCCATATCCGGATTCAGGACTCGCTTTTCCCTAGCATCCTGCTTAGGGTTTCCCTCGACAGGTTTTACAGTTCCTTTATGAACTAATCTTACTCCAACAGGTAGCAACTAAATGGTTAGACTTTTCGCAAATATCACATTTGACATTCGGGCAATTCCTAGGAAAATGTTGGCCACCACACCACTTACAGCTGAATCTTGAGGCCGCACCCTCTTCAGGGCGTCAACTCCCTATCAAATTCTATTGCTTCTTAAGGAAATTGACATCCACAGCTATTTGTCGATACTATTCAGAGATCATATCGGTGTAGTGCTTCATCATGTCCTTAACTTCACCAAGGACATTAGAGGCACTCGACTCGTAGACGCGATCGTCAGTTTGTCGTCCCATGGGTCTAACCACTTGATTAGGGATTGGCCATTGACCTACTAGGACAACATTAGGATTTATTTTTTGGCCCCCACTATTTAGTGAGGCCGCCTGACTAGCCATGGGCATAGTCATGCTAGGAGGAGCTAGTAACATAGGCAAATTCTGTATGATCCCTCCTCTCCCATTCGCGTTTGACATGGGATCCCCTTGATTCCCATTGGTCAAGGCCAAGTTATTACCATTCCAATTTATCCTTGCTGCATAAGCCGCTTGCAAGCGCGACTCTACTCCTTCTGCTTGGGTAATAGCAGTGTCAATGTCGGCCAAAGCAACACTACTCAGCTGCACCTGGATATTAAAATCCAATCCATGTAGGAAATATTGTAACTGGGCAACCGCTGGAATGGGGATATAAGTATTTAGTTTACGAAGAACTTGCTTTAATTTCTTGGCATAGGCCTGGACATTCTCATTTGGCTCTTGGCGTGTTACATTCAAGACACGCAACCAATATTGTCCACCCTTCTTAGGGGCAAACTCTCTATGGAAAGCTGTAAAGAATTAGACACTACTAGTTATGGTTCCGGCTTCGAGACCGTGGTACCATACTGCCGCTCTTCCTTTTAACGTCATGTTGAAGAACATCATTAGGTGTCCTTCATCTTGGATTCGATAATTGAACATGAGTGTTTAAAACTCCTTAATGTGGAGTTCTCCATCTTCTTCTGCTAATCCATGGAAAATGGGCAACGGTGCTCCTAATGCTGACAAATCTAGTGTCCCTGCTAGAATTGTGATAGGTTGTGCCATGGTTACAACTAGATTGACAACAGGAGTTTGTGTAGGTAGAACTACACCCCCACTTGTTGTGGGTTGATTAACTGGAAGTAGGGAAGTACTAAGACTTCCACTTGCACTCAAAGAGCTACTCGTAACACTTAGGTTACTAGAACCACTGCCATTTATGCACAATGGGCTGCTTCTTTGAGTAGAATAACAACTTACAATCTCCAACCGCCGTCTAGCCCTCTCAGCACGTTCTGCTTTTTGTATTTCAGCTTGAAGGTCCTTGTCAAAGGACATAAGCCAACTATTTGGTCCTTAGAAACCCTAGATTTGAGAACCACCACTTGTTGGCGGCTCCCAATAGACGCACCATTGATGGGACCTAAAATGGGCCGGCACTAGCTAAGGCACTAGCCGGACCTCGTGCACTCAATAGACAACCCCACCACACAGCCTCGCAAGCCAGGAGCGTCTGTCGAGGGATACACTATCCTAGACACTAATCACTGCTCGTTTATAGTCTGTAATCCAACGAATGTTCCCTTTCCCCGTCTCCTCAGAGGGAGATTATACATATATCGGCAATAAATGCCACATATCACAGACACAAGGGCACCCCACTAGCTGATTGTCGTGGCCCTACTACAGCTCTCCTACATCTTGGGGATTGGCTCCTCAATGCGCTGCTTCTACATATAGACACATTCGAAACAAACTCCCCTCTTAGTGCCAATATATTTATCATTCCAGGAATGCACTGATTCTCACTTATCCATCCCCTTGGACCCACCATCCAGACCTACAGCCGGGTTGCTCACTCTCTCTACGTGGGTCAAGTCCTAAAGAAACCAAGTGCTATGCATCCAAGAGCTTGTAATTGACACCATTTAACTATGCTTGATGCAAATGTGTATATGATTAAGTGCTCAAACAATTGGAAAATAGTCTCGTGCATTATGCAAATCCATTCTTTTCATGTTTCCATACACTAACACATAATTGTTGCGATGAGAGAAAGACACCGAGCCTTACACTCGTACTGTACTTCCCTTTATTTAACTTAACGTCATCCTATATGAATAATGCAACAAATACATCATATTTTATATTATATTTCCTCAAACTTCCCTCCTCTACCGTTTAAGGTTTTGCCTCATTGCATAGGTAAAAGGGTGATTTCATGTGTATTTCGCATGAAATAAGTAGTAAATACTCACAAAAACATATAAATGGTGATAACTTGAGGCAAACCCTCATGCTTTATCCTCATTATACACTCATAGACACATCCATAATTTTTCATAATTTTCCTCGTCTGTTCCCTATTTTTTTCCCTTTTAAAAAGTATTTTTTTCTATTTTTCCTTATCTTTTCTTATTTATTATCAATAAAAATGAACAAAAATTAGCATTATTTCAGAGTTGTGACTCTTGAGTCCTTAAACAACAAACATGTGGATTTTATTGGTGTTTTGTTTCATGCTTTTCCCATTTTAAGCCAAAAATTTCATTTTTCCTCTAAAAACCATGCTTTTCGAGTTTTTCCCATTTATTCCCCACACTTTAAGTGTATATTTTCTGAGTTTTTTATTATGAAAGACTAAAACTAGCAGCAAATAACATGTCCATCAATTTTCAACCCATAGGAACATTATTAACCCCATCAAATACGAAAAAAGAGCCATTTTCTTTGTAAAAATCCATTACCATATATTTTTCATTATTTTGGGTTTTGAAACTTGTTGCGGGTCTGCAAACCAGGCCCCGTTTGATGCTCAACCTGCCTCCACACTGCCATCTTCAGCCCACCTTCGGTTTGGAAGCAATCCGGTACCACACGGGACGAGCATTCACCAACCGGGCTTCATTCATCTTCACACGCAGGAACTGTCCCTTGCAGGATAGAGAGGGAGGAGAGAGAAAGACTAAAATCTGATCTCCACAATCGCGCAGCCATTTGACGCATGGCCTAGAGCGATAGGGAGAGAAGATCAAGTGTAGATCAGGCATCTAGTCGGTTGGGGGGTTGCTTACAGCCTCCATAGTCCTCTCAATCATTGGCAAGAAGGCGCCCTCTTCCTGCACGGTTGGCGTGAAAAAAAGGCACCTCCCCCCCCCCCCCCCTCAAATTCATTTTTTTGAAGGTCATAACTCTTGGACTTATTAAGTCCCTTCCAATTTGCCTTTAATCCTTGGCCTCCCGGGCACTCCCTCTTCCGCGTCTGGTGTCAAGTCCTCCACTACCGGGCATCTCCCAAGCTCCCGTCTGACATGCCAAATAATTATGAAAATTCATCAATTTTCTTCTAGTGGGTCTTTTAAGCATTTTCGGGCATTGCCACTTAAAATGGTACTGATTGCCATCGCCGCCTTCGACGAAGTCTATTTTTCCCTAAAGTTCAAAATTTTTGGCTATTTTTTGGCATCAAAAATCATATGTCACATTGACAGTATCCGCCACTGCACATTGCAGGTGGCCGGGTGATGGAACCTAAAACGGGCCGGCACTGGCTCCTGCACTA
The DNA here is from genome assembly GCF_053477565.2 of Lygodium microphyllum. NCBI lineage: Eukaryota > Viridiplantae > Streptophyta > Polypodiopsida > Schizaeales > Lygodiaceae > Lygodium > Lygodium microphyllum. Next base: position 23,221,261 of record NC_141158.1, on the reverse strand, counting down.
GCCGGACCTCTATCACACGCGCTCAACAACCCCACGGCCTCGCGGCCAGGAGCGTTGATGACACATACATTGCCTTCCTAAATGTCTTACGTTTGTATTACGTCGTTTGTAGTCCACTCTTCTCTCACCCACTACTCCTCAGAGGGAGTCCCTTACACATTGCCTAATGGCACGAAGCACAGACATAGGGGGTCCTCCAACAGCTGAATGCCGCCACCCCTCTGCGACTCTCCTACACCTTGGGGATTGGCCCCTCGATGCGTCGCTCAACATATAAACATTTCGCACAAAATCCACTCAAGGTACCATTTAATCGTATACAGGAATGTACCATTGTCCTTACTTCTCTTTCCCCTAGACCCCACGACTAGCCTATGGCTTAGGGTGTCCTGTCTCTCACTCAACGTGGGTCAAGATCCTAATGAAAGCAATTGCTGTGCATCCAGGATTTCTGATACCTTTAAATATTTCCATGATTTATGCATGTTGTGGATGCTAAGTGCTCAAACATTTAGCAAAACAGTATCATGCACAAGTGCAAAAACATTCTTTTAATGGTTTCCTTTCTCTAGCGTTCGTGTTTCGTTGCATGGGCCTAGCACCGAGGTGATCCTCGTGCTACTAGGCTCTTAATTTTAATTATTTTCCGTCCCAAATGCTATGCATAGAAATCAGCAACTTTTCCATCATCTCACACGGCATTTAGACATATTTCAACTACTCTACCCTCCCCCGTTTAAATATTGCATCGTTGCATATCTTTATACGGCATTTTGCCATTATTTTGTGTATAAAAACGGAAAAAATGCACTAAACCACGAAAGTAGGGCTGATCTGAAGCAAATCCTCATGCCCCAACTCTACTATACATCCACGGACATTGCTCTTATTTATCATTATTTTTTCGAAGCCCGAAATGTATTTTTCCCTATTTTTAAAGGGTTTTCCCCTATTTTCTTGCTATTTTCCCCATTTTCCTTCATTTTTTAATTATTGAAAATTGAGATCAGTTTATGGGCTGTGGCCCTTAGTTCCTTTCAGCAAAAAATAAAATTTTAGTTGATGTGGATTAATTATTTCATCATTTTTCTCCCCAAAAACCCCCTTTTCCTTTGTTTTTTAGCATTTTACGTGTTTCGATTTACCGTTTTCCGCCATCCGACACATGTATTTCTGATTTTTAAATGATAGAGGGACAGAAAACAACTCAAACAATGATATGCTCGAATCTCATTCCATATGAACACATTTTCATAAACCAAAATTGCATCCAATGACTATTTTCTTTATAAAAACTATTATTACCGTGATTTGCGGGTTTTTGTATTTAATTTGGCGCGTCCCACGATTGATTTCCAGCCATGAATTCTGCTTGGAATCAGCAATCTACAATGATTTGGCATTGCCCTTCAATCTCGTCAAGAATCGGCATCCATCCGGCCATCCATTTCCATTCTATTCTTCTACGCACGAACGGGGTTTAAGAGGAGAGAGGAGGAGGAGAGAGAAATACTGAAATTGCAAGTTTCGATCCGGGCCACCATATCTCGCGCGAGGGGCGGCGATGCGGAGCGGGAATCAAGTGCAGTGGCCTTCTGTTGATTGAATCTATGGCTTACTTACAGCCTGCACATCGATTTGTGGGAGGGGGGGCGCCGTTTTTTTTTCGGCGCTGATCCGTTCGCGGCACTTCCTCGTCCTCCACGAAAAAATTGGGGGTGGGGAAGCCAAAGGGCACCCCCCTCCCCCCCCCCCCCCACTAGTCATGCCTTTTGATTTCTCCAATTTGGCCACTCTCTTGGGCGTCCCGGCCGGTTTTTGGCTATCTTCCTCGTTCGAGCTCCGATTGACGTGCTGTAAAATTCTGGGCGTCCGTCTCGGCATCCCGGATAGGCCTGCAGCTCCCACATCCCGTCCCAACTGACAGAAAAATTACTAAAGATCCGGACGTGTCACTTGGGCGCCCGTCGACTGCTTGACGCTTAAAATCGTCCTCGATCGAGCCGTCGCCTTCGAGATCCGGTATTTTTTCCCACATTTCCACATTTTTCTCCTATTTTTAGGCACGTTCCGAGCCTAAAATCTAGCTTTCATTGGCAACCACGGGATAGGACGACTCAGTCCGTCGAACTCACGAACATATCTGCAAACCTTGTTTAGGGTTTCCGTCGACAGGCTTATCCTTGTCGGCTTCTCTACCCTTTTGACCTCTTGTAAGAACAGCTCGCAGATTAGAGGTTTCAGCATCGTTAACGCGTACAGCCTCAATCAAACTAACCCCACTACCACTAGGTAGCTCCTCCACTGTAGTCTTTGGTCATTGAAGTATTTGTTTAGGCACGTCTTCTCGCTGGGAATCATTTCCTTGGGCACGATGATTAACAGGCCCTGGTTGCCGACTACCTCACTGGAGGGAACTGATCTTACTCCAGCAAGTAGCTGCTAAATGGCCGGATTTTCCACAAATGTCGCACTTAACATTTGGGCAATTTCTTGGATAGTGCTGCCCACCACACCATTTGCAACTAAACCTCGAAGGTGCACCCTCATCTGGGTATCTACTTCCTATCAAATTTTGTTGTTTTTTAAGAAAGTTGACATCAACGGCTATTTGCCGATACTGCTCCGTAATCATGTCGGTATAATGCTTCATCATGTCCTTAACCTTGCCAAGAACATTGGAAGTGCTAGACTCATAGCCTTGGTCATTACCATGTCGTTCCATCGGCCTAACAATTCGATTAGGCTCTGGTTGTTGAGCCACAAGCATGGTATTAGAATTGACCACCTGGCCTCCACCGTTTGGAGTCATTTGACTGCCCGTAGGCATCGACATGCTAGGGGGAGCTGGTAATAAAGGCATATTCTGTATCATGTTCCCTCTCCCATTAGGGTTAGCCATCGCTATCCCTTGACCACTACTGCCATTGGCCATCGCCATATTGTTTCCCAATACTAAACCCATATTCGAATTGCCTCGAGAAGCATAGGCTGCTTGTAGTCGGGATTCCACCTCTTGTGCTCGTGTAATGGCAGTATCTATATCCCCCAAGGGGACACTACTCAACTGCAATTGGATATTAAAGTCCAAACCATGTAGGAAATATTGCAACTGGGCAGCTGCGGGGATAGGAATAGAGGTGTCCAACTTACGGAAAACCTCTTTTATTTTCTTCGCATAAGCACGAATATCCTCGTGTGGTTCTTGGCAGGTCACGTTAAGTACACGCAACCAATATTGCCCACCCCTTTCAGGGGCAAACTCCCTTCGAAAAGCTCCATAAAATGCATCAATATTCAATATGGTTCCGGCTTCTAAACCATGATGCCATATAGCGGCTCTTCCTTTGAGAGCCATATTGAAGAACATCATTAAATGCCCTTCTTCTTGGATGCGACAGTTAAGCTCGGAACGTGCCTAAAAATAGGAGAAAAATATGGAAATGCGGGGAAAAATATCGGATCTCAAAGGCGACGGCTCGATCTAGGACGATTTTAAGCGTCAAGCAGTCGACGGGCGCCCAAGTGACACGTCCGGATTGTTAGTAATTTTTATGTCAGTTGGGACGGGATGTGGGAGCTGCAGGCCTATCCGGGATGCCGAGACGGACGCCCAGAATTTTACAGCACGTCAATCGGAGCTCGGACGAGGAAGATAGCCAAAAACCGACCGGGACGCCCAAGAGAGTGGCCAAATTGGAGAAATCAAAAGGCATGACTCGTGGGGGGGGGGGGGGGTGCCCTTTGGCTTCCCCACCCCCAATTTTTTCGTGGAGGACAAGGAAGTGCCGCGAACGGATCAGCGCCGAAAAAAAAACGGCGCCTCCCCCCACAAATCGATGTGCAGGCTGTAAGTAAGCCATAGATTCAATCCACAGGAGGCCACTACACTTGATTCCCGCTCCGCATCGCCGCCCCTCGCACGAGATATGGTGGCCCGGATCGAAACCTGCAATTTCAGTCTTTCTCTCTCCTCCTCCTCTCTCCTCTTAAACCCCGTTCGTGCGTAGAAGAATAGAATGGAAATGGACGGCCGGATGGATGCCGATTCTTGACGAGATTGAAGGGCAATGCCAAATCATTGTAGATTTCTGATTCCAAGTAGAATTCATGGCTGGAAATCAATCGTGGGACGCGCCAAATTAAATACAAAAACCCGCAAATCACGGTAATAATAGTTTTTATAAAGAAAATGGTCTTTGGATGCAATTTTGGTTTATGAAAATGTGTTCACATGGAATGAGATTCGAGTATATCATTGTTTGAGTTGTTTTCTATCCCTCTATCATTTAAAAATCAGAAATACATGTGTCGGATGGCGGAAAACGGTAAACCGAAACACGTAAAATGCTAAAAAACAAAGGAAAAGGGGGTTTTTGGGGAGAAAAATGATGAAATAATTAATCCACATCAACTAAAATTTTATTTTTTGCTGAAAGGAACTAAGGGCCACAGCCCATAAACTGATCTCAATTTTCAATAATTAAAAAATGAATGAAAATGGGGAAAATAGCAAGAAAATAGGGGAAACCCTTTAAAAATAGGGAAAAATACATTTCGGGCTTCGGAAAAATAATGATAAATAAGAGCAATGTCCGTGGATGTATAGTAGGGCTGGGGCATGAGGATTTTCTTCAGATCAGCCCTACTTTCGTGGTTTAGTGCGTTTTTCCCGTTTTTATACACAAAATAATGGCAAAATGCCGTATAAAGGTATGCAACGATGCAATATTTAAACGGGGGAGGGTAGGGTAGTTGAAATATGTCTAAATGCCGTGTGAGATGATGGAAAAGTTGCTGATTTCTATGCATAGCATTTAGGACAGAAAATAATTAAAATTAAGAGCCTAGTAGCACGAGGATCACCTCGGTGCTAGGCCCATGCAACGAAACACGAACGCTAGAGAAAGGAAACCATTAAAAGAATGTTTTTGCACTTGTGCACGATACTGTTTTGCTAAATGTTTGAGCACTTAGCATCCACAACATGCATAAATCATGGAAATATTTAAAGGTATCAGAAATCCTGGATGCACAGCAATTGCTTTCATTAGGATCTTGACCCACGTTGAGTGAGAGACAGGACACCCTAAGCCATAGGCTAGTCGTGGGGTCTAGGGGAAAGAGAAGTAAGGACAATGGTACATTCCTGTATACGATTAAATGGTACCTTGAGTGGATTTTGTGCGAAATGTTTATATGTTGAGCGACGCATCGAGGGGCCAATCCCCAAGGTGTAGGAGAGTCGCAGAGGGGTGGCGGCATTCAGCCGTTGGAGGACCCCCTATGTCTGTGCTTCGTGCCATTAGGCAATGTGTAAGGGACTCCCTCTGAGGAGTAGTGGGTGAGAGAAGAGTGGACTACAAATGACGTAATACAAACGCAAGACATTTAGGAAGGCAATGTATGTGTCATCAACGCTCCTGGCCGCGAGGCCGTGGGGTTGTTGAGCGCGTGTAATAGAGGTCCGGCTAGTGCAGGAGCCAGTGCCGGCCCGTTTTAGGTTCCATCAGTGGTGTGTCTGCCGGGAGCCACTTAAAAGTGGCGGTCCTCGAATCCTGGTTGTCTAGGGACCAACTTGCAGTTTATGCCAAAGGATACTGAGATTGACCCGTTATTTATTGATAAGCATCGTCTAGCAGAAATCCAAAAGCAAGAGAGAGACGAAAGAGCTAGGCGACGTGCTGAAATTTTTAGGAGATATTCCCCTAAGCGTAGCGGGGATGAACCCTTACGAGGGAGTGGATCTAGTGGTCTTGGGGCCACAAGCAGTCAGTTAGGAGAAGGTGGAAGCTCTGGTGCTCCCCTTCCTTCCATAAGCCAGTCTACATCACGTGCGGGAGGTGTAACCCCACCGTCCCCTATTCCTAGTGCAAATCCAATCCTTGTCATGGCGCAGCATATTGCAATTCCAGCAGGAACGACGGATTTGTCGGCTCTAGGTTACCCGCTACCCATTTTTAAGGGGCTAGTTGAGGAAGATGCGGAACTCCACATTAGGGAGCTTCAAAAGCTGATTTGCGGGTTTTTGTATTTAATTTGGCGCATCCCACGACTGATTTCCAGCCATGAATTCTGCTTAGAATCAGCAATCTACAATGATTTGGCATTGCCCTTCAATCTCGTCAAGAATCGGCATGCATCCGGCCGTCCATTTCCATTCGATTCTTCTACGCACGAACGGGGTTTAAGAGGAGAGAGGAGAAGGAGAGAGAAAGACTGAAATTGCAGGTTTCGATCCGGGCCACCATATCTCGCGCGAGGGGCGGCGATGCGGAGCGGGAATCAAGTGCAGTGGCCTTCTGTGATTGAATCTATGGCTTACTTACAGCCTGCACATCGATTTGTGGGGGGGGGCGTCGTTTTTTTTTTCAGCGCTGATCCATTCGCGGCACTTCCTTGTCCTCCACGAAAAAATTGGGGGTGGGGAAGCCAAAGGGCACCCCCCCCCCCCCACTAGTCATGCCTTTTGATTTCTCCAATTTGGCCACTCTCTTGGGCGTCCCGGTCGGTTTTTGGCTATCTTCCTCGTCCGAGCTCCGATTGACGTGTTGTAAAATTCTGGGCTTCCGTCTCGGCATCCCGGACAGGCTTGCAGCTCCCACATCTCGTCCCAACTGACATAAAAATTACTAAAAATCCAGACGTGTCACTTGGGCGCCCGTCGACTGCTTGACGCTTAAAATCGTCCTAGATCGAGCCGTCGCCTTCGAGATCCGGTATTTTTTCCCACATTTCCACATTTTTCTCCTATTTTTAGGCACGTTCCGAGCCTAAAATCTAGCTTTCACCGGGCGCCCGTCACAGTCACTTATTCTTTATTCTTTTAGTGACAATTTGAATAAAGGAAGGCCCGGCCACACATTGTGGTTGTTGGAGTTCCCACTTTTGAGTCTCTCTCTCTCTTGGCTCTTGCTCTCCATCTACCATAGCTCTCACCTCCAAGCTTCTTCCTCCTGGGTTCCACTTCCCTTTCAAACTACTCACAACAGCATGTCTTGATTCCAAGACAAGACTCAATACAAGACAAGACAAGAACTAGAAGAGGACTTACCTCGCATGACCCTCACAACTGGTGTTGGCAAGCCCAAGACCCATATTTATAATAAAATTGAAGAGGTTAAGGGGAAGTTTCTAGATGATGAGATCATTGATGATATAATCATCATTGTCATAAGCGATGACATACACAATGTTGATGTTAGTATTGATCCAATCCCCTTCTAAAACTTTCCAAAGAATTATCTAGAACCTTCTCAAAATTGGTAGTACTGTCTCAAATCTTCTAGAATGTTATAGAGTGTTCTAGAATCTTCTAAAAGGCCTTGGTTTGGTTCGCTATTGAAGATGAAATTCATGAATTTAACATGAGCTCTTTGAAAATGTGAAGCTAGTTCCCACATTTGTTCACGTGTGCCATAGCCCTTCCAATGGACAAGATACTGTAATCTACCTCTTGAAATTCTCGAATCCAAGATTTTGTCTACATATTCTCAATGATCTTCAATCATGATTAGAGGTGATGACTTTGGTATACTTCTGAGAATACCAAATGCATGACATGGCTCCAAGAATGAAATATGGAATATATGATGTATTTTCATATATGGGGGAAGCTAGAGATGATAGGTGATTGGATTTACTTGGCCAAGAATCTTAAAGGGCCTAAGTCATTGATAATCTAGTTTCTAGGATGGGTGAGAAGAATGTAGATCACGTCAAAGAAGCCAAACTTGCTCTCTAATTTTGTATTGTGGGTGTTGCATGCAAAGGCTATATGCATTTCTTTTATATTTCTCTTGAGCTTTTTTTATATGTGCTTGTAACTCTTTATGAATATCAAAGAGATGTTGAGCTAACTTTGTACCACCTAGATTCTTCTCTTGTGATCTTACATGCTTCTCTATCCTTGGGTGTTGACCATAGTTAGCAAAGAATGGTGTTAATTGAGTGGAGGCATGGGAGGAATTATTGTATGCAAACTCAACAAGGGGTAATAGATCCACCCAATTGTCTTGATCATAGTTGATTGTGCATCTAAGGTATTGCTCTTAGACTTGATTCACTCTTTCTATTTGTCCATCACTTTGTGGGCAATCGACTGAAGAAAGATTTATATGTACTCTAAGAAGTTTAAAGAGGCTTCTCTAAAGCCTAGATATAAACTGGGGGCCATGATCACAAACAATATCATCAAGTAACCAATGGTGTCAATATACTTGTTCCAGGAAGAGCCTTGTTGTCCCTTCGCCATTCATACTCTTAGTTGTTGGTATAAAGTAGATCATTTTTGTGAATTGATCAACCACCACCAAGATGGAATCATACCCTCTAGTAGATGGTAGTTCAACGATGAAGTCCATGGATAAAAATGACCATAGCTTATAAGGAATAGATGATGGTTGAAGAAGGCCATGAGGTTGATGACGATGATGGACTTTAGCTTGATTGTAGGTGTCATAAGAATCCACAAAGTCCTTGACTATTTTCCACATTTGCAAACACCAAAGATCCCTTGAAATTAGCTTGACTGTCTTGCTAACCCCAAAATGCCCTATTGAGGGGATATCATGTTTCTTTTTTATTATATCTACTTGAAAAGGACTGAGAGGAATATTGAGGAGTCCTTTATAGTAGACAACCCATCAATGTCCTTGAAATCCCTTTAAGTTTGTTCTTGGCCTTGATGTAATTGCCTTCTTATGTCCTTAAGAAAATGAGTTTTTGGTAATTTATTTATTGACCTTTGATAAGAATCCAAAGTCTTATGGGGCTTTGCTAATAGCTACCATTAACTTTAGTTGCTTAGGTTTGAATATTACTCAAATATGTTGACCATGGGCTTCATCACCTTCGCTTGGTGCCAAGTAGATCTTCAAGATAAAGCATCTAGCTTTTCTTGTTGGTGGCCAAGCCTATCGGTAATGACAAAGTCAAATCTAGATACGAAACCAGTCCATCTTGCTTGGCGATGATCCAAGATAAGAGAAGTTACAAAATATTCCAAATTGTTGTGATCTGTATAGAGGGGTGCCTTCAAGTAGGTTTTGCCAAGTCTCCAAGGAGTCCACAATAGCTAGAAGTTCTTTATCACGAATTTCATAGTTGATTTATGTAGCAAAGAATTTTCTTGAGTGGAAAGCTACTAGATGAACTCGATCATCATCACTGAACTAGGATAGAATAGATCCAAGGGCAAAATCTGAGGCATTTGTCTCCATTAAATGGCTTCAATGGATTTGCATGGATGAGAATGGTTGTTGAAGTGAAGGCTTGCTTTAATTTTTGAGAACCTTGTTCATCCTTTTGATCCCATACAAACTTGTCATTTCTAGCTAGGTTGGTTAAAGGGGAAGCAATATTAGAGGAATCCTTAACAAAGATTTGTTAATAATATGCAAATCTTGAAAAGCATTGAACATATCGCGTAAATGAAGGAGTCTCCCATTCTAGAATAATTTGTACCTTCTTAGGGTCCATAGAAATTCTTTTCATAGAAATGTACCACAAAAACTCAACTTCAGTTTCATGGAAAGAATACTTTTCTAGCTTTACATACATATATACTTTCCACAATTTATTTAAGATTATTTTTAACATGATGCTCATGCTTCTCTTAGTTCTTGGAAAAGATCAAGATGTCATCCAAATAGATTGCAAAAAACTTGCCCAAGTATTCTCGAAAGATATCATTCATCATATGTTGGAAAACTATTGAAGCTATATTCAAAATGCCTATAGCTTGTGCGAAAAGCCATCTTCCATTCATCACCTTCCTTTATATTGACAAGATTGTAAATGCTATGAAGATCTATCTTTGTAACGTGGCCACCCATTGGTGGTACATAGCCCATCAAGAGATGTGCTAGGAAGCGCCATCCGAGATTTTGATAAAACCCTCAAAGTTTGCTAACTAGGCTCGCTTGACTCTACCCCGCGATAGAAGTTTCGGTCGCTCCCACAACGATCGACCTGAGTTTTTCTAATCAAATCTATTACAAGCGGCTAATTAGTATTAGCAGTTTCTAAAGTGATGTGAGTTAGGCTTTCTAGTTTCTAATGGTCCATCAAGTGCACTTTTTATTCCTTCTTAGGAAAGCTCTCGGCTTATTGACACCACCCAACCATAGGTCTAGATCCATCCTCTGCTTCCTTCGAGAGAGTGTTTTTTAATTTCCTAATTACCTACCACTTTAGGTTCAATATATAAAAACAACTTCTTTGAATTATCTCCTAATACAAATTCGTTACACGCCTTTAATTCATGACACAAAAACATAGTAAAGCAATTCCTTCTTAATAATTCCTTTCAGAAAAATGACTTTTTACAATCTTTTTTGTTTGAATATAAATTATTCTCTCCAAGTTCCATTCCCCAACTAGTATTGGAACTTCCAAGTGACACAATCTAGAAATTGAAGGATAGTTAGCAGTTTGTAAGAGCCTAAGGAGTTTATGACCAGAGCCCCTTGGTATCCTCACCTCCTCCTACCAACTAGAGCTCCCTATGATAAGACCTTTCGCATCATGATTGGTCTATTCTCACTAATGCGAAACAAAAGAGAAAAACCCCTTAGAGTAGGTTTTATTCACGTTGGTCTTGGGAAGGTCTAGCGCCGTTAGGAACAGTGCCTCAGTCGGGTGTTTTGTGCTCACTAAAATACTGCCTCAGTCGACAATCTATACTCAATCATCCTTCTTTTAGCCTGATGATTCTAGAAAAGATCAGTACCTAGCTTGCAATCACAAACCTAGGTGCACGAGTAGTATTTATGCCTAGCCTTTTTGCACATTATGATGATACGATAGAGTGGATACTTCTACAATCGATTAAAATTTGAAAGAGTTTACCTTGATAATTTGTCGGTATTTGAATTATGGAGAATTGGCAATTTGGACCCTTGTTATTGAGAGTGGCATGTACTCTAGCTCTTTCCATATCAGACTCCATTGTGGGATCTTTATCATTACTGACCTCCTTTAGGTTTATTCCGACAACCTTTCCCCTAGCATCTTGCCTTTGCCCGCGCAACTGACACGGACCTTGGCCAAGCTTTGGGCACTACCTCTTAAAATGTCCTGGTTCCTTGCAATAGAAGCACCTTGGAATCTCATTGCTCCTTCCTATGGATATAAAGCTTCCCAATGCATTTGATTTGGCCTTCTTCGTCTTATTTGGTTGGTACTACCCATAACCTTGGAATTTGCCCTTATTCTGATTGATTCTATTCCAAATTTTTACACTTCTTGGCCTTTGTTCAATCTCATGAACTATTGGAGTTGCTCGAATCAATGCATCTTGTAAATTCAATGGTCTCATTACTTCAAGACGTGGGGCGGATTTAGACCATTGCGTAAAACATCCACATCCATCATAGGTGCATATTTTAGAAGTGTTACGAATTTGGAGTAGTAGGCTTCTAGGCTTAGGCTTAACTACTTTAGATTGAAGAACTCATTCATCTTCTGGGCTTCATATGTGGGCAAAAGATATCTCCCACGTACTACGTCCTTAATTTTGTCACAAGTGATAGTGCCTTCGGGCGTTCTTTGGTCCTTGCACCATTGTTTCCACCAAAGATGGGCATCTCCTGTGAGTTTTAGTTTGGCTATCATGGCTTGATTTGATGATGCAGTCCCTGCAGCAGTGAGATAGTCTTCCATTGATTCTATCCATGTTTCTGCTTCAGTTGGAATGTCCCTTCCTTTACCATCAAACTCTACTGGCTTGTACTGCCTGAGAAGAAATTTCTTCTCTTGAGGTTTCCTAGTATTGCAATTCAAGGTGACATTCTGGGGAATTGTGCAATTTTATGATCATTTTTCTCTTCAATCATATTCAAAAAATATATGTTTACTTTTTTAATCCATCTCATTAATTTAGGAAGGAAATTACGTACTACTAGTCCTTTCGACAATGATCAGGGTTTATACTTTAAAAGAGAGTTTTATTTTATTTTTTAACAAGAAAAAAGTCTATCTACTATTTTTGATTTATCAAGGAGACAAACAGATGGACAAAAATATTTATTTACGTCAATAAGAAGGGAATACATTATTTGAGTAGTTCGAGAGCTCGTATTATTCTTGGAAAAGATTTTTCTACCACAATCTACGCATGGCATTGTGATACATCCATCGCATAGTAATTAGGATTCTGAGAATAAATATCCAAAAAGCTATATTTCGGAGAAAGATCAGGCAATCCATCTTTCTTGGAGTTGCAACAACTAGTGCATCCTACAACCATGATTCGATCAGCCGATATAATCCTTATAACCTCCTCATAGATGTACCAGTTTAATTTGACCTATCACCCTCTAATGAATATGTTTTCAATTTACTCTGGCCTCATAGAAGTGATAAATCTTGGCAACCTTAAGGGCTTCCATTCACCTTAGCCTCTTTAAATTATTTTGGAGGTAAGTAAGACGGTTTGCATCAATGTAATAATACCCTCCGCTTAACATCCATCACCTTTCGTAATACATGGGTGAAGGATTGTATATCTAATCTAATATTCGGATCATCTGGTTTCTCTAACTGAAACTAGAGGAGTGCATTGCTGACATAAACATACCTTGAAAAATCAAGAATCATTCCCAAGGTTCGTCTTTCTGCCAGAAATCAAGAACATATATTAACAAGAGAAGATTTTCATTGTTTAAGAAAAAGATATTTTATGATGTAAATATAACTAGTTTTATTTGCTTACATCATGTTCTATATCAACGTGCACTCTAATACCAATTGTAATGTAGCCACCTGAGCTTTCCTTGGCGGTATATTCATAGTAGTCCATCAAGAGATGTCCTAGGAAGCACCGTCCGGGATTTTGATAAAACCCTCAAAGTTTGCTAACTAGGCTCACTTGAGTCTACCTTGTGGTGAAAGTTTCAGCCACTCCCACAAGGATCGACCTGAGTTTTTCTGGTCAAATCTATTACTAGCGGCTAATTAGTATTAACAGTTTCTATAGTGATGGGAGTCACACTTTTTGGTTTCTAATGGTCTATCAAGTGTAATTTTTATTCCTTCTTAAGAAAACTCTCGGCTTAACGAGACCACCCAACCATAGGTCTAGATCCGATCCATCCTCTCGCTTCCCTCGAGAGAGTGTTTTTTAATTTTCTAATTACCTATCACTTTAGGTTCAACATATAAAAATAGCTTCTTTGAATTATCTCCTAATACAAATTCGTTACACACCTTTAATTCATGACACAAAAACAGAGTAAAGCAATTCCTTCTTAATAATTCCTTTTAGAAAATTTACTTTTTACAACGTTTTCTGTTCGAAGATAAATTATTCTCTCCAAGTTCCATTCCCCAACTAGTATTGAAACTTCCAAGGGACACAATCTAGAAATCGAAGGGTAGTTGGCAATTTGTAAGAGACCAAGGAGTTTATGACCAAAGCCTCTTGGTATCCTCACCTCCTCCTACCAACTAGAGTTCCCTACGATAAGACATTTCGCATCATGATTGGTCTATTCTCACTAACACGAAACAAAAGAGAAAAACCCCTTGGAGTAGGTTTTATTCACACTGGTCTTGGCGAGGTCTAGCGCCATTAGAAACACTGTCTCAGTCGGCATTTTGTGCTCATTGGAATATTACCTCATTCTCAGTGATTTGTACTCAATCATCCATCTTTTAGCCTAATGATTTTAGAAAAGATCAGTACCTAGCTTGCAATCACAAACATCTTTATTTCAAATGCATTATATTTTCCAAGACAAATATTTTCTTTTCAAAAATTAATAACAGTGGGACAAATCAGCATAAGTGGCAAAATTAGCATAAGTAGCAATACTTAATAACATCGAGACAAATTAGCATAAGTGGCAAAATTAGCCTAAGTGGCAATACCTTCCAATAGTCTTCTTGGATTTCCCGTTCCTGGGGGATTAGTTTGGACTGAATCTAAGCAAGAATTTTATACTTGAGGATAAACCCCTTAGAGTTTCATGGGTCTTTGCCCGCAATAAAAGAAAATCTTGGTTAGTTTAATTATGAACAATCTCCTTTGGCAATTTCATCTCAAGGTCTCTTATATACCGAGGATTGGCTTCCATGATTATCCATCAGTGATTTCGTTTGATCAACACAAAAATTAGAAATGTTAAATCTTTTAGGGATACAGTACCTTCCTTGTACTCGCTTAGGTTCATCTTGTACATACCCAAGTTACCCCTTGAAATTCACAGTTAAGAATTCCTCAAAGAGATTATATGTAGAAATCAAATAAAATCTTTTTTACGCATATAACATTTGTTGCCTTTTCATGGGATAAAGGCCTACTAGCTATTTTTATTTAAGAAAAATAGTACCTAGGGATCCATACAGGTGCTTGGTTGATGGTATTCGCTTCATTTGTAATCCCCGTACTCACCATTCTGTTTGTAATAATTGTGTCAGAATGAGAGCGGAAATTTGGTGCCGGAAATTGCTTCAAAATAGCTAAAAATTATGAATATCAAGGGAAAAATATCCAATGTCAAAGGCGGCGGCTCGACCTAGGACGATTTTAAGCGTCAAAGTGCTCTAAGGACGCCCGGGCAACACTTGTGGATTTTTAGTAATTTTTCCATGCGCCTGTGCCGGTCAATAGAGCTGTCAGTCAGTGCGGGATGCCGAGACGAGTTCACAGAAATTTTCAGATCTGGATTCAGACACCGTATGCGAGAGAGGCGGGAAAAGGGCCAAAAGGCCGGTCAAAATTGGGGAGGTGCCCAAAAAAGGAGAAGGGAAGGGGTGCCTTTGGGAAGGGGCACCCCCCCTCCCTTAAAAAAAACGATTTAGGAGGGGGGCGGCGGCTAAACAGAGCCGTCGCGGAAAAAAACGCCCCCCCCCCCCCAATTGCAAGATTTTTCTTGAGAGCAAGCTATGGAGGCAATGGCAGCAGGCAATCGCATTCGTTCCATCCTCCGCATCACTCCGTTCCGCGCAGACAATGGCAGCCTGTAGAGGGAGAGAGAAAATCAGTCTTTCTCTCTCCTCTCTCTCTCTCTCCTCTAAGGGGGAGTTCATGTGGGAAGAGAAAGGAAGAAGAAAGAATGGTGGAGGCTTGTCCGGCATCGATCGGATTGCTTTACGGGCTGGAGATGGTGACGTGTGATCGTCATGAGCATGAAGTGCTGCTGATTTTCAGATTTGCAGCCATGGACATGAAACCCGAAACACGCAAATAAGCGGTAATTCAATTTTTTCAAAGGAAATTTGAGATTTCATGGCTTTTGATTGATAAAATGTTGTTCATGTGGGCTAAAAATTGTTTATGTTGCTGTTTTCCATGAGTACTTGTTGATCATAATCAGAAAATCAGAAAAACATGCATCTTGTGGCTCAAAATAATACACCAAAACACATAAAATATGGAAAATCAAGGGAAAATGATGTTTTTGAGCATAAAAATGGAAGAACAAATAGGAACACCAACTAAATTTTCATTTTTGTTGCAAGAAGGAACTAAGGGCCACAGCCCATAACCTATTTTGAATTTTTAGTAATTAAATAATGCAAAAAATAAGGGAAAATACAAGGAAAATAGAGAAAAACCCACTAAAAATAGGGGAAAAATGCATTTTGGGTGCGGAAAATTAATGAAAATTAAGAACAATGTTCGTGAATGTTTGTGGGGCCTGAAGCATGAGGATTTGCCTCAGTTCAGCCCCACCTTCTTGTTCTAGTGTGTCTTTTTTCGATTTTTTCACATAAAATGATGGCAAAATGGCTTATAAATCTATACAACAATGCAACAGTTGATCGATGGGAGGGTAGAGTGGTTAAAATGTGTCTAAATGCGGAGTAAAATAATGAAAAGATTGCTGGCTTTTGTTTGCATGCCATATAGGTCGGTGAATAATTATAGAATGAGAGCCTAGTAGCACGAGGGTTTCCTCGGTGCTAGGTTCGTGCAACGCCGCATAAGAACGGTAGCTGAAAACCATTAAAAGGATGTTTTTCCACATGTGCACAATATTGATTTTATAATTGTTTGAGCACTTAGCATCCACAATGTGCATAAATCATGGAAATATTTAAAGGTATCAGAAATCCTGGATGCACAGCAATTGCTTTCATTAGGACCTTGACCCACGTCGAGTGAGAGACAGGACACCCTAAGCCATAGGCTAGTCGTGGGGTCTAGGGGAAAGAGAAGTAAGGACAATGGTACATTCTTGTATACGATTAAATGGTACCTTGAGTGGATTTTGTGCGAAATGTTTATATGTTGAGCGACGCATCGAGGGGCCAATCCCCAAGGTGTAGGAGAGTCGCAGAGGGGTGGCGGCACTCAGCCGTTGGAGGACCCCCTCTGTCTGTGCTTCATGCCATTAGGCAATGTGTAAGGGACTCCCTCTGAGGAGTAGTGGGTGAGAGAAGAGTGGACTACAAACGACGTAATACAAACGCAAGACATTTAGGAAGGCAATGTATGTGTCATCAACGCTCCTGGCCGCGAGGCCGTGGGGTTGTTGAGTGCGTGAGATAGAGGTCCGGCTAGTGCACGAGCCAGTGCCGGCCCGTTCTAGGTTCCATCAGTGGTGCGTCTGCCGGGAGCCGCTTAAAAGTGGCGGTCCTCGAATCCTGGTTGTCTAGGGACCAATTAGCAGTTTATGCCAAAGGATACTGTGATTGATCCGTTATTTATCGATAAGCATCGTCTAGCAGAAATCCAAAAGCAAGAAAGAGACGAAAGAGCTAGGCGATGTGCTGAAATTTTTAGGAGATATTCCCCTAAGCGTAGCGGTACTGAACCCTTATGAGGGAGTGGATCTAGTGGTCTTGGGGCCACAAGCAGTAAGTTAGGAGAAGGTGGAAGCTCTAGTGCTCCCCTTTCTTCCATAAGCCAGTCTACATCAAGTGCGGGAGGTGTAACCCCACCGTCCCCTATTCCTAGTGCAAATCCAATCCTCGTCATGGCGCAGCCTATTGCAATTCCAACAGGAACGATGGATTTGCCGTACCCGCTACCCATTTTTAATGGGTTAGTTGAGGAAGATGCGAAACTCCACATTAGGGAGTTTCAAAAGCTGATGTTTAACTGTCGCATCCAAGAAGAAGGACATTTAATTATGTTCTTCAACATGACTCTCAAAGGAAGAGCCGCTATATGGTATCATGGTTTAGAAGCCGTAACCATATTGAATATTGATTCATTTTATGGAGCTTTTCAAAGGGAGTTTGCCCCTGAAAGGGGTGGGCAATATTGGTTGCGTGTACTCAACGTGACCCGCCAAGAACCACACGAGGATATTCGTGCTTATGCGAAGAAAATAAATGAGGTTTTCCGTAAGTTGGACACCTCTATTCCTATCCCCGCAGCTGCCCAATTGCAATATTTCCTACATGGTTTGGACTTTAATATCCAATTGTAGTTGAGTAGTGTCCCCTTGGGGGATATAGATACTGCCATTACACGAGCACAAGAGGTGGAATCCCGACTACAAGCAGCCTATGCTTCTCGAGGCAATTCGAATATGGGTTTAGTATTGGGAAACAATATGGCGATGGCCAATGGCAGTAGTGGCCAAGGGATAGCGATGGCTAACCCTAATGGGAGAGGAAACATGATGCAGAATGTCCCTTTATTACCAGCTCCCCCTAGCATATCAATGCCTACGGGCAGTCAAATGGCTCCAAATGGTGGAGGCCAGGCAGTCAATTCTAATACCATGCCTGTGGCTCAACAACCAGTGCCTAACCGAATTGTTAGGCCAATGGAATGACAGGGTAATGACCAAGGCTATGAGTCGAGTGCTTCCAATGTTCTTGGCGAGGTTAAGGACATGATGAAGCATTATATCGACATGATTACAGAGCAGTATCGACAAATAGCCGTTGATGTCAACTTCCTTAAAAAACAACAAAATTTGATAGGAAGTAGATACCCAGAGGAGGGTGCACCTTCGAGGTTTAGCTGCAAATGGTGTGGTGGGCAACACTATCCAAGAAATTGCCCAAATGTTAAGTGCGACATCTGTAGAAAATCCGACCATTTAGCAGCTACTTGCTGGAGTAAGATCAGTTCCCTCCAGCGAGGTAGTCGGCAACCAGGGCCTGTTAATCATCGTGTGCCAGGAAATGATTCCCAGCAAGAAGACGGGCCAAAACAAATACCTCAACGACCAAAGACTACAGTGGAGGAGCTACCTAGTGGTAGTGGGGTTAGTTTGATTGAGGCTGTACACGTTAATGATGCTGAAACCTCTAATCTGCGAGCTGTTCTTACAAGAGGTCAAAAGGATAGAGAAGCCAACAAGGATAAGCCTGTCGACGGAAACCCTAAACAAGGCGACAAAGGAACGCAAGTTTTGGATCCTGCCATGGAAGGGGGACCTTTGAAGCCCGTGGAAAGTAAAGCCGATAAGGAACCACCAAAGAAGAAGGTGAAAGTTAAGAAAGAGGCAATAAAGCCAGTTCAGCGACCTAAAGAGCGGATGGTTTGGCGTGAAAAGCGAACTCTATCGAACTATCATGAATTCGATTTGGCGAGCTCTCTTTGCAAAGTCAAGCCGGATGTGAATCTTTTACAGCTTATTAAGCTTTCCCCAGGAGTACGCAAGGAATTTAGAAAGATCCTACGTACCGGGTATATCGTAGAACCTTTGGGTATTGCGCGAGTTGGCGATGACTGGTTTGAGCATGCTGAGAAGCATTGCCCAAGGGTTGCAGTCTATATCGATGGGATATTAGTAGATTATGCCATTGTCGACACAGGATCATCTGTTAACATTATGAGTTCTGAACTGATGGAAAGGTTGGGTCTTGCGATCCAGAAAGATACCTCCACAATTCTCAGAATGGCAGATGATAGTTTGAGGCAGCCGGAAGGTTGCATTACTAAGGTCCATGTCACTGTTGCAAATGTAGAATGCCTGTTGGACTTTAGGGTGATTCGTTTTGCAGGCCGTCCAAGTTACCAAGTATTACTCGGACGACCTTGGATCTTGCAAGCGGACTACCAAGTAGATATACCCGCCGGTCGATTAATATTCGGCAGAGGTGCCCAGCGTGTGGTGGTTGATGCTTATCCTGAGTCCCCGCAGAGTGAGAGAGCTCCTCTATCCTCTACAGAATTGGAGACATTAGAAGATTTATCTGCCAGTGAGACATCATCGAGTGATGAGTCCAAAGAGGGATCCACCACGGAAGACATCTATCAGATCACTTTGAACGAGCCGATAGAGGGCCAAGATCGTATAAGAGATGCAGATGTTATCGAGCTGGACCTTGGTACGCCTGATGATTCACGGCCAATCAAATTAGGTTCTATGCTCAGCACAGCAGAAAGGGAGGACTATGTGGCCTTGATTCAGGAATTCCGTGATATCTTTGC
Organism: Lygodium microphyllum; assembly: GCF_053477565.2. Taxonomy (NCBI): domain Eukaryota; kingdom Viridiplantae; phylum Streptophyta; class Polypodiopsida; order Schizaeales; family Lygodiaceae; genus Lygodium; species Lygodium microphyllum. The sequence continues at coordinate 23,201,916 of NC_141158.1, read as the reverse complement.
CTGGAGTTATGATGAGCTGAGAGGCATTCCTCCTAGTCTTGCTATTCATACAATTCCGTTGAAAGAGGGCAGTCGTCCTGTACGACAGAAAGTAAGATGTATGCCTTTCGAACTGAGGGATGGGCTGTTTGAAGAGTTACAGAAGCTTCGAAAAGCAGGTTTGATTTTTCCTGTGCAACACACGGAATGCTGTTCGCCAGTTGTGATCAGAAAAAAGAAAAATAATCAAATTCGATTATGTGTAGACTTTAGGGAGCTGAATAAGCAGACAGTTAAGGACTACTACCCGTTGCCATTTATTGACCAGATTTTGGATCAATTAGCGGGTAGGGAGATATATTCATTCATGGATTGCTTTGCAGGATATAACCAGATGGCAATTGCAGAAGAGGACAAGTTGAAAACAACTTTTATTACTATATTTGGTACTTTTGCGTGCCATGTGATGGCCTTTGGTTTATGCAATGCGCCTGGTTCGTGGCAACGAACAGCAGATAAGACATTCGATGACATATCCCTTGAAGAGTTGAAGGTGTTTATTGATGACTTAGGGGTTGCCACCGTGAGAGGAAGGCAGTTGATCATTTTAAGAAAATGCTTTGAGTGCTACAGACAATTTTGCATCGCCCTAAACCCACGGAAGTGTGTTTTTGGAGTACCTTATGGGCTATTGCTGGGTCATGTGGTCAGTTCGGTAGAAATTGCGACAGACCCCGAGAAGGTCAAAGTTATAGTTGCCATGGGTCCACCACGCACTCGGAAAGAAGTTCATAGCTTTCTGTCTTCGATTGGTTATTATCGTAGATTCATAAACGCCTTGGCAGAAAGAACGTTTCCGCTCACAAATTTATTGTCCTTTAGCTGTTTGTTTGTATGGGATGACCCTTGTAAGGTAGCATTCGAGGATGTGAAACAGGAGCTAGTAAGATCTCCCGTTTTAAAAGCACCTAAAAGAGGCGAGGTGTTCTATATATTCTCAGCAGCCACCATGTATAGTATCAACTGCTGTTTAGCCCAAATTTGGGAAGAGAAGTGGTACCACCTGATTGCTTTTGCTAGCCAGAAGCTGGGGGTATCCGAAATCAATTATACCTACATGGAGAAGTTGTGTCTAGCGACAGTCTTTGGGACCAAGAAATTCAGGCATTATATTCTCTATGAGAAAGTCGTGCTTTATACGAAGGCGGAGGGACTTCGATTATTGATGAATAAGCTACAGCCACCTGATCGTCTAGCAAAGTGGTTGATCACTTTGCAGGAGTTTGATTATGAAATCCGTAGTAAGCCACCAAGGTTGCAAGGCATCGTGGAATGTCTTGTGGACTTTGGGGAGCCAAAAGAATTTGTGGCTGAAGGTAGTGACATGGAGTTGTTATTTAAAATAGATATGGCATCTATTCCCTCCTGGTACGTTGCAATAACGCATTATTTATCGACGGGAGAGGCGGGATCCAAATTATCTAAAGCTGAGGGAAGGAAAATTAAGTAGCAAGCGTTAAAGTTTGCCTTGATCGCAGGTACATTATATCGGCAAGGGGTTGATGACATCTATCGCCGATGTGTGATGCCTGATGAGGTGCCATTCATTTTGGAAGAGTGCCATGATTCCGCTTGCGGTGGCCATTTTGCTGGACGACTTACAGCACAAAAGGCGTTAAGAGCAGGTTATTGGTGGCCTGCCATCTTCCAGGATGCGTTTGCGTATGTTAAGAGATGCGATATTTGTCAACGACATGATAGTCGGGAGAATAGGAAATGACCACTCACCCCTATTATGGCGACACTTCCATTTGAGAAGTGGGGAATAGACTTTGTGGGTCCTATTACTCCGTCGTCGACTGCGCAAAAGAGGTACATCATTGTAGCACTAATTACCTCACAAAGTGGTCAGAAGCACGTGCAACAAGGAAAGATGATGCTAAAGAAACTACTAGTTTCCTTTTAGAGCAGATAATATGCCGTTTTGGTCCGCCGAAAGAATTAGTGTCGGACCGCGGAACCCATTTCCTGAAAAAGGTGATCAAAAGTTTGATAGAGACTTGGCAAATCAAGCATAACAAGACAACCCCATATAACCCGCAAGCCAATGGGCAAGTTGAAAGCACCAACAAGCAGCTTGTGGGCATCCTGTCCAAAATTGCATCGGAAAAGAAACGGGATTGGGATAAAAAGTTATACGTGGCAGTGTGGGCCTATAATACGACCTTCAAATGAGCCACTGGCCATACCCCGTTCAAGTTAGTATATGGAGAGGAGTGTGTCTTTCCTTTAGAGATTGAGCTGCCGACTATTCGGTTTGCCATCAATCATTCTTTGAGTGATGAAGACGCACTTTTTGAGCGCTTGACGACACTAGCACATTTAGATGAGCTTAAGCTGCAGAGCTTATTGCACCAAGAAGTGGCGAAGTGCCGAATGAAGCAGCTACACAACCTTAAAGCCAAGAAATACACCTTCAAGAAAGGACAACTTGTTCTGTATTATGACGCACGACGTAAATTATTTCCAGGCAAGCTAGAGCCCAAATGGGACGGGCCCTATAGGATCGTTAGAATAGGAAAGAATACATCCACAGTCTTGTTAGCTGACCTTGAGGGGATAGAATTTAAAAATAAGGTTAATCTTAATAAGATTAAACCTTATTATTTTTTATTGCACTAATACTATGACTGCCTTGCAGGTCTAGGCAAGATCGATCAAATATCTGCAAGGAAATCGTGATAGAGGTTGATGGGTCGTCTAATCCCTTATTTAGAACACCCATATTTAGAACAGAGGTACCATCAGGGAAAGCTCATTTGGTGGAGCAAAGGATACAAGGTGACTGAGCAAGAAGGCGGGACATATCCCTGTCGCATTCAATGATGATGGAGGGATGGAGCCTACAGTCCACCCGTTGAATATGCTGAATTTCGATTACCATAATCACGAGTAGAGTTCCGGATGGCGGGATATGTAAACCCTTTATGGACGTACACCTTGTACTTTGATGGGGCGTCCAGGGGTGCATGCAAAAAAGGAAGTGTAGGAGTTGTCATCCGAGACCCCCGACGACGCATTGTCATGAAGTTAGCTGCTTATCTCGGGGTGAATTTTACCAATAATATGGCAGAATACAAAGCCCTGATTATGGGTTTGAATATTGCAAAGAAAGGTGGTATCCGCCAATTATTGGTGAAAGGGGACTCTCAGTTGGTTTTAAATCAACTCAATGGGACGTACATGGTACGAAACCCCATCCTTTGCATGTACCATCATACTGCCATAGCACTGCTAGACGAATTTGATAGAGTGTCTTTTCAGCTGATTTCACGAAATTGGAATCAGTTTGCCGATTCATTGGCTAATTTTGCGTATGAAGAAGACCTCTTCTTTAATTGTGGCCCTTGTCCCGATATATCTATTGATGGTGAGACAGGACCTGGTCGTTTGTGGGGTATGCTTTCTGAACATGCCCTCTTTGGCAGACGATGGTTGATCTGGGTGATGCAGAGGGTAGGTGAGACTCATATGCCTTTATTATCCTGGACCCACAGACTGATTAGACGACATGTGATGCGAACACCTCTTGCGATATACGCAGGAGAGATGGGTCATAATCTAATGCACCTAGTTTAGGGCTACGAGCCTCTGTTCCCCCTAGGAATGGTATGCTTTGATGTCTATCATAGTTGTTTCCAGGAGGATGTTATGCGTAGTATTGTTTGATTTTATTAGGCCAAGAGGGCCAATCTATTGGCAAAGTCATGTTTGATTTCATTAGGCCAAGAGGGCCATTTCCCTGTCTAGTGTAGGTGCGTTTAATTGGGTTTTTGTTTTAAGTGTTGTGCTGGACAGGTTTTGTGATTCGTGGAATTTGGTGGAGCCTGGCGGAGCCTTTGCTGCGATGGAATCTTCTTGGGGCCTTGAGGGCCCAGTTTGTGTAAAGGGAGGTGTTGTCCGTGACTTAGAGAGACAGCTCTATCAAAATGACTTGCCCTTGATGTGCCCTAAGTTGTGAAGTGGGGGAGGGGCTAGGGTAGTCCCTAGATGTAGTGGTTGTGACACTCATAGAATCCGAATGGAGAAATTTCATTTTTTTCATTTTCTTTTCCTCTTCACTTTTTTCTTTTCTTTTCTTTTTCTTATTTTTTTGATTATAAGAGAGCATTTTAAGTGGCATCCCATTCATGGGCACGGGCCAAGCTATAGGGAGGCTTGAGGGATTTCTTAGAAAAGCTCTGCTTTGCATATAGCCCTTCAAGTTGATTCTTACATTGAGGGGTGTTGAGGACAAAAATAGGTGGTTGAACCTAGTGAACCTGCTATCACTTATATCTTCTAATAGGCTCATACAATGATGACTCTCATCATGAGACAGGACATTGCAGAGCTATCTATTCCTGCATTAATATCAAAAAAGAGGGGTGGTATTTTCTCTTCCCTTGTAGTAGGCTTTTGTTTTAGTAATATTTAGAAGAGGCGGAGATAATTACATGTGGTGATGAAGGCAAGATCTGGGCAATAGGATAATTCTGTGTGAGGAAGCCAGCAATGGACGTGTGGATGTCTCTCTCAGTGAAGGTTAAGTATTATTTTAAAGACGTAGCATTCATATTATAGATATTAGGGAAGTCATGCCTACCATGTAGCTCCTAGTTGAAATCAACTCCAATTCTCCATAGGTAGGGCATGTAGATAAAATCATTCCTCTCATATGGTAGTGTGCTATAGAATGCCATCCAAGCATCTAGGTTAGAGTCCCAGATGTTTCTGAACCACTTAGGTTGTGCTTTATATCCCTCCACTTTCTTGGGCACCTCCACCACCCTATTCTCCTGATAATTTGCAAGCTCTATTGCCACCTTGTGGGGTGTCTACTTCTCTCCTTTGACCCTTTCTTCCCCAACCTCACCAAGAGCCTTATCACTTTCTCCACTACCCTTGGAGATAATACTTTTTCCAATGTTCAAGGGAAGGTCAAGGCAAATTTTTTTGCTACTCCTATACTACAAGTCCCTAGCTCCAGTTCACAGGATTGCACTCCTCTCCCTGAAAGATGGTCACTTGTGAGACTTGTAGCAGCTTGGCTTAGAGTTTTTTTCATGCTAGCTCTACCTTCTCTCTCCACTTGTGCCTCAATTCTACCATTCTCTCAAGGGGTATGGTTTCCTCCCCTTGTTCTTTTGGTTGCGCTTATGTTTGCAGAGGGGGGATTGGTTCATATGGCTGCTCTTCCTCAATGTGGTCTAGCTCGAACGACCCCTCTTCATGCATTGGCTCTCTCAACTCTTCAAGGAGAGGTTGAGCTCATTGCTCTAGCTCCCCAAACCCTAGCATTTCAAGTTCCTAGATGGTTAATCCAATCATGATCAAATGGGCTCTTTGTTCCTCTCCTAGGCTAGTACTAAGTTTGGGTGTCTTGGCATGGAGTCCATGTTGGAGTGCTCTCCTTGCCAACTCCAATTTTCTTTTTGAGTTCCTCAAGTGTTTCTTCTTCTCTTGACTAGGTGACATTCAACACTATGTTTAAAAAGGCTTTTTGATGCTTCAACATCCATGTCTCCACTGCTATTGTGCAGCTTTGTTTTCCGCCATAACGCATTCACTCTCTAAGTGGACCAGCCACTAGTAAGCTAAGTCTTTAATCATGTCCTCATGCTTGGCTGCCCATTCTTTTGCCTTCCCTTTCATCAACTGCAAACCTTGGTTCTAGTATCGGGCTAGGGTAGTGATTAGCTACTCTTGCTCTCACCATAGTATATTCATTTGTTCCTTTTCTTGATTCTGGCGCTCTACTTGTTCCCTTAGGATGGTCTGCTCATGGAGTGTTGCATGAAGTTGGTTGTGCAATTTTGCCATCTTTCTCCTTGCTTCTTTCTCACTTTGTGCCTTCCCTTCTTCTAGTTCCTTGGATAGCTATTCTCTTTGTTGCTTCAAGCGACTGATTTCTTCCTCAAGGTGTTGCCTATCTTGAGATATAAGAGTGCATTGTGCCTCCAAGGCAATGTGTCTCTCCCTTTCTTCATCATACAGGTCTTTTAGACTTTCCTCGCCTAGCCTTTCCTTTAAAGCTTCCTTAAATGCCATTACCCCCCTTGTTACTATGTTTTTTTTTCTAGGTGATAGGTGGCAAAGGTATTCCTTTCCATGTCCAGCTCAATGAGCATGGCCTTTTATTCTTCATTCATCTTGTCATGTTGTCTCTAAAGCTCTTTCACCAATTCACTATACTCTTCTATGTTGTGCATGGTGGCTGAGGGCACCGAAATAGTTGATACTTCCAAGCAGGGTATCTTCCGCCCTTGGTGCGATTTGATATCCGCTCTGCTGCTCCTATTGTTGGTCTTTTGATTCTTGCAAGTGGAGCTCCTTTGCTTAGTGTAGGTGCAATATTTTGCACTTTTTTACAAGGTATTGCACCCAAGCCATGACATTACTTTCATTAACTACCCCTTCAGTGGTTCTTTGCATTGAAGTAGGCATTGGGGCCATGACTGGTGGGTTGCATGTAGAGAAGCCTTTCCCTTTGCCTTTCACCATTGGTCTTTGTCCCATCTCTTCTGCAATAGCACTTGTGCTTGTACATCCTCCTGTATGGGGATCATCATAGCTAACTCTTGAGATTAGGAGGGTTGCTCCATTGACCTTCTAATGGCAAGAGCTATCTGCTCCTCCTCCTCTTGTCTCAGTCTTTCTTCCTCTTCTTGTTATCTTTTTCTACACCCCTCCTCAAGTTTCCTGGATTCCTCTTCAACCCTCTGCAATTCTCTATTTTCTTCGGTGGTGGACTTGGTTCTTCTTATAGGAATCTTGAGTGTGATTCTTCTTCTTTCCCCTTGGCTTGATGGCTCTGAGCCCCACTATTCGTTGACCATCCTTTCACTGTTTCTTGCTATTGAGTGGCGTGGTCGGCTTCTCTCTTCTCAATAGCTTGTTATGCCTCCTCCTGCTGAACTTTGTTGAATTCTTCCTCCCCCTCATTCCCTATTGAGAATAAAGCGGGAGGGCTCACTAGATTGGGGGAGCGCTACTCTTCTTGGATAGGTGATTGTTTAAGAGTTTCCTCCACTACCTCTTCTCTTTCCACTTCCCCCAAGTCTTCTTGGATTATGGCCACCATCATCAACCCTCCAAACCCTATGGTCGATGCCTTGGATGCTAGCTTTTTCCTCTCTGACTCTATTGTGGTAGCCGAAGACTATCCCCCTTTTGCCCTAAGTACCTTTGCTTATACTTGAATTTTTCTTTAGGCATAGATATTCCTGTTCACCTCACCCAATGCATTTGTTGCAAGGCTTTCAAGCAAGGGCACTCCTATTCTGTTCATAAGGGCATTATATCATTCACTTGAGAAGAGGATGTGGACCATCTTTGCTTGCAGCCTAAGCTGCGAGGTCAAGAATACTAGCCAGGATGATCCTGTCATTTGTGTGGAAATTCTTATTGTCCATTTTCAACATCCCATAGATATCTTTCTTCAGTCTTTCTACTAGTCCCAAGGTCATCTCTACGATTTCCAGGCTAAGTTTGACTTCCACTCTTCTAATGGCATCTCCCTATCCTGATTGTCATTATGCTACTATTTTTCTAGGCATCAAAGGTCTTCAAAATTTTCGTGCATTTGCTATGGTCTATGTCCTGGCCCACCTTCTCTAGGTACTTGGCAAGGTTGCATTGTTCTATTATCTACTTGACTACACCTCTCAATGTCACCAGCTCCCCTAAGTTATCGATGGTGCAGCATTTCAATTGATTGGCACGTATCTCCATGGCTAAGCCGTATTTTTTGTGTTCCTCCTCCAAGAATGTGAGCTTGTTGGTTTTATCTTACTACCCTGTCATTTGGGTTCCTGTCACCACACAACAGCCCACAATAAGTTCTCCTTAAAGGACACTTCTTGCATAAAAGTTAAAGTGATTAGAAAAAACACTATTAGATTATGAAATGTATAAATCACGAAATCAGAATTTCCACATCCATCAATCCATACATTCCATACAAGAACTTCATGGAGAATTCTTACTAAAGCAAGAAGAAAGTTCAATTCATCCTTTCTTTTGAAGTTTAACTCTTATTTCGATTTTTCATTCTCATTCATCCTTCACTTTACCCCCTTTCATTCTCATTCACCTTCCACTTTACCCCCTCCCCCTTGGAAATGATGAAAATCCTTCCTAAGATTGTGGGAGTCAATGTGTTAGGGCACTCAATGTATCCTTGGTATGCCTTACTATTTCAAGAGCAAGTCATAAAACTTTGGGCTATACTCGAGTATTGCATGACTGTCCATATCCTATGGTGGACAGATGCCCACATGTGCAATATAAGGCAATACATCAATCAAAAGGTCACCCGAGTTGATTTGGCTTGCAATGTGGAGTTCTTCCTCTATTAGGATCCTATCCAAGTATGGATGTAGCATGATGTTGTCTTCTAATGGCCGATTTCTTATCATTACTAATACTCTAAATGAAGTTGGGGCCACATATGTTTGGTCATACTCAAAAGTCTTGATGGCACATCATTACTCCACATTGGTCATGATTTGATAACCCTCTTGCACCCATTGTATGTGTAGAGTATACCACTTGCATAAGAAATTAAACTCAAATTCAACTAATCATTGGAGCTCAAAAGGTTCTTGTGGCAGCATGGGAATTTTACTCTTCTTGAAGTATGTGATTAAGAGTTGGCTGAAGGCATGTTCTCTCAAAATTTCATTGGGAATCAACTTTTTTGCAATGACGGAGGCCTTTATGAAGATGAATTTGTATTCTTCCCAAGAACATAGCAAGGAACATACCTCGTTTGCTATGTTTTCATCAAGTAGGCCTAGGTCCAAGCATTCCTAACTTTTAGCAAACAATGTGAAAGTTGAGTCCAATCAACGCATGCATGTTATGTCCAAGGCTATGTTGGAAGCCACTTCAAGAATTGATCGTCATTGCTATGATGGCTTAAGGCTTGCTAGTGACTTTGGTTTAGTTAGACTAGACATGTTGGTACGTGGTATTTCTACTTTGAAATTCTCATTGAATTTGGTGAGCATGGGTTAAGAAGTTGATTCGGTTAAGAAGTTGATTGGGTTTGGAGTTCAATTGACACTTTGTTGTCAGATTTTGGAGTGGTGATCATATCAGAGTCATTAGGTGGGAGCTCATTGATGCTTGGTTGAGCTTTTGGTACGTCGACCTTTTTATAGTTCATGCATACTCAAATCTTCCCATCTTTTTCAAGACTATCACTATGGGTGATACCCAATCTGTGTGCTCTATCTCATAAATGAATCGTGTATTTAGTAGCTTATTAATTTCTTTCTTCACTGCATGTGCATGCTTAGGATTCATTGTGTATGGTCATTGCTTAACCAATATTGCATCAGGGGTCACAAAAATATTATGAGTCACGATACTCGAATCTATTCCCTTCAACTTGTCCAAGGACCATGCAAACATGTTAGATAATTGTCTCAAGATTTTTATGAGATCAGTCTCTTTCTCCTTAGTTAGGTCATCTGCTATGTACACGAGCTGAGGCTTGTCCCCCTCTCTTACCAAGTTGACTTCCTTAACTTTGGTTGGGGTCCTCAATGGGTTCACTTGTCTGCCCTTTCCGCTTGGCTCCTTCTAACACCATCATTCGATCACCCTTCTTAAACTTCATGAAGCCTTGGGCAAGTCTTAGGGTTTCTCTTGTTGGCTAGCTTCTAAAGACTTTGATTGTTTTCTTCTCTCTTCATTTAGCATCTTGTGCCTTAGGTGGGGACCGGAGGTCCCCCTTGGTGCATTTGGTCCCAGATAGTCGAGGCATTTTGATGTTGCTATTAGAGCTCACCTCTGACTCAGAGTTGTACTCACAATCCTCACCGTAAGAGGTTGTCTCCCCTCGTGGTCATAGCTCTGAGGTTGACTCCACTCCAAATAATGATGTGGTACCTGTTGAGATATCGAGCTCCACTCGTGATACGCCAGGGTGACCGTTGTGTATTTATGCCACCGACTTGTCAGTTGCATACGCGGTTGGTACACCGCCCATGAATAATAGCTACATGATAGCTATCCTTATCTACTCTAGTTCGTGGCTCAGTTAGTATGCCACCTTAGTTAGTTGAGTTTGGTTTGAGACCCATATCCAGGGTTCTTCTATTTCTTTGTACTTGAGTTCTTTTGGCTTACACAACTAAGAAGAGGAAAACTGTTTGCAGCCTCCACCTTTGTGTGTATTCCCCCATTGTGCAAGTAAGAAAGCTACAAGTGAGACTCCTTCCTTCTCTCCCACAATCTTGACATGGTATCAGAGCCTTGTTCGTGGTAAGGAGCTCAAGAAAGCAAGCCAAGCTCGCGGTGGTCTGGTAAGAGGAGCATTGTTGCTTTCATTTTCTGTTTTGGGAGCAGATCTCTGCAGGTAGCACAGCTGGAAATTGCAAGAGTGCATTGTCTCAGGTTGAGACGCCCTTCGCGGTGAAGCAAGAGGGCAGTATATGCTGCGGGATAGGGCTTTAGCCCTAGGCGACCTTGTTTTTTTGATTTGAGGCCATTTCGGGGCCTGTTTTGCAGACGGAAGTTTTCTGTACGCACTCAGGAAAAGGCTCGGTCTTATGCTGTGCAGCCACTGTTCTACAGGTCGGTGAATAGTTACAGTAAAAATTGCATTGTATGCTTGTGCGCAGAGACATTGGGAGTTACAGAATCATCCCTGTTGCCTGTTGATGCAAAATCGTCACTAGGAAGTGACTGTGTGGTCAAATACCACTTTCGCCAGTTTTGCAGATTCTCCCTTGTGAGGGTGAAGCTGTGGTTTTTGCAGTGACAGAATTTTTTGCAGTCTTTTGTAATGGCATCTGATTCTCTTTCACAGATTGTCACTGAAAAGCTTGACAAGAACAACTTCCAGGCATGGAAGTTTAGAATGACGAATTTCCTTATGGGAAAAGGATATTGGGAATTTGTTGCAGGAAATGAAGAAGAACCAGTTCTTCCTGATGTTCCCAATCAACAGCAAATGCAGGCATTCAAAGCATGGCATGAGAGAGCCAGGAAAGTTATGTATTGGCTGTCTATCAGCATTTCAGACTCCATGATTGTGCATATTCAGGATGCAAGTACACCAAAGGAGGCATGGGATACTCTGTCAAAGATGTATAGCACAAATACGCAAGCCAGGAAAATGCAGCTCAAGCAAGAGTTGCACAATGTGCAAAGAGAAAATATGAGCATCAACGACTACCACATGAAGGTAAAGAAGATTGCAGATGCACTTGCTTCCATTGGGTCACCAGTGGAAGATGATGATTTAGTTTCTGTGACCTTGAATGGTCTAGGAAAGGATTATGCACAGTTTCGGACATCCATTTCAGTTCGTGAAAGATTTCCTGATTTTGAGGAGTTGATTGCTCTTCTAATTTCTGAGGAACAGAGAAATGGTGGTGCATCTTCTTCAGGAGGAACTTCAAAAGAAGTTGTCTTCTACTCAAATGCTGGAAGAGGTAGAGGCAGAGGTAGAGGAGGCCGATTTGGAGGCCGTGGTAGAAATCAGAATATGCAGCAAACTCAAGAAAACCAGTCCTATGGAGGAGGACGTGGTAACTCTAGAGGCAGGGGGAGCCAAAGAGGTCGTGGTGGATGGCAAAGAGGCCAAAATGCAAACAGTAATGTTGAATGCTACTATTGTGGTAAAATGGGTCATATGGCTAAAGACTGTTATAAAAAGCAGAATGACATCATGAATGGAAAACTGCAACAAGGAAATTATGCATCCTCTAGTAGACAGGGTGATGACAGAAATGAGCATCTGTTTATGGTGCAGCACATGAATAATTCTGTGACAAGTGCAGAAGAAAGCAACGATGTATGGTATGTTGACTCAAGTGCATCAAACCATATGACAGGTCATGCAGAATGGATGGAGGATGCAAGGAAAATGGAAAAACCAGGATTTGTGGAGACTGGTGATGATACTGCACATCCTATTGTGCAGATTGGAAAAATTCCTTTGTCTATGCAGGATGGGAAAAAGAAATACCTGTCCGATGTATTTCATGTCCCAAATATCACCAAGAATCTGGTTTCTGTTGGTCAAATGGTTGAACAGGGCTTGCAGGTCAGATTTAATCCTCATGGATGCTTTGTTGAGGATATGAAAAATAAAGGTCGCTTGGTAGCAAAAGGAAAGAAGAAGGGCAGAATGTTTACATTGGATGCAGACATGTCTGAATTGAGTGCAGCAATGTTTGCACATGGGACCGGTGTAGTTGCAGATATTGATATCTGGCATAAACGCATTGGTCATGTTAATGTACAGCGACTTAAATCAATGCAGGCCCAAAATATTGTTGCAGGATTGCCCAAATTCAAGGTTGCAGAAATGCATAAGGTATGTGAAGCCTGTCAGTTTGGAAAACAGGCAAGGAAACCATTTCCTAGACATGTTCAAGAGAGTAAGAAGCCATTGGAATTAATCCACTCTGATGTGTGGACTACTAAAGCTACATCTCTTGGAGGCTGTCATTATTTTGTTAGTTTTATTGATGACTATAGCAGAAAAGTTTGGGTGTATTTTATGAAAAAGAAAAGTGAAGTTTTTGGGCATTTCAAAACTCTTAAAGCTATGGTTGAAAAAGAAACAGGTCTGCAAGTAAAATGCCTAAGGTCAGATGGAGGGGGAGAGTACCTCTCAAATGAGTTTGCAAGGTTCCTGCAGGAGCATGGCATAAAGCAACAATATTCATGCAGTCATACCCCACAACAAAATGGAATTGCAGAAAGGAAAAACAGGCATATTGGAGAGGTATCTCGTGCCATGCTCAATGAAAAAGACTTGCCAGATTTTTATTGGGCTGAAGCAGTTGCTACAGCAGTCTACATAATGAACAGGACTCCCACTGCAGCAATACATGGAATGACTCCAGAGGAGAGGTATACTGGTAGGAAACCAGATATTTCTCATTTGAAAATTTTTGGTTGCATTGCCTATGTACATGTGCCAGATGAGCTGAGATCCAAGTTGGATCCAAAAACTGAGAAGTGCATCTTTATTGGTTACTCTCTGCAGCAAAAAGGGTATAGATGCTATAACCCTTCTACTCGTAAGTTTACAGTGAGCAGAGATGTTGTTTTTGATGAGATGAGTAGTTGGTATAAACCAGTAAATGTGATTGATGATATAGATGCACAAAATGGCAATGCTGCACAGAATTCACAGCAGCAGTCACAAAATATTAGTGGACCTGGAGCATCCTCTAGCAGTGGTTCACATTCTTCGCCATGGACAGGCAGATTGAGATCAGGAGAATCTTCTCAAAGTAATGCAGATAGTGGTATGCAGGTATCACGAAAAGGAAAAGAGAAGGTTGATCAGCCCATGTTTGATGTGAATGCAGGTCACTCTTATGTGGATGGTGAATCCAGTGGCTCAGAACAGAGCATTGATGATGAGTTGGGTATTCCTTCTATTGTTACACCTGGAGTAAGGAAGACCAGGGATGTTTTGAGAGCACCTGGGAGTGAACCCACTTTGCGCAGGTCTACCAGAGTTAGGTATCCTGTGGATAGGCTGAAATATGATGGATTTACAGCCATTCACTATGCATATATGGTCAAGGTGATACAGGAACCAGAACCCACTTCTTTTGAGCAAGCCATGGGAAAAGAAAAATGGGAGAAAGCCATGGATGAAGAAATGGATGCCTTGGAAGCAAATGCTACATGGGAATTGGTACCTTTGCCTAAAGGTAAGAATTCAATTGGCTGTAAGTGGGTTTATAAGGTGAAGCACAATGCAGATGGTTCTGTGAACAGATACAAGGCAAGATTAGTAGTCAAGGGGTATGCACAAACATATGGCATTGACTATGAAGAAACATTCAGTCCGGTTGCAAGGATGGCAACCGTAAGAGCAGTCATTGCTATGGCTGCATCAAAGGGATGGTCTTTACATCAGATGGATGTAAAGAATGCCTTCTTGCATGGTGATTTGCAAGAAGAGGTCTATATGGAGCAGCCACCAGGTTATGTGCATGCTGTTCATCCTGAGTTTGTTTGCAGGTTGAAGAAAGCCTTGTATGGTTTGAAGCAAGCACCTAGAGCATGGTCTGACAAGATAGGACAGTATCTTGTCACTATTGGCTTTCAGATTTCCAAGGCAGATTTCTCACTTTATGTGAGAAAAACAGAGAAAGGTATTATGCTACTTGTCATTTATGTTGATGATTTGATTATGACAGGTGACAGTGATGAAGACATCCTTCATGTGAAAATGCTATTGAAGCAGAAGTTTGAGATGAAGGATTTGGGAGAGCTGCGTTATTTCTTGGGCATTGAGGTGATTAGATCACCAAGTGGGATACAGCTCTTGCAGAGGCAGTATGGATTGGACATGCTGTCCAAATATGGGATGACAGGCTGTAAGCCTATTTCAGTTCCTTTGGAGTAGAATGTGAAGTTGAGCACAGATGCAGGTGACCTTCTAGAAGACCCTACTATGTACAGACGCATAGTAGGAAGTTTGATTTATATGACTATTACCAGGCCAGATTTGAGCTATGCTGTTGGATTGGTAAGTCAGTTTATGCAGGCTCCAAGGAAACCACATTTGGATGCGGCTAGACGCATACTCAGGTATGTGAAGTCCACATTGCAGTATGGACTATTTTATGAGACTGGGGTTCAGATACAGTTGCATGGATACACTGATGCTGATTGGGCTGGTAGTATTTCTGATAGACGATCTACCAGTGGATATGTGTTCTCTTTTGGGAGTGCTGCAGTCACTTGGAGCAGCAAGAAACAGCCTACAGTTGCCTTGTCGAGCACAGAGGCTGAGTACAGGGGTGCAGCAATGGCTGCATGTGAGGTAGCTTGGTTGCATAAGCTACTTTATGATATGCATCAGTCTACAGATGGGCCAGTTGTCATTTATTGTGACAACATGAGTAGTATACACTTGGCAAATAACCCAGTCTATCATGCTAGAACAAAGCACATTGAGGTGCATTATCACTATGTGCGAGAGAGGGTTTTACTAGGTCTTATTGATCTAGTTTATGTCAGCACAGAGGATCAGGTAGCTGACATATTCACGAAGGCATTGGGCACAGAGAAGCTGTGCAAGTTCAGAGACCTGCTTGGTGTGCAGGAATTGGGATTGAGCTCGAGGGGGAGTGTTGAGATATCGAGCTCCACTCGTGATACGCCAGGGTGACCGTTGTGTATTTATGTCACCGACTTGTCAGTTGCATACGCGGTTGGTACACCGCCCATGAATAATAGCTACATGATAGCTATCCTTATCTATTCTAGTTCGTGGCTCAGTTAGTATGCCACCTTAGTTAGTTGAGTTTGGTTTGAGACCCATATCCAGGGTTCTTCTATTTCTTTGTACTTGAGTTCTTTTGGCTTACACAACTAAGAAGAGGAAAACTGTTTGCAGCCTCCACCTTTGTGTGTATTCCCCCATTGTGCAAGTAAGAAAGCTACAAGTGAGACTCCTTCCTTCTCTCCCACAATCTTGACAGTACCAGGTTGGGGACTAATCTTGCTTGCTCATAATCCACTAACCCTAGGCATTTTGGCCAAGTTTGATCGCAATGTACCTTGGTAACTCCTTTGTTTACTCTAAAAGTGTTGACCTCTCAGGGTTTGGAGTTTGCTCTGATTTGCTCAATTTCTCTTCCATCCGTATCATATTCTATGGTCTTTGATTTCTGTTTTCTTTCCTCACTAATGCATTCACTTGTGGGGACTTATGTAGAGGCGAGGCCCAAGCTCAACCACCAAGACCCACTGACCGCTTATTGTTCAAGTGTTTCAAGACGAGCACTAATGGCTACCTCTCACATAATCGACGTGCTATCCATCTCTACGAGTGTAGTGAGATTACCTCCAGATGGAGAGCTTCTCCACCACGGTCCCTCACCCTCACACTCTCACACTCCCTCTCTCAAGCACAAGCTCAAGCAAGCAAGCAAGAAGAAGAAGCAGAAGAAGAAGAGGAGGAGAGCTACTTTTGGCCACACACAAGAATAAGCTTCTCATTTACTTTTCAACTTTGTATACAAAGCCCTAAATCCCTTTTGGGCGGTCATCCCCTTATCCCCTTTTTTACATGGCCATGGCCTAGGCCCTTTTTCCCATTGTCCTCCTATCTTCCTAGCTTCCTTCCTACAAGTCCTCTACCTTTACAATTTGCACGGGTTAGAAGAGCCCGGCACTCTTAAAATAAATCATGGTGCACCTTGTGCTCTTTTACAGGAGTATTAACTTGTACTTTTTCTTGTGTGCCTTTCTCCTTGATTTAGAACTTTTCTGCACTTCTTGTGTTTCCATATTTTTCTTGGCATGCCTTCATCTTTCGTTTCACTTTTGCCTTGGCCTTGTCTTTTACTTTAGATTTTCTGGATTTTACACCTTGTTCACTTAAGGGTTAACATTACCCCCCTCCTAGACGAGTGCCAGTCCCATGGCACTCACTATTATAGGTAGCAGGCTTTGGCATGCACCGAAGACGTGGGTGGAAGGGACTGATGTAGTTTGCCTTGGAGGAGTTTTGGTGGTGGTGTAGATGAAGGTGGTTGGTGGCACTTTGTTGGCCTGATTGGTTGGTAATAGGGTTGTTGAAGTTGGTGATAGGGCTAGTTTTTGTTGGGAGTTGCAGTCATGGGTTGGCATAGGTGTTAATGTTCTGGGGATTCTGTGGGCGACGAGTCATTGGTGGGCTTGCAGGATGATATAGGATAAGAATGCAGAGTTGAGTGTTGATGAAGAGTTGACGATACTATCACTAGAGTCTTCAATACCTGCAATTGAAAACCTCCCATATGTGGGCTAGTGCTAGTCTCATTATCGTGCAAAGACGTAGTTGGATTAGTTTGGGAGACTAGTCGAAACTCTAGACAAGCTGAGAGTAATGTCCTGCACTTGAGGACCCAAACTGTGTATAGATTGTAGTGCAGATATTATGTGAGTTCACGTGCATAGTTAGATATTACGTAGGTAGAAGACTGTTGGTCTAGTTCCTCGTTGCAATTTGTGGATGAAGCAAGGGTTCAATGGGGTGGAAAAATTTGTCAATGTTGAGGAGAAGTACACTTGAAGGCTTCTTGAGACATTATTTGTGCTTTTGACAACACAATGGAGCATAATTGAGCTCATTGACATCGAGATTAGATTGCGGAGGCCGAGATTAGTTTTGATCGGGTAGTGGGGGCCTTCAATGTCAGTGGTGGATCGCCATTTTTGAGTCTACCTGAAAAAAGAAAAAGGAAGTGCACTACGTGGAGGTGTGTCTATCTCATTGTGCAGTGTTGCATGGTTTCTGTGCTAGTGAAACTAGGAGTTGGGTCGAACCTCAGGGGAGCCTATGGTGTTGTCCCACACTTGAGAGCCCACTTCATGTACAGGGGAGGTGCTATGGGTGTCACTCAAGGAGACAAATCTAACCGTAGGCGAGCACAAACTCCCTAGGTGTGTCCTGCCCCCTTGATGTGCCCTAAGTGTGAAGTGGGGGGACAGGAAGGGCTAGGGGGTTAGGCACGAAGCCGATTGACCAAGGCCACCGGACATGCCTAACCTGAGGACCCCTAGGTGCAGTGTTTGTGGCACTCTGATATGCATGGAAAAGCTCATTGTTTCTTTCATTTTTCTTTGTGCGAATCTTTATTTGTTTGCTCTTTCTTTTTTTCTTTTTTCTTATTTTTTTTCCTTTTTCTTTTTTTTCTTTTTCTTTCTCCTTTTTTGTTTTGAGATGCATTGGGAGGGGGCACGCTAGACATCATCCTGATGCTCTACAATAGTTACATTCCGAGAGGACCTAAGAGATTTACCAAGGAATGCATGGCTAGGCATGGAGACCTTTTCTCTTCTAACTGTACTTGTTGTGGCCACGGAGGGATCTTGGTTGCTGGCCTCATTCTTTCTTTCATTGATCTGATTTAGAATCATGCCCTTCTTCATGGACCAGCTCTAGTGGTTCCTGTTGAGGTAGCTGCATTTGTTGTTTTGGCTCCCCAAGCCCCTAGCAACGAGATTTCCTGTGAAGTTCAGCTAGTTGAGATTAGGGGAGCACATTGCTCCTCTACTCCTAAGCCAGTGTTAGCCTTAGGTATCATGGCATGGAGTCCATGTTGTAGCAATGTGCCAGCTTCTAGGCTAAATCTTTGATTCCATCTTCATTAGAGTAATCTCCTCCTCCATTTTTGACTTAGTCATTCTTCCTCCTCTTCTGGCGTTTGCTTGCACTCTTCTTCTAATCTCTTCCTTTCCTCCTCCACCCTTTGCAGCTCTATATTTTCTTTGGAGGTGGATCGAGTTCATCTTACGGGGATTTTGAGAGTGTGATCTTTCCTTTTCACTTGATTTGAAAATTGTTGAGCATTGGTGCTCACGGTTTGTCCTTCTGCTCTTTTATTGTTGAGATGGTTGGTCATTCTCCTTTTTTTAATAACTCTCTCCTGCCATTCCTTGTGGACTTTGTCTCCCTCTTGTTCTTGGATTTGTGACGGCTCACCCCCAGCATATTATACACATCCCTCCTTGGGTGTTTCTTAGTTTTATTGCTGGCTAATAAACCCAGGGCCTTCTCCACCATTGCAGGGCTCAACTCCACCTCTACTTGACGAGCTTCTTCTCCTCTTCTTACCGTCACCATGCCACAATTTCTTTTAGCATCGAAGCTCCTCGAAAATTCTGTGCACTTGCTATAATCAATAGCCTGCTGTCTGACCTTCTCTACATACTCAACACTCTTCATGAGGTTGGGGCAATGCACGTGGGATCATGTATTGATGTCCAAAGGGCTTTCCTTTGCTCAATGAGTGTCATTAGTTGGTGGCCAATTTTGATTGCCACACCTTGGTTGGAGTACCATTTTTGAGCAAAGTTACATTGTCCTTTCCCTTTTCATTTGATTGCTTCAAGCCTTTCCTTCTTTGTCTCACATCGAGCAGTATAGAGTGAGGGTTTCAAGCACAATGCTCTAGCTGTGGCCTTTGGGATGTCCTTCATGACTTCTTCGATGATAGCTACATAGCGGGAGCAAACATGTTGTTGTTCATTCCACGTTTATGTCTTTTGTTGCCCTTTGTGCCTTCACTTGTGCAGATCGAGCATCAGTTGAGCTAGTCATGGTGGATTGCACATTCATATCCTTAGGCCGAGAATTAGGGGTGGTGTCATGTCCTGCATCTTGGACATTTGGAAACTCAGATGGTGATAGAAATTGGGCTTGAGCAACTACGCTTGACAACTATTAATGTGCTTCCTATTTCCATTTAGAGAAAGAGTATGTAGGGGATTTGGGACTCCTAGGTGGACTTGGCAGTGGCTGGAAGATTTGCTCGTGGCTATTAGACGATTCTCCCCTTTGCTTTGTTGAGCAATCAGCCTTATCATGAGCAGCATTATGCCTGTGGTGCTCATTATCCTCTTGGGAAGTCAAAGGCTCCTTGGGCACTAGTGGTCTTTGTGCACATTTGATGGTTATACCTGAAATTTGCTTGTTAAGCATGCTAGGCTAAGGATCTACCTTTCGAATAGTCATGTTTGATTTGTCGAGACTTGGATTTTCATTTAGATCTCCTCTTGCGCTTCTTCAGTTTTGATACGATCTGGCCTTCAGCTAATAGAGGTGGTTTAGTAGGGGGTTTTGGTACCCAAATCCATCGGTTACCTACATAATACCCTTGAGCACATAGCAACACTTTGGATATCCATCGCGGCGTTGTGCTGGCTCTCCATCAATACCTTTGTCTATAAGTCTTGGACTTCTTTTGTGGTCTTCTATGATATTTGTAAGTCCAAAGCCTATCCTTGGCATTGTCTCCTAGCCTTCTTGTTTCAATCATGGCCTCGCTCACTGGTTCTCTCTGTTCAACATGCACTTTTATCAACTCTTTCAGCAAGTCCTTTCTCTCGTTACTAGGCTTGCCTAGTATGTCATAATGTTCCTTGTCTTTCCCTCGAGGTTTGATGAGGTCACCCTTACTAAAGGTTGTGATTATCCTCACACCCGGTAGTGTCAAGTGTATCCTCTGTGCTACATAATCGGCCTCATACTTCATCGCTCTTCTGAAGGGTCTTCCTAGGAGAGTTTCCTTTCCACAATAAGCACTATTTGGAGGAACATGGAATAGGATATGCAAGCTTTATGTTTCAATATTACAAGGATTTTTCACTTCCCTATAAGTGCTTGTGGGTGTCCCCCGTAAGGACTAAGATTTGCATTAGTCAGTATGAGCTCTGGTTGGCCTAGTAGGGTCCATGCTTCATAGGTCAAGATATTAAAATCAGCTCCTTCATCGATGAGAGCATCAACATAGTGCTCTCTTTTTGCGGTGAGTTTGACCCTAAGGCAAGCAGGCGGTACTATGTCTTCATCTTTCGGGTCTTGGCTTATAAATTCAAGCCTTCTAATGCATGCCCTTGAATCCCCAACTGCACAACCAAATGTGGATTCTCCACTGATTTCTTGGGTTATCTGTGCAGTGCTATTCAAGGTGCATCTATCGTCAAGATTGTCATGTCTAGTCATCCTCATAGTTGTAGCTTGATGTTGTTCCATTCCGCTTTGGCTAGATGCAGTCCAAAGGCAACATATACATGTTTTTGTGGTGTGGCCTTTTTTTCCTTGTTGGCTAGATTAACCCATTGAGGTTCTAGGGTCTCTGTTTGTCTTTGTTTGGATATGGGCTTTTGGTTATTGTTTTGCAAGTGAGAATCTATGCTTGTGTAGAGCCATTACTACACTAGGATCTAATTTGGAGGACTTGTCGCGGTGCGCATTTTCTCTCCAACCTACTTGGGGGAGGTGCGGAGGGGGCCTCTGCGAGGGTCCAAGGGGGTCCCCCCGGCCCATAGGGCTATTATGCTAAACACCATGCGGGATTTGAAGAACCATTTGTAGCCAAGTTTTGAACCACTATTTGTGGGTCTGATTCCCAAAATCAGATTGTCCGATTTTGGGTGGTCCGATTTTCAGAGTCGGACCTGGTCCGACTGGACTGGGTCCGATTCCAAAGAGTAGTCTGATTGGTAGTTGGGTCCAAGTCCACTATAGAGTGATCCGATTATTGCATGTGTCCGACTAGACAATTAGGGTGTCTGACTAGACGGGCGGTTTGGTTGGGGAAGGTTGTCTGATTGGATGGTTGGGTATCCATTCAAAGAGTGTCCAACTGGACGAGTGGTCTGATCGAGGACCACGGGTGGCAGTCCAACTCGTGGAGTCAGATGGTCCAATGCTCCCAATTGGATGGTCCGATTGTCCTACTCTAGTAGTCGAACTAGGAACTAGGACACAGTGGTCCTGACTGCAAACTCAACGACACAACGTGATGATTTTTTGCCGATTTCTCCTAGCTCTCATCACTGCCCCCTATCATACCTTCGAGATTACATGAATGGCATATAAAGAAGATTCTTACGTACCTAGATCAGTTGAAAACACCAAAATCAAAGCACATGATCTCCTCTGTGTCAGCATCTCTCTCTCTCTCTCTCTCTCTCTCTCTCTCTCTCTCTCTCTCTCTCTCTCTCTCTCTCTCTCTCTCTCTCTCTCTCTCTCTCTCTCTCTCTCTCTCTCTCTCTCTCTCTCTCTCTCAAGCTCTCTCTTTCACTCTCAGTGTGCAAAATCAAGCTCCTTCCCCCTGTCCTTGGGGTTTTAGGGTCCTGCCTTACTCAGTCCTTACCTCCCAACTCACCCTCCTTAGTCATTAGGCCTGGAAGCCTATCTTTTTCCATGTTTCAGTCTGTTATACAGTAGCAAAAACCCTAATGTGTGCTCACACTATTTTTGCTCCTATCCTACCTAAATGTAAACAAAAATCATAAAGAAAACATCTACACTACTTCAACCTACTTTCCAAATCCAAAAAACCAAAAATCTACTTGCTAAGGAGATCGAATACCTCTTCAAACTTTCTTGCTTCCTATCTATCTACCTCAAGCACTGGTTCGGGGAAAACCCTACTTCAATGCTCGATTCGGAGCGCGCAAGCACTCAAGGCTTGAATCCGTTGTTCCCGACAAAATGGAACCAAAATGTAGAGACGAGGCCCAAGCTCAACCACCAAGACGCATGGACCGCTTATTGTTCAAGCATTTCAAGCCAAGCACTAATGGCTACGTCTCACATAGCCGATGCGCTATCCATCTCTACGAGTGTAGTGAGCTTACCTCCATGCCCAATCGAGTTGCCTCCTCTCTCAAGTACTTCGGTACCTCCATGATCCAAGTGCAAGCTTCAAGCAAGCTCAATCCTCAAGCTCCACACTCCAAGCTCCATTGCCGCGAGCAAGAGAAAAGAAGAGAAGAAGAGAGGAGAACATGGAGAGCTTCTCCACCATGGTCCCACCCTCACACTCTCACATTCCCTCTCTCAAGCATAAGCTCAAGCAAGCAAGCAAGAAGAAGAAGAAGAAGAAGAAGAGGAGAGCTACTTTTGGCCACACACAAGAATGAGCTTCTCATTCACTTTTCAACTTTATATACAAAGCCCTAAATCCCTTTTGGACGGTCATCCCCTTATCCCCTTTTTTACATGGCTGGCTGTGACCTAGGCCCTTTTTCCCATTGTCCTCCTATCTTCCTAGCTTCCTTCCTACAGGCCCTCTACCTTTACAATTTGCACGGGTGAGAGGAGTGTTAACCCCAACACAAAGAAATCAAAAGGAAATAAAAAAGACGCAAGGCAAAGGCAGAAAAAAGGTAGCCGGACTGAAGAAAGAAGAGGAGAAAAGGCCAAAAGCACAAGGGCAACCTTAAAAGTCTAAGGCAAATGCAAAAGGGGAAATGTGCATTTTAAAATAAAAAGGGGCACCTTGAAATCTTGTAAAAGAGCGTCGAGCTCTCACCCGTGCAATTTGTAAATGTAGACGGGCGGTGGAGAAAGATAGAAGGACAATGGGAAAAAGGGCCTAGGCTATGGCTGGCCATGTAAAAAAGGGAAAAAGGGGATGACCGCCCAAAAGGGATTTAGGGTTTTGTATATAAAGTTGAAAAGTGAATGAGAAGCTCATTCTTGTGTGTGGCAAAAAGTGGCTCTTCTCTTCTTCTTCTTCTTCTTCTTCTTCTTCTTGCTTGCTTGAGCTTGTGCTTGAGAGAGGGAGAGTGAGAGTGTGAGGGAGTGAGTGTGTGAGGGTGAGGGACCGGGGAGGAGAAGCTCTCCATCTTCTCCTCTCTTCTTCTCTTCTCTTCTCTTCTCTTCTCTTGCTCGCGGCTATGGAGCTTGGAGCATGGAGCTTGAGGATGGAGCTTGATTGAAGCTTGCACTTGGATCGTGGAGCTATCGGAGTGCGTGGGAGAGAAGATAACTCGAACAGCATGGAGGTGAGCTCACTACACCCGTAGATATGGATGGCGCGTCGGCTATGTGAGAGGTAGCCATTAGTGCTTGGCTTGGAACGCTTGAAGCAATAAGCAGTCCGTGGGTCTTGGCGGTTGAGCGAAAGCTCCCACATTTTGGTTCCATTGCCAGGACCAATAGATTCAAGTCTTGAGCGCTTCAAATCGAGCATTGAAGTAGGGTTTTCCCCGAACCGGTGCTTGAGATAGGTAGGAAGTGAGGGGATTAAAGATGGTATTTGATCTCCTTGGCAAGTAGGTTTTTTGCTTTTTTGAGGTTTATGTTGTGAAATGGAGTAGTGTAGGTATTTACTTTGTGATTTGGGTGCATTAGGGTAGGAAAAAACAAAGAAAAAGAAAAAAAACAAGCATCAGGGTTTCTGCTGTCATAACAGGGCATGAGGGTTTGATTCGTTTGCCGATTTGCATTGTGGAGTTTATTGGCTATTCGAGGTATATACAACTCTTCCCCTCCATCTATAGCTTTGATCTGGAGGTGTGTATGACAGGCCGTGACCTGAATCGTGTGATTCGGGCGATTTATCGTTGCATTGACAAAAAACGCGCCGCGCTCAACGTGTCCGAGTGACGGCGATTCTGGGCCAAGTCCCAAAATCAGCCCTTGGCACTCCCATTCGGCCCTCGGCCGGCCCGACTCGGCCCTAACATCAACTCGGCCCATCCGAGTGATCCACTCGACCCGCTCGACTCGGCCCATTCGGCCACTCGGCCCTTGGACATCCAGATTTGGCCCACTCGGCCCTTGACGGCCGAATTTGGGACTCGGCCCAAAAATTGCAATTTTTTTAGAATTCCATTTTGTCCAGAAACTAAGTTGCCACCACCAAAATAGACTCCAGAAATCATCTAGAGCAAAAGGAACATCATAGATCTATCACTAGACTAAAATCCACAGCAAATAGTTCAAAAATTAGCTGCTAGAGGTCCTCCCAATCATGCATGGTATTTACCGTAACGGCCCTTCGGGCCTGGGGGGGACTACCCCCCCCTCGAACCCCTACAGAGGGGGCAGAGCCCCCTCTGCACCTCCCCCGATA
This sequence comes from Lygodium microphyllum, assembly GCF_053477565.2. Taxonomy (NCBI): domain Eukaryota; kingdom Viridiplantae; phylum Streptophyta; class Polypodiopsida; order Schizaeales; family Lygodiaceae; genus Lygodium; species Lygodium microphyllum. The sequence continues at coordinate 23,177,542 of NC_141158.1, read as the reverse complement.
GACTGGAGAGAAAACACGCGCCACAACAGGTCCTCCGGATTAGGCCCTAGTGTAGTAATGACGCTACACAAGCATAGATCTTCACTTGCAAAGCAGCAAACAGAAGCCCATACCCAAACAAAGACAAACAAAGACCCTAGAACCTCAACATGCCAATCTAGCCATCAAGGGCAAAAAGGCCACACCACAAGAACACATGTACATTGTGTTCAAACTGCATCTAGCCAAAGCAGAATGCAACATCATCAAGCTATCAATGCGAGGATGACTAGACATGACAGTCTTGACGATAGATGTACCTTGAGCAGCGCTGCACAGACGACCCAAGACCTCAATAGAGAATCCACGTTTGACCGTGCAGTTAGGGACTCAAAGGCATGTACCAGAAGGCTTGAAGCTGTAAACCAAGACCCAGAAGATGAAGACATAGTGCCACCTGCTTATCTTAGGGTCAAACTCACCGCACTTACGAAGCATGGACTGTACTAGGTCAACCAGATCTCAAACCGGCTGATGCAACTCTTAATCCTTACTGGGAACATCCACAAGTACTTCTAGGGAAGTGCAGAATCCTTGTAACTATTGAAACAAAAATCTTGTCAGCCTTGTTCTATGTTCCTCCAAATAGCGAGAATTGTGGAAAGGAAATCCTCCTAGGAAGGCCCTTCAAAAAGGTGACCAAGTGTGAGGCCGACTATGTAGCATAGAGGATACACCTGACACTACCGGGTGTAAGGATAGTCACGACCTTTGGCAAGGGTGACCTCATTGAACCTCGAGGGAAAGGCAAGCAAGGTGCTGACATAACAGTCAAGCCTGCTAATGAGAGCAAGGACTTGTTGGAAGAGTTAATACAAGCACATGTCGAACAACGAGAACCAGTGAGTGAGGCCATGGCTGAAATAAGAAGGTCAGGAGACAATGCCAAGGACGGCCTTTGGACTTACAAATACCGTAGAAGACCCCAAAAGAAGCCCAAGCCTTATAGACGAAGGCATCGATGGAGAGTCAATACAGCACCGCGATGGATATCCAAAGCGTTGTTACGTGCTCAAGGGTATTATGCAAGTAACCGATGGATTTGGGTACCAAAGCCCCCTGTTAAACCTCCTTTGTCGAGACTGAAGGCCAGATCATATCAAGAGCAAAGAAGTGTAGGAGGAGATCTAAACGAAAAACGAAGTCTCAAGTCAAAAACAGTGGAGTGACCGAGCCCCTCATGGTCAAAATCAAGAAACCCAACGGGACCAATTGGAGGGTAGATCCTCAACCTAGCATGCTTGACAAGCAGACATCACATGTAAGCATTGAGGATACGCAAAAGCCACTAGTGCCCAAGGAGCCTTTGATTCCCCAAGAGGATAGCAGGCATCATAGGCACAACATTGCTCATGGCAAGGTTAAATGCTCAACAAAGCAAATAGCAAAATCATCTAACAGCCACGAGCAAATCTCCCAGCCAGTGTCAAAGCCACTTAGGAGTCCCAAGTCTCCTACACCCTCTTCCCCTAAACGGACACAGGAAGCACAACACTCATCAAGTGCGGCTACTCAATCCCAATCTCTACCTACATCAGAGCTTCCAAATGTCCAAGAGGCAAGACACGACACCACCCTTAGCTCTCAACCTAAGGATATGCATGTGCAATCCACCGTGGCTAGCTCAACTGATACTCAATCTATGTAAGTGAATGCTCTAAGGGCAACAAAAGACACGACCACTTCCAATTTCCCTAAGGACTTGACAGCGTAATCCACCAATAGTAGCAAGTCGACTGAACTAGCTGCTGCTACTTCAAATCAGGGATCACAGTAGTCATAGCCCTTGGCCGTGACAATGCCCCTTACGGAATGTGTCCTTAGTAGTTTACATGTGGAGGAGGTGTCGCAATCAACTTCATTAGCAACTCCAGCACTTCCAAAGCGCCTAAAGCCTAGACTGGAGGAGTTAAGCAAAAGGGAAGAGCTAGACTCTCCAAAAAGGGAGGTAGTTGTACCCTCACAACCTAGCAAGGCTATTCAGCAGGCCACGGCTATGTCCCATGAGGATACACCAGAGCAGGGGAAAGTTGAGGCCCAACCAAGCACATCAACTGCTGACCTAGTTCAGGGTCTTGAGTCATTAAGTTATGCACCTTCATTGACCAAGAAAAAGAGGAGAAAACAACAAAAACAACAGTAGACAGCTGGTTCTGGACCCCAAGAGCATTGAGACCAAGAGTGCTGGAGAGCTGGGGAATAAAGCATCAAGTCCATCCACCAATGAACCCATTGATGTCTCTCCTAATAGCGGTGAAACCTCAGACACATCTGTGTGCTTTGAAAAATCAAAGCAACCGTTGCCATCAACAGTTGCTTTCAACACTCAATCCACCGACAATAGAACTCGCATCGACCAATCAAGAGTGGATACAACGCTGCAACAGGGTGACAAATCTATACCAGTCACATCCGAGGAGAACCATGACAAAATAGCAACAAAACCTTAGGAAAAACGCACAATCCCCGAGAGCATAAGCAATCCTAGCGTTGACCAATCTTGCTCATCTAGGCCTGAGTCCCCAGCTATGCTAGAGCCTAGACAAACTCCTAGAACCTTGCATGAGATAGCAACCGAGCAAGCCCTCGTTGAACATAGAAGTATAGCAGAATGCTTAACTGAGTTGGATGCTAAGCTCAAGGTGTTCGCACGTATCTACATCCTTGCGGACATAATACCAAAAGAAGCAAAGGCCAACACACCCCATGAGCAATGATGACCAAGTGCAGGTGGTACGTATCAAGTCAAAACTAAGGGATTCAGGTTGGCGATGTCTTGTTTAGCTGGATATTTTCATTATGATTAAAGCATGTGACTTGCATGTACTCTCACGCCTTTCCAAGTGAATGCAGAATGACACAGGTCAATGTCTAGAAGCATTTAATATCCAAGTCACCACAAGACCACCAACCCCACAAAGAACCATTATGGAGGAAGTGACAGGAATACCAAGAAACAAAAGCCATGACGAAAACACCACTGGATGAGAACCCAAGGACACCTCTGCAGAAAGCACATATTGCAACTGAGCATGGCCAAAGCATAATCATCGATTACCTCCTCCTTCTTGGCCAAACTCTATGTTCGGGCAAGAGCCATGCTCTCAACAAGGGCGAACGTCTCTTCATCATCCAGGATTCAATTCGCAAGATGCTCTGCCCTTGTCCATGCACAGCTCACTCCAAGTGCTACCTCAATTGTTCGATGTCTCACATGTTACAAAGAGGTTTGCAAAATCTCAAGTGTATCTCTTCATCTCAACAACAGTTCCTCTAGCATCAAGGCTGGTGACACAATTATCTCTGTAATATCCATTCTTCATAGCCTTTGGATCCCAGCATTTCTCAATCCAAATGAAAGGCTAATAGCCTCAATGTATGGCATTGATTGTATTCATTTTTCACCCAAAAAAAAGAAAAAAAAGAAAAAAAAAAGAAAAAAAAAGAAGAAGGAAAAAAACACACACGATCACAGCATCGCACCTAGGGGTCCTCAAATTAGGTACATCCAGTGACCTTGGTCGGCTGGCTCTATCCCTAATCCCCTAGCCCTTTGTACATCCCCCACAATTGTTCAGGGCCCATTAAGGTTAGGACATACCTAGGGAGCTCGCCTCGCTTATGGTTAGACGTATCACCCTGAACCACTTGCCCAATTCTTTTGCACTCCATCTCAATGCCATTACAATCAACAGTGGTAAGCAAGGCATGATAACAATGGAAAAGTACACCATACTTTTCAAGCACTACAAGTAGCCACTAGCTACCAAAAGCTAAGACATCCAGCAGCTCAATTATGCTACATTGCCTTGACAAGACCATAATGATGTCTCAAGCAATCTTCAAGTGTACTCCCCATCTTCATCGACAAATTTTTCCATCAACTTAGCCCCTTGCTTCACTGACCCATTGCTATACAAGGAGCCAGGCTGACAGTCTTCTATCTAAGTAATACCTAAATACGCACGTGTACTCACTTAATATTCACACTATAACCTATCTACGGTTTGGGTCCTCAAGTGCAGGACAATACTCCAAGCTTGCTTAGAGTTCGACCTGTCTCCCAAACTAATCAAAATATGTCTTGTGCATGATAAGAAGACTAGCACTACCCCTTAAGGAGAGACCACATGAGAGGTTTTCCAATTGCAGGTATTGAAGACTCCAACAAAGTGTCGTTTGCTCTTCATCAACACTCAACTTTGAATTCCTATCCTTATCACCCTGTAAGCCTGCCAAGAATCATCATGTACAGAATCCCCAACAAACCGCCACTTGTACTCCATCAATGCAACCCCCCCAAAGAACAGCTCTACCACCAACTCCCATTGCCCTACCACCTACCACTTAACCCACCAACGTGCCCCCCACGACCTTCCTCCCCACCACTACCAACACTTCGCCATGGCAACCACAGACATCCTTTCCACCCACGTCTTTGGTGCATGCTAACGCCTGCTACCTACGACGGTGAGTGCCATGGGACTGGCACTCATCTAGGCGGGGGGTAATGTTAACCCCAACACAAAGAAATCAAAAGGAAATAAAAAAGACGCAGGGCAAAGGCAAAAAAAAGATAGCCCGACTGAAGAAAGAAGAGGAGAAAAGGCCAAAAGCGCAAGGGCAACCTTAAAAGTCCAAGGCAAATGCAAAAGGGAAAAGGTGCATTTTAAAATAAAAAGGCGCACCCTGAAATCTTGTAAAAGAGCGCCCGTGCAATTTGTAAATGTAGACGGGTGGTGGAAAGGAAGTTAGGAAGATAGAAGGACAATGGGAAAAAGGGCCTAGGCCGGCCATGTAAAAAAGGGGAAAAGGGGATGACCGCCCAAAAGGGATTTAGGGTTTTGTATATAAAAGTTGAAAAGTGAATGAGAAGCTCATTCATGTGTGTGGCAAAAAGTGGCTCTCCTCTTCTTCTTCTTTTTCTTGCTTGCTTGAGCTTGTGCTTGAGAGAGGGAGAGTGAGAGTGTGAGGGAGTGAGTGTGTGAGGGTGAGGGTGAGGGACCGGGGAGGAGAAGCTCTCCATCTTCTCCTCTCTTCTTCTCTTCTCTTCTCTTCTCTTCTCTTCTCTTGCTCGTGGCTATGGAGCTTGGAGCGTGGAGCTTGAGGATAGAGCTTGCTTGAAGCTTGCACTTGGATCGTGGAGCTACCGGAGTGCGTGGGAGAGAAGGTAACTCGAACAGCATGGAGGTGAGCTCACTACACCCATAGATATGGATGGCGCGTCGGCTATGTGAGAGGTAGCCATTAGTGCTTGGCTTGGAACGCTTGAAGCAATAAGCGGTCCGTGGATCTTGGCGGTTGAGCGAAAGCTCCCACAAGGAGCCCGACGCTCTTGAAATAAATCATGGTGCGCCTTGTGCTCTTTTACAAGAGTATTGACTTGCACTTTTTCTTGTGCATCTTTCTCCTTGATTTAGGAATTTTCTGTACTTTTTGTATTTCCATAGTTTTCTTGGCACGCCTTCATCTTTCATTTCACTTTTTCCTTGGCCTTGTCTTCTACTTTAGATTTTTCGGATTTTCCACATTGTTCATTTGAGGGTTAACAACTTAAACATTGGGTTCAACGTTAGGCTTGGTATGTAAGTAACAATGTCATAGTCAGGCAAGTCTTATAGTTCATGTTTATCGGTTCGTTATACCCATTGCTTCAACACTTGCCACAATGTAGGGTTTTGCCTAAGCAATTCTCCTAGTATCAATGCTATAGGCGTTGATATAAGTGTGGTTAAAAAATTCCCAGCTTTCTTTCCCCTCTTCGCTTCTTGAACTTGTTTCCAATGCTCTTGGGCAGGTTGTCTATTCATGGCATCCATGTTCTGCCTATGTGGCTATACAAATGGTGATATTGCCTCTCCTGCTCTCAAGTATGTGGGAGAGACCAATGGACTCATGGTTGTGAGTTCATTGATCTCATCTTCAATGATAGGCTTAGTATCTTGCAAGTGAGCTTATGCTTCTTTTATCCATTATTTGACCTTATCCATAGCCTTTAGTTGTTGGTTGGGGTCAATGTACCCTCCAACCTTAGCACTTTCCTTCTCCCTCATCTTAGTAAGCACATGTTTAGTTTTACATCGGTCCTCTTTTTTCTCCTTCTCCAGCTCTTCTTCCTATAGAGGCTGCATCTAGGTTTCTATGTCCAAGCGGCCTACTTTGTTTGGGCTCATGTCATTACATTTATGGGGATAGGTGTGGCATTGTTGTCAAGTGACTCAACACAAAAGGATTTGAGTGGCACAAATGGCACAAATATCAAACTAGTGGAGGGTTTTCACCTAGGGAAATCGGCAAATAGGTGTGTGACTCCACATTCGAGACACCTCAAGTTAGCCTTCTCTCTATTTGCTTGCTCCTTTTTAGGGCAATTCTTATGGGGTTAATGATCCTTGGAGCGACTGGCTTTGAATCACTAGGTGTGGGTAGAGCCAAGTAAGACTGCTTAACTCTTGGATAGCATGGCTGGGCATATTGTTGCTAGCACGACAACTGTCTTGGCAGTTGGCAATACATAGCATCATGCCTGAGTCTTTCATAGTTGGTACAAGACTGACATCTAGGATCAAGACACTCAAATGGGAGGTGGTTCCCTCCACAATGCACACATTGCATGTGAGGTCACACTAGCCTTTGCAATGACTCCTATAGTTTGGTCAACTTTGACTTTAGATCAGTTATCGCTTGGGTTTGGTCAACATTCTTTCCTTTATCTTCCTCATTAGGGCCTGATCATTTGCTAAGTGTCATGGTTATCTCAACATTTCTAAATGTGTCATTCCCTTGTTGTGTAGCCTTAAAGATTCTCTCTTTGAGCAAGTCATCTACTCGTATAGCCTCCTCAAAGACTCTCACCAGCACATTCCTTTGTAGGTTTGAGTTACTCGCTAAGGCCTTATAGAGTTCTTTGTTCAAAGAGTAGAGAGAGAGAAAGGGAAAGACTCCATATCCATGAGCCTTTAGGCTCTCAAGCTCATTCCTTCATTTCCACACACTGAACTGAAAAGCACACTCACACTACAAGATAAAGTGACCTAGTGTAAACGTAAACTAGACTGACTAACTCTAGTTAGGTCACTGACTGACTACTAACCCGACTTATTTAATGTAGTCACATGTAGACAGCTGTACACACTAGCTGTCATAGATGTCGGTCATAGATGAAGACACACTGACGGTGAGCTTGATTTCTAACACTCCCCCTCAAGCTCAAAAAACAAAACTCAAATCATCTGCATCACTCCAAGTAGCTGTCTAAAGTGAATGAACTTATCTTTACCAAGTGATTTGGTAAAGATGTCTGCTACCTGGTCTTCAGTCTTCACATGCTCCAAGTCAATCTGATCTGCTAAAACCATTTCCCTGATGAAATGATAGTGAACCTCAATGTGTTTTGATCTTGCATGATAAACAGGATTGCTTGCTAACATAACACTGCTCAAATTGTCACAGTACAGCTTGACTTTGCTGTCCAAGTGTATTCCCAAGTCATTCAGTAACTTCTGTAACCACTTAGCTTCACAGGCCGCTAAGGCCGCACCATGATACTCTGCTTCTGTACTGGACAATGCAACTGTAGGCTGTTTCTTACTCTGCCAACTGATCATGCTACTACCCAATCCAAATGCATAGCCACTGGTTGACCTCCTGTCATATGTGCAACCAGCCTAGTTAGCATCAGTGTACCCCATCAAGTCAAGGGTTTTCCCATATGCATAAAACAGCCCATGATCTGTGGTACCCTTTACATATCTCAGAATTCTTCTGACTGCATCCAAGTGTGGTTTGCGAGGCTTCTGCATGAACTGACTGATCAGCCCCACAGCATAACTCAAGTCAGGTCTAGTGATCGTGAGATAGATCAAGCTGCCTACCATCTGTCTGTACATAGTAACATTCTCAATCTCTGTCCCAACATCAATCTGCAGCTTGACATTCTGCTCCAAAGGCATATCCATAGGCTTGCAATCAGCCATACCATATTTCTGTAACATGTCATGAGCATACTGCTTCTGTAGCAGCCATATGCCTCGAGGTGTAGAGACAACCTCAATCCCCAAAAAATATTTCAGCTTTCCAAGATCCTTGACCTTAAACTCAGCCTGTAAACATGTCTTTATTTCTGCAATCCCATTTTCATCATCTCCTGTAATGATTAAGTCATCAACATAGACAACTAGAAAAACATAGCCACTATCTGTCTTCTTCACAAACAGACTATGATCAGCATCTCCCAATCGGAAACCATGTTGCTGTAAATAACTGCTGATGCGAGCATTCCATGCTCTGGGTGCCTGTTTCAACCCATATAATGCCTTTTTCAGCCGACATACATGTGCTGGAAATTCTGGATGTACATAGCCTTTAGGCTGTTCCATGTAAACCTCTTCCTGTAATTCTCCATTGAGAAATGCATTCTTTACATCCATCTGCCATAGTTTCCAGCTTCTAGCTGCTGCCAAAGCAATCACAGTTCTAATTGTAGACATCTTTGCTACAGGGCTGAAAGTCTCCTCATAATCAAGACCATACTGCTGCGCATACCCTTTTGCAACCAGCCTGGCCTTATATCTTTCCAATGATCCATCTGATTTACATTTTACCTTATACACCCACTTGCATCCAATAGGTGTTTTGCCCTCAGGCAACTATACCAAATCCCATGTACAATTTTCAGCCAAAGCTGAATATTCCTCATCCATAGCAGCATGCCAATTCTCATCTGAAACTGCCTCATCAAACTTACTTGGTTCTCTAAAACCTGTTACTTTCGTCATATAAGCATAATGACGGGCTGAATATCCAGTGTAAGTATACCTGTCAACAGGTCGTCTGACCCTCTCTGATCTCCTAAGCTGTGGCTCACTGTGAGCTTGCCTCTCATGAGGCGGCACATAACGGCTCTGTCTAGCACCTGGCGTCATAACAGACGGAATCCCCAATTCACTATCTAAGCTGTCACTGCTAGATGAATCATAACCTGCAGTGAGTGGACCTGTTACATCTTCAAAAACCTTTTCTTTTCCCTTATCTGTTCTCCCCCTCACTAACATATCCGTGTCAGTGGATGGTCCGTATGAACGGCTGTATGGTCATAAACCTGATATTTCACACTTGAAGGTATTTGGCAGCATTGCATATGTGCATATACCGGATGAGAAGAGGAAGAAATTGGATCCTAAGGCAGTGAAAAGTGTGTTTATTGGATATGCACAGGAACGGAAAGCTTATAAGTGTTATGTACCTTCTACGCATGAGACACTCATAAGCAGAGATGTGGTATTTGATGAGTTAGCATCTTGGTATGGGAATCCTGTTACAGTGCCTACTGATGGCTCACCCAGTATGAGTCATGCTGAAAATACTCCTACAGAGAGTACTTCCATGACTGGTCAGATAGGTGATGTATCATCTACAGTGAGTCCTTGGACAGGACGATTACGGAGTCGCACTGACCTCATGAATCCCTGCTATAGGGGTTCGATTCAGCACTTATACAGCAGTCACCACTGCTTCAGCCCAATAACCATTTGGCAGATATTTTTCATTCAGCATAGCTCTAGCTGACTCCATCAAAACCCTGTTTTTCCTCTCTGCAACACCGTTTTGCTGCGGTGTATAACTACATGTGAGCTGTCTTCTGATCCCATGTTTAGCAAGATACCTGTCAAAGTAGTTTGAGACATATTCACCTCCTCCATCTGATCTCAAACATGATATGTAACAACCCAATTCATTTTCAGCATGTTTCTTGAAGTCTTTGAATGCATCAAACACATCATCCTTATGTTTCAAGATATAAAGCCAAGTGTACCTGCTGAAATCATCAATAAATGAGACATAATATCGTGCACTGCCAAAGGAAGCATTATGTGAAGGACCCCAGACATCAGAGTGTACCAACTGTAAAGGCCTAGTGTTGTTTTTTACATGTCTCATGAAAGGAAACTGTGCTTGCTTCCCAAACTGACATGCAGAGCATACATGACCAAAATCATTATACTTGAATTTAGGTAATCCAAGTACTACTTCTTTTTGCTGCATAGATTTCAGCTTTTGTACATTGACATGTCCAATCCGCTTGTGCCAAATCTCTACATCCCGAATGGCACTCTCATCATGTGCAAACATGGCTGCCTTGAGTCCCGGAATGGTCGCATCCAATATAAACATCCTGCCATCCCTTCTGCCCTTGGCAATTAACTTGCAACCATTTCCATACTCCTCAATGAAACACCCATCTTTGTTGAACCTCACTTGCAGATTCTATTCTGCCATTTGACCCACAGACAATAGATTCTTTGTTATGGTTGGTACATGTAATACATCATGCAAGCCTTTCTTCTTGCCATCAGGCATCATAAGAGGAACAATCCCTTTATGCTTTATGTCATGTTGGGTGTCATCCCCAGTACATACATGGCCATGTGTACCTGCAACCATCTCATCAAACCACTCTCCATGCGGGGTCATGTGGTTTGACGCACCAGAGTCAATGTACCATCTGTCATCTCTATCATGTCTCAATGCATTTTTAGATATATGCTGCATGGCAAAGAGTCTATCAACTGACTCATCATGAGCACCACTGGAAGATGCATAGTGCCCATGATGTCTGCCCTTTGCCTTCATATCTCCTTGCTTCTTGTAACAATCCTTTGTAATATGCCCATACCGGCCACAATAATGGCAGTCCTTGTCCCTGTTGGACTGATCAGACGACTGCCATGAACCAAAACCACCACCTCTACCTCGGGGTGATCTCCCCCTGCCTCTAAACCCACCAGATCCACGCTGGCCTTGTGTATTTGCACCATGCCAATTACTCTGCTACTGCTGCTGTCCATAAGTATTACGAGTGTCACCATGACCTCGAAATGAACGACAACCTCTAGATCCTCTGCCACGCTGGCTAGAGTACAACACAGTGTCTCTACTCTAAGATGCACTAAAACCTGTATTCAAACCAAGTTTGACTTCCTCATGCAGCAACAAAGCAACTAGCTCTTCCCAGCTAGGGGGCTCTTCTCTGACAGAAATGGAAGTGTCAAAAGCTTTGTACTCTTTGCCTAAGCCATTCAAAGCAACAGCAATCATATCATCTTCTGATATACTTGAGGCAATAGTAGCAAGTTGATCAGCTATGGTCTTAATCTCCGTGGTATACGTCTGGATGCTCTTGCCATTCCTAGACATGTTGTTGAACTGTTGTTTCAACTGGATCTTTCTTGCATGTGTCATGGTTCCATAATTTTTCATCAGTATGTCCCAAGCATCCTTCGGAGTCTCACATCCAGTGATTTGAATTACCATAGCATCAGATATACATAAGGAAAACCAATGCAGCACCTTGCATGCTCTTTCATTCCATAGCCTGTAGGCTCTTTTCTGTTCATTTGTTGGATTGTGTGCAGGAAACTCAGGAGCAACTTCATCTCCTGTACATAAATCCCAATAACCTCTGCCAACCAGAAAATTTGTCATTCTGAATTTCCATAATGTAAAGTTCTTATTATCCAACTTCTCTCCAACTATCTGAGTGATATTGTCAGTTCCATGTGCATTAGCCATGATGCAATAGACTGTCTATCAAGTGCCTGACTCCCTGCAGTCCAATAAGTATGACTGACTAAGTTTAGTCCGTAACAGTTTATGACAGTTTTCTGCACTAAATTGCAGAAAAAAAACCAGGGTATTTCAGCCCATTGACACCCCAAAACAACCCTCAAACAAGTGGTCTCAACTGTAGATATAACTGTCAATACATAAGCTATGTGTTTGCTTCAGCTTAAGCTTATGTAACCTCACTGCCAGGGTACATACATGCAGTCTGAAAACTGTAAACTGTGAGTAACCAGCAGCAATTTCAAGTCCAAAACTGAGTGTGTCAACAAATTCAGTTTCAGGTTGCAGTCAACCAGAATTCAGCATACCAAGCTCCAAGCAGCTCCAAAATGTCTTTTGACCATGTCATACATTTACTTTGTAGTGGCAAGTTCAATACATGAGCATCTGAGTAGGCATAGACAACCTGTCTTCATTGACCAATGGTATAAACCTCATGAGCTGTTTGTAATTAACCAGGACAGTGTAACTGCATTTATTTCAGCTTCAAAATTCAGTTTTCAATGATGCTCATTGCTTGCTTCAATTCTCCATGCATTCAGCATGTATAGGTCAGTTCATATAGATGATGGAACCCCCAAGATGACCTGTATTGCTTCAGTAATGCACAGTACTTGTCATTGATTGTGTATGACAGTTTTCAGCCTGTCATTGATTTTCAGATCTGAGTATTCTGTCATTGATTGTGTATGACAGTTTTCAGCCTGTCATTGATTTTCAGATCTGAGTATTCTGTCATTGACTGTGTATGACAGTTTTCAGCCTGTCATTGATTTTCAGATCTGAGTATTTTGTCATTGACTGTGTATGACAGTTTTCAGCCTGTCATTGATTTTCAGATCTGAGTATTCTGTGCAAGAGATCTCAGCTCCAAGACATTTGATCCAATGTATACATGCTTTGACACATTCTTGTGCTCCAAAGATGCCTTCTGAGTGTAGTACAAGGCTCCTGTGTGTCAGTAATGACTGAATGCATGCTGTTCATCCATGTTTACAGCAGTTCAGAAATGATTACATGTCTGTGTCTGTCACTCCAGCTCATAACAGAGCTCCCACACAAGCATTTACTCCTTGCACACTTCAAATACCTTCAATAGTGAGCATACATGCTCTATGAACCTTGCCCAGGTGCCCCACTGAAGATTGACAGGTTGCTGTCCACTCAGATCAGCAGGCGCAGATTTTCAGACCAGGGGCCGCAGATTTTCAAGCACAGGTTGCTGTCCACTCAGATCAGCAGGCGCAAATTTTCAGATACAGGTTGCTGTCCATTCAAATCAGCAGGCGCAGATTTTCAGATACAGGTTGCTGATTTTCAGGAGGCAATCCACGTTTTTCAGAAGGCAATCCACGCTGATTCCTTCCTTTGACTATGACTTCATTTGCAAGTTGTCATGCCCATTCTCCCACAGCCTCATGGATGAAGCTCTGATACCATGTTCAAAGAGTAGAGAGAGAGAAAGGGAAAGACTCCATATCCATGAGCCTTCACGCTCTCAAGCTCATTCCTTCATTTCCACACACTGAACTGAAAAGCACACTCACACTACAAGATAAAGTGACCTAGTGTAAACGTAGACTAGACTGACTAACTCTAGTCAGGTCACTGACTGACTACTAACCCGACTTATTTAATGTAGTCACATGTAGACAGCTATACACACTAGTTGTCATAGATGTCGGTCATAGATGAAGACACACTGACGGTGAGCTTGATTTCTAACATTCTTCATTATAGATCCCATTGATGAATACGATGGAGACTACTCTCTCATTGGGTCGCTTAGTTGCATGTACCCTCTTGTAGAGACTCTTTACATGAGTGATGTAGTCTCATATGTCCTCTTTGTCTTTTTGTTTGACATTCATCAACTTAACAATGAGGTTGTCCGAGTATCTTGCCTCTAAGAATCTCTTGATGAAGAGATTCTTTATATTGTTAAAATTATTGCAATCAGCATTATCTAAATTGGTAAACCAAGTCCATCCCTTGTCTTCTAAGTAAAGACTGAATGTTGTGGCTGTTGAGCAAGGTCTATGAGGTTGTGACCTCACACACCTACTCGAATTACTCAATGAAGTTGTAGGGGTCATTACTTGCTTGGTATTTGTCTAGTTGCTAAGCAACTATGGGTATCTTTGTTTGGCTTCTAGTATTTGGGGTGACTCCCTACTTAGCTAGCAATGATGCCGCCAAGGTTGCCCCACTTTCCCCGGTGCTGGTGTTGTCTAGCAATCTCTTCGTGAAAAGCTCGCTCACTATAAGATCTGCTTCTAAGGCTCTCTCCCTATCGGTATTTCCTCCCATTTTATTTCTATCTAAGATGGCTAGGATCCTGTGAATCTCATTGAGCTCTCTCTCCTCGTGTAACCTTTGCTCACTATGTAGTGCAGTGCTATCCTTCCTAGCCTTCTCTCCTCCTCAAGATTGGCTATGATATCGACTGCACATCTTCCATGATGTGTTATCCTTGTGTATTGGTCATACTGTGTGATAAATTGTCGGATGTCATCTAGGTACCCTGCCATGTTGAGGTCAAGGTCGAGGTTGAGGTCATTCTCATTTGAGCTGGTACCTACCATGGTGGTTGTTTCCTGACCCACTAGTATTTATATGAGGTTGACTAGGCCGGCTAGAGTTGTGTCCCTAATCTTCGATAGTCCTTCCTTCCCTCTATGGTTTGTTGGTCATGTATTCCCTAGATCTTTGTCTCTGGTGTCTTGGGTCACTCATTCGGTTCCCAGGATTGCACTCCTACTGATGGGCTTGTTTCTTAGTTTACTCCCCCTTTAGTATGTTCCTTGTTGATCCAATCAATTTGTAAATGTATGCACACTTATACACTTGAGTGATACGACTCGATGTGAACTATGCACAATCAGGTTTTCCAATTTTTACATGCACTTAAGTGTCTATAATGCAGGGTGCAATCTTCGATGAAGTCAATCACATCCAATTAGTCTCATGTAGTTGCAACTCTTTTGCATGAATCATGATTACTCCCAATAGTTGATTTTGGATCCCTCGTAGGGTTTTGATAGGTGGTTTGATGGGTGATCTACCCAAGCAATCAACTTAGGTCTCTACAGGGGGGTAAGTGACTGGTGATTGGTAATTTCCATCACCCCTGGATTGTTAAGTCAAAGTTTTGGGGACAATCGGCTCTATGGTCTCATCTGTGGGTCTAGGTTCCAATCTAGAGTGTTGGGTAGCTAGAAGTTGCCTTATAAGTTCTAAAATGGTTAGAATGGGCAAAAATGGTGTTCTATAGACAACCTATCTGAGTCCTAGACTCGACTGTCCAAGTGAGCTCTTAGAAAAAAGTGGCTATTCAAGTGGTTAAACTCAGACTTGGACGAGGAGTGCCCATCCAAGTCTCCAATTTGGCTTTTCAAGACCCAAAAGGTGGTCCAAGTCTGAGTGGACTCTTGTTCGAGTTGGACATCCAAGTGGATTAAAGATACTCAAGTGTCCGAGTCTAATGGGTGGGAATTCGGCCATGTGAGGCCTATGGTCATGCCATTCGAGTGGCGCAAGAAAAGTGCCAAATGGCAAGAAATGGATAAAACTAATCCAATGCCCTATCTACCTATTATGCACCCAAGGTTCTAACTTTATGCAAAAAATATCAAGGGAGACTCAAAGCATACTTGGAGCACACAAATGCGATGATACCAAGGATTACTACTGATGCTGTCTCTTAACCTATAGCTCTCTGTCTCTCTCAATAGCTCTCTCTCTCTCTCTCTCTCTCTCTCTCTCTCTCTCTCTCTCTCTCTCTCTCTCTCTCTCTCTCTCTCTCTCTCTCTCTCTCTCTCTCTCTCTCTCTCTCTCTCTCTCTCAATGTGCAAATGAGCTCTCTCTTCCCCCTTTCTCACCTTTTGTTCCTCCCTTTTTCTTCTCTATCTCTATTCTTTCCCATGCATTAAAAATATTTTTCCTTTCTTTCTCTGTTCCCCTATTTCATGTTATATAGAGACTTCTCTTTTCATTCTTTTCTACGTATTTCCCAAACCTTAATGTCTCAAACCTAATCAAACTACACTTTTACTCCAACTAATGCACACAAAGCTTCCTAAACGTGAACTAATCCCGAGATCCAATGGCCTCTGACTCTCTTGCTTCCTACCTAAAACCAGGCGTTGTTTTGAATATGAACTCCTATTCTATCACTTGAGTTGGAGTGCGAAGCACTCCGATTAGTCCTGACAATAAAATGTCAGTGCTCTTGCGAGCACACTGTCAAGACCCACGGACTGCTTATTGTTTCAAGCATTTCAAGCTGAGAGCTATGGCTACCTCTCACATAGCTGTGCACACTCTCCCACACACAAATGTAGTGTCAGAGCTTACCTTTGAATCCGATCGAGTTGCCTCCTCCCCTGCATCCATCTGTAGCTCCACGATCCAAGATATGTTTTTAAGCAAGCTCCATCTTCAAGCTCCAAGCTTCAGCTCCACAGTCATATGCAAAAAAGGAGAAGAGAAGAAGATGATGATGCAAAGAGGAGAAGAAGAGCTTCTCCATGGTCCCTCACTCTCCCACACACACACACTCCCTCTCTCACACTCCCTCTCTCATACACAAGAATGAATCAAGAGCAAGAAGTAAGAAGAGAACAAGTTCGACCACACACCAAGAATGAGCTTCTTCTTTCACTTTTTGACTTTTATACATGTCCTATCTTCTCCTTGGGTAGCCATTCCCTTTTTGGTTTGGCCTTTGTCCATGCATGTGTCCATTCCTCCACTCTTTTTCCTCCTTCTTCCTATTAGCATTGGCCTTAACCCGTGCCTCTCCTTATTTGTCACCTGCACAGGAGAGAGCCTAGTGCTCCTTTAAAAAATAAATTACAATGTGCGTGGTGCTCTTCTTACTAAAATATTAAGGTGCACTTATTGTTATGTGCTTCCTCTTACATTTAGAAATTTTCATGCGCTTCGTGTCTTAAGATTTTCCTGAGTGCACCTTTGTCCTTCATCTTCCTCTTACCTTGGGACTATCTTCCACTTCCGATTTTCCCAAAATTTTTTGCCTTGGTCTTCCAAGGGTTAACATCCAACATATTAATGGTAAGTAGAATGGCATGGCTAGATATGAGATGCCTTAGACTTTTTAATGTTATAAGCATTGGCTAGGCCATCAAGCTTCAATAACTCAATCCTTCCTTATTTTTTTGAAAACCCATCTTGTTCTCAATTTCCCTAACCTCAATACCAATCATGAATCCAAATGAGTAAAAAATTTGTGCCCCTATTCATACATTTCCTTTCCAATTGGCAAAGACTTTTCATAGCCAATTTTGAATATTTTTGCTCTTCCGTACATGTCTAATAGCTTTAAAGATTAATTAAGATTGTCGGTTAATGATTTTTAGCATCATACCAAATCATTTGCAAATCCCTACCCCATCAACTACTTGCCCTTATACTTGATACCTTCCAATTCTCTATTGTTTATGATTCGATTAGCTTTTCTTTGGCACAATGCTCATTAACTAATCTATAGACATGATTCCTTAGGCCTAGTAATGCACCATCATTTTGAATGTGAATTTGTCATGCCCTAGAGATTTCTTAGTGCTTAAGCCCCCTCAAGGCTTCAATGAGTTCTTCAACATTGAATGGGTTTTTGAGATATGCATTATCCTTGTTTGATGTAACTAGCTCCACTAATTCCAACAGCTTACTCAAAATATTTATTCTCCTCATATAGCAACTAAAATTAGCACCTACATCTTGGAATTATAAATGTATTCCATCACCTTGTTGTAGTAGCACCAAGATTTCCTTAAGCCTCTTGCAATTAAGGCTTCTTATGAAATTAGAAGAAATGCTTTGTAGGTCTACTACCATCCTTTTGTTGTATAAAAAGCTTATTTTCTCAAGTTCCCTAGCTAGGTTTACCTTTGTTGGGTTTTGTACTCAATTTTAGAGGATCATTTTACTAGTGTTGAGCCCTCTGGCTTTGGCACTTTCTACGAGACTTTTAAATCTCTTGAGAATTTCCTTTATTTTCTTCTCATAAATATAGACCCCTTGCCAACTAATGCAATGCTAAAACATGTGTATGAATTCTTCCACCATGGATCTTGCACACTTCCTTTTATATCTTATATTAACTTTCCTATTACCCCCTTCACATCTAAGTAAATGTAGTTTGCTGGAAGTGAATGGTGTTGGCTATAAGCTACTTACGTATGCCTTCAATCTTGCATGGATCCAAGGATTTTAGAAATTAGACATTTGATTTATTTTTCCTCTTTTTTTCACAAAAATAAATTGCTTCATTTTTATGTTCCTACAATCAAATTGATTCACCTATATTAGTATTTTGGTGGGGGAATGAAAGAAATAAAAGGGGAGAAAACCGTGAGACCAACAAATAGTGGATCTAAACTATAAAAGAGTTATTTTCCTTTTTTTCTATCTCTTTTTTTTTCATTTCCCTACTCAGACATTCTTAATTATTCAGTCAGCATAGAAAAGAATTGCATCAAATGTTGCCTGCCAGTGTAAAGCACCAAGGGATTCAATGGAAGAGAAAGGAACGAGATTATTTAAAGCATTCCTTTTCTTATTTTTCTGACATTGAGAGATGAAAGCTAATTCTAATGCGGCTACTAAAGGGAGCCAATCACCTTCATTTGTGCAATATCACTTGTCTAATTTGGTGCAATATCTAAGATGGCTTGAAGAACTAAAGATGAGAGGAATTCCACTTACTTGTAAGTACAATTTCATATCAACTGTTAACCCTCAGACAAACAAGGTGGAAAATACCAAAAATCTAAAGTGGAAGACAACGCCAAGGCAAAAGCAAAACGGAAGACGAAGGCATGCCAAGAAAAATATAGAAACACAAGAAGTGCAGATAAGTCCTAAATCAAGGAGAAAGAAGCACAAGAAAAAGTGCAAGTCGATACTTTTGTAAAAAAGCTCAGGGCGCACCATGATTTATTTTAAGAGTGTCAGGCTCTAACCCGTGCAATTTGTAAAGGTAGATGGGCAGTAGAAAGGAAGCTAGGATATAGAAGGACGATGGGAAAAAGGGCCTAGGCCACGGCCAGCCATGTAAAAAAGGGGATAAGGGGATGACCGCCCAAAAGGGATTTAGGGTTTTGTATATAAAGTTGAAAATTGAATGAGAAGCTCGTTCTTGTGTGTGGCCAAAAGTGACTCTCCTCTTCTTCTTCTTCTTCTTGTTCTTGCTTGCTTGAGCTTATGCTTGAGAGAGGGAGTGAGTGTGTGAAGGTGAGGGACCGGGGTGGAGAAGCTCTCAGTCTTCTCCTCTCTTTTTCTCTTCTCTTATCTTCTCTTCTCTTGCTCGCGGCAATGGAGCTTGGAGCGTGGAGCTTGAGGATGGAGCTCGCTTGAAGCTTGCACTTGGATCGTGGATCTACCGGAGTGCTCAAGAGAGGAGGTAACTCGATCGAGCATGGAGGTAAGCTCACTACACCCGTAGATAGATAGCGCATCAGCTATGTGAGAGGTAGCCATTAGTGCTTGGCTTGGAACACTTGAAACAGTAAGTGGTCCGTGGGTCTTGGCGGTTGAGCGAGAGCACCCACATTTTGGTTCCATTGCTGGGACCAACGGATTCAAGCCTTGAGTGCTTGCACACTTCGAATCGAGCATTGAAGTAGGGTTTTCCCCGAACCGATGCTCGAGGTAGATAGGTAAGACGTGAGGGATTTTGAAGAGGTAATCGATCTCCTTAGCAAGTAGGGTTTTGGTTTTTTGGATTTGGAAAAGCATGTTGGAGAAGTGTAGGTATTTCCCTTATGGTTTTTTCTTGCATTTAGTATGATAGGAGCAAAACACTGGAGCATGCAGTAGGGTTTTTTGTTGATGTATAACAGGTTGAAACAGGGAAAAGAAGGGTAAAAAATAAAATTGTGGGTTAAATATTGGTGAGGGGAGCAAGACTAAGGTAAGTACAGTCCTGGGCAGGGTGATGAGGGGCCAGGAGTAGCAAGGAAGACCACATTTCGCATTGCAGGGTTTCAGGAGAGCTAGAGAGAGAGCTCCATTGAGTGGACCTGCTTCGATCTTGTCATTGAGTAGTGCTTTGCCCACTACAGGTAATTCCACATCTTCTCCTACATGAATAGCTAGAATCTGGAGGTGCTCGACCAGTAGGAATGCCTCGATTAGCCGGCGTGATGAATTCGATGCAAATCCAACGAAAAATGTGGCGCGTTCGGCCCATCCAAGTGTTGGCAATTCTGGGGCCGAGTCCCAGAATCGGCCCTCAGCCCACTCAGACAAGTTGCCATTTGGCCCGGTCAAATTCACAAAGTATTGACCTATGCTTTTTCTTGTGCATCTTTCTCCTTGATTTAGGACTTTTCTGCACTTCTTGTGTTTCCATATTTTTCTTGGCGCGCCTTTGTCTTCCATTTCGCTTTTGCCTTGGCCTTGTCTTCTGCTTTAGATTTTTCATATTTTCCACCTTGTTCGTGTGAGGATTAACAATATCCCCCTCCTAGACAAGTGCTAGTCTCGTGGCACTCACCGTCGTAGGTAGCAGGCTTTGGCATGCACCGAAGACGTGGGTGGAAGGGACATTTGTGGTTGCCTTGGAGGAGTTTTGGTGGTGGTGCGGATGAAGGTCTTTGGGGGCACATTGCTGGCCCACGTGGCTAGTGGTAGGGTTGTTGGAGTTGGGGATAGGGCTATTCGTTTTTGGGAATTGCACTGATGGCTGGCATAGGTGTTGATATTTTGGGATTCTGTGGGTGACGATTCTTTAGTGGGTTTGCAGGATGATAAAGGATAAGAATTCAGAGTTGAGCGTTGATGAAGGGTGAATAACACTTTCGTTGGAGACTTCAATACCTGCAATGGAAAACCTCTCATATGTAGTCTCTCCCTGGGGGTAGTGCTAGTCTTCTTATCATGCACAAGACGTAGTTTGATTAGTTTGGGAGATAGGTCAAACTCTAAGTAGCTAAGAGTATTGTCATGCACTACTTGAGGACCCAAACTGTGTATATATTTTGGTACAGATATTATGCGAGTGCTCGTGCATACTTAGATATTACATAGTTAGAAGACCGCGGGTCTGGTTCCCTGTAACAACGTGTGGATGAAGCAAAATTGTCCATGATGAGGAGAAGTACACAGGAAGGTGTATGAGACATCCTTTGCGTTATGACAACACGATGTAGCATAATTGAACACATTGACACCGAACGTTCGATAGCTGGTAGCTATTGGGCTTGCTTAACGAGTATGGTGTACTTCTCATGGCCATTCGTGCGATGCTTACTCCGATCGATTGCAACGATACTAAGGCGGACTGCAAAAAAAAAAAAGAATCGTGAAATTAGGTCAAAGAGATAGGTCTAAGAGACAAGCTCCCTAGGTATATCGTGTCCTTGATGTGCCCTAAACAATAGTGGGGGATGTGTAGAGGGCTAGGGAACTAGGGACGGAGCCAACCGACCAAGGTCACTGGGCGTACCTAATTTGAGGACCCCTAGGTGTTGTGCTGTGATTGTGAGTTTTTTTTTTTGAATGAAATGAATACAACCATTGCAGTGCTTTGAGGCTATCAGCCTTTCTGTTGGATTAAGAAATGTCAATATTCAAGGCTGTGAAGCTGGATAGTACACTCATGCTTGTGGTACTAGCCTCGTTGCGAGGGGGTAGTTTTTGAGATGAGGAGATACACATGTATTTTCTAGGGCCTTGTTATCATACGATGTTGGTACCATTGATAAGTCAAAGCAACCATTATCATCAATGGTTACTTGCAACACTCAATCCACCAACAGCAAAACTTACATTAACCAGTCAAGAGTGGATACAACACTGTCACAACAGGGTGGCAAAACTAGACCAGTCACATCCGAGGAGAACCATGACACAATAGTAGCAACACCTCAGGAGAAACATGGAAACCCCAAGGACATAAGCAATCCTAGCATTGACCAATCTTGCTCATCTAGGCTTGAGCCCCTAGCTATGCTAAAGCCTAGGGAAACTCCTAGAACCTTGCATGAGATAGCAACTGAGCAAGCCTTCATAGAACATAGAAGCTCCTACATGAACGCATGCCACTCATCTCTAATGAGGAGGCCGACAAACTGCACTTAACTGTGACATTCAAAGAAGCACTTTGCCAACCAAATCTCTTAGAGATAGAGCAACTTAAGCAACAATCAAAGGGTCAAAGTCAATTTGAAGAACGTTGGTTTGAAAACCATGTCAATGGTTGAACTAGGAGCCCATAGGTCTTAGAGGAGCGATTGGCCAAATAGCGGCATCGAAGAGACCCAATCTATGTGGCACCAGCTTCCTTCTGAGTATTGACTGCCATCCAAGAAATGACTTAACCAGAACTAGCCTAGAGAACCCTCTGGCTGATAAGGTTCTCACTAAGGAGGAGTTAAATGTGGCGAGTAGACTTGGACAAGGTACCATGCTTCTCGATATTGCAAAATACCTATTGTTATTAAGTAGGCTACCACGAGTACTGGATTCGTGTGCCACGCTCCAGTACAATCCTAAGTTCTACAAGTGGTTTTTATCCTCACAAAGTGACATGGATTTATAAACGTGTATATAAATAAACAATGTGTTTTGTGACTGTGTATAGATAACACATGAAAAACAAAGCAAGCACACACACAAGCAATGATAGTCAAGCACAGAGAGAAAAGTTGGGTTTGACAATTTGAGCTCCTAGAGTCCTCCTCCCACCACATGTCTAGAAGTCGTAGGACCATTCCCGCCTCCAGGTAAAGGGCAGATAGTCCTCATGATCGACACGAGAAGCCCTGACTAGCACCTTTGAGGGTGTACATGGGGCCCAGTTTATCGCAACCAGTTTATCGCAACCAGTCTATCGCAACCAGTCTAGGTGATTTGGGGTGAGCAAAGATCTACTACTGGCTGGAATACGCCCCGTGGTCGAAGTAGGACGAATATTATCACGTGGGCCATCCCTCTACAATTACTACTATGCGCTTGATGAGCTACTAATTAATCCCTGTCATGTGAATAATTCCATCATGCCTCAGGGCCTAAACCTTGGTTCACTTTTTGCAGGTTTCCTCACAATAGCTATCATGGAGCACCTAGTGCAGCTGGCCTACACGAACGTTATCCGCCGTCGGAGGGAGCATACGGCACAAGCTCCTCCGCCAATACGGTATGTGCCTACCCTTAAGAGGTATGCAAAGAAACGAGGCCCCGAGTGACACCACCTAAGATGCAGGCCAAAAACTCCCCAAGCCGAGAGGATGAAGGCTCAAGGGAATAGGCGGGGGGTGGCAACCCCTGCCGTACAGGCCCTCACCAGATGCTCGGGCACCAAGTGCTCAAAGGAAGAGAGGAAAGCTAAAAACAAGAAAGA
The DNA here is from genome assembly GCF_053477565.2 of Lygodium microphyllum. NCBI lineage: Eukaryota > Viridiplantae > Streptophyta > Polypodiopsida > Schizaeales > Lygodiaceae > Lygodium > Lygodium microphyllum. The sequence continues at coordinate 23,154,510 of NC_141158.1, read as the reverse complement.
ATTTGATGAATTATTTAAAAGCATTCTTGAAATGGCAGCGGCCAGGGGCTACACCATTTGGGTCCTAGTTGACATCTCTCCTGCTCGACTTGATAGGAGCCCCTCACCAACACAACTGCAGTCGCCCGACCACCCAAACTCACCCCGCCTCATACAAATAGAATAGCCCTTATATGTATAAGCTACATGCCAAATGCCATCATGCCATATTTTTTTTTTCCTTAAATGGTTAAAGGGGCAAGCTCCCCAACTCTACAAACCTCCCTTGCCTACTACTAATACATGTCATGTTTTTAGCATGCGTTGGTGATATGCATCGCAGTCAACACCCTACGATTTAGATAAAGTTATATATTTTTGAGTTGCATCTATCCATTATAAATAATGCATGTGACTTGCATATGCTCTCACGAAGTGTTAACTTATCAGTACCCATGGATGTGCCTGAGGTTTCACCACTGTTAGGAGAGATGGCCATGGATTCCTTAGTGGGTAGACTCGACACTTCATGCTCAAGCCCTTCCATACTCTTAGTCTCCATTTTCTTGGTGTCCCCAATCGCTTGCAAATGCCATTGTTTTCGTTGGTGGATTGAGTGTTGCAAGTAACCATTGATGATAATGGTTGCTTTGACTTTATCAGTACCCATGGATGTGCCTGAGGTTTCACCACTATTAGGAGAGATAGCCGTGGGTTCCTTAGTGGGTAGACTCGACACTTCATGCTCAAGCCCTTCCATACTCTTGGTCTCCATTTTCTTGGTGTCCCCAATCGCTTGCAAATGCCATTGTTTTCGTTGTTTTCCCCTCTTTTACTTGGTTAATGAAGGTGTATCCCTTAAACACTCAGGACTGAACTAGGTCAGCCATTGATATGCTTGGTCGAGCCTCAACTTTCTCTTTCTCTGGTATGTCCTCATGGGACGTACCTGCGACCTGTTGGATAGCCTTGCTAGGTTGTGAGGGTACAACTGGCTCTCTTTTTGGAGAGTCTAGCTCTTCAGCTAATTCCCTTTTGTTTAGCTCCTCAAGCCTAGGCTTTAGGTGCTTTGGAGGTGCTGGAGTTGTCAAGGATGTTGGTTGCAACACCTCCTCCACAAGTGAATTGTTAAGGACACATTCTGCAAGGGGCATTGTCACGGCCAAGGGCTGTGACAGCTGTGATCCTTGATTGGAAGTAGTAGCAGCTAGTTCAGTGGACTCGCTACTATTGGTGGATTGCGGTGTCAATTCCTTAGACCGATCAGAAATGGTCGTATCTTTTGTTGCCCTTTGAGCATTTATTTGTGTAGATTGAGCATCAATTGAGCTAGGCATGGTGGATTTCACAGGCATATCCTTAGACTGAGAGCTAAGGATGGTGTCATGTCTTGTATTTTGGACATTTGGAAGCTCCGATGGAGATAGAGATTGGGATTGAGCAACTACACTTGACGACTATTGTTGTGCTTCCTGTGTCCGTTTAGGGAAAGAGGGTGTGAGAGATTTGGGACTCCTTGATGGACTTGGTACTGGCTGGAGATTCGCTCGTGGTTGTTAGATGATTCTGCCAGTTGCTTTGCTAAGCAATCAACCTTACCATGAGCAATGTTTTTCCTAAGGCACTCGTTATCCTTTTGGGAACTCGAAGGCTCCTTGGACACTAATGGCTTTTTTGTACACTCGATGGGTACATATGATATTTGCTTGTTAGGCACGCTAGGCTGAGGAACTACCCTTCGAATAGTCCCGTTTGGTTTCTTGATTTCAATCGTGAGGGGCTCGGTTACTCCAATGTTTTTGACTTGAGACTTGTTTTTTCGTTTAGATTTTCCTCTTGCACTTCTTCGCTGTTGATATGTCGTGGCCTTTAGCTAACAGGGGTGGTTTAGCACGGGGTTTTGGTACCCAAATCCATCGGTTACCTGTGTAATACCCTTGAGCGCATAGCAACGTTTTGGATATCCATCGCGGCGTTGTGCTGGCTCTCCATCGATACTTTTGTCTATAAGCCTTGGGCTTCCTTTGGGGTCTTCTATGATATTTGTAAGTCCAAAGGTCCTTGACATTATCTTCTGACGTTCTTGTTTCAAGCATGGCCTTGCTCACTGGTTCTCTTTGTTCAACATGCGCTTGTATCAACTCTTTTAACAAGTCCTTGCTCTCGTTAGTAGGCTTGCTTGTTATGTTAGCACCTTCCTTGCCTTTCCCTCGAGGTTTGATGAGGTCACCCTTACTAAAGCTTGTGACTATCCTCACACCCAGTAGTGTCAAGTGTATCCTCTGTGCTACGTAATCTACCTCACACTTAGTCGCCCTTTTAAAGGGTCGTTCTAGGAGAGTTTCCTTTCCACAACCAGCACTATTTGGAGGAACATGGAATAGGATAGGTAAGCTTTCAGTTTCAATAGTTACAAGGATTTTGCACTTTCCTATGAGTGTTTGTGGGTGTCCCCTGTATGGACTAATATTTGCATTAGTCGGTGTGAGCTCTGGTTGGCCTAGCAGAGTCCATGCTTTCATAGGTCAAGATATTAAAATCTGCCCCTTCATCAATGAGAGCATCGACACTATACTCTCTTTTTGCGGTGAGTTTGACCCTAAGATAAGCAGGCAGCACTATGTCTTCATCTTCCGAGTCTTGGCTTGTAAATTTAAGCCTCCTGATGCATGCCCTTGAGTTCCCAACTACACAGCTAGATTTGGGTTCTCCACTGATATCTTGGGTCATCTATGCAGTGTTGTTCAAGGTGCATCTATCATCAGGACTGTCATGTCTAGTCCTCCTCGCAATTGTAGCTTGATGTTGTTGCATTCCGCTTGGACTAGATGTAGTCTGAATGCAATTCCTATGTGTTTTTGCAGTGTGGCCCTTTTGCCCTTGTTGGCTAGATTGGCCCATTGAGGTTCTAGGGTTTCTTGTTGCGTTGTCCTACTTGTTTTCGGCTCGATTCAGGGTCTATGATTCCGCTGGCTACCGTTTAAGGTGCTAACCTTCTCTCATCCACCTATTGAAGCTGGTAAGCGGATGCGTCTTGTGAAATCGCCTATTTTTTGCTCCAGAATTTAGTTCTGGGCTTCGGAATAGCTCATAAAGGCTTGTGTGGTTGAGATCTAGCTGGATCTGGTGCAATTTTCCAAAAAATTATTAAGATTCTGACTCGGCCCAATTCGTCCGAATTGCAGGGGCCGAGTGGTAGACTCGGATGGGCCGAATGGTTCGAGGGTCGAGTGGTACACTTGGACGGGCCAAGAGCCAAATAGGAACAATGGCCGAACTTGCAGCTCGGACGGCCAAACAGATGTGGCCGAGGGCTGAATGGGCTGAATGGTCTGAGGACGAGTCGTACAAGGGCCGAGTCACATTAGTGGGCCAAGTCAAAAAGGGCTGAGTGGGTTGGGCCGAGTTACATTGGCTGAATATTGGTTTGGTCCGAATGGTTGACTCGGACGGGTCTAGTGATGAGCATCTGAGTCAGGTGGGTCGAAGGCCGAATGGACAGTAGAAAGGAAGCTAGGAAGATGAGGAGGACGATGGGAAAAAGGGCCTATGCCATGGCCAGCCATGTAAAAAAGGGGATAAGGGGATGACCGCCCAAAAAGGATTTAGGGTTTTGTATATAAAGTTGAAAAGTGAATGAGAAGCTCATTCTTGTGTGTGGCCAAAAGTGGCTCTCTTCTTCTTCTTCTTCTTCTTCTTCTTGCTTGCTTGCTTGCTTGAGCTTATGCTTGAGAGAGGGAGTGTGAGAGTGTGAGGGAGTGAGTGTGTGAGGGTGAGGGACCAGGATGGAGAAGCTCTCCGTCTTCTCCTCTCTTCTTCTCTTCTCTTCTCTTCTCTTCTCTTCTCTTCACTTCTCGAGAGAAGAGGTAACTCGATCGAGCATGGAAGAATGCTCACTACACCTGTAGATAGATAGCGCGTCAGCTATGTGAGAGGTAGCCATTAGTGCTTAAGCGGTCCGTGGGTCTTGATGGTTGAGCGAGAGCTCCCACATCAACCTATCCCAATTGTTGACATGCAAAGCTCCATGCCTTTTAATCCTCTCCTTACAATTGAGACATTGATGTAGAGGCATTTAGATGATTTAGCATTATGTTGAAATCCCCTCCTACTAATCCTCTTGAAGAGCACACATCCCTATAGTAGACCATAGATCTTTTCTCATCCTTTCACCATTGCATCCATTAGTATTAGACAAGTCAATAAATTCATCCTCACATTGAAATGATACCGCAGTAGCTTGCCATCTTAAGTAAATGTATGACAAAGCTCTTTGCATGTTTTGACCAAAGTTAGGCAACATAAATCATGAATGTGACCCCCAACTCCCCCAAAACAAAACAAAAACTAGATGTGTACCCTATATGTTCACTTCTCCCATGCATTTTATACTGGTGGATAAGAGCTGCATTTTTTCACACTACCATTAAGCCCTTCAATATTGGAGGAAGCCACTTTAATTGGGTCCTACATCATTCTTCCTTTGAGGTTTTGCATTCTTTCAAATACTGTGTCCCCGTTCTCCAATGCTCTTCGTTCATTGAACCATGCATTGACCAATATGCCTTCTTGCTTCCCTAGTCTAGTTGCATTAATTTGGAAAGCAAACTAGCCATGATTTTTTGCTCCACATTGTCATGATTCTTTAAAGCTAGAGCCTATTTGTATCTTTACATCCATCCCTAGACATTCCAACTTTAGTTTGTCTAAAGACACCCTCAGAAGTTGTGTGAAAGCATTGTCTTCCACTTTGCTACTTTTAAATATGATTGCTTTCTTCCAAAAGTTTCTAACTCACATAAACTTAAGTAGATAACTATTCAACACGAGGGAATGTTCTTTAATGATTTATTTCTAACATATTCCCAATCTTTGTCTTTATCATTGCTATTACCAATAATGCCACTTCCTTCAACTCTAGCTTGTTAATAGATTCTAACCACTTTTGCCATGACCCTTGCTTGTGTATGACATTGTTGTTTCTCCATCCATATTCAGACACTCTCTCAACTAGTGCACCCACCCATAGTTAGCAATGAGACATGTACCAACAAAATTACTCTAAATCGATTTGAACTTGAGTTCTCCTGCATAAGGGTAACTGATATGTAGATATTTTGTTTTGCTTTCTTTCATATGCTAAAGAAGACACATGTTATTTTTGAACGAGCTTGCCAAGAGTGGAATATAGAGAAGCTTTCCCAATCCTTTTACAATGTCAAGGAGGAGATTGTAGAGGCATGCAAGTAGTTTTAAGATTTCCATATAGATGTAATGTCACAATTTTAGCGTATCCTTTACACTAAACCTAGGAGATTAGGGTTTAGTATAAAAAGGGGGAAACTTAGCATTGTGCACATTTTTTGGTGTATCATTTGTACTTTCATCCTCTGAGGAACTTGGACCTCTCAACTAGCATGAGGTTATGTTTTCGTGTCCAATTAGCATGATGGTGAGTTCTCATATGTGAGCCTTGGCCTCATCAAGTGCCTTGATCATTACTATTGCTATCTTTTGATTTTAGCCATGGATTTCATTTTCACTTAGAAAACAAGTACATTTCTATTAATAGCTGAGCTTCTATTGATAATTGGAGCTAAATTTGGAGTAGATCTAGACAAATATAGTGGAAGAATGATATATTTAGTAGCTCATCACCAATATTCAAGCATTTTTGGAGGTCATTTTGCAAAAATGGGATTTATAAGACTTGGACCAAGCTACAACTTTTGCTTTTTTCAAGTGCTCTTCTCCTTCAACTCTCTTTCAAGCTCCCATCGTGGACTTTTCTCTCATATCCCTCCTACTAATCTTCCAAGGTTCTATGATAGCATTGAGCCATGATCTATGCTTCATGAGCTACAAGTGCATTACCTATGGGTCATAGTTTTATTAACAAATGAACAAGATTGAATAGTGCAAATGTGGGTATTTCTTGTTGAATACAATCAGCTCTATCTTCCATCCCAACCCTTGCTACTCTTTGAGCACACTACAATCTCCATATTCAACCATTTGGCAACACATTTGAGCCCCATTTTCATTAAACTTGGCATTGTTTTCTTCTTCTTGAAATCATCAAGATTCATCATGGAGCCTACATTTTATGATCACATGGCTTCTTTACAGTAATTATGAATTAAGATTACATCAAGAAGGCTGGGATTGAAGACCCTTTTGTCCAAGTTTGATACCTAGTCATGAGTTGGCTCATATCCTTAGCAACAAAACTTGCCTTATAGAGCTCAATTGATCCATCAGACTTATGCTTCACCTTGTAAACCCATTCATAGCCAATAGCTTTCTTGCTTTTTGGCAAAGGCACCAAATCCCATGTGTCATTTGCCTTAAGTACAAACATTTCTTTATCCATAGCATTATCCCAATGCTCGTCACCCATTACATCCTCAAAACTAGTGGGCTCTATAGCTTGGACAAACTTAGCCATGGATGCATAGTGATAAGCTACATAGCTATCATATGTCAACTACTACACATGATTTTTTACTTTGGTTTGCCTGCATGGACTTGGATCACTACTAGGTGCCTTGGCATCCTCTTGTGCCTTCTTCACATAAGGTGTCTTAATAGATGGAATCCCAAACTCTCCATCCAAGATTTTCTCAAAACCATTTGAATCCACATCAATGTGAGAGAAATTTGACAACACATCAATCATAATAGGTGAGTCCCCTACCTTCTCCTTGCCTTTCCTTGACACTTGTGATGTACTTGTTGGAGTGACCTGTAATCATAATCTACCACTCCCAGGTCTATCAATAGACCAATGACTAGGAGACTCCTATGGCCCACTCAATGTTTGTGACTGTTGACATGTTTATTGCAAAGCCACACTCTCATGTACATCAACCCCAACTATATCTTGCACATTGCTATATCAACTACTCGTTTCATTAAAGATGACATCGCTGCTAACTTTCAACTCACGTGTAACATGGTTATAGCATTTATATCCCTTTTACTCAAGAGAGTATCTGACAAGTACACATTTTTCTACTTTGGGATTCAATTTACTGCATAACTCATTAGGAATATGCACATAACCAATACAGCCAAATACTTTTAGATGGGACAAATTCGATCTTTTACATGTATCCTTCTCCGTAGGTTTCATACCATGTAATGATATCCATAGGTATCATGTTCATAATGTATATAGCAGTAGCAAGTGCTTTAGCCCGATAGTAATGAGGCACATCTCTTTTAGACATTAATACTCGAGCCACCTATACAATATGCCTGTTTTTTAATCAACAACTCCATTTTGCTGCAAAGTGTACCTACATGAAAATTATATGTGAATGTCATTTTTCTATAAAAATAAAAAATTTCATTGGAGAAGTACTCTTTCCCTCTATCCGACCTTAGATATTTAATATATAACACTATCTCCTTCTCAACCAAAGCTTAAAAGCTTTTAAAGTGAGTAAACACCTCACTTGTCTCATGCATAATATAAACCTGTGCTTTTTGAGTATGATCATTAATGAAAGAGGCACAATACTTGCAATCTTTGTAGGACCCCACACATCAAAATGTATGAACTCAAGTGGCTTCTTATATACATGTTTTTCACATGAAAATGTATGCTTTGGTGATTGCTTTTAAAAAACAAATGTTACACATACTTTATGCATCCCATCAACTCTGAACTTTGGTACACCATCCACAAATTGTTTTGATTGCATGTTTTTCAAATGTTGCACATTTACATGACCAATCTATTTATGCCAAATTTCAATGTCAACCACAACATTTAAACCTTGTGCAAACATAGCAACATCCATTTCAAGTAGACCTATATCAAGAGTAAACAATCAATCAGCAGACTTATGTTTTGTAATCAACCTATACCCATTTCTAAGGTTCTCTACATAATAACTATTGGAATTTGCAATCCATGTTCCACCATCTGATCAATAGAAACTAGGTTCTTAGTTATGTTTGGTACATGCAATACATTAGCTAAGTACTTTGTTTTACCATCCTGTATACTCGAGAAAAGATTTTCAATGTGTGTAATGGGATGGGATGTATCATCCCCTGTTTCCACATAGCCTTGAGACTCTAGATTGCACATCTCTCTAAACCACTCTCCACGAGAAGTTACGTGGTTAGAGGCACTTGAGTCTACGTACCATACATCATTCTTAATGAACCATCAATAGTCATAGTATTCATAAAATGATGCATGACAAAGAGCTGCTCACTTGTGCCATAATTGTTTTTGCTAGTGGAAGCATAATTACGTTGTTGCTTTTTTCCATTTCTAATTTCAACACTCTTTTTAAAACAATTATTAGAAATATGGCCTTTCTCACCACAATACCAACATTCCCTATTATCACCACAATTATGTTGCTATTAGTTAAAACTTGCAACTTGTGCTCATTGGCTCCCCCTTCCTCGAGACTATTCTTTCCTAATTTGATGTGCACCATGACCACCACCTTGGCCTCAACCATGACCTCTACCTCTGCCAATACAGTAAATCACATGTTCAAACTTGCTTTTACTTTGAGAAGTGGAATCCAAGCCAGGGTTTTTCTCCTCCAATATTAGCATAGAAATTAGATTTGCAAAGTCATGGATATCATCCCTGGTATTCATAGACGACCTGAAGCTCTCGTACTCATCTCCAAGTGTATCTAAACATACTTGCACAACATAATCTCATAATCAATTACTACACTAATAGATCCTAGAGCTTCCAAAATACTTTTGATTTTTAATGCATAGTCATTGATGGATAGAATCCCTCTTTTAATCCTAAGATAATTGATGCAATATTACATTGGCCTATTCCTAAAAATGTACATGAATTACGCTCATTCCTTGGTCAGCTCTAGCTTGGGTTGAAGCTTTCTAGCCTTTGTATTTACCTCAAACAACCTTGCCAAGTCCTTCTTAGCATAGAAATCAGATTTGCAAAATCATGGATATCATCCCTGGTATTCGTAGACGACCTGAAGCTCTCGTACTCATCTCCAAGTGTATCTAAGCATACTTGCACAACATAATCTCATAATCAATTACTACACTAATAGATCCTAGAGCTTCCAAAATACTTTTGATTTTTAATGCATAGTCATTGATGGATAGAATCCCTCTTTTAAACTTGATCCAGCTCTAACTTGGGTTGAAGCTTTCTAGCCTTTGTATTTACCTCAAACAACCTTGCCAAGTCCTTCCATGCAAGCAAGGGTTTTTCTCCTCAAATATTAGCATAGAAAATTAGATTTGCAAAATCATGGATATCATCCCTGGTATTCACAGACGACCTGAAGCTCTCGTACTCATCTCCAAGTGTATCTAAACATATCCCACAACATAATGTCATCATCAATTACTACACTAATAGATCCTAGAGCTTCCAAAATACTCTTGATTTTTAAAGCATAGTTATTGATGGATAGAATCCCTCTCTTAAACTTGATTCAACTCTAACTTTGGTTGAAGCTTTCTAGCCTTTGTATTTACCTCAAACAACCTTGCCAAGTCCTTCCATGCAAGCAAGGGTTTTTCTCCTCAAATATTAGCATAGAAATCAGATTTGCAAAATCATGGATATCATCCCTGGTATTCGTAGACGACCTGAAGCTCTCGTACTCATCTCCAAGTGTATCTAAACATACTTGCACAACATAATCTCATAATCAATTACTACACTAATAGATCCTAGAGCTTCCAAAATACTTTTGATTTTTAATGCATAGTCATTGATGAATAGAATCCCTCTTTTAAACTTGCTCCAGCTCTAACTTGGGTTGAAGCTTTCTAGCCTTTGTATTTACCTCAAACAACCTTGCCAAGTCCTTCCATGCAAGCAAGGGTTTTTCTCCTCAAATATTAGCATAGAAATCAGATTTGCAAAATCATGGATATCATCCCTGGTATTCATAGACGACCTGAAGCTCTCGTACTCATCTCCAAGTGTATCTAAACATACTCACACAACATAATCTGATGCCAGGAGGCATATGCCACGGTGGATTCCGTGAGGTTTTACGGTGGATTCCATAAACTTAGATGACCGGGGCTCATACACAAAGAGGATTCTTTGTGCGAGAAGTTGATGGGGACGCCTGTCCTTTTCGGGCGTTTCATTAATTTAGTGTGTACATGGGTGATTCCATAGCGGGTGATTCCGCAAAATGCATATTAAATTAATAAACGTTTATGAGTTTAGAGTGCGCACTCGTAATAAATTAAGGTTAGGATTTATTTCTAACCAGTTGATTTATTTATGTAGCTGAAGACTGCTAGGTATTCACTTTTGTCGGTTTAATTGTATTATTTTACTAACGATTGTGAATGCTTCAGTTGATGTGTAGAGATAGCAGCAGTGGCGGAGGAAAGCATTGGAGTCTAGCGAGTATTCGACCTTTGGACTATATTTTGATAGGCGCCACGCCTATATTTTGTTATGTCTATTGAGACATTGATTATTGATTATTATTTTGTATGCGCCTATGCGCCCGGATATGTTATTTCTATTTGGACATTGAGATTGGGCGTGCCAGACTCTATGGGCACCGTCCATTAGCTTTATTTTCCTATTTTTTGTAGAAAGCAAACTCAAAAGCTAAAAGCTTGTCATATTTTTGTAAATTGGGCTATTATTGAGCATGAAGATTGAAATATACATAAAATACATGCTTTGTGAAGCGCTCACACAAGGCATGGGGGAGATTGAACCCAATTTGTCTCTTGCTTCTTGTCGTTCATGCTTTTACATTGTTTTTTGTGCAAAAAGGTAGAGTTCATTGTTCTTGGGGACCTTCCAGGATTCACCACGTGAGCATTCTGCGTCCGATCTGCACACCAGTGGTATCAAACCGGAGCAGAGATCAAGAGCTTCCAATCGCTACCAATCTCGGGCGAAGGCGGAGCTCCAGGAACAAACGGGCTCTACAGTCAATCTCATCGCGAACCGTCGATACAGGCAGACTTCTGGCGATCAAGAACCCCTGTTTCTACTGTCAGATCGCAAAGGACCAGGCTCTGCAGGCGGAGGACCACGCATCCATCTCCTACATGAAGTCGTGGATATACAGTAAGAAGCTCATATCTTTTTTCTTCAAAAAAGCTTAGTCTTGAAGCTTAAAGGCTTAGAGAACTGAAGAAGCTCCACAAATTTCAATCGTGGTGTCAGAAGATGCCTCCGATTTTTCCGCACGGCCAAAAAAACGGCCCCTCCCCCCACGAAAATCAGACGCCGCCTGTTATCATTAAGTTTACTAAGCTTAAGCTTAATCTCCTTAAGTCAAAGCTAAATCACTGCAGTCACACAGGGCAAACAAGTCCATAAACTTCAGGTCCTGCACCTCAGAAGTCAAGTTCAGCAAGTCAATTGGAATCAAGTTCTGTAAGTTCTGCAAGTCGGCCTAAGTTCAGCAAGTCAGCAACTCTGTAAGTCTGCTAAGTCTGCAACTCTGCAAGTCAGACTAGTCAACTGGAGTCAGAACTGACTAGTGCTTAAAACTCCTAGAAGACTTGTTCCTATGCAAAAACTCTAAACTGGAAACTTGTTCGTGGCGAAGTGTTCTACCTATCTACAAGTTCGTTGAAGTATTTTCAGCAACCGAAGACAGAAATATTGCAGATTTTCTGAAAATAGACAAAGAAATACCCAAAAATACATAGCCTTGTAATCCCAAATTTGAGCTACGCTCATCCCACTAACCTGATTTTGAGTGAGAAAGGTTTATTGAGTTTTACAGGATGACGACCCCACATATGGATGATACTATGGCTGAAGACGACTTACCTGAGCCTACCATGGAACAAAAGCTGGATCTAATCATGCTACAATTGGAAGAAGAGCGAAGGGCTAGGCAAGCATTGCAAGCGCAATTGACAAAACTACAAAGAGCATCCACTGATAAAGAAGAACCTCAAGCTGAAGATTTGATTCGACGTACCATCGACGCCACTCTTGAAGCACAAACCATTCGCAAGGAATCCAAGATAAGTAAACGAAGTTTCAAATTTCGCACTTTCAATGGCATACGAGAAGGAAAGACTGTTTTATCATTCATTAGCCAGTTTGATGACTATTTCCATGAGGAAACTTATCCAGAAAAAGATAAAATCAAGTGTGTTACTAATCATCTGATAGACAGAGCATCACTATGGTGGACTGTAGTCCGCAAGAGCATAGAATGTCCTGCTACTTGGGAAGATTTCAAGAAGAAGTTCATGCAGAATTTCCTTCCACCGCAATTTCATGAGAAGGCTATCAAGCAATGGGATTTACTTCAACAACGGGATCGTGAGCCTATTCCATAGTATACAGAGCGTTTTTGGAATGCACTCCTACAGCTACGCATGCTTGGAGATGTACCAGAGGCGACACATAAGCGGAAGTATATGTCTGGACTTCTTGGACATTACTACGCTGAAGTGAACATGTTCAAGCCTGCTACCCTTGAAGACGCCATCTCCTTAGCTCACGACACTGAAGATAAGTTACGCGGAAGAGACAGACGACCACAGCAATTCCAAGCCAATGGTAATTATGGATCTAAACAATTCAATTCCAATTTTAGAAGGTTTAATCCAGGTCGTTTCTCATCACCATCTTTCCGCAAGAATTGGCCTAAACCACCTGCATTACCATCCACTGTCAATCCAAATCCAAAGCCTATTCCACAAGCAAATCCAAATGTACCCAGACTTCTAGCCATTGCAAATAATGTAACCAAAGCCAAGCCAATAGTATGCTATAAGTGTCACCAGCGAGGGCATCTCGCAGCAAATTGTCATTCAAAGAAGCCACCAGCACATATCAACTATCTTGGAGCCATGGACGAAGACGAGCATGAGGATATACCAGATTTCACTGAAGATGAGGATGATCCTACTACTACCTCCGATACTTTACCAGGTATGCCTACTCCACATTCATTGTTGACTATGAAATGTATGGTGCATGGAAAGGAAAGAACTATCTTGCATGATGACGGTAGTACTCATGACTTTATTTCAGCAAAATTGGTAAAGGAATTAAAATTACATACAGTACCTACGCATTATCGCATAAAAGCTGCATTTTTAGGCACTAGGTACAATGGCACACAAGAAGTACAAAATTTAGAGATTCAAATTGGTGCATACATTGAAAGAAGAAATTTCTTAGTTGTCCCATTACAGTCAAGCGACATTATTTTAGGAATGCCTTGGAGACACCAGCATAATCCAAATATAGATTATTCCACGCACACAATGAATATTAATTTTCAAGGAAAATCTATTACATTATATGGTATGCATGCATCTAATATTTTTCCACTGCTTTCGCATACTCAAGCAAAACGTGCACTACGCAAGAATACTAAATCATATCTCATTTGGGTGAATGAATTGCACGCAAAGGAAAATCATATGCACCCTAGGCATAAGGAATTTCTTGCATATTTTAAGGACTGTTTTGTAGAAGACCTACCACCAGGTTTACCACCTTCACGTCCAGAAGACCATAAGATTGATTTAATACCTGGCACACAACCACCTTGCAAAGCACCATATAGGCACAATCAAATAGAGCAAAAAGAAATCCAGAGTCAAGTTGAAGAATTACTAAATAGAGGCTTAATTCGACCTAGCAATTCTCCATTCGGTGCACCTGTACTCTTAGTCAAGAAAAAGAATAATACCTATCGTATGTGTATTGACTACCGAGCATTAAATAAGATCACTGTAAAGAATAGGTATCCTATACCTAGAGTTGATGACCTTATGGACAAACTGCAAGGATCTTCTATATTTAGTAAAATTGACCTTAAGTCTGGATATCATCAGGTGAGGCTAGATAGATCTGACATATTTAAGACTGCATTCAAAACACAGTTTGGCCATTACGAATTCTTAGTCATGCCATTCGGATTGACTAATGCACCTGCTACTTTCAGTAGAATGATGAACCGTATCTTTCTTAAATATCAGTATTGTGTGATTGTTTTCTTTGATGATATTTTGGTGTTTAGTCAAAGTGAAAAAGAGCATTATGAGCATTTGTCATTAGTTTTTCAATTACTGAAAGAAAATCAATTGTTTGCAAATCCTGAAAAGAGCGAATTCTTTAAGACAGAAATAGAATATTTAGGTCATATTGTATCAAAAGAAGGAACTTGCTAGTTTCTATAGGAAGTTTGTACGTAATTTTTCATTACTTGCTTTACCATTAACCAAACTTCTTAAGAAAGGAATTGTTTATCAATGGACTGAAACTCAGCAGAAATCCTTTGACTTACTGAAACGTGCATTAACCAATGCCCCTGTTTTACAATTGCCTGACTTTAACAGACATTCTTTCTAGTTGTGACTGATGCTAGCGGATCAGGAATAGGAGCCGTACTAATGCAAGACAATCATCCAATAGCATATTCTAGTTCTAAGCTGAAACCCTCTGAGCTGAAATATTCCACTTATGACAAAGAACTATTAGCAGTTGTACAAGCATTAAAACAGTGGAAGCACTACTTAATGGGTTCAGAATTCATGATAAAGACCGACCAGCAAAGCATTAGACATTTACTTAGCCAACCCCAAATTTCTGACCATCATATCAAATGGGCTTCCTTCATTCAAAGTTTTCATCCTATCATTCAATACCAACCTGGAAAAGAAAATGTAGTTGCTTATGCATTGAGTAGAAGACCTGCAATTCATAATATTTCTATCATATCTTTTGATTCTTTGATTGCTATGAAAGATACATATCACCAGGATATTACTTTTCATTCTGATTGGCAAAAATTAGTTCAAAATAATTTCATTCCTGTTGATTCATTGTCATATAATGATGGATTTATGTTTTTTGAAAAGAGACTGTGTGTTACTATTCCATTCCGATCTTTTGTTTTGAATGAAATTCATTGTCCCCCATATCAAGGTCATAGAGGTATTATATCTACATTACGCATGTTAACTGAAGATTTTTATTGGCCACATATGGATGCAGATGTATCTAATTTCGTTTCTGAATGTTTGATTTGTCAAAGAATAAAGAGACATCATGGTAAACAGTATGGATTACTAATGCCTTTGTCTATTCCATCTAAACCTTGGGAACATATTTCTATGGATTTCATTACTAGTTTACCAAATACTAAATCTAACCATGACATGATTTGGACAATTGTAGATAGATTTAGTAAGCAAGCATATTTCATTGCATGTAAGAAAACTTTAACAGCATCACAAGCAGCACAATTATTTTTGAAAACTGTTTTTACTAACCATGGATTGCCAAAAGTGATTATTTCAGATCGAGATTCTAGATTTTGTAACAATTTTTGGATAACACTGTTTGCAAATCTAGGCACAAAGATTGATTTCTCATCTGCATATCATCCAGAAACAAATGGACAAACAGAAGCCACAAATAGCACCATTCTAGATCTTTTACGTGCATATACTATCTCTAAACCTCACACATGGGACACTCATTTGCATTTATTACAGTTTGCATACAACAATACACCGCACACATCTACAAAGAAAGCACCTTTTGAAGTCATTTATGGATATAGATTATCTACACCTGTTGCATCTTTGTCTAATAGAATTCAGAGTGTTGATGATATTGCTAGTATGCATAACAGTATTTTTGATGAGGTTAAGGATATGATTGCTAAAGCCCAACAATCATATACCAAACAAGCCAACAAGAAAAGACAAGCTATGAATTTCAAAATTGATGATTATGTTTGGCTTAGAATAGAAAAGCGTAGACTACAAAGTGTAGATAGACATCCAGTTGTCAAATTAGCTCCTAGATTTTATGGACCATTTAGAATCATTCATAAGATTAATGACAATGCATTCAAGTTAGAATTGCCATCTCATTGGAAAATTCACAATACATTTCATATCAGTTTATTGAGACCATTTAGAGGCCAATTACCTATCCACCCTGTTTATGAAAACCCACCTTTATTAGAGGAAGACACTGAAATACTTGAACCAGAAGCCATCATAGACACTGACTACATGACCACTAGAACTGGCCGAAGGTATTCTAGATATCTAGTCAAATTTAAGAACCATCCTGTAGAGGAAGCACAATGGATGCACGCTAGAGACTTAAATGCTTTCCCCACTCTGTTAGCTCCACATTGAGCTAATAGCAATTGAGGTCAATTGCTATCCCACCCCGGGGGTATGATGCCAGGAGGCATATGCCACGGTGGATTCCGTGAGGTTTTACGGTGGATTCCGTAAACTTAGATGACCGGGGCTCATACACAAAGAGGATTCTTTGTGCGAGAAGTTGATGGGGACACCTATCCTTTTCGAGCGTTTCATTAATTTAGTGTGTACATGGGTGATTCCATAGCGGGTGATTCCGCAAAATGCATATTAAATTAATAAACGTTTATGAGTTTAGAGTGCGCACTCGTAATAAATTAAGGTTAGGATTTATTTCTAACCAGTTGATTTATTTATATAGCTGAAGACTGCTAGGTATTCACTTTTGTCGGTTTAATTGTATTATTTTACTAACGATTGTGAATGCTTCAGTTGATGTGTAGAGATAGCAGCAGTGGCGGAGGAAAGCATTGGAGTCTAGCGAGTATTCGACCTTTGGACTATATTTTGATAGGCGCCACGCCTATATTTTGTTATGTCTATTGAGACATTGATTATTGATTATTATTTTGTATGCGCCTATGCAAAATGCATATTAAATTAATAAACGTTTATGAGTTTAGAGTGCGCACTCATAATAAATTAAGGTTAGGATTTATTTCTAACCAGTTGATTTATTTATGTAGCTGAAGACTGCTAGGTATTCACTTTTGTCGGTTTAATTGTATTATTTTACTAACGATTGTGAATGCTTCAGTTGATGTGTAGAGATAGCAGCAGTGGCGGAGGAAAGCATTGGAGTCTAGCGAGTATTCGACCTTTGGACTATATTTTGATAGGCGCCACGCCTATATTTTGTTATGTCTATTGAGACATTGATTATTGATTATTATTTTGTATGCGCCTATACGCCCGGATATGTTATTTCTATTTGGACATTGAGATTGGGCGTGTCAGACTCTATGGGCACCGTCCATTAGCTTTATTTTCCTATTTTTGTAGAAAGCAAACTCAAAAGCTAAAAGCTTGTCATATTTTTGTAAATTGGGCTATTATTGAGCATGAAGATTGAAATATACATAAAATACATGCTTTGTGAAGCGCTCACACAAGGCATGGGGGAGATTGAACCCAATTTGTCTCTTGCTTCTTGTCGTTCATGCTTTTACATTGTTTTTTGTGCAAAAAGGTAGAGTTCATTGTTCTTGGGGACCTTCCAGGATTCACCACGTGAGCATTCTGCGTCCGATTTGCGCACCATAATCTCATCATCAATTACTACACTAATAGATCCTAGAGCTTCCAAAATACTCTTGATTTTTAATGCATAGTCATTGATGGATAGAATCCCTCTTTTAAACTTGATTCAACTCTAACTTTGGTTGAAGCTTTCTAGCCTTTGTATTTACCTCAAACAACCTTGCCAAGTCCTTCCATGCAAGCAAGGGTTTTTCTCCTCAAATATTAGCATAGAAATCAGATTTGCAAAATCATGGATATCATCCCTGGTATTCGTAGACGACCTGAAGCTCTCGTACTCATCTCCAAGTGTATCTAAACATACTTGCACAACATAATCTCATAATCAATTACTACACTAATAGATCCTAGAGCTTCCAAAATACTCCTGATTTTTAATGCATAGTCATTGATGGATAGAATCCCTCTTTTAAACTTGATCCAGCTCTAACTTGGGTTGAAGCTTTCTAGCCTTTGTATTTACCTCAAACAACCTTGCCAAGTCCTTCCATGCAAGCAAGGGTTTTTCTCCTCAAATATTAGCATAGAAATCAGATTTGCAAAATCATGGATATCATCCCTGGTATTCATAGACGACCTGAAGCTCTCGTACTCATCTCCAAGTGTATCTAAACATACTCGCACAACATAATCTCATCATCAATTACTACACTAATAGATCCTAGAGCTTCCAAAATACTCTTGATTTTTAATGCATAGTCATTGATGGATAGAATCCCTCTTTTAAACTTGATTCAACTCTAACTTTGGTTGAAGCTTTCTAGCCTTTGTATTTACCTCAAACAACCTTGCCAAGTCCTTCCATGCAAGCAAGGGTTTTTCTCCTCAAATATTAGCATAGAAATCAGATTTGCAAAATCATGGATATCATCCCTGGTATTCGTAGACGACCTGAAGCTCTCGTACTCATCTCCAAGTGTATCTAAACATACTTGCACAACATAATCTCATAATCAATTACTACACTAATAGATCCTAGAGCTTCCAAAATACTCTTGATTTTTAATGCATAGTCATTGATGGATAGAATCCCTCTTTTAAACTTGATCCAGCTCTAACTTGGGTTGAAGCTTTCTAGCCTTTGTATTTACCTCAAACAACCTTGCCAAGTCCTTCCATGCAAGCAAGGGTTTTTCTCCTCAAATATTAGCATAGAAATCAGATTTGCAAAATCATGGATATCATCCCTGGTATTCATAGACGACCTGAAGCTCTCGTACTCATCTCCAAGTGTATCTAAACATACTCACACAACATAATCTCATCATCAATTACTACACTAATAGATCCTAGAGCTTCCAAAATACTCTTGATTTTTAATGCATAGTCATTGATGGATAGAATCCCTCTTTTAAACTTGATTCAACTCTAACTTTGGTTGAAGCTTTCTAGCCTTTGTATTTACCTCAAACAACCTTGCCAAGTCCTTCCATGCAAGCAAGGGTTTTTCTCCTCAAATATTAGCATAGAAATCAGATTTGCAAAATCATGGATATCATCCCTGGTATTCGTAGACGACCTGAAGCTCTCGTACTCATCTCCAAGTGTATCTAAACATACTTGCACAACATAATCTCATAATCAATTACTACACTAATAGATCCTAAAGCTTCCAAAATACTCTTGATTTTTAATGCATAGTCATTGATGGATAGAATCCCTCTTTTAAACTTGATCTAGCTCTAACTTGGGTTGAAGCTTTCTAGCCTTTGTATTTACCTCAAACAACCTTGCCAAGTCCTTCCATGCAAGCAAGGGTTTTTCTCCTCAAATATTAGCATAGAAATCAGATTTGCAAAATCATGGATATCATCCCTGGTATTCATAGACGACCTGAAGCTCTCGTACTCATCTCCAAGTGTATCTAAACATACTCGCACAACATAATCTCATCATCAATTACTACACTAATAGATCCTAGAGCTTCCAAAATACTCTTGATTTTTAATGCATAGTCATTGATGGATAGAATCCCTCTTTTAAACTTGATTCAACTCTAACTTTGGTTGAAGCTTTCTAGCCTTTGTATTTACCTCAAACAACCCTGCCAACTCCTTCCATGCAATAGTGGGGATTTTAAATTCCTATAAATAGCCCATCGTACTATCAGTAGCACTCAGAGATAGCTGATACATTACTTTATGTATGCTCCCAATCCTTCTTAGCCTTTGTCTGTTTGAGAGTAGACTTTGGGTGCCATAGCCATGTCTCCTTCGATGTAACTCCAAATGCCTTTGCTCTTTAAGAAATTTGCCATCGTGAACTACCATGTAGGATAATTATCCTTATTAAGCTTCTCACTCTAATAATCTAGTTAAAATTGTTGGACAATTTGACAAAGCAAGCAACTTTACAAAACCAACAATTTGCAACCAAGCTAATTCTAGATGTGCTGTAATCAAAATATGTAAGCTCTGTACTTGTAAATGACAGACACAACGGAATTTGTAGTATACCCAGAAACTACTTTTGACCAACTTGTAGGACTAGAACGGAGGCCAAAACGACCTCACTTTTTATATTGCTTCTTTATGATGAAAAACAACTTTGAAGAAGCCGTTGTCTCCATGATATATTTAATCAACCACCCTTTCATTATTAAGTATGGTGTTAAATCATGCAGGCAGGAGTATATATTACCTTTGGGGGTTTCTCTGTAAAGAAGATGAAAACTATTGTTTTGTTGAATTTCAGAATGTTTGTGCATACTTTATTTGCATTAAGAACCACTTTTTTGAAAGTCCATCAACCACTCCTTTCATGTTTTTCTTGATGGAATGTGTAAATACTTGTGAGACCCATTGTGGATTTACTTCACACTTGATTTTATATATTTGTTTAAAAAAACAGACATCGCCTTTGGTGTGAATTTTTTATTTGGACACGGTGAGCTCATCTATGCTTGAATATTAGCGAAGAACGTCCTCGAGCTGCCTAGCTAGGTATTGAATGTTTCACACACACACACACACACACACACACACACACACACACACACACACACACACACACACACACACACACACACACACACACACACACAGAGTCTACCCAACCAACTGGGTTGCCACTCATGGGTATTATATCCTCTTCATTGATAGAGATTTCCTTTAGTGATTAGCCTTTGGGATATTGTATCTTCTTCATTGATAGAGGTTTCCTTTAGTGCTTAGTCTTTTGCTAGAGACACTTTTGATTTTGTGCTTTTACCATCCACTTACTCCTTGTTTCTATACCTTTTGTGTGATCCTACATCAACTTCTTTGCTTCTAATTATTTCTACATCTATGCTCTCTTCCTTATGCTTGCATCCTCTTTGAAGGATTTGGTCAATATTGTTTTGGCCAAACTCCATGTATTGAGGTGCATGTAGAAGAACGATTCTCAACTTGACCATAGGCTCATGTAACATGTTTATTAGCTTTAACAATGATTTATATGCTTTAATTTAATTGGTCATGTGTCCACTACCCCATGCTCGTTGCTCACTCCACACTTACGATTACTTATACCATGCTCAAATTTCTGCACGACTCACACAAGGTGCAGTAGGAGTCGGGAGGGGGGGAAAAAAAGCATGTCATCTGGCCTTTTTAATTGCGACATCATGTGGGAAATCCCAAGGGGACACCATCTCGAAGGATGGCGAGTGTCGTAGAGGTGCGAGGGAGGAATTGATTTGCAGACAAATCGAAACATGAATACCCACTTGTACGCGATTGAGCCATATGGTTCATTGATAGAGTTGGGGGTTATACCACCCTAATGACTAGTTTGTGGGCTTGAGGTATGAACTAGGCGTTTCTTGATGGGGAAAAAGAGGACCATGGGATGAGATCTTTAATGTGAAGGGAAAAGGACCGAGGACTAGGGGGATGCAAAAAATGTTGAGAAATGTTATGGGGCCCGTAGATGTCACCGTTAGCCCAATATGATAAAGGGACCTCATGTGATCGTCCAAAGCATGGGCAATGAGGGGGGCAGCACTTCCGATGGATTTGCCCTCATTTCATGGACAATCGGCGACGCGCGAGAGTCGAGGGTCCAAAAAGCCCCGGCACGCAAAGTCTCATTCGATTCACAAACAAGGTCGGCAACAAAACCTTTGAAAAAAGAGGGGGTTTAAAGAAACTCGTTGATTTTGATTTTTTGGTTAAAAGGTCGGAATTCACAAAAGAAGAAGAAAAAGCACGTCCCTCGGGAGGCGAGGCCAAACAACGCGGAGACTAATAAAGAGGGCCGTTTTCTTTTGTATTTTAAAAAAGTTTTTTTTTTGGGGGGGGGGATAAAGGCAGAAGAAATTATTTAATTCGGACTGGAGGTGTGTATTAAATTGGGGCACCGTACATACGCCGTATATACGACTCTCTCCCTCACACACACACACACACTCTTCTCTCTCCTCTCTCACACACACACAGTCACACCTCAAGAGCTTCTCTTCCCTCAGCTTCCTTTTTGGATGGATGTCTCTCTCTCCCTGTGTTTCTCTGTCTGTGCCTGTCCAAAGCTTTCTTCTTCTTCAAGCTGCCATCGCTGCCTGCTGCCCCGTGGGCCTTTACTCCGCGTTGCCTGCCATTTTACCTGATTGCTCCTCTCTTCTCCCGATTCGACCTTGCTCTCCCCCCCCCCCCCTCCGGCTCGTGGTTCCATCACCGTCCTCATCCGCTGCCTCCCCCCATTCTTGGTTCCCTCCCGCATCTTGTCTTCTCTCTCTCTCTCTCTCTCTCTCTCTCTCTCTCTCTCTCTCTCTGTGTCCCTCTGAGCTTCTCTTCTGACTCTGGCTAGTGCATTTACTTCCTGGAAGTGTGGCTAGGGTTTTGACGGCAGGCCTGCTTCAGTTCTTGGTCAAGGCTTGCTGCTGGGTTCCTCGACAAGTTGACGTGTGCACGAACTTCTTCTTGCCGGTGGAGATAGGGAAGGAAGACCCAGAGAAAAAGGAAGAAGACTACGGAAGCTGGACTGCAGACCTCGTGAGCACTGGTGCTCTCTCTCTCTGCTTGTTCTGGTAAGAAAAAACCTTCGTTTCTGGAGAAAGAGAGTAATGCGTAACTTGCTACGGGCCAACAACACATCGGCCGGAGGTGTCCAGTATCGAGCAAGCATGCCTAAGCAGCCTCCTGAGACGAGCATCTGCATTCTGAGAAGAGCTCTGGGACGTTAAAAATGCAAGTCCTTCTGCCTGTGCGCAAGATGCCCTGTGCTAGGGTTTGCTTGCCTTGGACTTGAGGTGACAGGCATTGAGCAAGCAAGGTGAAGCAGGCTTGTGAGATCAACTCTTGCATTTCGGGAAGAACTCTGGACTTGAAAATGCAAGCTCTTTTACTTCTGTGCGAGATGCCCTGTTCTAGGGTTTGATGGAAATGGACTTGAGGTGATAGCCTCTTCGGTGTCCTCTGCGGCATTCTTCAGTTGCTTCTTCATTAATCACACACTCTTTCGAATAATGGAGGGAATGGGGGACAGCTACAATGATCTAATGCAGCGCCTGCAGTCTTCTCGTGCAGCCTCTACGCAATCCAGCTCCAAACCAGGTTCTGCTTCGTCCTCTTCTTCGTCGGCCATAGCTGCGGATGACTCTTCGCTGTACCTTCAGCACGCCATGTTTCGGACGCAGCCCCAGCCTCCTGCGATGTCCCATTTCCAGCAACAACTGTTCACTCAGCAGCAGCAGCAATCTCTACCTCCCCTTTATTCCTCGTTCATTCAATCCACTTTCATGCCTCTCCATAACCAACAGCCTCCCACTGGCCTGCAACCTGCATCCCACCCCACCCCACCCCTCCACTCACGTTCTGTGTCGCAGCCTTCCAGTTTCTTCCAGAACTTCACTCAAAACCCGTCATTTCCCTCCTCGCCTTCTTCTCTCTTTGATGGCTTTCCAACTCTCAAGCCTTCCATATCTTCTGCAAAGGATCAGACCACCACGTCCTCCATCTCAGACCCTTCAGGCAGAGCAGCCTCTCCGGCAGATGTGTCCATGGGAGAGCAAGAAACCTCGCCTGCACCGAGTGTGTCGGGCCCGTCCATTCCACCCCTCCCTCCTCTCTCCCCCTCACCGAACCCTTACCATTCCTCGTCCCGGAAATATGGTAACGATTTCCACCAAATATCGAGCAAGCCGGCCCCTCAACGAGGGCACAGGCGGTCTCACAGTGAGATACCCTTCAGCTTCTCAGCAGTTGCAGACTCTCGTTATGGTGTGCCTCTTGGTCATGGCCTCCATGCGGGCCTCGATAAGGAGGCTAGTCCGGACTTTGGCAAGCATTCTTCGGGCCGTCAGGTGAAGAAGGAGAATGATTGGGACTCTGACAAACACGGGGAGGTCATAATGGAAGCTGTGGGTGAACGAGAAGGGGAGGGTGAAGGTGGAGATGATTTCTTCTCAATGTATATCGATGTCGACAAAATTGATGCTTCTTCAGCCGTGGACATGTTGGATAACAGCTCATACAAAGGGAAATCAACAGAGAAGAGCAGAGGATTAAGGGCAAGCCAGGAGAAAGAGAGAGGGCCATTATTATCTTCCGATAGAGGGGAAAGCTGTCCTGAGGTGACGGACAGTGCCGATGATACTGAGAAACAAGACAGTGAAAAAGAGGAAAACAGCTCTAGGATGGACAGCCAGGAAAGAGATACAGCAAATACTGTTCAAGGGAAGCTTGAAGGTGAGAATAGGAGCCTGAATGGAGACAGTGGTCTTTCTATTGGAGGTTCTCATCACTCGCGCAGTGCATCTGTGGACAGTCTTCTTCATTCATTTAAAGGAGTGGAAGAGAACGTCCCTAGTTCGCAAGGACGAAAGGTGCGGCACCACCACAGCCAGTCCATGGACGGCAGCTTCAATCTGAAACTGGAGTTTGCCAATGGAGAGTTTGATGGGGCTGAGTTGAAAAAGATAATGGCGAATGAAAAGCTTGCAGAGATTGCTCTTGCTGATCCCAAGAGAGCAAAGAGGTATCACAAACCCAGTAGTTAAATACGAGTTAATGCTCTGATTCTCTTATGACTCTGAACTTTGAGCTTTCTTTTCTTAGGGGGTTCTGTTTATAGG
Organism: Lygodium microphyllum; assembly: GCF_053477565.2. Classification (NCBI taxonomy): domain Eukaryota; kingdom Viridiplantae; phylum Streptophyta; class Polypodiopsida; order Schizaeales; family Lygodiaceae; genus Lygodium; species Lygodium microphyllum. The sequence goes on along the minus strand of NC_141158.1, from coordinate 23,130,101 downwards.
ATGATAGAGATTGCTATGCAGGCAGAACCTCACGTACTATTCTTTTTCAGGGTGCCTCACGACTATTCTGTCTGAATGTGTGTTAAAAGCTTGTATGTTTGACTTTTTTCTCTGGTGATTTGGTGCTTGTGATAGGCATCCAGCCCCTTCTTTGCTTATTTCCTGTCTGATCTAACTAGATTTCTTCTTTGCCTCAAGAATCTTGGCTAACCGCCAATCTGCTGCTCGATCCAAGGAGAGGAAAATGAGATACATTTCTGAGCTGGAGAGGAAGGTTCAGACTCTACAAACGGAGGCTACCACCTTGTCTGCACAACTTACTTTGATGCAGGTAAAGCTAAGTTGATGAATCTTAAAGGTTGATCATATGCATGCAGTTGTCTGTCTGTGTGATTGATTGCTTTCTATGGATGTTGTTTTGTCAGTGTCCGTAGGAATGGGTAGGAGACAATATCCAGTGCGTTCAGTTGTACTGACAAATTGGTAGAAAAGGGCTAATTTTTGTTGGTCTGGTCATGCAGAGAGACTCCTCAGGGCTCTCCAACGAGAACAAGGAGCTTAAACTGAGGCTTCAGGCTATGGAGCAACAAGCACAGCTACGAGAAGGTGAGAGGGAGGTTTTATGTCTGAATCTAAGAACAGTTTACCCGTTTCCAGCAATGACATGTCTTCCTGTAGCACTCGATTGTAGGAGATGAATTGCCAGAAACAACAATAATCTAGGTGCCCCTCTTAAATTAATATCAGTTGATTGCATAACACGTGCTAAACCAGACAAATGGTCAACGATGAATGGAGACCTTGATCAGCTTTATGGTCATAAGGTTGTTTACCGTTGTTGCGGCAGGAGGGTTGGAGAGTAAGCATTTTTTAACATAGGAACCTTCATTTGAAAGCTAACGATAGTACTTCATTCTGCCAATACGTAACTTGAATTTGAGGGTGCATTATGAGTAGAGATTGGAGTCGGAGGGTAGAAGCAGAAAGCATTGCTGTCTCCTCAAACTTTTACAGAAACCATCTGTGACCTCGTCCAAATTCACAGTCCAAATTTGCATCAAGAAGTTCAGTTTCCAGTAAAGAGGGGGTTGATTGAATCTTAGCTGATCCGTCGTTGTGAAGAATGATTAAAGAAATTGGAACGAGGATACTCATCTTACTGTTTTGGTATTCAGCTTTGAATGAGGCCTTAAGGGAGGAAGTGCAGAGGCTGAAGATTGCGACAGGGCAAGTCCCTGGTCAGCTATTTCAGATGGCTCAACAGGGCCCTCATCTCACCTTACAACAGATCCAGCAGCAGCAGCAGCAGCAACAACACCATCTACAGCGTAATACTAGTACCTCTCAGCCTCAGACGCAGCAGCAGAATCATGTTGACATACTTAACTCTTCATTCAGCGGGTCAATGATCGGTGCCATCACTAAACCAGAAGGCTCAAGCATCTCTCCAGAGTCCAAACCTACAGGCCTGCAGAACTGATCATTCATTGACATGCAGAAGTTATCTGGAGGAAAATTACATTCGATTGTGGTTTTTGCTTCAAGGCCCCCCCTTCACAGGCATTTCTGCTACTGTATATAGAGGCTTAATGTGTCTACCCGACTTGATGGGACGGAAGCCTCCTCTGCCATGGCCAACTATTGTAGCTTCAGGTGTCTTCGTCCGGCCGACACTGCCAGTGCCAGTACGGGTGGTTTTGCCATTCTTTTACAGCGTATATTGGGCATACTGTACACATCAGAAGTGAGTAGAGTTGCAGTATTTAATTGTATTTGTTACCGAAGGGCTAAACCCAGAGGGCTCAATTTTACTTAAGCTAAACAAGTATTATATTGGATATGGGTCACACTACTCTCTTCCAGTCACCTCCTGATTCACCACCCCCAACCGTTCCCCCCCCCCCCCCCCAAAACCCACCACCAAAGTGGTACTTGCATATAACAGAATTAGATGCTCCGTGCTTGGAGAAGGATATGGGTCACACTACTCTCTTCCAGTCACCTCCTGATTCACCACCCCCAACCCTCACCCCCCCCCGCCCCCAAAGTGGTACTTGCATATAACAGAATTAGATGCTCCGTGCTTAGATTCTCCAAGTGCTTCGCGTTGGTGTTCTAGAGAATGTGCAAATGGCATGTATGCACACACTCTCTCTCACACAGACCACATTAAAAGCCACTCATAGAAACTGTTGGGAAGGAGCCACACTTAGGCTTGACCAGAAACAGTGTTCACCACAAAGAGAGGTTTAGACAACAGAATTGTGTCGTGATTTGAGTGTGGGTTGAGTTACCTTTACTTCGGTTTGAGCCCTGTGCCCTCAATCCCTTGAGGTATATTGGCAAATCTGCCCGTTTCCAAATCTCAAAGGTTTAATGTCAAAAGAAGTGTAAAGCTTGAAAAAGAATTTGGAAACTTTATATTTGGGGCTATATGTGAAAATAAAATAATAAATTCTTGCAAAATCTAAATAAGCTTTGCAAAATTCCCAAGACTGAAGGTTTTTGTATTAGCTCTGAGATCCGTTTTCCGCAAACATTCACCAAACCCTGCTTAATTAGAGGTAGACCTTGTGTGGTCCAATGATTTTTTCTTCATCCGTGCCTTGTTTCTTTGGTGGGTTGTCTAAATGTCATATATTGAGTCTGCACATGAGCTTATTTGGGCGTTTGCTTGGTTTGGCGTTAGGCAAGACTAACTGTTGACTAGGCATAGACTAGTACTTTTCCTTCATAGGAAGGGTACTTTCTCTACAATAGTTAAGCTTACTTTCTCTACAATAGTTAAGCTTTGTCTTTAGGGCTCTTCGAGGAAAAAAGTTCGTATGGTAGCTATTGTGTCTTGGCTATCGTGCTATATTGTTAGGGAATTGTGCAAACAAGGGAAGAACTTAGGAACTTTGCACACAAGGACTTGAATTGAAATTGGCCTCAATAAGTAGAGAAAACTGCAGTGCATTATTGATACAAAGCATCCATTTATGCTTGACTATGGTAGTCTGGCCAGTGGACAGATGGCTATTGCATCAACTCTTGACCCCTTGGACTAACATACATGATGATCCCATATAAAATAGGGATGCTAACTTCTCCTACAACATGGCTTGGTCGGACTAGTGCTTGAGAGGCTCTCCCATGTGAGTTTGGGCATTCTCTAACCTCTTCCACAATGATACCTGTTCTTATTCGATACATGATTTGCCTTAGAGCAAGGATGCCCATGTCATAGTAATGGATTGTTGTTCCCAATGTATCCTCGGACCAAAAAGGGATGATTGTGGGAAGGCAAGGTAGGACATTTGCATAATGCAACAAACCCCAAGGGAGGCTTTCTATATGCATCAACTTATTTTGGTGGTTCAAATTCTAGAGTTGTTTGACTTCTAAGTCCATGATGGGATGGTTCAACATCGAGCAATGTTTGCTCAATTTGTTTCCACATGGAGGGATACCTAAGCAGTTTGACTAAAGGAGGGAATTCATGGTTATGCTTTGCTTTTGTAGGGCTATTTTTATGAAAGACATGGAGATTTAGCTATTTCCACTTTCTATGATCAAGGTTCAAGTATGATTGACATCAACAATAGTGCTTTTGTTGAGGTGGATCTAGCATTTAGCTAGTGTTGGAGTAACCATGGCGATTCGAGTGTCATTGTTGTATGTATTATGTTTTTATAGGTTTCTGCTAGATCAATGCTATGGTATGTAACCATGGTGATTTGAATATCATTGTTGTATGTGTTATTTTGCTATAGGTTTCTACTAGATCAATGCTATGGTATGGGGCTTGGCGGTGGCTCATAGGGGCATGCATGTGTCCACCACATTCATGATTATGTAAGTGCTATGAGCATGTGTGAATGCTATAAAGGACTATGCTAACATGGAGCAAGCATGCCTATGTGAATGGCATGGGACAAGTGTACTAGTGTACACTTGCTTTTGCGTAAGAAGCTTAATGCAATGTAGTTTTGGAGTGGTTTAATAATGAATGTAAGTTCTTAAAAAGATCTCATCATCATTAGCCAACATAAATCTCATTTGTACTAATGGATGGACTTTACCCTTCTCATCAATATTGTTGCTTTGAGTTAATGTTGTTGCATATGTTGTGATTATGGCCTCATGAGGCAAGTGGTAAAATTCATCATAACAATAATCTAAGGCTTCTTCAATTTATATTTTAGAAGTCTTGAACAGCCAACTTCCAAACATGTTTATGGTGTTGCTTGTACAGTGACCTAAAGCCTAAGACAATGTCCAGTAAGAAGTCATCATCTCTCAAATTACAAGCTCTTAGTTGCACCAATAAATAATAAGAATTGAAGTTAATGATACTGAGTCATACATTTGAAAACCTTTATTCTTGAGGCCAATTGCATTCCAAAAGTTGTTTGAAATCAATGGGCCACAACGTTGCAAAATCAGTGAAAATAATCTACCACAACCTTCAAAGGTTCGTCTCTAAAAAGAAGTGGAATAATTTATGTTCCAAAAACAAATAACTAATCAACACATTGACATGGTATCATTCATGCTTAAATCCTTCCACACGTTTTTTTTGATACTAAGGCCTCTATTGTTAAGCTTCAAACACACACTAACAAAGTATGAAAAATATTTGGCCTCTCACATGTATTAGTACCTCATAGATGTTTTGAAAAATAGCTCTATGTTGAGAGGTTGAGGTATTCCAATAGAGCGATGCCTTGAAAGAGAGACTACTTTGCCAAAATCATCAAATACCATGTGGCATGAAGTCCCTTTAGGACCATGGTTTTAGGAAGAATTCTTATTCCCTAAAGCCCTACTTAGTAAGCTTAACACATGAAGCCAAAGCTTCCAATAATGTTTGCATATTCAAAAGTATGTGAAAATGATTTAGGATGCACTTTGTATTTACCACAAGCCTTGTAAGTATAACTGTCTATTTCAATGCAATAATTTAGTAGGGAGGTTCTTTTAGTTGATCTCCATAAGAAGAAATCAAATTGTGGAGGCAAATAAGCATGTCAAGTTTCCATGAAATTGTGGACCACCGTTTGTGACTATAGTAAGTATCCTAATGCTCATTGGCCCTAGCTACCAACAAATGTTACAAAGAGCAAATTGTAGCATAACTTGGTAATTGCACACGAATAAGAATAGTATGGCCAAAAGATTATTAACATTTTGTGCATCCCTATTACCCTTATATGAACAAAGTGTTTTTTAGAAGAAATCTAAAGTTTGCTACATTAGGCTACTTAATTGTAATGACAAAGCCATATCTAGCATGTGTTCTAGCTACAATAATCTCTTTTGGAAATCGAGCGATCTATAGCTCTCACTAGCATATGAACATGTTGATAGGGAAAAATAATACTCCAATAGAGTCATTCTTCTCTTGATCGATTGATGAGATTCTTGGGTGGGATTCCATTTTCCAAGATTACTGACCACAATGCATTAATATCCTTTGTTGCAGTACCGTTGACTTTGACTTTCCCAAGAAGGTGAGACAAAACGAAGTCACATGACTTTAGCATTATGAGAGAATGGTGAGAGGAATTTTTATTTCTTATTGAGTGGATTAAAAATCATGTCGATGATTGAGATTTCTTAATAGCAATGACCATGGCATGTAAATGCATCTGAACTGAAAGAAGCCAAGTCTACCATACTCCTCTAAAGTAGCAACTTTATTTCATGGATCCAATAAAGACAAATTCCCCTTCTCCCATTGAAACCCCTATTGAATTTTTATTAACGTCGTGAATGCTATTTTTTGTATGAGTTATTATTAAATGAAGATAGAAAAAAATAATGCTAGAATGAGAAAAGAAGAAATAATTCTATGAGTACTTTGTTTGATTAGAACTTTCTCAATTCTCAAATTCATTTTTCACTTTGCCACTTTCCATCTGGCCTACTAAAGTGTGGAAAAACCATCCCCCACAAGATACCCAAGTGTTGGGAAATTGTTACCCCTGATAGTAAACTTAACCATATGAGATCTTGGATGTCAGAAAGAACTATGGAGGAAGATTTTCATTGATAAACATTGATAAAAGTAATGAAAAATATTTCTAGTCTCTTCATGGATGCACACAATAGTCTATAGAGATTGTAGTAAGAGAGAGGGGCGATCAACAAAATCTTATCCATAATATTATTTACTTTCCATTTACTGTTTTTGGGTTCTTTGCTTGTTTTTGTGGGCGACATAGAAGTGTGAGAGTCACAATAGTAAATAACAATGATATCTTATCAGCAATGCTAATACAAAAACACTTGTGTATTTTGAGAAACAACTAACAAGATATTATATGTCTTAAGTCCAAATCCAAGTGACATAAAGACCATAGAGACATAGCCCTCAATCATGGTTTGTTAAAGGCATTCTCTAAGCATGATATACAACTGCTACCTCAAAAAACTTGTAAAAAATGGCGATAAGAGAGATAGACCTTTAGTGACAAATTAATAAGTGTACCAACTACTTAGGGAACAACTTAGTGATTCCCCTGTTTAACATTTTGTTGCATAGCATAACTGTCTTATTCCAACTAATTAGCTTGTTCCATGTTGATATAGGATGAATGTTAGTTATCAACAAGTTTCTAGCATCCATGATCTTTTTATGAGGTAACAATGGATATAAGATGTAGAATTATTCTAATAGGGTAAAATATACCACGGGAATAAATTAATTGAACATTGCCAAATATCTTCAATTAATATTTCAACATTTTATGAGCTTGGAAATGAACACAAAGACTATCATTAAGATCTCTTCAACGACCAAAGAGGGCCAACTTAGGACTTGTACAAGGTTCCATTCACATAAAATGATTGCTTCACTTGACATGTCTACAATCTCTTGAGATATAAAAAAATCTAGCTTAAAAAACTAATTAAAAATTACTAAATGTTGGCACAAATTTGAATGTAGTCTTCTCCATATGGACCTCTCAAATCACAATGCTATGCATTTTGGATCACTTAACAACAAACCTTGCAAGGCTCATCACATTACTTACTCTTGCTTTTGTGGTCCTTCCAAGTTCAAATGTGAAGCAAAATATGCATATGTAATCAATTTTGTGCATATAGTTGCAAATCTTCCAAGGCTTAATTAAGATAGTGCTCTTTTATTGTCACAAACTATTGTGGTTGCTCCTAGTTTTCAACGCCTCATATAGTTGTTCACAACTAACAATATAAAGGGGGACCTAACTAGACTAATCAAATAGGAGTTCTCCTCATTTTCCTCGTAATGGAGATTTCTCCAAAAAGAAAAGATAAATATTTCGTGACATTTCTAAACGCTAACACTTTGGAATTCTCTAACTAGTATTTAAGTGAAGCTTTGTCCAAAAGCAATGAGCATCATTCAACATCAATTTACATTTGATTTGACAAATTAATGAAAGTTTTCTATAAATACTCTTATGTTTATGCATGAATATGCATATGCATATTTATCCTCCCTCTCATTCGAAGAGAGACATGGTCTATTGTTCGGTTTAATAATATGAAATGTGTAGAGTAATTTTTAAACATCGAAATTGAGTATCGAAATTCACATTTTATAATTAATGCAACACATTTTCTTCTCAATCATTGACTTCTAGTTTTTCCAAGTTACTAGTAAAATTATATAAAAGATCTCACATAGTTTGAGAGTAACTATACTTGATACACTACCTGGGGTCACTAACTTTCCATTATGAAAGTATATGTTCTAGAAATTTGTCCACTCGTAATATTGAATTGTTCATATGTATCTATGCATGCATCCATGTACGTATATGTCTATGTATGCACATAAGTATGCATCGTATGCATATATGTAATTATGTGTATGCATATACGCTTATATGTACATGTAAGTATTATTTATTTCATTCCAAAAAATCCATGTATGTAATAGTGAACCAAAGGAAAACAAAGACTTCCTTTGGAAAATAGATTTGCCCTATTTTTGAGATTCTCAAAATTAACCAAGACTATGAAATCCTCTTTGAGACATCTCTTTCAATATTATCCAAAACTTTCAAATCTTGTAGACTTTGTAAAGTGATATGTCTAATCATGCACTTGAGCATTAAAACTACTTTGGAGCCCCTTTGGCTATGACATAGTGTGAATGAATTGTTTTCATCATTACCTAACTTTTATATTAAACATGGAAACTTGATTCACTTTGATATACAAAACAAAAGGTGAAAATGACGCAGAGTATAATATACTATTTATACCAATTCTTTTGACTTGGAGGCATCTAAGTAGATACATCAACAACAAAAAGAGTTAAAAGTCTATACCAGTCTACCTATATTTCAAAAGTTCAATCCATGGATAGAGTTTCTTCACATAGGGGAGGTATTCAAAGTGCAGACCTACCCATCCTATTAAAATACTAATCGTGTGTCCTATTTTATAGTAGGATGATATTTAACGGAATGACTGGAATGGATATATGTATGTATGCATGTCCGTATGTATGTGTATAAGTTTCTCATCAAGTTCAAAAATTTTACTTCACCATATGGGAAAAATTAAGGTTCACAATGTTCTTGAAAGAAGCATGTTCTTTGAAGCTAGAAATGATGGGATGTACTATATACCATCTTAACAAAAGGTCGTCGCAAAATTTTGTTTGTATGCATGTACATATGTGTTTATCTAGGTGGGTAGCTATGTATATATTTGTGTAGTATGCTAGTGCATGTTTATATATGCATGTGTGCTTATGTATCCATTTGATGTAACTTTACAATTTTTTGCATATATGTATACACATTTTATAGTGTATGTTACACATACACATATGATCATATGTGTGTTATAGTTGTACAAATGAACAATTATATATCCCTACGTATGCATGGATATGTATAACATGCATATGTATGTACGAGTAATCTTGTTATCTATGTGCATAAACACAGTGTAAACATATCAAGGAAATGCGGTTGCATGTATACTCTAAGCTCACTTGCACGCACGCACACACGCATGCGCACATGCACACACGTGCACGCGCACGCACGCACGCACACACACACACACACACACACACACACACACACACACACACACACACACACACACACACACACACACACACACACACACACACACACACACACACACACACACACACACACACACACACACACACACACACACACACACACACACACACACACACACACACACACACACACACACACACACACACACACACACACACACACACACACACACACACACACACACACACACACACACACACACACACACACACACGTGCACACAACAGAAGTGTAAAGTTGAAAAGTGAAAAACTTGCTAAGTGGGTGGTAAAATATGTCTATACCTTTTCATAATGCTCATGTAGTTTGTAAGAAAACATGGAATGTTAATAAGGTGTATATTATTTGATTTTACATCTTAGAAGGTTTTAGGTCTCGACACAAAAATGAGGAAGTAGGCTTTTTGCAACATTATTAGTCGTTGCCATAAACCCAACATCATCCCTTTTAAGGATCCAAGTTAGATGAAGCAACAAAAAGGGAGGCCTTCTTCAATGCATATATGCTCTTCTTGAACATATGTAGGAAGGGGAAGGGTGGCTCTTTACTTTTGAGTAAATAAGACTCTGCTCCTACTCTAGCATGGAAGCATGAGGATGGCAGTTGCTTTATTGTGATCTTCTTGGTTGCAGGTGAGACCTTTGATGTGACTTTAGTGTACACTTCAAATATATAAGGGATGATCAATGAAAAGATTCATATGTAGTCCATTACTTTCACTAGGGGTTGGAATATGACATACATAGAAGAAGAGAGGTTGCAATGATGGCAATATCTTGATGGACGAAAGGGATTCGTGGGATGAATTAGTCGATTCTTATGATTTGATGTGTTTGGCCTTCAAACATGATGGATTTAAAGTGTCTATACATGGCACAACAAGAATCTTGGTAATACTTGCAGAGCTATTAGGTTTGAAAAAAATTTACACCAAGCATGTAGATGATGGGTTAGTGGGGTGCCAAGTTTATTGGAAAAAAAAAGTCATAGGGTTGCATCAATGCAATGCTACTCCTATTTTGTAAAATAGCATGGTATCTACTCTATTGCTATTGTGGTTATGGTACGCATACACTTAATCAAATGAGATCAAGAGATGTCAAATGATCTCTTGCATAATAAAAGAAGCATTAAATATATAGGGAAACTTCCCTTTGATTGCTTTGCTTAATTTGATGGTTTTGGATGTAGTAAAGATTAAGGATAGGGAGTTGGTGGCCTTTGTTGAGAATAGTGAGGGAAATATTGTAAGTGATGATGAGGGCATAACAAATGTTTTCAAAGAGCATTTGGACTCAATCGTTGGAGCTAAACCATCGACTATTTTCTTACTATGAAGAGAAGCTCTGAGAATTTTTTGATTTCAAGTGAGGAGAGCTTGGAACTTGAACATCCATTCTTTGTAGAAAGATTAGGACTATGGTTGACATAATGAAACAAGGCAAGACTCCAAGCTCAGATGGCATTCCAATGGAGGTTATCACTAGCTTTGGGAGGTTTGCTCACAAGATCTAGTTGAGATGCTCAAATGGGTAAAGAAATTTGGCATATCTACTTGATGAATGTAATAGAGGTTTAATTACACTATCCCGAATACAATGGATAGAATTAAGACATCTCATTGGAGACCTCTAACAATGTTGAATTTCTCATATAAAGTGCTTGCTAAGTTGCTTTCTTTGAGGGTAAAGTTTATTCTTACCAGCATCATTCATCCACATCAATATGGGTTTTGTCTTTTGTTGCAAGATACATGATGTCATGTTGAATGTAATCCTCTCTATAAGGTTTGAATTTGTAGTCTAGTATTTGTGTTGATCAATACGAATGTGGATACGAATTATGATAGGTTGGCTAGTCTTTTATGATGATGGGTTCCTTGTGTTGATCAATACGAACCCAGTCAAGGATCATAATAGGTTAGCTAGTCTTTTATGATGGGTTCCTTGAAAGCATGAGGCTTGGGTCAATTTTTATTAGGATGGTAGGGGTTTTATTCACGAATCCCTTTGCATGTTTCAACATATCAATTGATTAGCCTTTTTACCCTTTTCTTTGAGAAGATCAATTAGATAGGGGTGCCCTTTGGCCCCTTACTATTTTCCCTAATCAAAAACCCCTTGTTTAGGAAAATGGACAAGAAGATTCAAGATGGAGTAATCAAAGCAAAGAGAATGCCTGATAGTGGCTTTTTTGCTATTCAATTCTTTGTTAATGATAATGCAAACCTCATGGCTATAGAAAGGACGTTGGTGGATGAATTACTTAAAATTTATGAAGACTTTTCTATGCTCTCCACATAAAAAATTATCCAAGCCAAATGGAGCTTATGCTCAGTTGGAAGGATTCGTAGTTTGGGCTATGGATTTTGGGTGTCCAAACATGGAGAGATATTTAGATGTTTGGGTTGTTCCCTTGATGTGGGTCTCATAATGAGTGAAAGATTTAAGTGGTTTTATGACAAATTGGTAAAAAAGCTAGCAAAGTGGAGCCATGCTTCCTTGCCTTTGGTGGTAAAGTATTGGTTTTGAAGAAGATGCTTACGACTCCAATGACCTTTGTTGGATACTAAAGTTGGGCTTCATGAAGACTTGAAAAAACTTTGCTTCAATGTCCTCAAGATATTTGGTGATGATCAACCATGGGTAGCATAAATGCACTATTAGATTGCTAAGGACCCATTTAAGATAGGAGTGTGGCATGATCTAAAGGGGCAGGATGTGATTGGCAATGGTAGCCTATCCTTGGAAATGCTGCACTTTGAAGTGGCCAAGCTCTGGTTAAGGCATGGTGTTTAATCCTAAAGGGACTAGTTGGTGTGCTGCGTAGGACTTGAATGGAGATGCCTCTCTTTTGTTTAATACTTGAATCCCTCCACATGCTTATGCTTGTTGCACCCACAATAGAGGATGCAAAGATCTCCAAGGTGCTGCATATAGCAAAGTGATGAAGAGATGGCTTGATGCGGGATTTAGTTCAAAAATCATTACACAACATGATCCATATAGAATAGGAATTTAATCTCACCATCAAGGAAAAGGATTGGGCTAGTATAGTCTTTCAGCACCTCAAGTATGGTTGTCTGACGACTATGGTTGTATGGTATAGACACCCATCCAAGGCACTGACAATGCCAAATGGGAATTTGCAAGAAGAAAATGGATATAAGTGGTCTCTCAAGTAAATTGTTCATGTAATCTTGGTCCTTTGAAAGAAGAATTTTTTGATTGCAAGTGTTCCTATTTGGGAGAGGACGATTAGAGGATTTTGGAAGACCACACGGTCAACCTGTTTGAATATCTTTCAGTGAAAGCTTTTGCCACATAAATTATTTCTTAAGGGAAGTTTACTAAAGAGGCTTCCTATCTCTCCTATGTATTTTCTTTGTAAGAGGGAGGAGAAATTAAAAACATACCTTTTTCGGGAATGCTCCTTGGTTAATTCAATTTATAGAAGACTCAATAAGTGGCTTAGAGAGGCTAATCTAAGAGATGCATTTGGTTTGAAAACAACACTTTTTTGCAGCAAAAGTGGGTAGATGGAGAAATATGGACCCTCATTACTCTTCATTTACCTTAAATTTGGAAGTATAGGAGCTTGTAACGTACTTGCCTTGATTTCTTCTTGATGGATAATGTTTTAGTAGTCACCCAAAGTTACATTCCAGTCAACACCATCCGTACTCTAACCAGAATGATCGGATTTTGTCTGGCTAGTTAACCCTAGGTCTACCTCATAGGGGAAGCGTCCTGTCGTTATCCACGGAGGACCAACCTGAAGCTTTCTAATTGATCTAACAGTCACCTATCAACAACTAGCTCACATTCGGAGGTGTCCTTCGAGAGGCTTCTTGTCCAGAAGGAGCGATTGCCATTACCCTTGGTTCATGGAGTACAACACTTTTTTCTAGTAGCAAACTAAGGATTTATGAAATCCCTCGCAATGCTCTAGTACAGCTGCCGTACCTTTCCCCTAAGATAATTTACAGTTCGGGTTCTGAGACCAAACCCTAAGTAAGTTAGCGAATCGGCCCTTCCTAGAGTTTCTTCCTAGTGTTTGTTTTTGAGGAAACCTCTCGCCTAACTGAGACCACCCTGCCGCCATAGGATTGGATTTGTCGGGAATCCATCCCACCCGCTTCCCTCTATGGAAGTTCTTAATTATCTAATTACCTACCACATTATGTGAAACATATAAAAACAGCTTCATTAATTAAAATCCCTTTATGCATAGTTGTTCGTTTATGTAATTTACTCACGGACATACAATCAGAATAAAACAAGTTCATTGATTATGTTCCATAATGTGTGTTCTCCCTCCCATACAAGAGAAAAATTACAATTTCACATGCTGTCTCATCTGTGCATCTGCACATCACCAAGATCAAATCCACCTATAGCTAGCGTTTATAGGTGTCCCAAGTAGAACTTGGGCCATACAGGAGACCAAGTAGTTCCTAGGTGCGAAAAGGGATTTACTAGCCAGAGCTCCCCTGGCACCCTATCCACCTCCTACTTAATACGATCCCTGCTGGGAGACCTCTCGCCATCGGAGCCGGTCCATGCTTCTGCGGCGGTAAAAACATCCCCTCTTGGTACGGGGATTCATCATCTATCCTTGGGGGAGGTATAGGGCTCCTCAATTCTTATCTGTTCCATTACTTAATTCAATCAGAATCTAATCTAGAAAATCACAAACAAGATTGATGTCTACAAGCAATTATGACTTCAATCAATCATGCAACTTCAAGTGATGCTTAATTCTAGTAGCAATCGACACTTGAGTTTCACATAATAAAATCTTTCCCTTGGAATTTAACTAGGGGTATCTAGATTTTGGGGTCTTTAACTTCCCAGTTCTTGCAACCAAGTTTTTTAGCCTTAAGTCAGTATTTCTCAAGGGACTTATCTTATTTGAATAGAACTTTTTAAGAAAAACCTATGGTATCACGATTGGTAAGGGTTGTTATCCGCGCTCGTGACTCCGTTAGTGACTCCCGTGCTTGCAACTCCAATGATTGCTTCCACGACACTAGGGTCATTCGTGATTTTCGCTTTTGAATTATTTTTCTTCGGGGCCATGATGGGAATATGATTCGTAGAAGAAGAAGAACATGGCAATAATACCAGTTGGCCAAGGTGTAAGACTCTTGATGATGATGAATATTGCGGGATTCAATGATGTAGGCCTCACAGATGATTCTTCTTGCCTCGTGGAGAGCAATACTTCACTCTCTCTAGTAGATGGAATAGAGATGAGAGTAGAGATATGATAGAATAGGATAAAGTTCTTCAGTGTCTTCTCTTCCTGGATCAGAGTAGAAGAGGATGAGAGATCTTCAGCGTATCCCCTTCCTTGGGTTGAATGGAATGATGTCTCTTTGCCTCGTGAAATAGAGTCTCCTCCTTCTTGATGAGCGTCTCGTCCTCATCTCTTGTTGCACTCTCTAGTCATCCCCAAGCCCTGGATTTATAGTTTTGCAAGGGGGGGGAGGTTTAGAAAAGAGGAGCTTGCTTTTTTAGTGATTTTTGATGACATCATCGATGAAGAAGAGAGAAAATTTTCTTTTAGCACTTAGCTTTAAAGCTTATGTTTTTTTTTTCTCACTATTTTTGTTTTTTTTCCCTTTAACTTGTTTGGATCATAACTTCGTCATATGAACTCCAAATATGGTTGTTTGGGTACTCAAAACAATTGGAATGCATTTCGTTGACAAGCTCGCGTAGGCAGAATTGTAAAAATCCATAAAAAATTAGGTAAAAATGATGATTTTCATAAATCACATTTTTTAAATCCATATTTTGTCTTAGACAACTTATTCCCTTGAAAATAAGTCACAGTATATATTTGGATCCATCTAAAGTGGGAATTAAGTCATCTAAACATGATACTAGAGATTTCAGACTATTCTAGTAAACAATTTTGCTTCCTATAAATCTTGTAGAGATTTTGCAGTTTTTTCATATGTGGATGCACCTTAAAATAAACTAAGTAATGGGGACATTACATTCTTCCCTCCTTAGAGAAATCGAGATGTCGTCATTTCAAGAGAAACTGGGGGTATTCTTTTATAAGGGTTACCTCATTGACCCAAGTGGCATCCTCTTTAGGATAATCCTTCCACTGGATGAGATATTCTCTAAGGGTCCTATTCCTAAGGATTCTTTCTTTTACATCCAAGATTCCAGGTTGAAGTTCAAGTAAACCTTGGCTTGGCATTACAACTTGTTGATAATCAAGAATATGATCAGGATTAGGTACATAGGGCTTCAAGAGACTTACATGGAATAGATTATGAACTTTTAGGAAGTTGCAACTTATAAGCATTAGGTACATAGGGCTTCAAGAGACTTACATGGAATAGATTATGAACTTTTAGGGTTTTAGGAAGTTGCAACTTATAAGCATTAGGTCCAAGAGTCTGTCCACATTATCTTGGGCTTAGCTTCTTGAATTTTCCCAAGGATAAAGAACTCCTTTTTGGGCGTAGACGGATAAAAACCTTATCCCTTTCTTGGAAGATTCACTCTTTTCTCCCTAGGTCAGCATAGGTTTTATGTCGATCCTTGGCAGCTTGTATATCTTGCATGATGGTTTTGACTTATTCGTCCATCTCTTCAAGTATCTTCTTAGAAGCTTCAACCTTCAAAGTAGGGTCGGAGAAGTTTAGCGGGGTTAGGCATTCTTGTCCATATAGAGCTTGAAATGGGGTCATTTGAATGCTCTAATGATAGGACACATTGTAAGCAAATTTTACCAAAGGTAGATATTATATCCACCGTCTAGGTTCTTTGCAACAATATGCTCTTAGTATGTCTTCAATGGTCTAATTTACATGCTCTGCCCATCAGTTTGAGGGTGATAAGTTGTACTAAAACAAAGCTGTACTGAGAGCTTCAAATAATCCCTTCCAAAAATGTGAAGTGAATAGAGAATCACGATCGCTGATAATTCTCTTTAGTAGTCCATGAAGTCTAAATATTTCTTTGACAAATAACTAGGCAATATCTGAGGCTTTATAGCTAGTTTTGACTGGAATAAGGTGGGTAACCTTAGTCAACATGTCCACAATTACCATGATTGAGTTGTATCCTCCTTGCCTCCTTGAATTGAGGGTAATCCAACTACAAAATCCATACTAATGAATTTCCATTTCATCTGAGGAATATCAAATGGTTGTAGCTTTCCTCGCAGCTTAACTTGTTCGGCTTTTATTCGTTCTACATTGAGAGTTTTGGCATAGCCAAGATGTCTTGAATATGGAGAATCATGAGCTTCCCATAGTATCTTCTTCTTAAGATCTTGACTTGAAAGAATATATAATCTTGTCCTGAAGTAGACAAGCCCTTCGTCAATAGAGAAGTTAAGATGCTTTGTCTTAAGCTTAGAATTTTATTCTTTATTTTGAATTTTCTTCAGTATTTGTTGATATTTGGGATCATTATTTACCTTCTCCTTGACTAGCTCGATGATGGGATTGCTAGGCATTGATATCATTGTAGTTAGTGTTTGGGCTCTAAGAGGTTCTTCTAAGATAAGTGCATTGAGAAATGATTTGCGGCTTAAAGCATATGCAATTACATTCTCTTTGCCCGGTCTATATTTGATCTTAAAATCATACTCTTGCAAGACTTCGATCCACCGATGTTGCCTCATATTTAGATCTGGTTGAGTGAAGATCCATTTAAGACTTTTATGGTCGATTACTAGTGAGAACTTCTTCCTGAGTAGATAATATCTCCATAACTTAAGAGCGTGGATAATTTCAAGTAATTCCAAGTCATGAGTAGCATAATTTCTCTCGTGAGCCTTCAATTTTCTGGAGGAATATGCTACTAGATGTCCTTCTTGCATGAGTATGCATCCCAAAGCAAGAGAGCTCGTATCGGCCACCACTTCAAATTCTTTGCTAAGATCGGGTAGTTTGAGGATCAGGGCTGTGACTAAACTTAGCTTGAGCCTGTCAAAGCTAGACTGTTCAACTTGGGTCCATTTAATGGCAACCTGCTTCTTGAGCAGGTCGGTGAGGTGTGCAGCAATCAAGGCATAATTCTTGATAAAGACCGGATACCATCCTGTTAAACCCAAAAAGCTACAAACTTCACTTACAGTGGTTGGATGCGGCCAGTCTTGTACATCATTGACCTTGGCCGGATCTACTAAAATTCTCTCTGTGGAAATTATAAACCCTAAATACTCGATTTGCTTCTTGAAGAATGCATACTTCTTCTTCTTAGCATACAACTTGTGAGACCGCATTGTCTCAAGAATTGTCCGCAGTAGTGACTCGTGACTTCCTTCATCCTTGGAATATGTTAAGATGTCATCAAAGAATACAAGGATGAAATCATCAAGATAAGGTCTGAATATATCTTGCATTAATCTGTTGAAGGTAGCAGGGGCGTTGGTTAGTCCAAATGACATTACGATAAACTCGTAATGATCGTACCTTGTGCTAAAAGTTGTTTTTGGGATATCTTCTTGCTTGATTCTGATATGGTAATACCCTGATCTAAGATCAATCTTGGAGAAAATCTTACTTTTTGTGGTTGATCAAGTAGTTCGTCAATCCTTGGAATCAGATACTTATTTTTGATTGTTACCTGATTTAGCCCTCGATAATCAATGCAGAGACGGAGAGTCCCATCCTTCCTTTTCTGAAATAACTTCGGAGCTCCCTAGGGTGAGTTACTAGGTCTAATGTATCCTTGATCTAAGAGCTGTTTGAGTTGTTCCTTTAGTTCTATGGCTTCTGGAATGGACATTCAATATGGTTGTTTTGAAACTGGTGCAGCTGCAGGTACTAGCTTGATTTCGTGGTCAACTTCTCTCTGTGGTGGAAGTTTAGTTAATTCTTTAAGAAATACGTCAGCATATTCCTTAAGCCACGATGGTTCATCTTTGGCTTCTTTATTTTGATCAATTTTATTTAATTTGATTAGGTATATAGGTGAGCATTTTCTTAAACCTTTAGCAATTCCAGAAGCTTTCGCTAATTGACTCCTCGATTTTCTTGCTTCTCCTTGTGTGGTCACTTGTTGTCCTACAAGATTCAAGAATGTGACTTGGTCCTTTTCACAATGAATATGAGCGTCATTGGGAATTAACCAGTCCATTTCTAACTGGCACTCATAGGTTCCCAAGCTTATCACTTTGATTTTTATGTTGGTCTAATTGCCACCTAGATTAAACTCCACCTTACTTGTCTATTGTGTTGAGGAAACTTCTTTTCCATCAACTAACTCAACTATCAGCCCAGGTACATGTATTGTGTCTATGCCTAGTTTTCTAGCATGCCTTGATGATATGAATGAATGTGTTCTTCCACAATCAATCAAAATTTTTGAAGGGTTTACCATTATAGGTTGATGGTATTTGAATCACTGAGAATTTTCAATTTGGTCCCTTCTTGTTAAGAGAGGCATGAATTCTCGCTTTCTCCATGTCAATTTCCAAGGTGGGACTTTCATCATCTTCTACTTCCTTGAGGGTTATGCTGGCAACTCTTCCTCTGGCTATGGCTATTTGGCTCTATTGTTACAGAACTTTCTTTGGCGTTCATTCTATTTGGGTTTTGGGCATCGCCTTTGGATGTGGCTAGGTTCGTTACAATAATAGCACTTGAAAGTATCCTTATTACCACACCAGTAAAGTTCTCCACTGCCGACGTCTTAGCCTTCTTGCTATTAGCAGATTGGAATTAACCTTGGGCTCTTCTTGCATAGCCCCTAGTTATATTTCTATTTTGGAACTTATTATTCCAAGGCTTATTGTTTCTTGGTTTGGATTGGAGTTCTTGTATAATCGGTCTTACTCTTATCAATGCATCTTGGAGGTTGGATGGATGCATTGCTTCAAGCCGTGTGTTCAGGGGATCATCCAATCCGTGACAAAACTTGGATACTTGCTGCGCAATGTCCATTGACGGTGCATACTTGAGAAGTGTTACAAACTTCGAGTAATAGGCTTCTAGTGTCATTCCAAGTTACTTTAGACCAAAGAATTCATTCATCTTTTGTGTCCGGTATGCTGGCAGAAGATACCGGCCTCGCACTGCATCCTTTAATACGTCCCAAATAATATATGATTTAGAGATTCCTTGGTCTTTACACCATTGTTTCCACCAAATTCGGGCTTCTCCTGTTAGCTTTAACTTGCCGATCATTGCTTGATTAGCTGGCGTAATTCCAGCAGCAATGAGATAATATTCTATGGACTCGACCCATATTTTTGCTTTAACCTCGACGTTTTTTCCTTGACCATAAAAAACAACTCATATCTCAGGTTACAATACCAAAAATTTTAATACTTTTTTTCACTCTGATACCACTTGTAACGTACCCGCCTTGATTTCTTAACAGATAACGTTTTAGTAGTCACCTAGAGTTTACCTTCCAGCTGTCACCATCCATACTCTAACCAGAATGATCGGATTTTGCCTGGCTAGTTAACCTTAAGCATCCTACCGTTACCCAGAGAGGATCTACTTGAAGGTTTCTAATTGATCTAACAGTCACCTATCAACAACTAGCTCACATCTGGAGGTGTCCTTCAAGAGGCTTTTTGTTTGGAAGGAGTGACTGCCATTACCCTTGGTTCATGGAGTATAATGCTTTTTTCCAATAGTAAACTAAGGATTTATGAAATCCCTCGCAATGCTCTAGCACAACCGCCGTACCTTTTCCCTAAGATAATTTACAGTTCGGGTTCTGAGACCAAACCCTAAGTCATCGAATCGACTCTTCTTAGAGTTTCTTCCTAGTGTTTGTTTTTGGGGAAACCTCTCGGCTAACCGAGACCACCCTGCCGCCATAGGATTGGATTCGTCGGGAATACATCCCACCCGCTTCCCTCTATGGAAGTTCTTAGTTATCTAATTACCTACCATATTACTACCTGAAACATATAAAAACAACTTCATTAATTAAAATCCCTTTATGCACAGTTGTTTGTTTACGTAATTTACTCATGGACATACAATCAGAATAAAACAAGTTCATTGATTATGTTCCATAATGTGTGTTCTCCTGCCCACATAGGAGAAAAATTATAATTTCACATGTTTCCTCATTCGACGCATTTGCACGTCACTAAGATCAAATCCATCTATAGCTAGCGTTTATAGGTGTCCCAAGTAGAACTTGGGCCATACAAGGGACCAAGTAGTTCCTAGGTATGAAAAGGGATTTACTAGCCAGAGTTCCCATAGCACCCTATCCATCTCCTACTTAATAGGATCCCTACTGGGAGACCTCTTGCCATCGGAGTCGGTCCATGCTTCTGCGATGGTAAAAACATCCCCTCTTGGTATGGGGATTCAACACCTATCCTTGGGGGAGGTATAGGGCTCCTCAATTCTTATCTGTTCCAATACTTAATTCAATCAGGATCTAATCTAGAAAATCACAAACAAGATTGATGTCTACAAGCAATTATGACTTCAATCAATCATGCAACTTTAAGTGATGCTTAATTCTAGTAGCAATCGACACTTGAGTTTCACATAATAAAATCTTTCCCTTGAAATTTAACTAGGGATATCTAGATTTTGGGGTCTTTAACTTCCCAGTTCTTGCAACCAAGTTTCTTTTCCTTAAGTCGCTATTTCTCAAGGGACTTATCTTATTCGAATAGATTTTTTTTAGAAAAACCCATGGTATCATGATTGGTAAAGGGTTGTTATCTGCACCCGTGACTCCGTTAGTGACTCCCGTGCTTGCAACTCCAACGGTTGCTTCCACGACAGTAGGGTCATTCGTGATTTCCACTTTTGAATTCTTTTTCTTCGGGGCCATGACGGGAATATGATTCGTAGAAGAAGAAGAACATGGCAATAATACCGGTTGGCCAGGGTGTAAGACTCTTGATGATGATGAATATTGCAGGATTCAACGATGTAGGCCTCGCGGATGATTCTTCTTGCCTTGTGGAGAGCAATACTTCACTCTCTCTAGTAGACGGAATAGAGATGAGAGTAGAGGTATGATAGAAAATGATAGAGTTCTTCAATGTCTTCTCTTCTTGGATTAGAGTAGAAGAGGATGAGAGATCTTCAGCGTATCCCCTTCCTTGGGTTGAACGGAATGATGTCTCTTCATCTCGTGGAATAGAGTCTCCTCCTTCTCGATGAGCATCTCGTCCTCATCTCTTGTCTCTCTCTCTAGTCATCCCCAAGCCCTGAATTTATAGTTTTGCAAGGGGGGGGGGGGGGTTTTAGAAAAGAGGAGCTTGCTTTTTTAGCGATTTTTGATGACATCATCGATGACAAAGAGAGAAAATTTTCTTTTAGCACTTAGCTTTAAAGCTTATGTTTTTTTTTTTCTCACTTTTCCGTTTCTTTTTTGGCCATGTAACTTGTTTGGATCATAACTTCGTCGTATGAACTCCAAATATGGTTGTTTGGGTACTCAAAACAATCAGAATGCATTTGATTGACAAGTTAGCGTGGGCATAATTGCAAAAATCCATAAAAAATAGATAAAAATGAAAATTTTCGTAAATCACATTTTTTAAATCCATATTTTGTCTTAGAAGACTTATTCCCTTCAAAATAAGTCAGTATATATTTGGATCCATCTAAAGTGGGAATTAAGTCATCTAAACATGATACTAGAGATTTTAAACTATTCTAGTAAACCAGTCCTGCTTCCTGTAAATCCTGTAGAGATTCTATAGTCTTTTCATATGTGGACACACCTTAAAATAAACTAAGTAATGGGGACATTACATAGCTTGATAGGCTTTGGGTGATGTGTCTAGAAAGTTTGGATGGATGATAGAATTTTTACTAAGATATTTTGGAAATTACCATGAAAAGTTTTGAAACTTAGATATACAAGGCCTTGTGGAACAAGTTAGCTAAGTCTTGCTATTAGGAGGCTACCTTGATGCATTGTATTGCATGATGTTATATACTTTTTTACTTTCAATGGTTAATATGATACCTTTCACATTATTTAAAAAATGTAGGAGGTTATTTCAACTAGTTTATATTTATGGCCTCTCGAAGAGGAAAATGAACCCAAGAGAGAGATTTTTAACTTATCACATACAATCTTTTCAAAGAATTTTATCATCATATGCTCAAAGAACTTTACAATCCAATATGTAAGCCTATCAAACTTGTTAGTAAAGATTAACCATATTAAAGGGGTCCCTCTAGGAAATGCTTCATTCCTAGTATCCCAAATAGAGCTCAAATTGATTGACCTAAGAATTGACCAAAAATAAGTAGAGGAGGAGATATTGCACCCTTAAAGCTTGAGAAAATTTACTTTTAGGAAACTTTGTTTCATAACTATGGAATCTTCTACTAAGCTTGCTTAATCCATTTACATTTCAAATGGAATTTGTTCACATTTTCAACACAATAAAATGGCAAAAATGGATAGATGGGAGGTATTGGAGCCTAGTTTGAGAATGATGTTCCTGATGGAGCAACCTTTTCATGCATACTTTCCAAAGCAAAAGTAGATAGGTGGTATGGAAGCCCACTTTGATAATATTGTCCCTAATGGAGCTACAAGTGGACTAGCCTTTCTATACTTTTAATTCTTTTAGAGAGAATTCTAGCTATTAATTCTTATAAATATGAGAATAAAAATCTTCCATTACCTTTACAACCTTACCACTCTATGGAGCAAGATTCTTAAGCCTACATAGTTACGGTCTTGTAGATGCCAAAGATCCAACTTGATAGGGCCTTTTTATCTAGGGGATGTAACTAATGTTATCTTTTCCTTAACGTGTACATGAAATGTCTAAAACACCAAATGAATCTAGCCATGGCATCATTTAGATTAGTAGGTCAAGCTTATTGTTACCTAAACTATCTTTCCATTTCCTAATGTCATTGCTATGTACTTTGCAAGCAAATCGATGATCCATTGTCGCACAAAAAAGATGATCTGTATAGTTGAATTTGTTAGAAGAAAACAAAGGAAAATCATCTTTGATGTTAAATCTACTCTATTTGATTTTCTATATATTATATTGTAGTGCCAAAAGTTAACTATGGCATTCATTTTAAATGCTTTGATCAAAATTCAATCCACCCCATGAACCTAACCTATTAGTTTACCAAAAACAAGACTGATATTGATCCAATATCTTGATATCTTATTGTGCAAGGTTGGGGTGATTTAATAACCTTCAACCATCTCTACCAAAATCTAGTAGCTCTAGTCCATAAGTTAGACACACACAAGTTAGAATCTAATAGCTCTAGTCCACAAGTCAAACGAACAAACCATTTGTGAGTCTTTGGGAATCAAATTGCTACCAAATTATAGGCAACCATTGCTAACATTCACAAGCATTCCATTAGATACCTTTAAAATTCTTAGCAATAGTTTAAAGTTTATTTCAAAAGGAAACATCGAGCTCACAATTGCAGCAACCATAGAGAAAAGTACGTGCTTTAGTTTTGAACCACATGTCCATCTTGTCCTTTATTTTCTCAAGAATTCATGAAAACATATGGTCATAGATAGTCCTAAACTACTAGAGCATTCTAGATACCTTATCGATTAAGCCATATCTTCAAAAAATGGTGCCATCTTTATTAAAATACAATTCAAGAATTTCAATTTTCACGTACTTGACATCCGAGCATCAAATTTTATCAAGTACTAAAACAAATTGATAGAGATTTGATCATCCTCTTGCAGTATATTTCCATTATCACCAAACAACATTTGAAAGCTAATGATATACCATCAAGAAGGGGAAGGAATTTGATAGTAGTGTTTACTATAACTATATTCACCAAAGATAAAATACCATTGATGCAAAACAATAAGGGAGGTAGTTGGCATCCTTGTCTCATTGACCTCTTCAACACAAAAGAATCACAAAAAGACCCATTAAGGCATTTTCTTGCTATAACACTAGTCATAGTGCATTATCATATAGCAAATGCCATGACCAAAGGCCATTTTCTTCAAGTTGTCTCACGTTATCAAGTGAAGATAATACAATTCCATATCACATTAGATTTAGATTCATTTGCATCATATTTAGATTCATTTTCATGCCATTTGCCAAAACAACCTTAGGAGCATGGAGGGCATTTTATACATGATATGAATTTCAAAGGAAAGCACAGAAAACAAAATGAAATAAGGAGGAAATGAAGAGGCACATATCTTAGAAGTGTGAATTAAATGAAAGAAGGAGGAAATGAAGAGGCACATCTCTTAGAAGTGTGAATTTTGAGCACCTCATGTTGGCATCAATCTTGATTTTGTATTTGCATGGATGTTGTTGACAATTGATCCTAACTATAAATTTAGACTTTGCAAGGCATTAGCAATATACTTGTCATTTTTTCATAAATGATGATGTAAGATTTAAAAATTCTTTCATTTCTTTCTCATCCCTCTCCATGCTTGACACTGTTAGAGTTCATATGTTGCATGTCTATGTCTTGTCATTTTTCATGAATTATGGTGCAAGATTTAGGAATTCTCTCATTTTTTTCTCATCCCTCTCCATGCTCTCTCCATGCTTGACATAGTTAGAGTTCATATGATTCCTATATTCTTTGAGCATGATGAGAGAAGAGAGGGGTCGGCAGACGAGCTGAGAGAGAGGGTTCATAGGCTACCTATCTTCTTTGAGTACGATGAGAGAAGAAAGGGGTGGGGTGCCGAGATAGGGTTCGTGAGGATAGATCTAGGAGCAATGGAGGATATGTTAGCATCTTCTTGGAGCGCGATGAGAGAAGAAAGGGGTGGGGTGCCGAGATAGGGTTTGTGAGGATAGATCTAGGAGCAATGGAGGATATGCTAGCATCTTAAGCCAACATCAATAGCTTCTTCCCAAACATTTTGGGCGTGGTCATGACAGGTTCATAAGCATGTGGTCCCATGGATAAATTATGTAAGCCAATTATCTCTTACTTTTTCTCTATAAATGGTTGTGAAATGTTATTTCATGTTTGTGCATCATTGAAGGATTAATAAAACTAGAGAATGAAGGCTCATAAAATGAAAATCATGTAAACCCAAGGCTGGATAAATGTATGAAATATAAAGAAACCACAGAGTGCTCATACGAAGCAAAATGCTATCATAAAAATCCATGGGATGGGTCTATATGTTTGTGTGGGGTTTGTGGTAACACACGGTTTCACGATGCCACATTCCTATGTGTAAGGTGTAGTGGGTGTTTTTATGTACAAAATCAAGTAACATTCAAAGAAAGAGAAGCAATTATGTG
The DNA here is from genome assembly GCF_053477565.2 of Lygodium microphyllum. Lineage (NCBI taxonomy): Eukaryota > Viridiplantae > Streptophyta > Polypodiopsida > Schizaeales > Lygodiaceae > Lygodium > Lygodium microphyllum. Next base: position 23,104,797 of record NC_141158.1, on the reverse strand, counting down.
CATAAAAGAATGGCATAGTAATTATTTTCCATGGCTACCTCATCACGAATTAATTGAAGTAGTAAGATAATAGTAGCACAAATCTTTGACTTAGTGCCTTTTGTCTAATGGCAATACATTGAAGCACATACCATTACTATTGTGCATGTAGACACTGATTTAAAAAATGAATGTTTGAGCACTATACATGCCACTCACATTGCATGAAGCATATAGTTTATGACATTATTGCATAGTAATTGTTTGATTTTAGAAGAGTGGGTATGAGTAGTACATTAGCCTCTTTTCATTCTTTGGAGACTTAACAAGATTGAGAGAAGTCTATATTTTTATTGTACTATGCTAGATAGACATGGCTAGTTAGTTATCAACCCATAAAACAAAGACATGTTTTAGAGGTCATTGTAGCTTAACTATGTGGAGGGACCTTATATTATGGAATGAGCAACTTAGTCATGTATCTATGTGGCTATACCAATTAGCTTAGATTTGAGAGGGCATTTATCGTTATAAATATCTTAGTATATGTGAGATGCTCGTGGCTACAAGGTCCTGAGGGTTGTGGATTTAGGGACCTTAGTGAGCTTTGGTGTGAGAGAGCCAATGTGAGGCCCAATTTTGGTCCTCACAACTAGTGCATTTGTTGATAGACTTTACCTTGGGTTAAGTAAGGGATAAGGTCTAGGTTAATGAATGAATGAACTTCACATAATGACAACTACATCAAAGGTTCTAAAAAGACCTAAGGATGGCTTATTGATCTTACATGGATCGACAAGGGATTTGGTTGGCCATATGGCTTGGTAATTATCTTTTTGCCTACTAATGATATCATGAATTGAATTGTCATTGTGGGTTAGATCCCCTTTGAATTATTAGGCATGACATATCATTGAAGTTTCTAATGAAAACAATGATTTTATGGATGATCAGATAGTTGCAGAGAAGCTTGAGTCTCAAATAAAGAGCGCCCTTAAGTCATCTATGCATGATACTTGGGCACTTGACTTAATCTCACACCCCAATACAATCATAAGGATATATGAAGACCTAGATTCCTTGCATGGAAAAAAACCCCTTCTAAGGAAGAGGAGGTATCAAGATTCAAACCTAAAAATTATTCTTCAAATGAAGGCTTAGCACCATATGAGCTAGCCACTCTTCCAACACCAATAAAGGATATGGTGGAAAATGAAGAGATGGCTACCCATACATTTATAATGGGCCAAAAGGATGAAATCCATAGGCATATGTAGTTCACTAGAAACCAACTCATTTATGAGTACTTGGATTTGTGGTGCTAATCTTGAAGTTTACGATTAAGTTCCCTCCCTTGTTAGGAAACTCTCTTATATTTTATGGGATTCTTGAAGGATATCTTATGATGCATAGAAACAAGTTTGATCTGTTCGTTGGTTCTATTAATGTTTTGAGAAGAAGGAGATGGAGACAAAAGCTCAGGCCCAAGGGTAGCAGACAACTCCCTTCAGTTCATTCTCCATTATCCACACACAGTCACTCACTAGTCAACTCTATGTACAATCCACACTCAAGGATAAACTGACCTAAATCTAATTATGGTTAAGTCAGTGTGACTTAACCTTATTCACTAAGGTAAACAACTGACAGAAGACAAATGAGCTTGAGTCTCAACACTCCCCCTCAAGCTCAAGTAGGATACTTGACTCCAAGTAACTCTCTGAAATACACAAACTTATCTTTACCCAATGACTTGGTAAAGATATCTGCAACTTGGTCTTTTGTCCTCACGTGGACCAAATCAATGTCACCTGCAATCACTTTTTCCCTGATGAAGTGATAGTGTACCTCAATGTGCTTAGTCCTAGCATGATAGACAGGATTATTGGCTAGGAGCACACTACTCATGTTGTCACAATAGAGTGTGACAGGCCTGACTTCCTGCATGCCTAAATCATCAAGAAGCTTCATGAGCCATGCTGCCTCACATGCAGCTAGTGCAGCACCTCTATACTCTGCCTCAGTACTAGAGAGTGCAACAGTAGGTTGCTTCTTACTGCTCCAGCTAATCATACTACTACCAAGGGAAAATGCATACCCACTAGTAGATCTCCTGTCATAGGTACTTCCTGCCCAGTCAGCATCTGTATATCCTGTAAGCTCCAAAGGCTTACCATGCTCATAGAATAGACCATAATCTGATGTAGCCTTTACATATCTCAAGATCCTCCTCACTGCATCCAAGTGTGGCTTCATAGGCTTCTGCATGAACTGACTAATCAGTCCAACTGAATAGCTAAGATCCGGTCTAGTAATGGTAAGGTAAATCAGGCTACCCACCATTTGTCTATACATAGTGACATTCTCAATCTCATGTCCAACATTTGCAAGTAGCTTAACATTTTGTTCCAATGGAGTGCTCAATGCTTTGCAATCCAACATACCATACTTGGTTAACATATCCTGTGCATACTGCTTCTGCAACAACCAAGTACCATGAGATGTAGAGATAACCTCAATCCCAAGGAAATACTTTAGATCTCCCAAATCTTTGACCTGAAATTCAGCATGTAACATTTCCTTGATCTCTCCAATTCCTGTGACATCATCACCCGTAATGATTAAGTCATCCCATAGATGACTAATACTACATAACCAGCTCTTGTCTTCTTTGTGAATAGGCTATGATCAGCCTTGCCCATAGTAAAACCAAGTTTTTGTAAGCATGCACTTATCTTAGCATTCCAAGCTCTAGGTGCTTGCTTCAACCCATATAATGCTTTCTTCAATCTACACACATATGTAGGAAAATCTGGATGTGTATAGCCCTCGGGCTGATCCATGTATACTTCCTCAACCAAATCACCATTGAGAAAAGCATTCTTCACATCCATCTGATACATACTCCATCCTTTAGATGCTGCCAACGCAATCACTATCCTCACGGTTGCCATTTTAGCAACAGGACTGAATGTTTCCTCATAATCAAGACCATATTGTTGTGCATACCCTTTTGCCACAAGTCTTGCCTTGTACCTTTCCAATGTGCCATCTGATTTGCATTTCACTTTGTATACCCATTTGCAACCAATAGCCATTTTTCCTTCAGGCAATTCAACCAAATCCCAAGTGTCATTTTCAGCCAATGCTGAATATTCCTCATCCATTGCCTTACACCAATGATCATCCAAAATAGTTTCAGAAAACTTTGTGGGTTCCTTGAAGCTAGTGACTTTTGCCATATATGCATAGTGTCTTACTGTGTAACCACTGTATGTAAGCCTATCCATAGGCTTCCTGACTCTTTCTGATCTCCTCAACTGAGGTGCAGTATGAGACTCTCCTCTCTCATGAGGTGGTATATATCTATGTCTCACACCAGGAGTCACAACCGATGGAATACCAAACTCACTATCCAAGCTGTCAGTACCAGGTGAATCATAACCACAAGTGAGTGGCCCTGTAACATCATCAAGTTTTCCTTTGCCTTTATCCACATCTCTCCCCCTCACTGACATACCCGTGTCAGTGGACAAAGATGCTGAAGTCCTCAATCTGCCTGTCCAAGGACTAACTGATGTAGTAGCATCTTTAGAAGGCCCAGAAATTTCTGCACTTTCATTAGTACCTGCATGTATATAAGGCTCGTGATAGCCATCCTCATCATTCATCACAGTGATCTTCTTCTCATGCCATGATTTCAGCTCATCAAATACCACATCTCTTGAGACCAATGTCTCATGAGTGAAAGGATTGTAGCATTTGTATGCTTTCCTATCTTGTGCATACCCAATAAAGATGGCCTTTTCTGCCTTTGGATCGAGCTTTTTCCTCTTTTCATCTGGAACATGTACATATGCCAAGCATCCAAAAACCTTAAGATGACTAATGTCTGGCTTTATCCCATAAAGCCTCTCATAAGGAGTCACCTCATGTATACCTGCTGTTGGTGTACGATTCATGACATACACTACAGTCATTACAGCCTCTGCCCAATATGCATTTGGTAGGCTTTTCTCATTCAACATGGCTCTAGCCGATTCCATGATCACCCTGTTTTTCCTTTCTGCCACACCATTTTGTTGTGGTGTGTACCTGCATGTCAGTTGCCTTTTAATTCCATGAGCTGCCAAGAAGTGATCAAAGTCTTTAGAAACATATTCGCCACCACTATCAGATCTCAAGCATGAGATATAGCAAGCCAATTCTTTCTCCACATGTCTCTTAAAATCCTGAAAAACATCCATGACATCACTCTTGTGCTTTAGCACATACAACCATGTGTACCTACTATAGTCATCTATGAATGACACATAGTAACGTGATCCCCCAAGAGATGCATTCTGTGAGGGTCCCCATACATCAGAATGTACAAGCTGTAATGGTCTAGTAGTAGTGCTTACATGCTTCATAAATGGAAGCCTTGATTGCTTTCCAAATTGACAAGACTGACATACATGTCCCAATTCCGCATGCTTGAACTTAGGAAGTCCAAGTACAACTTGTTTATGCTGCATATTCTTCAACTTTTGAACATTTACATGTCCAATCCTTTTATGCCATATCTCAATGTCCCTTATTGCATCATTTTCATGTGAGTACATAGCAGCATTCAATGCTGGAATTTTCGTATCCAATGTAAACATCCTACCATTTCTTTTGCCTTTAGCAATGAGTTTGCATCCTTGACCATACTCTTCAATGTAGCATCCATCTCTATTGAATCTAACTTGTAGATTTTGTTCAGCCATTTGTCCCACAGAAAGCAAGTTTTTGGTTATGGAGGGTACATGCAATACATCATAAAGACTCTTTTTCCTGTCACCATGCATCATCAAGGGAACAGTACCTGTATGCATAATGTCATGTTGCGTATCATCCCCTGTGCAAACATATCCATGAGCACCTTCTACCAATGTGTCAAACCACTCTCCATGAGGAGTCATGTGGTTAGACGCCCCTGAGTCTATATACCATACATCATCTGCTTTGTCGTGTACAGGCAACCCTTTCTTCACATGTTGCATTGCAAACAACCTGTCATCCTCCTGCATACCACTAGAAGAAGCATAATTACCATGTTGCTTTCCTCTTGCTCTCTGATCATTCTGCTTTTTGTAGCAATCCTTAGCTACATGCCCGTATTTGCCACAATAATGGCAATCCTTATTTGCATTTGATTGCTGTCCATAACTCATTTGAGGCTGCTGCCAAGTGCCTCTTCCTCTAGGTGAATAACCTCCTCTTCCACGAGTATTTGAGGCACCTCTATTTGCTTGAGGCTGCCTATTTTGCCATCCAGTAGCTTGCTGTCCACCACGGGCTGCATATGCATTTCCAGCACCTCTTCCTCGAAAAATTGATCTTCCTCTTCCACCTCTACCCCTTTGATTTGAGTAGAAGACATTGTCCCTACTGTTTTTAGACCCACTGGAACTTGTATTAAGTCCAAGTTTCACTTCTTCATGCAAAAGAAGTGCTACAAGTTCATCAAAGTCAGGCTGCTCCTGACGCACTGAAATGGAAGTATCAAACTGCTTATATTCCTGTCCAAGTCCATGGAGGGTAGTTGCTACCAAATCATCATCCTCAACTTCAGCTCCAATTGATCCTAGTTGTTCTGCAATGGATTTGATCTCATTGACATAGTCCTCAATAGACCTTCCATTCCTGGATATGTGGCTGAACTTTTGCTTCAGTTGTGTCTTTCTTGCATGAGTAACATGCCCATAATTCTTCATCAATAAGTCCCAAGCAACTTTTGGGGAAGTACAATTTGCAATTTGCATAGCCTTTGTGTCTGACACACATAGTGACAACCAATGCAAGACCTTGCTGGCCTTTTCCAACCAAGTCCTGTGTGCCTTCAACTGATCCTGTGTTGGAGGTCTATCTTCCGGTAGCTTGGGCTCATCTTCAAGACCTGTGACTAGATCCCAATATCCTCTTCCAATTAAAAAATTAGACATCCTGAATTTCCATAGAACGAAATTGTTATAGTCCAGCTTCTCACCAACTATCTGAGTGATAGTATCCTTCTCTCCTGTGTTTGCCATTTTAAAGCCTTAAGTTTTGCAAAACCAGTCAATTTTCCAAAAATGCCAGCAGGCAATACGCTTCCATGATCTGTAGTACAACCAGTTTTTACTGCAATCAGTAGTCTGTCAAATCAGCCTCATAGAAGTCAAGCTTGAGCATACAATGCTCTTGAGTATGCACACGTCTATCACTGACCATTTAGTGCCACACTACTGACATCTGTGATGAGCACCCTTGAACTTCACAAGTACATTCAATTCCAAAAAAAAAAACTGCACAGATTTCAGCCTATATGACTGCATAAGATCCAATACATGTAGGAAGTAAATACTCAGTATTCCTTCAACTGACTGCAGCTGCAAACATGATCCAAATACAAGCTTCAAATATTGATACCAATTGTACCCTTGAATTTACTGCTCAGGACTTGTTGCAGAAGGTAAACATAACTTGCTGAATTGTTTTCATAGTCCACAGAAAAAAAACTGAAGCATTTCTTTCTTGCTGTCCATATTGAATACTGATGGTTATTCTCCAAAGTACACACCCATACATGCTTAAATAGCTATAAAGCATACGACTCTTGTTGATTAGCAGACATTTGCACCAAGGCTCTTCGAAGTTATAACAGATAATAGCACGAGAGACGAGATTATGCTCTGTAGCAGATTGAGAACTGTCAATCATCTCTTCTTCCAAAGATCAATTCTAACAGAACCATCCCAAAGCTATAAACATCAAGCTTCACTGTCACATAAATTTTCTGTTTGTATTAAAACCAGATAGCAACATGACATAGCTTGTTAAGCTGAGTGATCCCTGACATTGACTTGATTCCTCCATTCCATGTGAATATACTGCTCAAGCCATTGCTGCAGCCTTCTGCTGCTTTGAAGGTGCCACAGTACCTTCACGGAAGTTGTTCTCAAATAGCCTTGGCAAATGACTGCAATTACGTTCTTAGCCTCTGCAGTGCTGTTATCTTTCCCAAGCTCTACAATGAGGTCTTGTCAAAACTTGACCGCTTCCATCTCTGCAAACTCGGAGGAAGCACAGACAGTAGTAAAAAAAAATGGCAGTTTTCGATTCCACAAGGCGACAAGGCTTCCTGATGAGCAACAGGCTTCTGCTGTGCTGGCGAATCCATCTCTCCATGCGACCAGGGAAGAGCGAATGGCAGCTTGTTCTTCGTCAAATGCCCTGCTGATCCTCTGAGTACTCTCGCATCACAATTCGGCACATGTGCAGCCTACGACTATGAATTCTTCTCACATGTTAGCTGGCTTGAGCTTTGACAGGTTTCCTGTGCCATGGCAATGAATCGTCCTGGCTTATGAATAAGAATGGTTCCTACACTTCAGTCGATGCGTGCTGCCGCCTTCTGCAGGCTTGAGGCTAGTGAGGTCTTCACCAAAGCCCCCAAAGTGAACACATTTGTCTGGCATGCTATCATCTCTGCCCACACTAACTCAGGCCACAGCCATGAGGCCGTCAAGCTCTGATACCATATTAAAGTTTTGAGAAGAAGGAGATGGAGACAAAAGCTCAGGCCCAAGGGTAGCAGACAGCTCCCTTCAGTTCATTCTCCATTATCCACACGCAGTCACTCACTAGTCAACTCTATGTACAATCCACACTCAAGGATAAACTGACCTAAATCTAATTATGGTTAAGTCAGCGTGACTTAACCTTATTCACTAAGGTAAACAACTGACAGAAGACAAATGAGCTTGAGTCTCAACAGGTTCGACATGTTATGAAAGTGGGGTTGATAACTATTTATAATGGTTATTTGGAAGTCTTAAGGGGAATGCTTAAAAGTGGTAGAGAAATCTATCTATAGGAACTGTGAGGTTAGTCCAAGAGCTTTATGAGTTATTTCTTGCAAGTTCTTGGGAATTTGTTAGCTCTTAAAGGTATGCTTCTAATGATGTTAAATCTTATATTGTAACTTTTCATGACCACTTGAGCATATGGCCGAGGAGATATAGCCCTTTTTCTAACTACTATATTACATGAAGCATTTATCAATGGGTTGGACCTTGATTATACTATACTATCTAAGAAGTTGAAGTTGGTAAGGTTTTTGAATCTAGGGGGTCAACTCAATAGCTAATATGTTGATTCCCTAGAGTATGCAAGTTGGTACTCTCATCGTGCTCCAATGCTCAAAGTTAGGCTTCAGTCCATATGGACTAATCCTAATAGTGGTGTATACTGATTCAACAAGGAGCTCTCAAAGGCTCTTTTGAGCCAAGATTATGCTACACTTAAGGTGTTCAAATGAGCAATACCTCAAGATACTAGAATCAAGCAAGTTTCATTCCCTCCTTTAATCACTATCAAAGTTAGATGTCTCTAATAGGCTAGAATTCAATGTAAATTGTCACTAGGTACTTCCCAATAGGAAGGATTCCAATTTCCAAGGTGAAGATGCAAGATTTGAGATTAGGGGATGAAAAATCAAGGTATTGTAGGAGCAATTCTCCTTCCACAAGTCTAGGATGATTCTTTTGCCAAGTCCAAGATCCTCTTGATGCTACAAGGCTTTTAGTGCACACTAAGGGCTCTAGTGTGGTGTCAAGGCAAAATCAAGTGGCTAGGATTATTGAATATCTAGATGTGATGGATGGCAATGTAGTTTTCCCAGTTGTGCAATGGTTTGCTAATCATCACGCATGGAACTTAATTATGTTTAGACCAATGATTTGATTATTTAGAGCTCAAAATAGTGGTAGGTCCAAGGTATGTGATGAGGATACATGTTCCTCTCTCCCTCTCTCTCTAAATAGGGTATGAGGACCGATTGACAATAAGTGAGAGTCTCAAAAAAAAATCTAAAGGGCCATGAAACACTACAAGAGGCTTCTCAATAGTACATGCAAGCATTCCATGAAGAAGAAGAATATGGTACCTAGGTATTGCATATATCTAACAATGATTGCCACATGCAGTCATTGGCTTGTGTGATGCACAACCTATAATATTGTGGAGTAGCCTATCTAGTCACATGATCAACACATGTATACATTGTGAGTGTGATGATAACATGGGTGGTGGCCTCTTGAGATGATGCTATGGCCTCCCCCAGCTTGTGAGATAACTAGGATGTAGAGTGAGTGACATGGTTGTGGTTGGGAGGAGTAAGAAGAGGGTGTGATGGTGTTGTACAATTGGGTGGAATGAGGAGGTGGGTTGGGTTAGGAGGTGATTGTGAGAGGGAGGGTATATGAAAATAGGAGGGTTTACGAAAATAGGTGATCTACTTTAATCGATGTGCTACTTCCAATAATTAGTGAGAGTTTGATGTCTTTTTTTGACCTTTTAGTGGGATGAGAGAGAGTGCGCTCCATCAATGAAGAGAAGGCTTCAATTATGTAAATTTTTTCTAAAAATATTTTTGATATTTTTGAAAACTAATTTTGGCATTTTAAATTATTAATTTTATTGAAATGGCTTAAGTAATTGTCACTTTCCAATAGTAAATCAAATTAATTGCTACCACTATTGTTGAGATGGGTTAGAGTGATTGTCATTTGCCAATAGCAATGTTTTGCCATCGCATTTCAACCATTTCTCTTATTGAGGTGAAAAAAAGGTTGTGGAATCCTCTTTTTTGAAATCTTTCAGTTTTTAATACCTCCTCTCTTCCCTCCACTCGATAGCCCTTGGAGTTTCCCTTTACTTTCTCTCCACTCCATTGGACATTTTTACTCTCCATCTTTTTGATCCATGGATGTGTCTGCGCTCGATGCCAAAAACCTAGCACTTCCATTAAGTCCATAGTCATTAATAATACACTCAATGAGCAAGACAAGTGGGTTCCCTTGACCATGACAAAAGGAAGTTGGATAACCATGAAGCGAAAAAAGCGAAAGAGATCCTCGATAGCCAACCATTTCTTATCATGCTGAAAGGGCAGGGTAATGGTGCATAGATCAGATGTTGTATGCATACGTAGCGAGCACCGAAAGGTCCCCAAGAACAAACAAACTCTACTAAATTTGCACAAAAAACAAGAGAGAAGACTTGCACGACATGAAGCAAAAGACTAATTGGGTACAATCTCCCCCCATGCCTTGTGTGCGTGCTCCACAAAGCATGTATTTGATATATTATTCATCTCCAAGCTAAAAAAATTAGCCCAATTTACAATTAGCACGCTTTAGCTTTTGTGTTTGCTTTTGTCCAACTAAAGAATTAAAGCAATTGGGTGCCCAAAGAGTTAGGCTGTGCCCAAATACAATGTCCAATAATAAATATTTAAATCATGTGCCCATGCGCATAAAAAATAATAAATAAATATCAAGCGCTTCAATAAATAAGCACATCAAAATAAATATTGGCGCCACGACTAAGATGCGCGTCCATCAAAATGATAATTTCTTCTAAATAACTTGAATACACGCTATTGCCCAGTGCTTCCCAACGCCACCACTGCCTACTCTACACATCAACTGAAGCATTCATAATTGTTAGAAAATAATAAAATTAAACCGACAAAAGTGAATACCTAGTAGTCTTCAGCTACAAAATAAATAAATTGGTTAGAACTCAATCCTAACCTGCACTCTAAACCCATAAACGTCCATTAATTTAAATATGTATTTTGCGGAATCACCCACTTGCACATTAAATTAACAAGAAATTCGAAAAGGACAGGCGTCCCCATCGACTTTTCGCACAAGGAATCCACCTTGTGTATGAGCCCCGACAACAAATATAATTTTATGGAATCCACCACAAAACCTCACGGAATTCACCGTGGAATATGCCTCCTTGCATCATACCCCCGGAGTGGGATAGCAATCGTCCTCAATTGCTATTAGCTCAATCTGGAGCCAGCAGTGAGGGGTAAGCACTTAGGTTTCGAGCATGCATCCATTGGGCCTCTTCAACAGGATGATTTTTAAACTTAACCAAATATCTAGAATATCTACGACCAGTTCTAGTAGTCATAAAGTCAATATCTAGAATAGTTTTAGGTTCAAGGATTTCAGTTTCTTCTTCTAGCAAAGGAGGATTTTCATAGACAGGATGTATATGTAATTGGCCTCTAAAAGGTCGTAACAAACTGATATGAAAAGTGTTGTGGATTTTCCACTGTTGTGGTAATTCTAGTTTAAATGCATTGTCATTGATTTTGTGAATGATCTTGAAAGGTCCATAAAATCTAGGAGCTAACTTTACAATAGGGTGTTTGTCAACACTTTGTAATCTTTGCTTTTCAATACGTAACCAAACATAATCATCAATGTTGAAACTCATAGCTTTTCTTTTCTTGTTGGCTTGTTTTGTGTATGATTACTGGGCTTTCACAATCATATCTTTAACTTCATCAAAAATAGTAGCATGCATGCTAGCAATATCATCAGCAGCTTGAACTTTGTTTGACAATGATGTAACAGGTGTAGGCAATCTATATCCATAAATAATTTCAAATGGTGCTTTTTGTGTAGTTGTATGTGGTGTGTTATTGTATGCAAACTGAAGTAAATGTAAATGTGTATCCCATGTTTGTGGTTTTGAAATTGTGTATGCACGCAAAAGATCTAAAATGGTACTGTTAGTAGCTTCTGTTTGCCCATTTGTTTCAAGATGAAATGTAGATGAAAAATCAATATTTGTTCCTAAATTAGCAAACAAAGTAATCCAAAAATTATTGTAGAATCTAGAATCACGGTCAGAAATAATAACTTTTGGCAAACCATGATTAGTGAAAATAGTTTTCAAAAACAATTGAGCAGCTTGAGATGCAGTTAATATTTTCTTGCATGGAATGAAATATGCTTGTTTGCTAAACCTATCGACAATAGTCCAAATCATATCATGATCAGCTTTAGTGCTAGGCAAACCAATGCTAAAATCCATTGAAATCTGTTCCCATAGTCGTTCTGAAATTGGTAAAGGCATTAATAAACCATATTGTTTACCATGGTGTCGTTTAACTCTTTGGCAAATTAAATATTCAGATACAAAGTTAGATACATCAGATTCCATGTGTGGCCAATAAAAATCTTCAATCAGTGTATGCAAGTAGAAATAATTCCTCTATGGCCTTGGTATGGGGGACAATGAATTTCATGCAAAATAAATGATCGAAATGGAATATTTACACATAATCTTTTTTCATAGAACATAAATCCATTAGTGTAAGACAATGAATCAATGGGAATCCAGTTATTTGCAGCTAATTTATTCCAATCAGCTTGAAAACTAGGGTCTTGGTCGAAGGTATCTTTCATAGGGAGAAGAGAGTCAAAATATATCACAAAGATATTATGAACAATTGGTCTTCTACTTAAAGCATCGGCAACAACATTTTCTTTTCCGGGTTGATATTGTATGAGTGGATGAAAACTTTGAATAAAAGCAGCCCATTTAATGTGTCGGTCAAATATTTGTGGTTGACTAAGGAGATGTTTAATTCTTTGTTGGTTAGTTTTGATCATGAATTCAAATCCCATTATATAGTGTTTCCATTGATGTAAAGCTTGTACTATAGCTAGCAATTCCTTATCATAAGTAGAATACTTAAGTTCAGAGGGTTTAAGTTTGCAGCTACAGTAGGCTATGGGATGGGAATCTTGCATAAGGACTGCTCCTATTCCCGCATAACAAGGAATTCATAGTGTCCAAATTTTGTTCTAAATGCAATTTTGAATATATTAGATGTGTCCAATCGTACTTGATGGTATCTAGATTTAAGATCTATCTTGCTAAATATTGCAGATCCTTGTAGTTTGTCCATAAGATCATCTACCCTAGGAATCGGATATCTATTCTTAACAGTGATCTTATTTAGGGCACAATAATCAATGCACATCCTATAGGTATTGTTTTTCTTCTTTACTAATAGGACATGTGCACCAAATGGATAACTATTGGGTCTAATGAGTCCTCGGGTTAACAATTCTTCAACTTGGGCTTGAATTTCTTTCTATTCAAATTGGTTATGTCTATATGGTGCTTGTTGTGATCTAGGAATTAGGTCTATTTTGTGATCTTTGGGACGTATAGGTGGTAAGCCAGGTGGTAAGTCAGCAGCAAAATAATCTTGAAATTGTGAAAGAAATTGTGCGTGCTTAGAATTTATCTGATTTGCTTTAACTTCAATTTCATTCACCCATATTAAGTAGGATTTGCTACCTTTTCGTAATGCACGTTTAGCCTATGTATGACTAAGCAATGGAAAATTATCGAAAGTGTGTATACCATGCAATGTGATTTGTTTCCCATTAGAATGAATCTTCATTGAATGCATGGAATAATCTATATCGGGATTATACTGATGACGCCAAGGTGTCAAGAATCGCGTGGTGGAGGGGGTTGCTCAAGATGCTGCGCCGAACACACACAGAATGCACAAGGAGAAGCTCACTCAAGAGACAAGAAGAGAGATGGAGGCCAAAACGTTTTCTTGCTGGTTTCTTCTTCTTCTTCCACACACTTTACAATGTACACAAAGTATACATAAGATACAACATAAAAGGAAAGTGGCCTACTAAGTCAAACAATGCATAACCGACTACACTAGTCGACTGGCGCTATAACTATGCCAGCTGTAAATAGGTGTAACAACCTGAATATAATAAGTAATGAGTCAGTGGCCATGTGAGAGTCATAATGACCACCGACGTGCTAAGTGTAGACGTGTGAACCCATCTAACCAGGCGGTCCATCATCAATGTCCGCATGTGTTGAGCTTGTCATCTCAACACTCCCCCTCAAGCTCAACTGCATCTCTGAAACTCCAAGTAAGCTTCGAAACTTTTGAAGCTTCTCTGTACCCAATGCCTTCGTGAAGATGTCAGCTATCTGATCCTGTGTGCTGACATACACCAAGTCAATCTCACCTGCTAGTACCTTCTCTCTCACAAAGTGGTAGTGTACCTCAATATGTTTTGTCCTGGCATGGAACACAGGGTTCCTAGCCAACTGTATACTGCTCATGTTGTCACAATAAATGACAACTGAACCTTCCACCTGCACATCCAAATCAACCAATAGCTTTTGCAGCCATACTACCTCACATGTTGCAACAGCAGCACCTCTATACTCAGCCTCTGTACTCGACAAAGCAACTGTAGATTGCTTTTTGCTGCTCCATGCAACTGCTGCACTACCAAGAGAGAACATGTATCCACTGGTAGATCTTCTATCAGACATACTACCAGCCCAATCTGCATCTGTGTATCCAAACACCTGTACATCTGTACCTGCCTCATAGAAAAGTCCATAATCTAATGTGGACTTCACATATCTCAATATGCGTCTGACTGCATCCAAATGTGGCTTTCTAGGTACTGGCATAAACTGACTCGCAAGACCAACAGCGTAGCTCAAGTCTGGCCTTGTAATGGTCATGTAGATCAAACTCCCCACTATCCTCCTGAATATAGTAGGGTCTTCTATCTCATCCCCAACATCAGCACTGAGCTTTACATTCTGCTCCAACGGGACTGAAAGTGGTTTGCATGCAGTCATACCATACTTGGACAACATATCCAAACCATAATGTCTTTGGGACAGCCATATACCATCATCACATCTGATCACCTCAATGCCAAGGAAGTACCTTAGCTCACCTAAATCCTTCATCTCAAACTTCATCTTCAAATAGCCCTTAACTTCAGCAATTCCACTATCACTGTCACCTGTAATAATCAAGTCATCCACATAGATGACTATGATGACCAAACCTGCATCTCCCTTTCTCACATAAAGTGAGTGATCAGCATCAGAAACATAAAAGCCAATATTGACAAGATACTCTCTAATCTTGTCAGACCATGCTCTAGGTGCTTGCTTGAGCCCATAGAGTGCCTTCTTCAACCTGCACACATACGTGGGATGCTCTAAATCTTCATAACCTGCTGGCTGATCCATAAACACTTCTTCTTGCAAATCACCATGCAAGAAGGCATTCTTTACATCCATTTGCTGCAACCTCCAACCTTTGGCTCCTGCCAAAGCAATCACACATCTGACAGTTGCCATCCTAGCAACTGGACTGAAGGTTTCATCATAATCTATGCCATATGTCTGGGCATAGCCTTTTGCAACCAGCCTAGCTTTGTACTTGCTAATAGAACCATCTGCATTGTGCTTAATCTTATAAACCCACTTACATCCAATAGCTTTCTTTCCCTTTGGCAATGATACTAGATCCCAAGTCTTATTGGCCTCTAATGCAGCCATCTCCTCATCCATTGCTGCATCCCAATGAGCATGACCAACAGCCTCCTCAAAATATGTGGGCTCAACATCCTCAACTAGTTTCACCATATAAGCATAATGGTGAGTTGCATAACCTTCAAAACCAAATCATTTAACAGGGTATCTCACCCTGCTAGACCTGCGTACCACTGGATCACTCAATGGAGTCTTTGCATTAACATGTGCTCTCTGCACACCTGGAGTCCTCACTGAAGGAATGCCAAGCTCATCATCCAAGCTCTCTGAGCCACTAGAGTCTCCATCAAGAACTGCATCAATGCCTTCTGACACTTTATTCTTTCCTTTGTCTTTACCTGTAGTGCTACTAGATGCACTCGAAGATGTAGAGGTACTCCTTAGTCTCCCAGACCAAGGACTACCAGATGATGTCTCTGGTCCACTAAGAGTCCGTGATTCTTGCCTTTCAGCCTGCACATGAGTGTCATGATCATCATCAACATCCAATGCATCACCACTAGATGCATACCAACTGCTCATTTCATCAAAGATGACATCCCTGCTCACTCTGAACTTACATGTGACAGGGTTGTAACAACGATACCCTTTCTGCTCTAAAGAGTATCCAATAAAGACACACTTTTCAGCTTTTGGATCTAGTTTCTTCCGCAACTCATCTGGCACATGAACATACGCAATGCAGCCAAATACTTTCAAGTGTGAAACATCAGGCTTCTTACCTGTAAAACATTCTTCGGGAGTCATACCATGAACTGCAGCTGTGGGAGTTCTGTTCATAATATAAACAGCAGTATGAACAGCCTCAGACCAAAAATGCTTAGGCATATTCTTTTCAGCCATCAAGGCGCGTGCAACTTCTGCAATATGCCTGTTTTTCCTTTCTGCAACCCCATTTTGCTGTGGGGTATACCTGCATGTGAACTGTCTCTTTATCCCATGAGACCTCAGAAAATCACTGAACTCATTGGAGAGGTACTCTCCCCCTCCATCTGACCTCAAACACTTTACTTTCAAGCCTGTTTCTCTTTCAACTGCAGCCTTGAAAGTTCTAAAGTGCTCAAAAGCTTCACTCTTTTCCTTCATAAAATATACCCACAGCTTTCTAGAACAATCATCAATGAATGTGACAAAGTATGAACTGCCTCCAAGAGATACATTTTGTGTAGGCCCCCAAATGTCTGTATGCACAACATCAAGGATATTTCTGCTTACATCTCTGTCATGTGAAAAGGGTTGTCTTGCCTGCTTACCAAACTGACATGCTTCACATACCTTCTGAAATTCTGCAACTTTAAAAGTAGGCAAACCTGTAACCAACCCTTTGGACTGCATTAATTTCAGCCTTTGTACATTTGCATGTCCAATGCGTTTGTGCCAAATTTCAATGTCTGCAACAACACCTTTTCCTTTGGCATACATAGCAGCATTCATAGTAGGAATTCCAGCATCTAGAGTGAACATACGTCCAACTCTACTTCCCTTTGCTACCAGCCTGCACTTGTCATTGAAGTCTTCTACAAAGCAGCCCTTTGCATTAAATCTGACTTGCAGCCCTTGCTCTACCATTTGACCGACTGACACCAAGTTCTTTGTAATAGATGGCACATGCAATACATCTGAAAGACTCTTTGTCTTACCATCATGCAAGGACAAGGGAACTTTTCCAATGTGTGAAATTGGGTGGCATGAGTCATCACCTGTCTGCACATAACCTGCATTCTGCAAATCCTGCATCTCTCCAAACCATTCTGCATGGCTGGTCATATGATTGGATGCACCTGAATCAACATACCAAACATCTTCATGTGTTCCCTTTCCTGTAACAGCATTCACCATATGCTGCATAACGAACAAACGTTCATTTTTGTCTTCATTCTGTCGTGAAGACGATGCATAGTTTCCTTGCTGCAACTTACCACTGCGGATATCATCTCTCTTAGCATAACATTGGGCTGCAATATGACCTGTTTTGCCACAGTAGTGGCACACAATACCAGAGTTGTTAGAACCTCTGTTCTGCCATCCACCTCTTCCTCTAAAGCTCCCCCTGCCTCTAAAGTTACCACGACCTCCTGAAACCTGCATATCGCCAAATTGCTGATTCAATCTGTTTTGCTGGTTGTCACTACCACGTCCTGTACCACGGTCTCTTGAAGAGAACCTGCCACGTCCCCTTCCAGAACTGGAGTAGAAAGCTTGGACCTGTTCACCACTTCTTTCAGATGTCTCACTCTGCATGTTGATCTCTTCAGTGATCATAAGGGAAACCAATTCATCGAAATCTAGAAATGGCTTTCTGACATATACGGAAGTTACAAAAGACTTCCAAGCCTTTTCATTGTTAAGTCCACCCAAGGTAGACGACACCAAATCATCATCATCAGGCATTGCATCAATCGCTGCCAATGCATCTGCAATGCTTCTTACCTTCAGTGCATACTCATTGATAGACATCTTCCCTTTCTTTAATGTATTCAACTCTTGCTTGAGTTGAATCTTTCGTGCCTTTGTATTTACAGAAAACATACTTTCAAGTATGGTCCAAGCTGCATATGAATTCTCTGCATTTCTAATGTGTCCCAGCATATTATTGTCAATTACTGCAGACAACCAATACATGACCTTTTTATCCTTTGCATTCCATTCTTTCCGTGCCTTTGTCTCTTCTGCAGTTGGAGGATCACTCATCTCCGGCTCCTTTTCTTCACCTGAAACGAACTCATAGAGACCTTTTCCAATAAGGAAGTTCGTGACACGGAACTTCCATGAAGGGTAGTTGTTCTTGTCGAGCTTCTCAATGATGGGGCTTCCACTGTTCTCTGCCATTATCACAAAATTAATACCAAACAGCAAGCAAATCTTCTACAACCCTTGACCTATAGTGCACAGCAATACACCAGACAGTCTTTTTCACTGTCTGCTCAACAATACATGCAATCTGCAACCAGTTTGCAGATAAACCTTGTGTTTACTCACTGGTAAACACCTTTGAACTTACAGATCTGAAATCTGTAACCTGCGCACCCACGTTCGGTCAATACAATCGAAGTCACAGCGTACCCTGAAACTGTTGTCTGCAACCTTGTGACTCTAAAACGGGCCCTGAAACGGCCTCTGTTGAGATGACAAGCTCAACACATGTGGACATTGATGATGGATCGCCTGGTTAGATGGGTCCACACGTCTACACTTAGCACGTTGGTGGTCATTATGACTCTCACATGGCCACTGACTCATTACTTATTATATTCAGGTTGTTACACCTACTTACAGCTGGCATAGTTATAGCGCCAGTCGACTAGTGTAGTCGGTTATGCATTGTTTGACTTAGTAGGCCACTTTCCTTTTATGTTGTATCTTATCTATACTTTGTGTACATTGTAAAAGAGTGTGGAAGAAGAAGAAGAAATCAGCAACAAAACGTTTTTGGCCTCCATCTCTCTTCTTGTCTCTTGAGTGAGCTTCTCCTTGTGCATTCTGTGTGTGTTCGGCGCAGCATCTTGAGCAACCCCCTCCACCACGCGATTCTTGACATGGTATCAGAGCCGCGCCATTGAGAGAGGCTGATTTCGAAGGTTGAAGCAAAGGAGAAGAAGCAAGGTTCGAGCAAGCAAGCCACGGGTAAGAAGCTCTCCCATCCTTCAACTCTTTCTCTTGGATAGTGCCTATGGAGGCACCGGAAGCAGGGCAGAGCAAAAATCTCAGATTGCAGTGAAATTTGGTGTGCGCGAAGAGCACTGTGTAATCTGCAGATAAACCCTTTAGGGCTTTCCCGCAGTTATTTTGGGCATCTGAGACCGTTTCAGGGCCCGTTTTAGAGCCGCAAGGTTGCGGACAGCAGTTTCAGGGTACGCTGTGACTTCGATTGTATTGACTGAACGTGGGTGCGCAGGTTACAGATTTCAGATCTGTAAGTTCAAAGGTGTTTACCAGTGAGTAAACACAAGGTTTATCTGCAAACTGGTTGCAGATTGCATGTATTGTTGAGCAGACAGTGAAAAAGGCTGTCTGGTGTACTGCTGTGCACTACAGGTCAAGGGTTGCAGAAGATTTGCTTGCTGTTTGGTATTAGTTTTGTGATAATGGCAGAGAATAGTGGAAGCCCTATCATTGAGAAGCTCGACAAGAACAACTACCCATCATGGAAGTTTCGTGTCACAAACTTCCTTATTGGAAAAGGCCTCTACGAGTTCGTTTCAGGTGAAGAAAAGGAGCCGGAGATGAGTGATCCTCCAACTGCAGAAGAGACAAAGGCACGGAAAGAATGGAATGCAAAGGACAAAAAGGTCATGTATTGGTTGTCTGCAGTAATTGACAATAATATGCTGGGACACATTAGAAATGCAGAGAATTCATATGCAGCTTGGACCATACTTGAAAGTATGTTTTCTGTAAATACAAAGGCACGAAAGATTCAACTCAAGCAAGAGTTGAATACATTAAAGAAAGGGAAGATGTCTATCAATGAGTATGCACTGAAGGTAAGAAGCATTGCAGATGCATTGGCAGCGATTGATGCAATGCCCGATGATGATGATTTGGTGTCGTCTACCTTGGGTGGACTTAACAATGAAAAGGCTTGGAAGTCTTTTGTAACTTTCGTATATGTCAGAAAGCCATTTCCAGATTTCGATGAATTGGTCTCCCTTATGATCACTGAAGAGATCAACATGCAGAGTGAGACATCTGAAAGAAGTGGTGAACAGGTCCAAGCTTTCTACTCCAGTTCTGGAAGGGGACGTGGCAGGTTCTCTTCAAGAGGCCGTGGTACAGGACGTGGTAGTGACAACCAGCAAAACAGATTGAATCAGCAATTTGGCGATATGCAGGTTTCAGGAGGTCGTGGTAACTTTAGAGGCAGGGGGAGCTTTAGAGGAAGAGGTGGATGGCAGAACAGAGGTTCTAACAACTCTGGTATTGTGTGCCACTACTGTGGCAAAACAGGTCATATTGCAGCCCAATGTTATGCTAAGAGAGATGATATCCGCAGTGGTAAGTTGCAGCAAGGAAACTATGCATCGTCTTCACGACAGAATGAAGACAAAAATGAACGGTTGTTCGTTATGCAGCATATGGTGAATGCTGTTACAGGAAAGGGAACACATGAAGATGTTTGGTATGTTGATTCAGGTGCATCCAATCATATGACCAGCCATGCAGAATGGTTTGGAGAGATGCAGGATTTGCAGAATGCAGGTTATGTGCAGACAGGTGATGACTCATGCCACCCAATTTCACACATTGGAAAAGTTCCCTTGTCCTTGCATGATGGTAAGACAAAGAGTCTTTCAGATGTATTGCATGTGCCATCTATTACAAAGAACTTGGTGTCAGTCGGTCAAATGGTAGAGCAAGGGCTGCAAGTAAGATTTAATGCAAAGGGCTGCTTTGTAGAAGACTTCAATGACAAGTGCAGATTGGTAGCAAAGGGAAGTAGAGTTGGACGTATGTTCACTCTAGATGCTGGAATTCCTACTATGAATGCGGCTATGTATGCCAAAGGAAAAGGTGTTGTTGCAGACATTGAAATTTGGCACAAACGCATTGGACATGCAAATGTACAAAGGTTGAAATTAATGCAGTCCAAAGGGTTGGTTACAGGTTTGCCTACATTTAAAGTTGCAGAATTTCAGAAGGTATGTGAAGCATGTCAGTTTGGTAAGCAGGCAAGACAACCCTTTTCACATGACAGAGATGTAAGCAGAAATATCCTTGATGTTGTGCATACAGACATTTGGGGGCCTACACAAAATGTATCTCTTGGAGGCAGTTCATACTTTGTCACATTCATTGATGATTGTTCTAGAAAGTTGTGGGTATATTTTATGAAGGAAAAGAGTGAAGCTTTTGAGCACTTTAGAACTTTCAAGGCTGCAGTTGAAAGAGAAACAGGCTTGAAAGTAAAGTGCCTGAGGTCAGATGGAGGGGGAGAGTACCTCTCAAATGAGTTCAGTGATTTTCTGAGGTCTCATGGGATAAAGAGACAGTTCACATGCAGGTATACCCCACAGCAAAATGGGGTTGCAGAAAGGAAAAATAGGCATATTGCAGAAGTTGCACGCGCCTTGATGGCTGAAAAGAATATGCCTAAGCATTTTTGGTCTGAGGCTGTTCATACTGCTGTTTATATTATGAACAGAACTCCCACAGCTGCAGTTCATGGTATGACTCCCGAAGAATGTTTTACAGGTAAGAAGCCTGATGTTTCACACTTGAAAGTATTTGGCTGCATTGCGTATGTTCATGTGCCAGATGAGTTGCGGAAGAAACTAGATCCAAAAGCTGAAAAGTGTGTCTTTATTGGATACTCTTTAGAGCAGAAAGGGTATCGTTGTTACAACCCTGTCACATGTAAGTTCAGAGCGAGCAGGGATGTCATCTTTGATGAAATGAGCAGTTGGTATGCATCTAGTGATGATGCATTGGATGTTGATGATGATCATGACACTCATGTGCAGGCTGAAAGGCAAGAATCACGGACTCTTAGTGGACCAGAGACATCATCTGGTAGTCCTTGGTCTGGGAGACTAAGGAGTACCTCTACATCTTCGAGTGCATCTAGTAGCACTACAGGTAAAGACAAAGGAAAGAATAAAGTGTCAGAAGGCATTGATGCAGTTCTTGATGGAGACTCTAGTGGCTCAGAGAGCTTGGATGATGAGCTTGGCATTCCTTCAGTGAGGACTCCAGGTGCGCAGAGAGCACATGTTAATGCAAAGACTCCATTGAGTGATCCAGTGGTACGCAGGTCTAGCAGGGTGAGATACCCTGTTAAAAGATTTGGTTTTGAGGGTTATGCAACTTACCATTATGCTTATATGGTGAAACTAGTTGAGGATGTTGAGCCCACATGTTTTGAGGAGGCTGTTGGTCATGCTCATTGGGATGCAGCAATGGATGAGGAGATGGCTGTATTAGAGGCCAATAAGACTTGGGATCTAGTATCATTGCCGAAGGGAAAGAAAGCTATTGGATGTAAGTGGGTTTATAAGATTAAGCACAATGCAGATGGTTCTATTAGCAGGTACAAAGCTAGGCTGGTTGCAAAAGGCTATGCCCAGACATATGGCATAGATTATGATGAAACCTTTAGTCCAGTTGCTAGGATGGCAACTGTCAGATGTGTGATTGCTTTGACAGCAGCCAAAGGTTGGAGGTTGCAGCAAATGGATGTAAAGAATGCCTTCTTGCATGGTGATTTGCAGGAAGAAGTGTATATGGATCAGCCAGCAGGTTATGAAGATTTAGAGCATCCCACATATGTGTGCAGGTTGAAGAAGGCACTCTATGGGCTCAAGCAAGCACCTAGAGCATGGTCTGACAAGATCAGAGAGTATCTTGTTAATATTGGCTTTTATGTTTCTGATGCTGATCACTCACTTTATGTGAGAAAGGGAGATGCAGGTTTGGTCATCATAGTCATCTATGTGGATGACTTGTTTATTACAGGTGATAGTGATAGTGGAATTGCTGAAGTCAAGGGCTGTTTGAAGATGAAGTTTGAGATGAAGGATTTAGGTGAGCTAAGGTACTTCCTTGGCATTGAGGTGATCAGATGTGATGATGGTATATGGCTGTCCCAAAGACAGTATGGCTTGGATATGTTGTCCAAGTATGGTATGACTGGATGCAAACCACTTTCAGTCCCGTTGGAGCAGAATGTAAAGCTCAGTGCTGATGTTGGGGATGAGATAGAAGACCCTACTATGTTCAGGAGGATAGTGGGGAGTTTGATCTACATGACCATTACAAGGCCAGACTTGAGCTACGCTGTTGGTCTTGCGAGTCAGTTTATGCCAGTACCTAGAAAGCCACATTTGGATGCAGTCAGACGCATATTGAGATATGTGAAGTCCACATTAGATTATGGACTTTTCTATGAGGCAGGTACAGATGTACAGGTGTTTGGATACACAGATGCAGATTGGGCTGGTAGTATGTCTGATAGAAGATCTACCAGTGGATACATGTTCTCTCTTGGTAGTGCAGCAGTTGCATGGAGCAGCAAAAAGCAATCTACAGTTGCTTTGTCGAGTACAGAGGCTGAGTATAGAGGTGCTGCTGTTGCAGCATGTGAGGTAGTATGGCTGCAAAAGCTATTGGCTGATTTGGATGTCCAGGTGGAAGGTCCAGTTGTCATTTATTGTGACAACATGAGCATTATACAGTTGGCTAGGAACCCTGTGTTCCATGCCAGGACAAAACATATTGAGGTACACTACCACTTTGTGAGAGAGAAGGTACTAGCAGGTGAGATTGACTTGATGTATGTCAGCACACAGGATCAGATAGCTGACATCTTCACGAAGGCATTGGGTACAGAGAAGCTTCAAAAGTTTCGAAGCTTACTTGGAGTTGCAGAGATGCAGTTGAGCTTGAGGGGGAGTGTTGAGATGACAAGCTCAACACATGCGGACATTGATGATGGATCGCCTGGTTAGATGGGTCCACACGTCTACACTTAGCACGTCGGTGGTCATTATGACTCTCACATGGCCACTGACTCATTACTTATTATATTCAGGTTGTTACACCTACTTACAGCTGGCATAGTTATAGCGCCAGTCGACTAGTGTAGTCGGTTATGCATTGTTTGACTTAGTAGGCCACTTTCCTTTTATGTTGTATCTTATCTATACTTTGTGTACATTGTAAAAGAGTGTGGTAGAAGAAGAAGAAATCAGCAAGAAAACGTTTTTGGCCTCCATCTCTCTTCTTGTCTCTTGAGTGAGCTTCTCCTTGTGCATTCTGTGTGTGTTCGGCGCAGCATCTTGAGCAACCCCCTCCACCACGCGATTCTTGACAGCCTCAGATGCCCAAAATAACTGCGGAATAGCCCTAAAGGGCTAATCTGCAGAATACACAGCGCTCTTCGCGCACACCAAATCTCACTGCAATCTGAGATTTTTGCTCTGCCCTGCTTCCGGTGCCTCCACAGGCACTATCCAAGAGAAAGAGTTGAAGGATGGGAGAGCTTCTTACCCGTGGCTTGCTTGCTCGAACCTTGCTTCTTCTCCTTTACTTCAACCTTCGAAATCAGCCTCTCTCAATGGCGCGGCTCTGATACCATGTCAAGAATCGCGTGGTGGAGGGGGTTGCTCAAGATGCTGCGCCGAACACACACAGAATGCACAAGGAGAAGCTCACTCAAGAGACAAGAAGAGAGATGGAGGCCAAAACGTTTTCTTGCTGGTTTCTTCTTCTTCTTCCACACACTTTACAATGTACACAAAGTATACATAAGATACAACATAAAAGGAAAGTGGCCTACTAAGTCAAACAATGCATAACCGACTACACTAGTCGACTGGCGCTATAACTATGCCAGCTGTAAATAGGTGTAACAACCTGAATATAATAAGTAATGAGTCAGTGGCCATGTGAGAGTCATAATGACCACCGACGTGCTAAGTGTAGACGTGTGAACCCATCTAACCAGGCGGTCCATCATCAATGTCCGCATGTGTTGAGCTTGTCATCTCAACACAAGGCATTCCTAAGATAATGTCACTAGATTGGAAAGGCACAACTAAGAAATTTCTATGTTCAACATAGTCACCAATTTTAATTTCTAAGTCATGCACTTCTTGTGTTCCATTGTATCTAGTGCCTAAGAATGCAGTCTTGATGCGATAATGAGTAAAAACAATATGTAAATTCAATTCTTTGACCAATTTTGCAGTAATAAAGTCATGTGTGCTCCCATCATCATGTAAAACAGTCTTTTCTTTACCATGCACAAGACATTTAATTGTTGATAAAGAATGGGGATTTGATATACTTGGTAAAGTATCTGAAGTAGTACCGATATCGTCATTGTCTTCCGTGAAATCTGACATTTCTTCATGTTCTTCATATTCTGTTGCTCCCAAATAGTTGATGTGATTGACAATTCACCGCTAGATGTCCAAGTTGATGACATTTGTAACAGATTATGGGTTTGGCTTTAGACAGATTATTGGTAATAGCTGGAAGTTTAGGAATGTTGGGATTTGTTTGTAAATATGGCTCAGGATTTTGGATTTGTATTTGATGGTAAAGCAGGGGGTCGTGTCCAAGATTTACGAAATGAAGATGGAAGGAAACGGTTTTGATTGAATCTTCGAAAATTTGAATTGAATTGTTTTGAACCAAAGTTACCATTAGTTTGAAATTGTTGTGGTTGCTTCTCTCGTCCTCGAATTTTGTCTTCAGTATCATAGGCCAAGGAAATTGCATCTTCGAGAGTCGTTGGCTTGAACATGTTCACCTCCACATAAAAATGTTCAAGTAAGCCATACATAAACTTGCGTTTATGGGTTGCCTCAGGTACATCTTCGAGCATTCGAAGCTACAATAAAGCATTCCAAAAATGCTCGGTATATTGTGAAATAGGCTCACGATCCCTCTATTGCAGAAGATCCCATTGTTTGATTGCTTTTTCATGGAATTGGGGTGGAAGGAAATTCTGCAAAAATTTCTTTTGGAAAGTCTCCCAAGTAGTAGGACAATCAATGCTTTTGCGGACAATAGTCCACCATAGGGATGCTTTGTCCACTAGATGATTAGTGACACACTTAATTTTGTCTTTCTCAGCATACTATTCTTCATAGAAATAATCATCAAATTGACTGATAAAAGCAAGTACGATCTTTCCATCGTGTGACACGGTCTTTCCATCGTGTGACCCATTGAAAGTATGAAATTTGAAATTTCTTTTACTTATTTTTGTTTCTTTCCGAATAGATTGCGCTTCAAGTGTTGCATCGATCGTATGTCGTATAAGATCTTCAGATTGCGGTCCATCTTGATTGGTGGTAGATCGTTGCAGACTGGCTGATTGAGCTTGCAAAGTTTGAGGTGCTCTTTGTTCCTCTTGAAGCTGCATCATAATTAGATCTAGTTTTTGCTCCATCGTTGGTTTCGGTAAATCACCTTCGGCCATAAAATCTTCCATGGTTTGATCGGATATCTTGAAAATTCCAAAAGACCTCACACACTCGAAATCTTGTTAACAGGATGAGTGTAGCTCAAAGTCGGGTTTACAAGGCTTATTTCTTTTTTTCTTTTAATGGCTTTTTGCAGTATTTCTTCTTTGCGGATGTTAAATTTGATATCACAGTCTTCTTCCAAGAGGATACTTCGTGTGTGTAGTCTGCGTGTAGCAATCTGTTTGCTGGAATTAAACTCTGTCAGTCCACAGGTGTGAATAGGGGCTTCGATGGAAGTCAAAACCCATTCAGGAATAATTGTATATGAATAGCCACTATGGGAGGGGCTGAAAATTGAATCAAAGCCTTTGTGTAAAGCTTAGAAGCTTTAGTCTTTAGGAAATTAAATAATCTTAAGCTTTAGTTAAAGCTTAATGATTTTAAATCAGTCAATCAGAACGGTGGCATGCCGTCGGCGCAATCATCGCCAACAAAGACATCCTCACATAGTGTTTCGAAAAATTTTTGAAGCTAAGCTTTTTAAATAAAGCTTTTTAAGCTTTTAACTCAAAGCTTAATCTTCTATGTTCTCTATAACAAAGAGACTTGCAAAAGATATTTAGAGGTAGTCCTCTGCTTCCTAAGAGAGGTCCTTTGCGATCCAATAGCGTAGCAGGGGGTTCTTCACCGCTAGGAACGCAGTGGTATTGACGGATTGCTGCGAGACTTACTGTAGAGCTCGATCGTTCCAGGAGCTCCGCCTTTCCACGAGATGGTAAGCGATTGGAAGCCCTTGATCTCAGTTTCGCTCTGATACCACTGGTGCACAGATCGGATGCTGTATGCGTATGTAGCGAGCGTCGGAAGGTCCCCAAGAACAAACGAACTCTACTTTTGCACAAAAAATAAGAGAGAAGACTTGCACGACATGAAGCAAAAGACTAATTGGGTACAATCTCCCCCCATGCCTTGTGTGAATGCTCCACAAAGCATGTATTTGATATATTATTCATCTCCAAGCTAAAAAAAAAAGCCCAATTTACAATTAGCACGCTTTAGCTTTTGTGTTTGCTTTTGTCCAAATAAAGAATTCAAGCAATTGGGCACCCAAAGAGTCGGACTGTGCCCAAATACAATGTCCAATAACAAATATTTAAATTGTGCATCCATGCGCATACAAAATAATAAATAAATATTAGGCACTTCAATAAATAAGCACGTCAAAATAAATATTGGCACCACGACTAAGATGCGCGTCCATCAAAATGATAATTTTTTCTAAATAACTTGAATACGCACTATTGCCCAGT
The DNA here is from genome assembly GCF_053477565.2 of Lygodium microphyllum. Classification (NCBI taxonomy): domain Eukaryota; kingdom Viridiplantae; phylum Streptophyta; class Polypodiopsida; order Schizaeales; family Lygodiaceae; genus Lygodium; species Lygodium microphyllum. Next base: position 23,077,361 of record NC_141158.1, on the reverse strand, counting down.
GCTTCCCAACGCCACTGCTGCCTGCTCTACACATCAACTGAAGCATTCATAATTGTTAGAAAATAATAAAATTAAACCGACAAAAGTGAATACCTAGTAGTCTTCAGCTACAAAATAAATAAGTTGGTTAGAACTCAATCCTAACCTTAATTTATTACGAGTGCACACTCTAAACTGATAAATGTCCATTAATTTAAATATGTATTTTGCGAAATCACCCACTATGGAATCACCCACTTGCACATTAAATTAACAAGACGCCTGAAAAGGACAGGCGTCCCCATCGACTTTTCGCACAAGGAATCCACCTTGTGTATGAGCCCCGTCAACAAATATAATTTTATGGAATCCACTGCAAAACCTCACGGAATCCACCGTGGAATATGCCTCCTGGCATAATGTAACTTGGTGGCTCGAAGAGGAAAATTAAAAAGTGTATGTGGGAAACATATCTTCATGCATAAGGAGGTTCACCTTGAGCCCAATGTGTCCAGTCTCCCTCTCCATAGATCCAACTACTCATGTAATCTAGTTACATTTACTTTCTGGTATGAATGTAGTTTTGTGTTTCTTATTCATCTTCTAATAGCTGTTGAGATAAGACATTTTATATTAATAGTTTTGTATCCATCAAGCCTCAAGGAGTGCCTCAAGGAGTGGTAATTAGGAAAATATATAATAAATGTTCTAAATGTCATCCACACCTCTTTTGGTGAAGAGCTTTACAAGGGCAAGACAAAAGTGGCATTGGCTAAAAGGGGCATATTCTTTTATGATTATTTTCATGTACCACCTCCCTCCAATGACCATTGGGAAACCTTGTATAACCTTTCCCTTCCAAATTTTAAGAGCAGAGAGTGTCTACTAGAAGATTCAAGGATAAGTGAAAGCGATGGGTGAAAACTTTTTCACGAGGTGCAGAAATACCGAAAGCCCAACATTTCAAGTAGCCAAAGCAAAATATCTACTTCTATGCCTATAGACATTTTTGTGCACTTCTTCTCTAGCACTGAAGTCCAAACCTCAAGAATCATGTTCTTAGTGAAGTGCCTAGATGTAGGTAGCATCCTATAGTTTGTGGATGTAGACTAGGATACAAAGGTACAAGATGGAATCTCTTGCAAGGTGTGACTAGATTTTGTTGTCTATAAGCATACGATTGTCACTCAAAACTTCATCATGACATTCTCATACAAAAGATGGCACCATGTTTGTGTGAAGTTGGTGTCACTAGACCAATACATGATTGAGTTTTCTAGAAACTCAATACTAGACATTGATGTTTGGACAAACAGAGAACTTTTGATCATTATGAAGCTAGGGTTAACATACAGATTATGACAATTGAGGAGAGACTTGCACAATGAAAATGTCGAACTTTCTACTTCATTTAAATTCTATGTTGATAATAAAAAGGTGAATTGTTATTTGCATTGTTTGTTTGGCTTTATATTCACATTATCAAAGCATTTTTTTGCATCACATTATCTCTAATGACTCTCTCTACATATTTGTCGAGTGCCAATGAGAAAGGAAAATAGCTTTATGTGTGTAAATAGATAACAAACAATGTTGTGCATCTACATTAGAAAGCCACTAGTTCGACTTGCACACCTATATTAGTAGAGGCCATTAGATAGGACTTTTAGAACGACAAACATTTCAAGATTCTTTTGCACCATACAAGAAAGATAGTACTATCAAACTATTGTAATTGATAAGTTTAAGAATATGAATGGGAATTCTTTTTTTTACATTTTCTCATTACAATGTAAAATTGTATAATGTGATGAATGAATGAACCATTACAAAATTATAGTGCAAAGGCCATGAAGGCCAATCTCAAGAGTTTCCTTGAGGGAAGGTATTAAGAATTATGTGGTGGGGGGACTCGTTTGAGCTGCTGCACCAAACACACACCATACACACAAGAGGAAGCTCATTCAAGAACACAAGAAGAGAGATAGAGGCCAAAACATTTTTTTGCTAATTTCTTCTTCTTCATTTTCTACATATAATACAATTTACACAAAGTATAGATAAGATACAATGTAAAGGAAAGTGACCTACTAAGTCAAACAATGCATAACTGACTACACTAATCGACTAGCACTATAACTATGCCAATTGTAGGTAGATGCAACAAACTAAATATAATAAGTGATAAGCTAGTGGCCATGTGAGGATCATAATGACCATCAATGTGCTAAGTGTAGACATGTGGATCCATCTAGCCAGGTGGTCCATCATCAATATCTGCATGTGTTGAGATTTCCATCTCAACACTTCCCCTCAAGCTCAACTGTATCTCTACCAATCCAAGTAAGCTTTGAAACTTTTGAAGCTTCTTCTCTACACCTAATGCCTTTGTGAAAATGTCAGTTATCTAGTCATGTGTACTGACATATACCAAATCAATCTCTCCTACAAGTACCTTCTGTCTCACAAAGTGGTAATGCATCTCAATGTGTTTTGTCTAGCATGGAACACTAAGTTCCTAGCTAGCTGTGCTGCTCATGTTATCACAGTGAATGACAACTGGATCATCTCCCTGCACATCCAAATCACCCAATAACTTTTGCAGCTATACCACCTCATATGCTACCATAGTCTCTATATACTCAATAAAGCAACTATACTTAGTCTATGTATACCTCTATACTTAGTCTTTTTATACTCGATAAAGCAACTATGGATTGCTTTTTGCTGCTCCATGTAGCTGCTGCACTACCAAGGGAAAACATGAATCCGTTGGTACATTTTCTATCTAACATGCTATCAGTCCAATTCGCATTTGTGTATCCAAACACATGTACATGCTTACTTGCCTCATAAAAAAGTCCATAATAGAAAGTGGACTTCACATACCTCAAACTACATCCAAATGAGGCTTTCTAGGCATCTGCATAATTGATTGGCAAGGCCAACAACATAGCTCAAGCTGGCCTTGTGATAGTCATGTAAATCAGACTCCCTCTACTATCTTGAACATAGTAGAGTTTTCTATCTCATCTCCAACATCAGCACTCAACTTTACATTTCGCTTCAATGGTACTGAAAGAGGCTTACATATTGTCATACCATATTTGGATAATGTAACAAGTAGGATATATACAAACTAGGGTTTAGACACCTAGTCACACTGATCGGGGTATATAAGGTGTAAGAGTCTTAGATTAGGGCAACCAATTATTATCAAGAACATACTCTTCACTTCATCTTCAGCTTCCATGGCTTCCTCCTTCCTTCTCCCCTCTTTTTTGTCTTTCTCTCTCCTCTTATAGTCTTCTTTACTCTTCTTCTTGCTCTCTTTCTCTCTCTTTAGCTCCTCTCCTCTCTGCTCTTAGCTTCATTCATTACAAGTGGTATCAGAGCTTCAGGTTTTAGTCCATTTCTTCTTTCCGTTTTAGTTACTTTTTGTTCTAGACTTCTCTCTCTTCCCCACCAAGCTTTTCCCTCAAGCTTCCATGGTGGATTTTCCCCAAATACCTTCTTCCTGCTGCAACCAACCCTTAGCCTCAACATCCAGTCACCCCACAAGCTTCCTAAGGTGATCCTCCACCTGGCAAGTACCTTGGTGGTCAACAGACAGCCCACGAGGACATCAGGTAGCAACCTGCAAAATGCAATTCATTTTATGCTAAGCTGCCTGCTCCCCATTTCTCAGCCCTACTCCTTCCCTGCTTGTTGGCCTTGGTCCAGGATCCCTGGGCATGCAAACCCCCCCATCTTTGGGTAAACTTGATCCCCCATCTCCTATTGCCTACTTCTTGATCAAGCACCCTGCTATATACTGCATGTGGGCAGCCATTAAAGCTCAACTCAAGCTCTTCACCCAGCCCACTATCTATGGAGCTTAGTCCTCAAGAGATCTTTCAATCCCTTTTTGCCCTTCCCCACTCGAATTGAAGACATGGAGCTCAACATACATGGGAGTTTAGTGGGCAGCCATGAAAGCTTCACTTGAAGCTTTCCTTCTTTGAAGCTCAAGCTCGGGAGCCATCATCATCATTGGCAGCATTCGAATGCTGAAGCCTTCATCCATGGGAGTGCTCCAACAAACCGGGTTTGTTTGATGGAGAAAATGGGCATCATGACGGGCTATATTCAACCATCTTCTCTAAGGGCAGCACTAAAGAGGTATGACCATTGACAGATTAAAGATTGCATAGGCTTAGTAGCTCAATCCCTCTTGTATGCATGCATTATATCTAGTCTTGAAATTCATTGTGTTGGCTGAAATTAACCCCCATATTGTCTTTGACTTTGGATAAGCCTCAAAGTGAGTAATAGCCATTGTAATTGGGTAAGTAGCAGCCAGTGAGTCACTGGACTACCAAGGTAACCCCCACCCCAACCCTTGTTCATTCCTTGCATCTCATGAAAAAACCCAATGTCTCCTTTCGAATGCATCTCATGAAAAAACCCAATGTCTCCTTCAAATGCATCTCATGCTGATTGCTTAATAAAAATGTCTACCATGTATGAGGAAAAAGGCCGATGCCAGGGTGAGGTGGTAAGACAAAAGAGAGGTGACCCTCCCTTACCACTTAAGACCTTGAAGGGGTGCATAACTTGACCCGGGGGAAAATTTGCCCACCTCCTGGTGATTTGGAGCCTGATACTTGTGTGTAGGTGCAGGTACTTCCTCCTTTGATGCAATGATCCCCTTTGGACACCTCCTTAATGCTAATGGTATCCATATATGTCACTTGAAGTGCATGCAATTAGAAGAGATGTATGCAGTAAATTCACTTATGCATTGATAACAAAGCACATGAGTATGCAATGATACTTGGGATAATGCTCAGTATGCTCAGAATGCTATTCATATGGCTGATGAGGCCTCTCAACATATGCCCCATCCATATAAGGCTTTTGCAATAGAGATAGGCAATGTTTTTTGGTCACAGTCATGCAAGATAGTCACAAAGATCCTATTATAGAAAATTTTGCTTTGAATCTAGAGAAAACCATTTGTCCACTCCGGTTTGAATCAAAAACCTCCCAAATTAGAGCTACAATTTCGAAGTTATGCCCATTTTTGTGCACTAGGGTAACTGTGGATAGGGTGCAGACTGAGGCATAGTAATTCCATTGCAAAAAATTATGATCATTTTCTATCACAAATTTTAATAGCTCATCTTGAAGAGAACTTTGTCCCCTCCGACTTGAATAAAAAATCTCACCAATCGGAGTTTCCTACAAAAAGTTACGTCCCATTTACTGACAACAGGTCCTATGGACTGCATCCAGATGGTTGGCCAAAAAGGCAAAAGCAAGGCCTATGAAGAACTCTAGAGGGAGATTAGAGACTCCAAGAACTCCATGAATGATGAACCAAGCTCTCGGCACAGGATTACCATGGTGATATGCAGGGGGAAATGCCTGACACACAGACCCATACACCCTACTCAATCACACTCTATGTCAACATGAGCTTCGTCACATGGAATGACATAATGACATGGCCACCAATCACCACCAAATGATGTCCAATTTTGATGAAGCGATTGAGAATATGGCCCTCTCAAACTCGAGAACTCGATACACCTTGGAGCAGCTCACTACTCTTATTGTTCAATTAGCTACCGCTTCATCCCAAGAGAAGGTCAATGACTTTAGGCATGAATCTAGATGTCGTCCACATCAGGAGCCATTGCATGGTCCATAGGGTATACTTGGTGCTAAGGGAATTCCCCCTTCTACTACGAGATTGCTGAACCCTCTCATGTATATATGAGCCCCTATTGAACTCCCTTGTCAACCATGTAGCCAACACCCCACTAAGGTCATCTCCCACCCTTGGTTGAAGCTAGGATCTTCTATGGTAGCCCCCTGCTAGAAATATTTGTAAAATAACATATTTTTTTTTGCATATAGTACAATATAAGTCTGGATCCTTATTCAATCATCCAATAAGATAAGAATTCCAAAGAAGTAGCACAAAACTAGGATACAAGAAGCCAATGAATACAAACAAGCAATGCTCTTTATCAAGAACTTACTCCTCATGATAGGAAACAAAAATGACTTGCACATCATCCATCCTCATGTAAGATAAACATATTCAAAATTATATGATATGATTGGCCATCATCTTGTAGACCTCTCAATGGTAGTAGATCAAGACAATATATGGTATTGTGTAGGGATAGTGGCAGCAAAGTTATAACATAGCTATCCAAAGTAAGGGGGATTAACAAAGATGATTAAAGAAATATATTTAATGAGATCAAGGATAAAAATTTTTAGACAAAAAAAATAAGAACATATTCTTGTGGGGCAATCACAATGGAGTCAATCAAGACCTCTTCATTTAGGATGAGAAAGACCCAAATGTCAAGCATGTTGCGCTTAAACTCCAATTACTGCCCTCTCAATGATATAAAGGCCCATGTGGAGGCACTACACTACCCCAAGTTAGTTGTACACTCATTGAGGATGGTATCAAGCTCCCTATTAAGAGGTTTCTCGTCCTCCATCAAAAGTGGTGGTGGTTGGTGAGGTTTGGTAAGACCAACTCTGAAGTAGAGGCAAAGGATAAAGACTATGCGAAAGAGGGGGGGAGGACTGACGTGACTGGTGGGGCTTGATTGGGGCACTTGAAGCTGGGGTTGGGGTTGGGGTTGTGGCTCATGGGGTGAGAGGACTTGGCCCTTGGATTGGTACTAGGGCTAGGGCTCGTGGGATAGGGGCTAGGGTTGGGGCTTGTGGGGCAGGGCCACTTGGCCCTGGGGCTAGGACTAGCACTTGGGGGGACTCAAGGGCTAGGGGTTAGGTTTAGGCATGTGGGGCTTGGCCAACTATGTTTGTGGGTTAGGTTGGGGTGGTGCTCACACTCTTTGTAAGCATCAACATGGTCTAGTAGGCTCCACCCTAGGCTCGGGCTCTTCTATTGCTATAGTGCTCTTTGTAATCATGTGTTCCTCATGGGAGATGGGGGATCTTGTCCTAGCTTGTCATCAGTAAAGAGGCGGGATATAAGAAATTTCCACATGTGATGGTTTGAGATCTCCATAGGATTTAGAAGCTTGTCATATCGGAGTTGCAATTGGTGCAAGTTATCAAAATATTTGGGCATGATCGTCACCTTGTGGGCATAGGCTATAAGAAAAAGTGTCTTTAAAAAACTTGATGAGAAAGTCTTTGACAATCTCCTCAAGTGTGAGAATTCCCAAGAAGGTCCATTACATGTCTATGGCCCATTTATCTCAGATTTCCTACACTAATCTTGAAAAGGGCAACTATGGTATTGCAAGCTACATTCGAGTCTCTATCCCATATAGCTCGCTATGAACTACATGATGAGCTTGATATCTTCTATGCCTCTTGTAGGAGGGATCCCCCTGTTATGAACCTTGAAACATAAACCATAAAGAGTCACCATGAAACCATAGAGACTACTTTGTTATGTTTATGAGCTGCTTGGTGGTGACCCTTGAAGATAAGAACATTGGACGAGGATCACCACCAAGTGATGGAGGTTGTGCTATGGAAAAGGGTTTCCACCCACATGAATTTCTTGGTGGTGATCCTCAAAGACAAGAATACTAGACAAGGGTCACTAGCAAGAAATAGAGGCTACCTTGTGGCAAATGGTTACCACGAATTTCTTGATGGGGACCATCGAATATAAGAACACTAAATGAGGGTCACCATTAAGTGATAGAGGCTTAGCCCTGGGTAAATAGTTACTACAAACCACTTGGTGGTGACCCTTGAAGACAAGAACGCTAGATAAGGTCACTACCAAGTAATAGAGACCATCCCTAGGCAATGGGTTTTCATGAGAAACTTGGTGGTGACTCTTGAAGACTAGAACATTCAAGAAGATTCACCACCAAGAGATAGAGGCTGGATCATGGCAATGGCATGTGGCAAAGGGTTGCCACAAACTACTTGGTGGTGACTCTTGAAAATAAGATCACTTAATGATTTCCACCATCAAGTAATAGAGGCTATCCCTGAGCAAAGGCTTGCCGCAAATTGCTTGACAGTGACCCTCCAAGATTAGAATACTAAATAAGGGTCAATTGATAGAGGCTACCTCATGGCTAAGGGTTACCAATGAATTTCTTGGTGGTGACTCTTGAAGATAAGAATACTAGAAGAAGGTCACCACCAAGTGATAGAGGTTGCTCATGGCAAAGGGTAGTCTCAAAGACAAGAAGAACACTAAACATATAGTGATCGAGGATTTGTTGGAAACAAAACAAGGCTTTATTAGTAAATAGGTGATGATGGGATTGGTACTATTATCATAGAGTGGCTTCTTTTGGGAGTGGACTTGCAATGCCAATAGTATCATGGGACCCAATGGAGGGTACAAAGGCTCAACAAATGGTTGGCTGGGTGAGAGTTAGAATAGAGGAACATGTGAATACGAGAGTAAGAAAATAGCCAAATATGTGCAAAGTCCACTTTAATGGAAGAATTTATGCACTAACTAGTTTACCATGCAGGCTATCAAGTATTGAATGCTTTTGCATTAACACATTTAGGGTATGGGGATTGAGTACTGAGCACTCTTGCATTAATGGGTGATACTTCCAAACAATAAAAATATTTTTTTGAATGGCCAAGAGCTTTGAGAATATGACCAAGAGTGGTGACTGCCACCAATATGGTGATGTGATGGGAGTAGAAGAGCATGTGGAATAGCCACGTAGCGAGCAACAAAATGTAATAAAAAGTATTGTAGGCTAATAATCCCAAGTTCCCCCTTCCCCTCTGTAACATGCCATCTCGAGACGCTTCTTACTTGGCAATACGTTCTTAGTAGCCCATCAATAGATGCCCTAGAGAATGTCGTCCAAGATTTTGATGAAAACCCTCGCAGTTTGCTAACTAGGCTCGCTTGAGTCTACCCTAAAGTGGAAGTTTTGACCATTCCCATGAGGGTTGACTTGATTTTTTTGGTCAAATCAACCACTAATAGTTGATTAGTGAAATGGGTTTGCATTGTGCTAGGTTCAAAGTGAATGGGAGAGGAAGGGAAGTGTGGTACTCTGATCCCTTCTGCCCATGGTTCTAAAGTGATATAAGTCAGGTTTTCTGATCTCTAATAGTCTATCAAAAACATGATTTTATTCCTTCTTAGGAAAGCTCTCGGCTCATTGAAACCACCCAACCATAGGTCTGGATCCGTCGTGGGTCCATCCTACCACTTCCCTCAAGAGAGTATTTTTAATTACCTAATTACCTACCACCTTAGATTCTCTATATAAAAATAGCTTCTTTGATTATCTCCTGATACAAATTTGTTACATGCCTTTATTTCATGACACAAAAACAGAGTAAAGCAATCCCTTCTCAATAGTTCCTTTAAAAAAAAAAACTTTTTATAATGTTTTCTATTCTAGCTAGAAATGATGTCAATCCAAAGGTATTATTCTCTCCAAGTTCAGTTCCTAAACTAGTATTGGAACTTCTAGGATATTATATGGAATTAGAAGGGTAGTTGGCAGTTCGTAAGAGCCTAAGGAGTTTATGACCAGAGCCCCCTAGTATCCTCACCTCCTCGTGCCAACTAGAGTCCCCTACGATAAGACCTTTCACGTCATGATTGGTCTAGAATCACTAATGCAAAAAAAAAAAAAGTAAAACCCTTGGAGTGGGTTTTATCCACACTGGTCTTGGGGAGGTCTAGTGCCATCAAGAACATTGCCTCAGTCGACATTTTGTGCTCATCGAAATACTGCCTCAGTTGACGATCTATACCTAGTCATCCGTCTTTTAGCTTGATGATTTAGGAAAGATTAGTATCTAGCTCACAATCACAAACATCTTATTTTGAATGCATTATACATAAAATTTTAACAAATTTATTTCCAAGAAAAATCTTTTCTTTCCAAAAATAATAATAATATCAAGGGAAAACTTAGCATAAGTGGCAATACCTTCCAATAATTTATCTTGGATTTCTCCTTTCTCGAGATCTAGTTTGGATTGAATCTAAAAAGAATTCTATTTTTGAGAATAACTCCCTTGATGGACTTTTTTCAATGGAATTTCGTGGGTCCTTGTCTACGATAAAAAAAAGATCTTGGTTAGTTTTATTATGAAAAGTATTCTTTCGACAATTTCATCTCAAGGTCTTTTATATATTGAGAATTAGCGACCGTGTTTATTCATTAAAGGTTTCATTAGATTAATACCAATAAAAAATATTAAGTCTTTTTAGAAACACAGTACCTTCCTTGTACTTCTTCTTAGTACATCTCGTACAAGCCCAAATTATCCCTTGGAATTTGTGGTTAAGAATCCCTTTAAAATATTTTATGTAGGAAATAAATAAAATCCTATTTTACGAATGTAGCTTTTTGTTGCCAATTCATGGGATGATAGCCTACTAGCTGCCTTTATTATCAAAATATAGTACCTAGGGATCCATGACGAGTTCTTGGTTGATGGTATTCATAGCTTCGTTTGTAATTTCAGTACTCGTTATTCCATTTGTCGTGGTCATATCTAGAGCATTATTGGCAGCTCCTGCCTCCACGACCTTCATAACTTTCTTCTTTGGGGCCAATGACTTTTATCACAGGATTATAAAGGGGATTTTTGGCAAGAGAGCTTGGGGTTGTTGCAATCGGATTGATGGGAATTCGATTGATGGGGGATGGCGATCACTAGGAATTTAGAAAAATTGATTTGAGTATTGATTCCACAGGGAAGTGGGGATAGAAGCGATAGGAGATTCGATTTCAAGAGCCTACGGAGTATCCTCCTTGTCTTTATGACAAGAATTCCCGTCCTTGCACTTCTCTTGCTCCACTCCCTTTTGCTCTATACTCTTGAAAAGAGTCTCTCCTCACTTGCTTAGAACGGCTCCTCATGCCCTCTACATATAATTAAATTGAAGAAGAAGGGTTGTGGCCAATGTGAGGTGCCTCCTCCAATAGACCTGGAGGAGTACTCTTAGTAGTCGACCAAAATTCATATCCATACACATCACCATCCCGTCTCCCTATGGAAAACCTTGCAAACTTAGTTGAATATGGGAATCTTAGTTCTACTTCACAGGGGAAGAGTGGACAAGTCACCCCTAATAGCAATCTAATGCCCACCTAAGAAAGACCCCTTTGTAATCAATCAAAGGCAAGAGTAAGGTAAATACCACACTTGGTTCAAAGAGAGTGAGAGTCGAGGGAGAGTGTAACTCGATCCCCCTACCCATTAGTTAAAATCTCAGCTCTGACCCTCTAAAACAATGTTAAACCTGGTAAATAATCCTACAAATATTGTGAGGGTCACGATTTAATCAGCTCTATCTAGTATTGGAAAGTTACCTGACTTATCGGGTCCACCCAGCCACCATAGGCATTTGATCATTAGGATTGAAGCCTCCCAGTTTTATCGATTGGGTTTGCTTTGTTTTCTAATTAGCAAAGCATATTACCACACTATTTGGACATATAAAATCAGCTTCCTTTTATTACTTTGTTAAACTAGGTTCATTAAACTTAATCTTTAGCACATAACAAACAATTCAAAAATCAGATACTTTATTTCATAGTAACATCTAGAACCATCATTTCGCAAAGTGGTACAAAACTATCTTTCCACAGAAAGATATCATCTAGCCTAGGATAGGACCTTCCAATCCCTTGGGATTGGGCTATATGTGATTGCACTCTGTCTGTGGGTCAACAGGGAATTTATTGGCTCAGAGCCCCTCTCAGCTACCCTGAGCCTTATGAGCCATCCTACATAACAAGGGCACTTATCACTTGACCCTTTTCCCTATCAGGTGCTCGAGTGATAAAAAATAAAAAACACCTACCTTCCTTGGGAGTGTAGGACCCCCGCCCCTAGGTGAGTTTTTCCACACTCCGCAGAGTGTTAGGGAGCATTGGGTTAGGGACCCCAACATCGCCAACCAACATAACCCACAACTTGTCTGTCTATGCAAGAACGGAATCATAAGAGCCATAATTCATCATTCACAAATCCAAAAGCAATCATAACCATAATACATTTTTAACACACCTATCAATGTATGCAATGCATAGAATCTATCCCCTCCATCAATTCCCATGTTTCTTCCTAAAAAGCAATTGATAATACTAACATGTTTTTGGAAGTTTGAGTACGTTCTAACTGATTGTAGTCTATGTAATGTACTAATTTATCTCTCATTAGGAAGTTGTAGAGTTAATAGCTTAAAAGAAATCCTCTCTGTTAGGCCATCAATCGTGATTATGAGTTATGGCCGCAACCTCAGTTTGTTGTGGAATGACAGGTTCTTCGGATTGAATGGATTCGAGGATAAATTTCACTTGCGCTTCAGCTTCATGTTGAATTCCCTTAGCAGCAGCTACTTTCTCATGTTGGGGAGGTCTCTGAGTATGATCTCGCTCACAACGTCTTGACGTCTCTTGGGAGCCATGGGAGGAGCTTGATGGATTTGAGTAGTGCTTCTGTGTAGGTATAGAGAGAGAGAGAAGCTCGGCTGATTGGAGTAGGGCTTCGTCACGTGAACAACAGAGAGACTTCTGCACGGGTTGTTGTTATCTTTTTGACGTAACGCTCTATCCCTATTTATATAGTAATGGGGGGAGGGGGGGTAAAGAGAGGACGCTTGCTTTTTAGCATTTTTGATGACATCATCAATGACAAAAAGAGAATGTTTTCTTTTAGCGTTTTTGATGATATCATTGATGACATCAAAGAGGAGGCTCCATTTTTATAGCACGAAGATAAAAAATTATGAATATATGGGTGAGCGCCGCACATTGCGTCGTCGGGCGGGTGTCACTCCAAGGCTCACGATCAAAGCGGTGACCAAGGCGTAGACCTTCGTATGCTTGGCAATGGGCTACAAAGGCTTTGTTGGCGCCGTTGGCTACACATGAGAAGCTTCCACTAGCTTGTAGGAAAATCTTCTCGAGAGGTCACCCATCCTGGCAGTGTCGTCACCTAAGTGCACTTAACTGCCAAGTGACTATCTAACCACTAGGCTAGTTCTTTTTGTTGTTCTATACTACAAACATAGTTTTAATAAGCTTGTCTTGGGGTTTCCCAAGTCTTTGTTCCATGAACTGGCTTTTACTAGGCCACATCATTTCGCAAAATGGCATCATTGTGGACTCCATTAAGGTGGTAGCAATCATGCAAGCTACATCACCAGATTCATTATCTATACTACTCTACTTTTTAGGCCAAATTTAGTAGCATGGTCACCACCTATGTCTTTTGGCACGTTTGGTTATTCCCTACAAGAGTTAAATCCTTGATTAACTTTGTTGTAATCAAAGGTGTTGATAATGACTTATTGCTTGGACATCCTTGAACGTGAAACACACGACTCATTGAGGATTGGATCAATGGTCTAGTCTTCCTAGGAAATAGGACAAATGAGTAAAAATTAAAATAGAAACTTGGAAAACTACTCTGGTCAACGTGGACTCCATCTCCAGTAAGCTATGTGGAAGGTTTATTAAAATAAACTAAGTAATGGGGGACATTACAGCCAAGAAGAGGAGCTCTTTGTGGAGGGTATCTTGGCAATCTAGCAATCTGGAAGCTTTCAAGATGCAATTTGATGTTGGCAATCTAATCTTTGAGGTCCAGAGAGGTTGCCAAAGATGCCATGACTGATTCACCTGGCTCTCAGATGATCTTGCTTCAATCTAAGCCACTCGTCAAACTGAGAAGAGGGGGAGATTGTTGGAGTCTCCTGCTATGATTGAGGAGGAGAATTCAAGCTTTTGCTCATGCTTTCAAGATCTCCAAATTTAGGAGAAATTGTGTGCCATTTTTTTGTCAAAAATGGGGGGGGGGGGGGGTAGCACCTTGTTCATCATCATCTTTTCCTTAATCTTCTTTTTTTCTTAAAGCTTTAAAGCTTAAAGCTTTTAAACTCCCCTTACTTGATAAGTTTTGAATGGGTTTAGTCAATTGTGACTTATGGCCCATGACTTGCGTTCATGTGGTGACTTCCATGAAGGATGGCAATAATCCCTATCAACCCAAGAAAGTGTCAGGATACAAACTTCGGACTATTTTATTCAAGACTTCCTCTATTTAATGGTCTAGAATTCTTCAAATCTAATTGCGAGGAGTTGGGAAGATTGAAAATAAAGTCGGAATATCATACCCTCCCTCCCACACAAAAAGATAGAGAGAAAAATGTCAATTTTATTAATTTTAAATTCCAAATAGTTTAAAATGGGATCTTGAAACTAGCAATATAAATAAAAAGGATAATCACATTAGGGACTATTGACTACATAAGTGTACCTTGCACTGCTAGGGATCACTTTAACATTTAGAACTTCATAGGATTCCCTCTCCTGCTATATTGTGCTGTCTTGATCTCCTTCAATCATACCGATTCTCTTGCTTGCTCTTATGTATGCTCTCATGATGGCTCTTACTTCACCCTTGCAATCTCATTGTTGTAGTAAGAGAGGCATAATAGATCAATGATATCTAATCCAATGATGGATGTTGGCTCTTTGCATGAGGTGCCATCTAACAATGTAGCAAGTATGGTCTATTTCTAACTTTATGCTATTTCTAACCAAATTAAATAACAACTTCATATATCTGGATGCTTATTGTTAAAGAGACATGTAGTTTCCTAAAGGGGATGCCCTCAATGGTAGGGCATCAATGGTGGTTTAGGATATGTCTGTTCGTGATCCTTGTCTGGTGTAAATCCACAATGGGTCACCACAAAGTGAGAGGCATCTCCATTAAGTAGAAAGTCCTCATATCGCTCTATGATAATCTTGGTATAGATTGAATCCCAAACTAGCCATTACAAAGTTAGGAAAGCCCCTGCACCTGTCTTCTTAAACCTCCCTTCATGACCAATATAAGTTATGGCAGCAAAACTGATAACAGATTTCTCCTAATTTCGAGAACATACAACACATTTGAAAGCTTTTTGACATCACTATTTGCAACAACAAATGAAATAGTACCTGTGCCTGCAGCAAGGCATTTTGCATCATTTCCAACTGTCACAGTGATGGATTCTTGTAGAGGCTACATAAAACTTGTATCTAGTTGTAGAGGGTCCCCATATTACTTGATGGGCGACTCTAGTGTGTGATGAAGCTTGCATAGGTCATCACCAAGTGAGAAAAGTGTCCTCTCACTTGCAAAGGGCCCTCATATCACTTGGTGGTGACTCTTGTGTATGGTGAAGCTCACATGGGTCACTACTAGGTGAGAGAGGGCCCTCCTAGTGTAGAGGGACCTCATCTCACATGGTGGTGACCCTTGTATATGCGGTGAAGCTTGCATGGGTCACCACCAACAAGTGAGGGAGGACCCCTCCCAAAGCTTATCACTTGTTGGTGGTGATCCTCATGTGCAGTGAAGTTTGCATGGTCACCACTAAGTGAGGGATAACCCTCCTACTTGTGGAGAGACCTAGTATCACTTGATAGTTATCCTCATGTGTGGTGAAGTCTGCATGGATCACCACTAGGCAAGGAAGGTCCCTTCCAATCGTGGAGGGCCCTTGTATCACTTGGTGGTGACCCTCATGTGTAGTGAAGCCTACATGGGTCACCAACAAGTGACAGAATACAGTCTTTCTTTGAACATCTTAAAGTATTAATTCTAGGTAAAACATGGATGCATTCTAGGGGATGTAGTATTAAAGAATGATATTGCAACAGACTTCTCAAAAGTTATGGTCATTGTCAAATTGCCGCCATTGAAGAACTACGAGGCCACACAAGATATTATTGATGGTTTGTAGTAAACCATATACTGATCACTCAAGCTCTATATAATTTGTTGATCATTTTCAAAATGGACAAAAGAATGCCAGCGCATCTATGAGACACTAAAAGAGGCTCTAACCACACTACCAATTTTATGAGTCCCAAATTGGAGCATAAAGTTCCATGTGTATATTGACGCCTCAAAGTTTGCCGTGGGAGCAGTGTTGTGCCAACCTAGAGAATATAAACTAGACTACCCATGTGCATATTGATGCCTCAAAGTTTGATGTAGGAGCAATGTTGTGCCGACTTAGATAATATAAACTAGACTACCCAATAAGCTTTGCCATTCACCAGCTCTCACAGATACCAATATGAACTATTCTACCACTAAGAGAGAAGGTGAAGAAGCTTTGGCATCATTTACTAGCAACACCTTTTACTTTCTTTGTGGACCTCCAAGCTCTACTATATATTAATAATTAACCATGTGCTACTAGTCACATAGCTTGGTGGTTGCTACTTCTTCTTGAATTTTAATTCTCAATTGTAGTACAAAGAGATATGATTGGATAAGAATTGGCAACCACCACTTGCTCCAAGGATTGCAAAGTTGAATCTATACGGACCTCCTTATGTAGTATTGGGAAACTGTCAAATTGTGTTGACAGTTGAGACTAAAAGTTGACTTGCTATCCTCTATATGTTTCCTAACACCGAAGGATTTGGTAATGAAGTAATGTTAGGATGCCCATCTAAATGAGTAACCAAGTGTATACTCGGTCTCAAATTGGAACACATCTGCCTGGATTTACCCAACGTTAAGATCATCACAACTTTTAGCAAGGATGCTAGTACTTTAAATGAGAAAATAGTGTAATCAATGCCTAGACACCTCCCAATTTACCCCTTAAAGAGATTAATAATACTCTCCTAATTTTTTTTCTCAAAGTGCAGGAAAACCAGTCAATTATGAACTTCACTCTAATATGACGCATCAAGAGTGGGTTTCGATACTATTGACAAAAAAAAGAAAACATATCCACTCACATGCTCGTCACTAGTGAAAAGAAACCTAGATCCAAGTATGGTGGTGACACAAAAATCACATCTCCAATCCAACTCAATGGATTCCTAAATATCTAATCAAGGCATGCCGCACAAGGCTACTATGCTGGCAACAAGAAGATTTGGCTGTTGATACTTGCACATAAGGCTACCATAAAGTTCCCACATTAGAAATTCTAGAATGCCCAACCTCCCACAACCAAGGAGACAAGCACCACGTCCACCAGTACTAAGTATTGTGTCTCAATAGGCCTACAAAAGGAGAGAACCATAGGCACTATACCAGTCAATCCTACAAAAAGATCAAGATCCAAATATTGTCAAACAACTTGCAAAGAATCGCATCTCACTCAATTGAAAAATCCACATAGGCTATTTGTCCCTAAATATGAGGAGAAGCCAAAGACTGCTAGAATTGTGCCCCATTGTCATCCTCAAACCCAAGTCCAAGTCTAACCAATAGATACAAGACCTATCACGAATTGTGTGGTGGGGGGACTTGTGTGAGCTGCTATGCCAAACACACACTATACACACAAGAGGAATCTCACTCAAAAACACAAGAAGAGAGATGGAGTCAAAAAAATTTTCTTATTGGTTTCTTCTTATTCTTTTTACACACAATATAATGTACACAAAAAGTATAGATAAGACACAAGATAAAGGATAGTGGCCTCCTAAGTCAAACAATGCATAATTGACTATACTAATAGAGTAGTGCTAGACCTATGCTAGTTGTAGGTAGGTGCAACAAACCAAATATAGTAAGTGATAAGTAAGTGGACATGTGGGGATCATAATGACCATTGATTTGCTAAGTGTAGATATGTAGACCCATCTAACCAAGCACTCCATCATCAACATTCGTAGTTGTTGAGCTTGCTATCTCAACACTCCCCTCAAGCTCAATTGGAGCTCTACAACTCCAAGTAAGCTTCAAGATTTTCAAAGCTTCTCTATACCCAATGTCTTTGTGAAAATGTCAGCTATCTAATCCTTTGTGCTTATATATACCAAGTCAATCTCTCTTACAAGTACTTTCTCTCTCACAAAGTGATAATGGATCTCAATGTGTTTTGTCATGGCATAGAACACTGGGTTTCTAGCTAACTGTATGCTGTAACTCATGTTTTCATAGTGAATGGCAACTGGACTGTCTCCCTATATATCCAAATCACCCAATAACTTTTATAGCTAACCACCTCACATATTGGCATAGTAGCACCTATGTACTTAGCCTCTGTACTCGATAAAGTAATTGTAGATTGCTTTGTATTGCCCTATGTAATTGTTGCACTACGAAGGGAAAACATGAATCCACTAGTAGATCTTATGTCAGACATGCTACCAACCCAATCTATATCTGTGTATCCAAACACATATATATCCTTACCTACTTCATAAGAAAGTCCATAATGCAAAGTGGACTTTATATACCTCAATATGCATCTAACTATATCAAATGAGGCTTTTTTGGCATTACATAAACTATCTGATAAGACCAATAACATAACTCAAGTCTATCCTTGTGTAGTCATGTAAATTAGACTCCTTACTATCCTTTTGAACATAGTAGAGTCTTCTATCTCATCCCCAACATTAGCACTCAACTTCACATTTTTCTCCAATGGAACTAAAAGAGACTTATGCTATCATACCATACTTGGACAACATATCCAATACATACTACCTTTGGGACAGTCATAGACCATCGTCACATTTGACTATCTAAATAGCTCACCCAAATCCTTCATCTTAAACTTTTTCTTCCAAAGGTCCTTAGCTTCAACAATCCCACTATCATTGTCACCCATAATAATCAAGTCATCCACATAGATGACTATGATGACCAAACTTGCATCTTCCTTTCTCACATACCATGAGTAATCAACATTAGAAACATAAAATCCAATGTTGACAAGATACTCTTCAATCTTGTTAGACCATGCTCTAGGTGCTTACTTCAATCCATAGAGCACCTTCTTTAATGTACACACATATTTGGAATGCTTTAAATCCTCATAACTTGTTAGGTGCTTACTTTAGTCCATAGAGCACATTCTTTAACATACACACATATGTGGAATGCTCTAAATCTTCATTTCTCACATAAAGTGATGATCAACATTAGAAACATAAAATCCAATGTTGACAAGATACTCTTCGATCTTGTTAGACCATGCTATAGGTGCTTACTTCAGTCCATAGAGCACCTTCTTTAACATACACACATATGTGGAATGCTCTAAATCCTCATAACTTGTTAGCTGCTCCATATACACCTCTTCTTGCAATTCACCATGCAATAAGATATTCTTTATAACCATTTGCTACAAACTCTAGCCTTTTGGCTGCTACCAAAGTAATCATACATCTAACATTTGCTATCCTTGTAGCTAGAGTGAGTATCTCTTCCTAAACTATGCTATATGTTTAAGAATAGCATTTTGTAACCATCCTAGCCTTATAATTGTTAATAGAACCATCTACATTATGCTTAATTTTGTAGACCCACTTACAACCAATAGGTTTCTTACCCTTAGGCATTGGTACTAGATCCCAAGTCTTATTGGCTTCTAATGTAGCCATCTCCTCATCCATTGATGCATCCCAATGAGCATGACCAACAATGTTCTCAAAAAAAGTGGGCTCAACATCCTCAACCACTTGTACCATATAATCATAATGGTGAGCTATATAACCTTCAAAACCTAATCTTTTAATAGAGTATCCGACCCTACTAGACGACGTATCATTGGATCACTCAGTGGAGCCTTTACATTGCCATGTGCTCTCTGTACACTTGATATCCTAACGGAAGGAATACCAAGCTCATCATCCAAACTCTCCAAACCACTAAAATCTCCATCAAACCCCAAATGACTAGTAGATGCATCATTACCATCATTTGATACTTTCTTCTTCCCTTTGTCTTTATCCATAGCACTTGTAGATATATCTAAAGATATGGAGTTGCTCCTTAGTCTCCTAAACCAAGGGCTAACTATAGATATAATACTAGATGATGTTTTTGGTTCACTAAGAGGCTATGTGATTCTTGCTTTTCTTTTTGTACATAACTATCATGATCATGATAATCATCCAATGTATCACCACTAAATGCATACCAAGTGCTCATCTCATAAAAAAATAATATCCCTACTCACTCTAAACTCACCTGTGATAGGGTTATAAGAGCAACACCCTTTTTGCTCTAAAGAGTATCCAATGAAAATACATTTTCCAGCCTTTGGATCAAGCTTCTTTTGTAGCTCATCTAGCATATGAACATATGCAATACAACCAAATAATTTCAAGTATGACACAACGGGCTTCTTGCCTATAAAGTATTCTTCAAGGATCATCTCATGAATTGCAGCTGCGGGAGTTCTATTCATAATATAGATATCAGTATTAACAACTTCAGACCAAGATGTTTTGGAAAATTCTTTTTAGCCACCATTAATACCCATGCAACTTTTGTAATATGCCTATCTTTCCTTTCTCTACAACCTCATTTTATTGTGTAGTATATCTATAAGTAAACTGTCTCTTTATTCCATGAGACCTCAAAAAGGCACTAAACTCATTAGAGAGGTACTCTTCCTTTCTGCGACCCTATTTTGTTGTGCGGTATATTTTTGTCTTTATTTTATCATGAAGATGATGCATAATTTCTTGCCACAATTTACCACTATAGATATCATCCTTCTTAGTATAATATTGGACTGTAATATGGCCTCTTTGGCCACAATAATGACAAATAATACTAGAACTTTTAGAACCTCTGCTCTACCATCCATCTCTTTCTCTAGAGCTCCACATGTCTATAAAGTTGCCATGGCCTCTTGAAAGCTGTATTTCACCAAATTGTTGATTTAACCTATTTTGCTAGTTATCACCAGTATATCCCATATCATGGCCTCTTAAAGAGGATCTTCCATGTTCCTGAGAGTTGGATTTTGGGCCATGCTTGAAGCATTTGAGGTCATTTTTGGAGCAGAAAGTACTCGAGAAGCTCCAAAGACCAAATTTTCATGAAAAATCAAACAGTGGCGGATGGTCAAGTTGGAGTTTTTACTAGATGCATTTCAATATTAGGAATCCAATGCAAGTCTCAGTCCGTCGATCGACCCCCTATTTAATCCCCACAAGGTTTGGCATTATAAAGTTGCTACTAGATACGGGAGCCAGAAAGTGCACGAATAAGGCCAAGTTTATAGATTTCGATGCTATGAAGTCACCTGTCCAGACGGATCTCGAATCCGGGTTTGTTTGCCCATCCGAAATTGAAATATCCACTTGCGAGATAGTGTGAACACAAGGCTGAAGTGGTTATTTTAATGTTTTTAACCTTAGGCTTAATAAAAGCCTCAAAACTAACAAAAAATTGACAAACAGAAGGGGGGCGCAATTTTTTTTGTGCCATCTCAAAATCTCATCGGTGCCTCTCTAATTCACATCCTTAGAGAGAGAGAGAGAGAGAGAGAGAGAGAGAGAGAGAGAGAGAGAGAGAGAGAGAGAGAGAGAGAGAGAGAGAGAGAGAGAGAGAGAGAGAGAGAGAGAGAGAGAGAGAGAGAGAGAGAGAGAGAGAGAGAGAGAGAGAGAGAGAGAGAGAGAGAGAGAGAGAGAGAGAGAGAGAGAGAGAGATTCTCGATCAAGGTAGAGAGAGGGAGATGGTTGTGATCTTGCCCTTTTTCATGGAGGGTTTCAAAATCTATTTTTCTAGTATTTCTCTCTCCTCTCTCCTCTCTCCTCTCTTCTCTCTCCTCTTAGCAACTGTTCGTATGGATCAATTCAAGAGAGAAGGGAAAGGGTTGTGATGAAGAATCGAGACCAAATGATGATGCTGGAGCAATGGATGATGTAGATCAAGTTGAGAGAGTAGCGTTAGCGGCCTCTCTTCTATGAAATACGAGCCTTGGAATCGTGGTTTCTATGCGTAAGTGAGCGGTTATTTTATTTTATGAAAAATGATTGAAGAAAGTACTTGATTTTGTTTGTTCTTGATTTTCCATGTTGCATTCTCTTTGAAATATGAAAGAAAATAAACAAATTTAATGATAAAATAATTTCCCACAAACATACAACACCCGCAAGTTGCGAGTTTTATGAAAATAATGGAATTTGAAAATTTTGTCGAGTGTTTTGGGGTCATATGGGATAAAAATGGAGATAAAAATAATACTGAGTGTCCTTGATCAGGAAGAAGTCATAATTCTAAAATATCTCATTTTAATGAAGAAATAAATAGAGAAAATAATGAAAAAATTAGTTTTTATGCTTAAAAATGAGAAAAAAATACATATTATATTCATGAGTGTATAGTGAGACTTGAGCATGAGGATCAAGCCTCAATCAAGCCTTGTTTCTATGTTATAGTGTGTTTTTATCAATTTTTGTATAGAAAACGACATAAAAAATGAACCCTACACCTATCCAACGAAAGCAAAACCTAAACAATAAAGGGGGAGAGGGTTTGTGAAAGTGGTTAATTGTTGAAAATGATGCAAATTCTGATTTATTTGTCGATGCATAACATATAGGATGGATTATCATTTGAATTAAGGAGACTAGTAGCAGAAAGGAATTCGATGCTAGTCTCTATCTACGCAGCACGTATGATTAGTTGAAAAATCATTGAAGGGTTATTTTTGCACTTCACTTAGCTGGTTTCTAATGATAAAATGCTTGAGCACAATGGTCATCCACCTTTGCATTGAGCATAACATGGTATCAAACTTGGACACATTGCAATTGCTTTCTAAACATTGACCTACGTGGAGTGTGAAAGGAAACTCGAGCTGTAGGGTAGATGAATGGTTTCTTGGGGCCAAGCTTGGTAAGGAAAGATCAAATCTCCTTGATCGTTCACAATATATAAGAGTGGAGATGGTTCCTATATTCTTTATGTCAAAGCAATGCATCCAGGAGGGGCCAATCCTCTCGGTGTAGAAGAGCTGCAGTGGGCCACGACATTTAGCCAGGGGGTGCCTCCTTTATGTTTGCATAACATGGTATATTATACCAAGATGTGTGGGATCTCCCTCTAAGGAGTAAGGAAGGGCAATCATTGGACTAAATTCTACTACAAATGTAATATCTACAGTAGTGATTAGGGCTGTATGTCCCTTAGATGCTCTTGGCAGCGAGGCTGTGTGGGCTTGTCTTGTGAGTAGGCCCGGTTAGTGCCTATAGCTAGTGTCGGGCCTGCTTTAGGTCATGATAGGTGGTGCATTGCCGGGGAGCTGCCTACAAGTGGCGGTTTCCCTACCTTGGCCGATTGGGACCTATTCTCTAGTGTATGTTAGAAATTAGTGAGCTAGACTCACAAGATTGTCAAGCGGAGCTCCAAAAGCAAGAATGGGCTGAATGAGCTAGATGGCGGGCCGAGATAAACAAAAGATATTCTTCGCAAAGGAGTGACCCAATATCTTTGCAAGGGTGGGGTTTTAATAACCTTAGCTCGGCAGACAATCCATTAGGGGGAGGAAGCTCTAGTTATTCCCCCCTCCAATTAGCCCCTCCACTTCAAGTGGAGGTATAGTTTTGGTTGTTCGAACCCCTATAGCAAATTTGGTTGTTACCATGGCGTCACAACCTATTGCTATACCTATTGGAATGACGGATTTGCTAGCTTTAGATTTCCCCCTACCCATCTTTAATGGGTTAGTGGAGGAAGATGCGGAACGCCATATTAGGGACTTTCAAAAGTTGATGTTCAACTGTTGTATCCAGGATGAAGAAAATTTAATGATGTTGTTTAACATGACTCTCAAAGGAAGAGCTACCAGATCATATCACGGTCTAGAGTTCGGAACCATAACCACTATTGATTTATTTTTTGAAGCCTTTTGAAGGGAGTTTGCCCTTGAAAGGGGTGGTCAATATTGGCCACGTGTACTAAATGTGAAACATCAAGAGCCACATGAGGATATCCGAGCATATGCCAAGAAGTTAAAAGAGGCCTTTCACAAATTGCAAGCCTCTATCCATATCCCAACAGCTCCCCAACTGCAATATTTTTTGCATGGTCTGGATTTCAACATTCAGGTGCAGTTAAGTAGTGTCACTTTGTCGGATGTAGATATTGCCCTATTAGACTAGCACAAGCAGTAGAATCCTGACTACAAGTGGCCTATGCCTCTTGAACCAATCTTAATATAGGTCTAGTTTTGGGAAATAATTTGGCATTGACCAATGGCAATGGAAGTCAAGGGATAGCTATGCCTAACTTGAATGTGAGAGGAAGCATGATCCAAAACGTGCCTTTATTTCCAGCTCCTCAACTTTCATTATTGTCTTCAGTACCTTTGCGTACCATGTGATGACCTTTGCATCTCCCTAGAGGAGTTGAAATTATTTATTGATGACCTGGGGGCAGCCACCATAAGAGAACTGTAGTTGATTATTTTAAGAAAGTATTTTGAGCACTGCAGACAATTTTGCATAGCTCTTAACCCATGGAAGTGCATCTTTGGGATGCCTTATGGGCTATTGCTAGGCCATGTGGTCAGTTCAGTAGGGATTGTGATTGACCCTGAAAAGATAAAGGTCATAGTCGCCATGAGTTTGCCACACACTCCGAAGGAAGTAAATAGCTTTCTGTCATCTGTACAGGACTACTGGAGGTTCATAAATGCCATGGCAAAAAAAACGTTGCCACTAATGCATACGTTATCCTTTAGTTGTCAATTTGTATGGAGCGACCCTTGTAAGATAACTTTTAATGATGTGAAACAAGAGCTAGTAAAAGCACCAATTTTAAAAGCACCTAAAAGGGGCAAAGTATTCTACATATTTTTAGCAGTCACCATGCATAGTATCAACTACTGTTTATCCCAAATCTGGGAGGAAAAATGGTATCGTCTAATCGCCTTTACTAGTCGAAAGTTGGACATATCAGAAATCAACTACACCTACATGGAGAAGCTATGCCTTGCAATGGTATTTGTGACTAAAAAATTCAGGCACTACATTCTCTATCAGAATGTAGTTTTATATACGAAGGCAGAGCGGCTTAGATTGCCGATGAACAAGCTACAATCATTTGATCGTTTAAAAAAGTAGTTAATCACTTTTCAAGAATTTGATTATGAGATTAGAAGTAAGCCATCGAAGGTGCAAGGTATTGTGGAATGCCTTGTGGATTTCGGGGAGCCGAAAGAGACTTTAAGTGATATTGAGGAAATGTTTAAAATTGATACAGCCTCCATTCCATCTTGGTATGCTGCTATCACGCATTACCTATCAACAAGAGAGGCTGGAGCCGGTTTATCAAAAGCAAAAAAGTGAAAAATCAGATAGTAGGCTTTGAAATTTTCCTCGATCGCAAGAACACTATATCGATAGGGGGTTGATGATATCTATCACCGATGTGTGATGCTTGATGAGGTTCCATTCATTTTGGAAGGGTGCCATGACTCCGCTTGTGAAGGGCATTTTGCTGGACGATTGACTGCCCAAAAATCCTAAAGAGCCGGATATTAGTGGCCGTCCATTTTCCAAGACACATTCAAGTATGTCAAGAGATGCGATACTTGTCAACAGCATTTGTGTGGGTCCTATTACCATGTCGTCTTCTACGTAGAAGAGATATATCATAGTGGTGACTGACTATTTTACAAAACGGTCAAAAGCACGAGGGACAAGGAAGGGCGATGCAAAAGACTGCTAGTTTCCTATTAGAGTAGATTATATGCCAATTTGGTCCACCAAGAGAATTAATATCAGACTATGGAACCCATTTCCTAAACAAGGTGATTAAAAGCTTGAATGAAGCGTGGCAAATTAAACATAATAAGACAACTCCCTATAGCCCATAGGCAAATAGGCAAGTTGAAAGTACTAACAAGTAGCTTGTTAGTATTTTATCAAAAATAGTGTTCGAAAAGAAGCGAGACCAGGATAAGAAATTATATGTGGTGGTGTGGGCGTATAACACGACATTTAAACTGCCATTGGCCACACGCCGTTCAAGCTAGTCTATGGGGAGGAGTGCGTTTTTCCCTTAGAGATTGAGTTGCCGACTATAAGATTCCCAATCAATCATTCTTTGGGTGACGAGGATGCACTCTTCGAGCGCTTTACAACTTTGGCCAACTTGGATGAGCTCAAACTGCAGAGTCTGTTGCACCAGGAAGTGGCTAAGCATTGGATGAAGTGGCTGCATGATTTGAAAGCGAAGAAATATACCTTTAAGAAGGGACAATTAGTTCTATATTATGATGCACGCAAAGAGTTGTTTCTAGCAAAAATTGTGCCCAAATGGGATGATCCTTGCAAGATTGTTAGAATAGGGAAAAATAAGTCCACAACATTATTGGTTGATCTTGAGGGAGTGGAGTTTAAAAATAAGGTTAATCTTAATAAGATTAAATCTTATTATCTCTAAATGCACTAACAAAATAAATGCCTTGCAGGCCAATGTTGGGTTGATTAGGAACCTATAAGAGATGAAAGAGGTTAATGGGGCGGCTGATTCCTTACTTGGAATACCCATACTTGGAGCAATGATATCATCAGGGAAAGATTATCTGGTGGAGTAAGGAATATAAAGTGATTAAGCAAGAGGATGGATCATTTGTCTGGGAAATCAAAGTCTTCTATCATCACTACTTATGAATTTTGCTAAGCATCCCTGTTATATTCAACAAAGAAGGTGGGATGGAGTCTTCAGTACATCCTCTAAGTATGCTATGTGAACCCATTGTGGACGTACACATTGACCTTTGATGGAGTATCCAGGGGTCGTAACAAGAAAGGGAGTATAGGGGCAGTTATTAGGGATCCCTGACATAGAGTCATGATGACATTAGATGTTTATCTCGGGGATGGATTTACCAATAACATGGCAGAATGCAAAGCTTTAATCATGGGACTGAATATTACTAAGAAGGGTGGTATCCGTCAGTTGTTAGTAAAGGGGGATTCCCAATTGGTATTGAACCAACTAAATGGGACTTACATAGTACGAAATCCCATTATTTCTATATATTATTGCACTACTATGACCTTGCTCGACATGTTTAAGAGAGTGTCTATTTAGCTGGTTCCACGTTATTGGAATTAGTTTGCAGACTCATTAGCAAACTTTGCTTATGAAGAAGACCTCTTCTTCAACTGTGGTCCTAATTTGGATATCTCTATTAATGATGAGATGGGGCCTAGTTGATTATGGGGGCTTTTATCAGAACATGCCTTATATGGTAGGTGATGATTAGTATGGGTGATGCAAAGAGTGGCCAAGACCCATTTGCCTTTGTTATCTTGGACCCATAGGTTGGTCAAAAGACACGTTATGCATACACCTCTTGCTATTTATGCAGGAGGTATGGGTCACAATTTGATGCATTTAGTTTAGGGCAGGAGTCCTATCTCCTCCTTGGGATGGAGCATTTTGTTGTATATTAACAAGTTTCTACGAGGGGGGATACATACAAGCTATTTTGTTTGATTCCATTAGGCTAAGAGGGCCGGTTCTTTTTAGGGTTTTAAATGCTTGATTTCTTTAGGCCAAGATGGTCAGTTTTTATCAAGTTTAAATGCTTTATTTCTTTAGGCCAAGAGGGACAGTTTTGTTGGGTGTGAAATGTGATATTTCCTTAAGCCAGGAGGGCCATACGCCTATTTCGTGTAGGTATGTTTAATGGTTTTCTATTTTAGTGATTGCATCACACATGTTGGATGAAGTGCTTAGAGGGAGCCTTTATTGCGCGTGAGCTTATTGTGGCCATTCCAGGTGGTATCGTCACCTTTCCAAGTTTTTCCCTTAAGCTAATAAGTGTTATATGTGTATGTGGGGGTTAATTTCTTTTTTGTTGGGGATCAGCAATCAAGGCATGAAGTCCTAGGGTTTGGTTAGGTATATCTGGGGGAGATTTGATTAGTTGTCTACCTCTTGTTAGGACATTGTCAGGCATTAAAGACCTGTGATAGAGGGTAGTCTTTGTGACCCTATCCTTCTTGCTTGCTAGATAGCTTTCCTAGGAGTCCCTGCTAGTGTGAGGCAGTTAGAGAAGCCTGCCAAAATATCAAGAGAAGAACAAGTCCTAAATCTATCTAAAGATACAAATCACAAAGGTGTGTAAAAAGGGGTTCTAACTCCTCAATAAGAAAAGGAAAAGAAAAAGGAAGAAAATTTCTAGAAGTAGTTGATTATTGCCTTGCGGAGGCTTGGTAGGTTCCTGGGGATGAGTCAGCAGACCTGGGGTCGATGCCTTGTCTTTCTAGGGGAAGCAGCTAGCAAAAAAGAAAAGAAAGGAAGGTTGGATCGAAAATAAAAGGGAGCATTAAAAAAGGATTAAGTGTCACCTCATGAGGGTTTGGCACGTTCTTGGGTACCGAGTCATGACTTGAGACCAATGCCCTATTCTCCCCTTGGGTCACTCTACGCTCAGCTCCCTCCTTTTTACATGCTCGAGTATGGAAACCTTGGAAGAAAACTATGTTAAATGAAAATATTTTTTGATCAGGCTATAGGGGTCCTCGCCTAGTTAGAGCTCTTGGTTGAGTTGTCTTAAGTTAGTCAGGTAGTTCAGACCACGACTAGGATGACCTCTTTTTGATGGGCTTTTTAGCCAATTCATGTTTGAGCAGTTGGTTAGCAATGAGCTTTGGATTTCTATCAAATTATGCTGGGCCTATCCCTTGTGGATTTTCATGCCTTGGTTTTGTTAGGGGGTAGGGCGAGAGCTATGGTATGTTTTCTTGTTTGTTTCTAGTATCGACTTGATGCTCTTTATGGTTATGTTTTTGCAGATCAGTTCGTGGGATTTGACAAGTTGTGTCACCCTATCCTGTGGTTTCCAATGAGAGTTGGATTTTAGGAGCCAATTTTGAGCCATGCTTGAAGCATTTGAGGCCGTTTTTGGAGCAGAAAGTGCGTGAGAAGTGCCAAAGACCAAAATTTCATGAAAAATCAAATGGTGGTGGATGACCGAGTAGGAGTTTTTCGAGATGCATTTTGACGTAAGAAATCCAACACAAGTCTTGGTTCATCGATCAAAGGTTGTTTGACCCCCCATTACATCCCTACAAGGTTTGGCATTATAAAGCAGCTACTACTGGATCCGAGATCTGGAAAGTGCATGACAAAGATCAAGTTTATAGATTTCGATGCTACGAAGTCACGTGTCGAGACAGATCTTGAATCCGAGTATACAAGAAGAGAGATGGAAGCCAAAACAGTTTCTTACTAGTTTCATCTTATTCTTTTTCACAAATACAATTTACACAAAGTATAGATAAGATATAACATAAACGAATGTGTCCTACTAACTCAAACATTGCATAACTAACCATACTAATTGACTGGTACTATAACTATGCCAAGTGTAGGTAGATGCAACAAACTAAATATGATAAGTGATAAGTCAATGGCCATATAAGGATCTTGATCACCATCGATGTGCTACGTGTAGATGTGCAGATCCACTTAACTAGGTGGTCCATCATCAATGTTTGCATATGTTGAGCTTGTCATCTCAATAAGAACCCCATCTAAACCTAAGGAGACCTCGTTTCAAGGCCTACAACAAGCCATGGTCAAACAATCACATCTCTTGATCAAACCAGCTACCAAAATCCAAACCCCCCTAGGCCTATAGCCTTCTTACAAGAGGAAATCCTTCTTGGATCTAGTAGCTAATATGGTTGAAATAGTAATGATAACATAGTCACATGTATTTGATTGTTGGATAATGCCTTCACTTTATTTGCATGCAGCTATGAATGGCTTAACCTAGGTCTCCTCAATGAAAATAGTATGAATGGTATGAACTCTCTACCATGCTCATGGAAGGAATATGAATTCATCTTTGCTAAGATTGCCTCAATTGTCACTATGACAACTCAAGTTTCACATGAGCAAGCTTTGAAAGGTGCACATACTTCAAATGTAGTTATGTTGATACCATGACATGCTTGTTGAACTTGCCAACCTTGATTGTCTTGCACAAACTAATTCCTCATTCTTACAGCATTGGCTTACATTATGTGCAATGGGAAAGAGTGAGATGTTTCAAATCATGACCAACCATGAGCAACAAAGTGCCATTAAGATGTCAAAATATGATCTTACTTAGATTTCCCTCACTTTTTTTTAGGTACTTACTTTAACTCATAAATTTCTTTTAGAAGATCATGTGATGGTGCATCCCTATATGGATCAATTCCTTGGTAAATAAGAGCTCCATGTAGGTTCATGTACCTTCTCATTAATGTTCTGATCTATATCACCCATGCTAACATTTGACCATAGGTATGGACCATTATGCTACCATGGAATATAATCTGTACTTCTATGATTGGTGGTTACAAAAGTAGTTGGGTGTCTTCTTGTATATAAGCAAGTATGCAAGCACGTCAAAATCAAATCTTTGCCATAACTCCATTGCATAATCTTGGAAGTATTGTAATCCATTAAGACAAGGAGGGGCTTGGGACTTGGGACTTGTAGCGTGTAGGAGATTTGCAAATTGATTGTTTTCCTAAAACACAAAAAAAAAAAATTTAGGTGTAAAATTTTGAGTATATCATGTTAAGTTTTCTTGGCAATGTATACATATGTTTTTTCATTCATACATGTATCTTAACAAATTCAATCCTTCTCAAAATCTCATCACAAGATGTTATATTTTGGATATGGCAAGATGAGGAGAAAAAGCTACACAAGAAAAGGCAACCAAGTCTTGGACACCATTTTCTCAGAAAGAATAGATGGACTACAAGTTGAGCACAAAAGTTGAGGGATATCGCTACTTGTAGTATAAACACATTCACAACCTAAAAGAGTGGAGGCCGAAAATCCAAGTACCAAGGAACTAGTGGACCAATGTGGGTTGAATGAGTACATGGAAAAGTTTGAGGGGGAAATAAATTATGAAAATTGCACAAAATTTCTCATGACCTAGATCCCGATAGGCATAGTGGGTCAATCATAGTAAATGACAACAATGGGTAAAAAAATGTGGAAGTCCCTCTTAATCCAAGAGTGGTGCATAAAGCCTTGGGCCTAGCAAATAAGATGGAGAAGCAACCAAATAGAGATGTGTATGCAATGCTAGGGATGGACAAATAGAAGTGTTCACGAATGATGGAGTTGTCCTAGAAGGCACCTCAGATCCCTCAATTAAAATTCAAGCTAAGCTTACACATGCTCTATTATCTAGAAATAGCTACAACTCCACAATTAGTAGGATCTAGGTAGCAAGATTAGAAAGTATATCTATTCAAGAAATGGGGACAACAAAAACCTCAATGCCTTAATCATAAAAACCATCCATGATGTAGCAAGGGCACACAGCTCTAAAGCACACGAGTCCAAGAAATTAGGACCCATGTCAGTAGCAAGAAAAGAGGTGGAAAGAAGAAGGCAATGACCGAAGTCACTCTAGTAGGGTTGGAGGTTATGCTAACAATCATTATACAAGAAGTCACCAAGCAATCATATTATTCAAGAGCAAAATAAATATCATGAGAATCCTTGGCATCGTAATACAAGATGTGTCATCCACCCATATTAAAAAATTGGAGTATTGACCCTCAAGAGAGCAAGAAGAATACGAAATTAGGAAATTGTAGCTAGAGGTAGAGGAGACTACTAGAAGACTTGCAACTCTTAGAAATTGCCTAACCCTCACACAAATCAGGATGGAATCCTGGAGTCCCCAGTACCAGTGTGAAGGGACAAAAATCTTGGAGGGTTTATTTTCTTCTGCGTAGACAGAAGGGATTTTTCAATGAATGGAGATTTATCTTCTGCATAGGCAGAATGGGAAAATCATTATAAATAACTTTGTAAAATAATAAATAAATGTATGTTGCCAAAAGACAGTTTTCTATCTTTGTATTGTGTCATGAAATTACATGAAGGAACTTGTGATTACGGGTTGATTAATGAAGCTGCTTTTATATGGCATAACTTAATGTGATAGGTAATTAGACAACTAAAGAAAAAAATTTGTGGGAAGCGGATGAGCGAGATCCCTGACAAATCCGTCCTACAGATGGGTTGTCTCGGTAAGCTGGGAGCTTCTCTCAAGAGATTGAACAAAATGTTAATTAGGAAAAATTACAAAAACAATGGTATTCTTTTCCAGACATTGTAGGAATAGTAGCGATAACATTTCCATCACATATCTGCTCTCCCCCTTGGGATCAAAGAGCAATTCTATGTAAAATTTACTTAACACTTCCTTCCTCCGCCTAAAGCATATGTTAAGGTCTCATACAACTATGAAAAATGTAAGGCCTATTGATCACTTACATTGATCGGTAATCCAACCTTCATTCCAATAATCATAAAAACTATCAGTCTTTATTTTGTCTCGGAGTTTCCTAATCCTTGAGCTCTCCACTTGCCTTTGAGGCCTGGAGTTGTTGTTTGCATCTAGCCCAACCCCGAATAGGATTGATAAACATAGTCGCTATTGAACGGATCTCAAGGCATCTTCGTACTAATCCTTATGGTCATTGTTTCCCAATGAACTAATAGTTCATGATATTAGCGAGAGCTCAGGCAACAATCTTAGAGTTTCAAGATTGAATTTCCTCTAGGCTAGATTATTTACCATGCATTTCGTCAAGCGTGCAAGCTACAACATACTTTTAGTGTGGTGAAATACACATCTATTATTTTGGAAATACATTACTTACGACCGATACTGCAGTTGGATTGGCAGTGATGCCCTCGCCCGAGGCTTCATTGCGGATTATGGGATTTCCACCCACACTTGACATTCTTCACTTCATGACCATTCCCGATCTTCCTCGTTCCTAGGGGCAACCTCCGCAGGGTTTTCAGTAGCCTCTTGTGGAGAGAGGGGCAATTGGGGAAAATCAGCTTGTGGGTTAGGTAGATGAGCTCAAGGAAAAAGAAAAGAGAAAATGCATGTGGCCACCCTCTAAGGAGGGGAAGAGAAGGAGGACCTTCTTGGAAGGTTCTCTTTCTTTCTCTCTATCACACACACACACACACTCTCTCTCCCTCTCTCTCTCTCACCCTCTTTCTCCCTCTTTCTCTTTGTCAAACACACAGACACACACACACACACACACACACACACACACACACTCTCTCTCTCTCTCTCTCTCGCACTGCAGTGTGCCATTCAAGGCCTTTTTCCCCTCACTGCGATTGGGCAGGGAGGTTTATATAGGGAGAGTGGTGGCTATTATTAGGGGGGAACATGGGGTATAGTGGTGGTGATATTGCTGTCTACATGATGGCGGGCTTCTTAGCCCCTTCTAGGTGGCTGCGGGATAGGTAGATGTGATCTCCCTCCTCGCCTACATCGTGATCTTCCTTCCCTCACTTGACATGATCGCGATCTGTGCCATTGTCTTCTTCTTTTCCCCTCATCAACATCACGTTATTCCTCCTCTTTCTCCCCCACCACTAGTCGACGACGATAGGGGGGAAGAATTTAAAGAAAGTTTGATTTAACTTAATTCATTTTGGGGGGTTGGTTCCCATGCACAACGGGCGGGGGTGAAGTATTACAATTGAGCAAGCTAGTTTTGAGCAGCTCAAGAAAATTTTGGTAACAACACCCATTTTAAGGCAACCTGACCTGAGTCAAGAGTTTGAGGTCATAACAGATGCAAGTTTTCTTGCACTAGGTTGTGTGCTTATGCAACAAGGTCATTCGATAGCTTATTCCTCAAGGAAACTCAAAATCCATGAGAGGAATTACACCACCCATGATTTTGAGCTGTTAGCTGTGATGGATGCTCTCAAATTGTGGCTACACTATCTGCTAGGAAGCAAGTTTACTTTGCTCACTGACCATAAAAGTCTCAAATGGATCTTTACTCAACTAGCCTCAATATGAGGCAGCGTCGGTGGATTGAAGTCTTGCAAGATTTTTGATTTTGAAATCAAGTTCAGACCTGGAAAAAAAAATGTGATTGCTGATGCATTAAGTCATAAAACTTTTATGAATGCACTTATCAAGGGCATACAAGGATCCTAAGTATCAACTAATGCTTAGAGAAATCCTAGTTAAGGACATTGATCCTAAGCTGAGAGTTAAATACCAAAATTTCACTGTGGATGATGGACTTGTCTATTTTAGGACAAGGCTTTGCATACCCCTCAGTCATGTATTGAAAAATAAGATATTATGGGAAGCCCATGACTCCCTGTTCTTAGGACACCCTGGCTATGCACAAACTCTTAATGGAGTCACAAAAAGTTACTGTTGGGAAAGATTGAAGCATGATGTACTCAGATATATTAGTGAATGCCTAAGTTGCCAATGGGTGAAAGCTGAGTGTGCCAAAATGCCAAGCAAGCTGAATATGCCAAAATGCCAAGCAAGCTCTAGCCTCTTGATACTCCACAGATGAAATGGGAGTTCATCAATACGGATTTTGTAGTTGGATTACCTTTTGTTCAAGGAGGGTATAATTCAATCATGGTGATTGTGGTGTAATGTGCCGGCCTATTAGCTGTCCAAGTACACTTTTAGTGGTCCATCGAGAGACAAGTCTAAGTTACGTCGCTGGCACTCCCATGGAATGTCACAGGGTTTGTCACCTAGGGTTTCTCAAGTCCGCCTCACAATGGAATGTTCATAGCTGAACCCACTAGGATCGACATGAAATTTTGGTTCCTAGTGGTCAAGGTCTCCTAAAAACATTCTAGCATTCGGCCCTCGACATCCTACTTTATGCAGAGATACCCAAGCCAAAGCAGATTTTTGCCATCCTTGGTTCAAAGAGAATGGAAAACGAGAGGGATGCACCGCTCAACCTCTTTGCCTGTAGGGCATACTCCCATTCCAGTTCCCTAAAATGGCATGACTTGGGATTCTATCCTAACCATTTCTTAGGGTCATTTGTAAAACCTTGCGAGAAGCCTCCCAGTTCTCTGGGACTAGTTTTGGTCCCCTAAAACGGCATGAATTGGGAATCTATCCAAACAATTTCTCAGGCTCAACTATAAAACCTTGTGAGAAGCCTTCTAGTTCTTTGGCACCACCCTGCCATAGGACATACCCATTGGGGGTTCTGCCCACCTGCTTCCCTCAATAGGCATTCTTTAGTTATTTAATTAGGTCCTATTACATTTATGAGTGACATTTAAAATTATCTTCTTTAATTAAGCCTTTAGGGAAGAGGTTTTGTTTGCGTAAGTTATAGCACCGACACAAAAATAGAGCAAACAATCATTTTGGCAAACAAGTTACTTAACTTATCTTCAAGTTAATATTTGTCTCCTGCCCATACATGAGAAATTATATATCCCTTCTACCCTGCAGAAGTAACTGGTCCAAATCACATGGCACCAAAATTTCCATCTTTTATCTAGAATAGGATCTTCCAACGCCAGAGACGTTGGGACCACATCAGTCTTGAACTCCGTTCTGGACTAGGCAAGGGGTGTCCAGAGCTCCACCTGACCACAAGCGGCCTAGGAGTGAATCACAATTTTCGTGGTTGGCCTTTTTACCAGTCGACGTTCAGCCTGTGAATCGAGCAATGCCCTTCTTGAATTGAGACACGCTGTGACCTTGGATATGATCCACCCGCTCAAAATATCCTTTCCTTAATTAATCTAGTTAAGAATCAAGCACAATCAAGGCAATCATCCTAATATCATCTTCCAAGAAAACATTACTTTATCCCCATGGCAACTTGTCATCACAGGCCCCTGCCATGAATTTACCATAAATCACAAGCACTTGGAATAATCATCTAGACAACAACAAGCAATCAGTTGAATGTAAAAGCATTTAGAGTGTTGTTTGATCAATTAAAAAAAACAATGGTTTTGTTTTCCAAACATTGGAGGAATAGTCATGATAACATTTCCATCGCATATCTACTCTTCCCCTTCGGATCAAAGAGAAATTCTATGTAAAATTTACCGAACACTTCCTTCCTTTGCCTAAAGCATATGTTAAGGCCTCATACAGGCTGTGAAAAATGTAAGGCCTATTGATCACTTACATTGATCGATAATCCAACCTTCCTTCCAACAAGCATAAAAGTGTCGATCTTTATTTTGTCTCAAAGTTTCCTAATCCTTGAGCTCTCCACTTGCCTTTGAGACCTGAAGTTGTTGTTTGCATCTAGCCCAACCTTGAATAGGATTGATAAACATAGTCGCTATTGGACGGATCTCAAGGCATCTTAGTTCTAATACTTATGGTCATTGTTTGTGTTAATCATGCACATCATCAAGATCCCAATGAACTAATAGTTTGTGATGTTAGCAAGAGCTTGGGCAATGATCTTAGAGTTTCGGGATTGAATTTCCTCTAGGCTAGATTATTTACCATGCAATCCATCAAGCGTGCAAGCTATAACATACTTTCAGTGTGGTGAAATACACATCTATTATTTTTGAAATACATTACTTACTATCGGTACCGCAGTTGGATTGGTAGTGATGCCCTTTCTCTCGAGGCTTCATTGCGGATTATGGGATTTCCATCCACACTCGACATTCTTTGCTTCTCTCTTTCTGTTTGTCACACACAAACACAGACACACACACTCTCTCCCTCTCTCTCTCTCTCTCACCCTCTTTCTCCCTCTCTCTCTCTGTCACACAAACACACACACACACACACACACACACACACTCTCTCTCTCTCTCGCATTGCAGCATGCTGTTCAATGCCTTTTTTACCCCCTCATTGTGATTGGGGAGGGAGGTGTATATAGGGAGAGTGGTGGGTATTATTGAAGGGGGAACATGGGGTGTAGTGGTGGTGGTGTTGCCATCTGCATGAAGGCAGGCTTCTTAGCCCCTTCAAGGTGGCCGCGGGACAGGTAGATGTGGCCTCCCTCCTCGCCTACATCATCATCCTCCTTCCCTCACTTAACGTCATCACAAACTGTGCCATCATCTTCTTCGTTTCCCCTTGTCGACATCACGTTATTCCTCCTCTTTCTCCCCCTGCCACTTGTTGGCAATGACAAGGGGGAAAGAATTAAAAAAAAAAGATTTAACTTAATTAGTTTTGGGGGGGTGGTTCCCATGCAGAGCGGGTGGGGGTGAAGTATTACAATTGAGCAAGCCAATTTTGAGTAGCTCAAGAAAAGTTTAGTAACAACACCCATTTTAAGGCTACCTGACCTAAGTCAAGAGTTTGAGGTCATAACAGATGCAAGTTCTCTTGCATTAGGTTGTGTGCTTATGCAGCAAGGTCATCCGATAGCCTATTCGTCAAGGAAACTGAAAATCCATGAGAGGAATTATGCCACCCATGATCTTGAGTTGTTAGCTGTGATCTATGCTCTCAAATTGTGCCTACACTATCTACTAGGAAGCAAGTTTACTTTGCTCACTGACCATAAAAGTCTCAAATGGATCTTTACTCAACCAAACCTCAACATGAGGCAGCGTCGGTGGATTGAAGTTTTGCAAGAATTTGATTTTGAAATCAAGTCCAGACCTAGAAAAGAGAATGTGATTGCTAATGCATTAAGTCGTAAAGATTTTTTGAATGCACTTATCATGGAAGAGCCATCTAAAGGAGAGACTTTAACTACCATGATATGGATGCCTAGCAATCCAGTCATTGAGCTAGCCAAAGAAGGGCCAGACAAGGATCCTAAGTATCAGCTAATGCTTAGAGAATTCTTAGTTAAGGACATTGATCCTAAGCTAAGAGTCAAATACCAAAATTTCATTGTGGATCATAGAATTGTCTATTTCAGGACAAGACTCTGCATTCCCCTTAGTCAAGTATTAAAAAGGAAGATATTATGGGAAGCCCATGACTCTTCATTCTCAGGACACGCTGGCTATGCAAGAACTCTTAATGCAGTCACCAAAAGTTAATGTTGGGAAAGATTGAAGCATGATGTACTTAGATATATTACCAAATGCCTAAGTTGCCAATGGTTGAATGCTGAGTGTGTGAAAATGCCAAGCAAGTTCCATTGCCAGCCTCTTGATATTCCATAGATGAAATGGGAGTTCATCAGTATGTATTTTGTAGTTAGCTTACCTTTTGTTCAAGGAGGATATAATTCAATCATGATGATTGTGGTGTAATGTGCCCAAGCACGTTTTTAGCGATCCATCGAGAGACAAGTCTAAGCAATGCTACCAGGTAGTCCCATAGAATATCACGGGGTTTGTTGCTTAGGGTTTCTCAAGTTCGCCATCTTGCAATGGATTGTTCGCATCCGCAAACCCACTAGGATGAACATGAAATTTGGGTTCCTAGTGGTCAAGGTCTCCTGAAAACATTCTAGCACTGGTCGTGGACATCCTACTTTACATAGAGACACCCAAGCCGAAGCAGATCCATGTTGGCACTTGGTTCAAAGAGAATGGAAAACGAGGGGGATGCACCACTCAACCTCTCTACTCGTAGGGCATAGTCCCATTCCGGTCCCCTAGAACGGCATGAATCAGGTTCGAACCTAACAATACCTAAGGGTTATGAGAAGCCTCCCAGTTCTCTAGGACCATCCTATGTAGGACAAACTGTCGCGGGTTCTGCCCACCCACTTCTTTCAATAGGCGTTCTTTAGTTACTTAATTAAGTCCTATCACATTTATGTGTGACATTTAAAATGAGCTTCCTTAATTAATCCTTTTAAGGAACGGGGTTCGTTCACGTAATTTACGGCACAAACACAAATACAGAGCAAGCAATCCTTTGACAAACAAGTTCAGACATATTCCTTTACTTATCTTTACTTTTAATCTTTTTCTCCTGTCCATACAGGAGAAATTATATTTCCCTTTTGCCCTGCAAAAGTATTTGGTCCAAATCACATGGCACCACAATTTCCATCCTTTATCTAGAATAGGATCTTCCAATGCCAGAGACGTTGGGACCACAATAGTCTTGGACTCTGTTCTGAACTAGGCAAGGGGTGTCCAGAGCTCCACCTAACCCAAAGCGGCCTAGGAGTGAAACAGAATTTCCGTGGTTGGCCTTTTCACCACTCGACCTTCGGCCCGTGAATCAAGCAGTACCCTTCTCGGGTTGAGGTGTGACCTTAGAGAT
The DNA here is from genome assembly GCF_053477565.2 of Lygodium microphyllum. Classification (NCBI taxonomy): domain Eukaryota; kingdom Viridiplantae; phylum Streptophyta; class Polypodiopsida; order Schizaeales; family Lygodiaceae; genus Lygodium; species Lygodium microphyllum. Next base: position 23,038,621 of record NC_141158.1, on the reverse strand, counting down.
GATTCACCCATGCAAAATATCCTTTCCTTAAATAATACAGTAAGAATAAAGCACAATCAAGGCAATCAACCTAATGTCATCTTCCAAGAAAACATTCCTTTATCCCCATGGCAACTTGTCATCACAGACCCCTATCATGAATTTACCATAAATTACAAGCAATTGGAATAATCATCTAGACAACAATCAACAATCAGTTGAAGTTAAAAGCATTTAGAGTGTTGTTCAATCAATAAACAAAAACAATGGTATTCTTTTCCAGACATTGCAAGAATAGTCATGATAACATTTTCATCGCATATCTGATTTCCCCCTTGGGATCAAAGAGCAATTCTATGTAAAATTTACTTAACAATTCCTTCCTCCACCTAAAGCATATGTTAAGGTCACATACAATTGTGAAAAATGTAAGTCCTATTGATCACTTACATTGATTGGTAATCCAACCTTCATTCCAACACACACACACACACACACACACACACACACACACTCTCTCTCTCTCTCTCTCTCTCTCTCTCTCTCTCTCTCTCTCTCTCTCTCTCTCTCTCTCTCTCTCTCTCTCTCTCTCTCTCTCTCTCTCTCTCTATAGCATGCCCTTCAAGGTCCCCCCCATTGTGATTGGGGAGGGAGGTGTATATAGGGAGAGTGGTGGGTATTATTGGGGGGGAGCATGGGATGTAGTGGTGCTGGTGTTGCCGTCTACATGATGGCGGGCTTCTTAGCCCCTTCCAAGTGGCTGCAGGATAGGTAGATGTGGCCTCCCTCCTCGCCTACATCATCATTCTCCTTCCCTCACTTAACGTCATCATGAACTACACCATCATCTTCTTCGTTTCCCCTTGTCGACATCACTTTCTTCCTCCTCTTACTCCCCTTGCCACTTGTTGGCAAACGACAAGGGGGAAGAATTAAAAAAAAATTGATTTAACTTAATTAGTTTTGGGGGGGTGGTTCCCTTGCAGAGCGGGTGGGGGTGAAGTATTACAATTGAGCAAGCCAGTTTTGAGCAGATCAAGAAAAGTTTGGTAACAACACCCATTTTAAGGCTACCTGACCTAATTCAAGAGTTTGAGGTCATAACAGATGCAAGTTCTCTTGCACCAGGTTGTGTGCTTATGCAGCAAGGTCATCCGATAACCTATTCATCAAGGAAACTAAAAATCCATGAGAGGAATTACGCCACCCATGATCTCGAGCTGTTAGCTGTGATCCATGCTCTCAAATTGTGGCTACATTATCTACTAGGAAGTAAGTTTTCTTTGCTCACTGACCATAAAAGTCTCAAATGGATCTTTACTCAACCAGACCTCAACATGAGGCAGTGTCGGTGGATTGATGTTTTGCAAGAATTTGATTTTGAAATCAAGTTCAGACCTGGAAAAGAGAATGTGATTTCTGATGCATTAAGTCGTAAAGCTTTTCTGAATGCACTTATCATGGAAGAGCCATCTAAAGGAGACACTTTAACTACCATGGTATGGATGCCTAGCAATCGAGTCATTGAGCTAGCCAAAGAAGGGGTAGACAAGGATCCTAAGTATCAGCTAATGCTTAGAGAATTCTTAGTTAAGGACATTGATCCTAAGCTAAGAGTCAAATACCAAAATTTCATTGTGGATGATGGTTTTAGGACAAGGCTCTGCATTCCCCTTAGTCAAGTATTGAAAAAGAAGATATTATGGGAAGCTCATGACTCCCCGTTCTTAGGACACCCTGGCTATGCAAAAACTCTTAATGCAGACATGAAAATTTACTATTGGGAAAGATTGAAGCATGATGTACTCAGATATATTACTGAATGCCTAAGTTGCCCATGGGTGAAAGCTGAGTGTGCCAAAATGCCAAGCAAGTTCCACTGCCAGCCTCTTGATATTCCATAGATGAAATGGGAGTTCATCAGTATGGATTTAGTAGTTGGCTTACCTTCTGTTCAAGGAGGGTATAATTCAATCATGGTGATTATGGTGTAACGTGCCCATTTATCAGCTGTCCAAGTACGCTTTTAGTGGTCCATTGAGAGACAAGTCTAAGTGATGTCGCCCTGCACTCCCATGGAATGCCACGAGGTTTGTCACCTAGGGTTCCTTAAGTCTTCCTCGCAATAGAACGTTTGCAGCCAAACCCACTAGGATCTACGTGAAATTTGGGTTCCTAGTGGTCAAGGTCTCTTGACAACATTCTAGCATCGGGGGTCTTAGAGATCCTACTTTATGCAGAGATGTAGGGGAGCTACGGAGCTCTACCCTGAGACCTACGGACTGCTTATTGATCAAGCGTTTCAAGCCGAGCGGCCATGGCTACCTCTCACATAGTTGATGTGCAATGCCTACCTTGTAGGTGTAGTGAGCTTACCTTGATGCTCGATCGAGTTTCCTCCTCTCTCTTGCACTCTGGTAGCTCCATGATCCTTGTGGCAAGCTCAAGCAAGCTCAAGCCTCCTTTGTCAAGCTCCATTCTCCATAGTCGTGCGAGACAAGAGAAGAGAAGAAGGGGAGGGAAGAAGGGAGAAGATGGGGAGCTTCTTCTCCACGATCCCTCACTCTCACACACTCACTCCCTCACTCCCTCACACTCCCTCAATCCCTCACTCAAGCACAAGCATGAAGGTAAGAGACAAGAGAAGAAGAAGAAGAAGCTTTAGCCACAACCAAGAATGAGATTCTCATTCACTTTTGAACTTTATATACATGCCCTACCTTTTGGGTGGTCATCCCCACTTTTTACATGGCCGGTCATTAGCGCCCTTTTCTCCTATTCCCCACCGTTCTAACTTATCCCGTTCCCATTAATGCATACAATTTGTACAGGAGTGAGCCCGGCACTCTTTTTACAAGGGTTCGGGAGCGCCCTTATATTTAATGGCGCACTTTTACTCTTTTCTTTCCTCGAGGAGACACCGTCATTCGAATCATTCAAATTTTCAGGGTCCGACCTCCATCCAGGACACCTTTTCCTTCCTTTGTCATGTGCCTTCTTGGTTGTCTCCTTCTTCCAGATTTCCCGCACTTCTGCTCCATTTTCCATTCCTCTGTGCTGCTGTAAATATTACCCCCCTCCTAGCGTAGTGCTAGTCCCATGGCACTGGGGTGGGGAGCAGTAGGGAAGTTGGGATTGGTGCTAATTGGAATTGGCGGCAGATGACCACAATAAAAAAGGTGGTGCTGTGAAAGAGACACGATAGGGTGTAGATTCCTGATGATTTGGAGAGATTCTGGCTTACTTTGATCTTCATGAAGATTCTCGGCCTTTGTTACACAGTTGGAATTTATCGTCGGTGATGACTATCAAAACCGGGGCTCTGTAAGCCATTGAAGAGCACGTGGTTCCAAGATCCATGCCAATGGTGGGCCCCGACTGAGTTACGAACAGCCTGCAAGAGAAGCTTGTGCACTCCCTAAGGGGTGTGTTTGTCTCTTGGTGAGGTATAAGTGCACGTGCAGTGGAACTGGGAGATGGGTCTAACCTTGGGAAAGCCCTCGGTAATGTCCCACACTTGAGGACCCAGTTCGTGTGTCGTTGAAGGTGTAGTGCAGAGCTTAGGGTGATAGGTCTGGAAGTCCTGCCCTTGATGTGCCCTAAGCGTGAAGTGGGGAGAGGGACTAGGGGTGAACCCTAGGTGCGGTGAGCAAAATGAGGCTTTGTGCCTTTGTCTTGCTTTCTTTTCTTTCCTTTCTTTCCTTTCCTTTTCTTATCTTTTCTGTTTTTTTTTTTTGAAGACTGTATGCATAGAAGGCATTTTGGCTAGTGCCGATCACCTTCAGTCATAGCACGGGATGGTCGTAGGCATTGGGATAGAAAGGCATGGATTTGGAGGTATTCTTTAATAGTAGCCTGGGCCTTCAGAGGTGTGGATGACAAAAAGGGATGGTTACACCTCGTGAAGCGGGTGTCATTCATATTTTCTAAGAGTTCTAAGAAAAAAGAGGGAAGTAGGGTTTTCCTCATCATTAATCTAGTCATAGACCTACTATCTATTCCTAGATTGATGTCAAAAAAGAGGGGGGGAAGGTGGGCTTCCTCAGTGGCAAGCTTCTGCATTAATAGGAATTTGATCAGCCTAAGATAATTGCAGGTGGTTAGGAAAGCGGGATCCGGGAAAGAGGAGAAGTCCGCGAGGAAGCGGTTGATGGAGGGAAGGATATCCTCTACTCTAAAAAATAGGCATTCCTCGGGAGTTCGGGCATTTACATTATATATTCTAGAAAAATCAAAATCCCCATGAATAGTGCGGTCATAATCCACTCCATGCCGGTGGGGGTAGGGCATGTAGGTGGGGTCATTTCGTTCCTTAGGGAGTGAGCTACAGAAGTCGGTCTAGGCGTCAAAATTGGTGTCCCAGTAATCTGTAGGGGCTCTTGCCTCCACCTAGTTATAATAAGGCTCCTCTCTTCCATCCATCTGTTTGCCAAGTCATTGGCTAGGTCTTTGATCTTGGATAGGATGCTGAGAGGCAACGCACGGTCCAATGAGTGTGGATAGGAAAATGATAGCTCAAATGGTCTCGTCTAGAACTCCCGGTCACGCCAAATGATCAATTCATGAGGCCAATCGATAGGGTTGGGGTCCTCTCGTAGTGGTATTGGCTCGTTAGAGAATTATCTGAGTAGTGACCGTGCTCTACGTTGTGCATCCTCTGCCAGCTCCTGCCTCCTTCTTCTGGCTGCCACGATGCGCTCAGGCATGTAGGCATCTTCAGGCTCGTCTGGTAGGAGGTTTGGTAGAGGCGGACTAGGCGTTTTTCATTGTTCTTCTTCGGCCTTCTGCTCTAAGTCCGGGCCCTCCTCAGCATTTTGTTTGGCCACTGCTGGGGTCATTTTTGGTGGTGGTGCGGGCTGCTCCTGTTCTTCGAACCCCAGTTCCTTGAGCTCAACGGTGGAGAGGCCGGCATAGTGCAGGTAGTGGAACTGCTACTCCTTGGTGTGTCCCGTGCCAATAGGGAGCTCCCGTTCCTGAAGGCCATATCTTAGCACCCAGATAGTCAACTCCAGCTTTCTTCTCACCCTCTCCACTGAATCATTTCCCTGTGCTTGGGTGACATGTAGCACAGTGCTGAGAAAGGCTTGCCTCTGTGCGTTGGTGCATACATTGGCTGCTTTAGCCCTAGATTCGGCAAGCACTCTCTCGCACTCAGCCACTGCCAAGCGCTCCGTTAATTGCCTGATTATTTCAAAGTTGTTCGCTTCCCACGCATTGGCCTTTTCATCCATCTTTCTTCTTTCCTCTTCCAGCTCACTTGCTAGTGTGGTCACCACCTGATGTTGTTCATTCGTTAAGGCCCAAAGTTGGTGCCCACTCCTTGGACTTCTGAGCCAGCTGTTCTTCGGCAATTTCTTTCGCTTGATTTGCAATACTAAATTTCTATTTTGCCTCAGTGGTTAGTTTTGACCTTTCCTGCGCTAGCTGCTCGTGGCTCTGGATCTCCGGAAGGTGCAGTCTTCGTTGCATGAAGGCCATGGCCATGAGGGCCTCTGTGTCTTCCTTGGCAACTTCCAATGCACCTTGCAGCTGTTGTGCCTCCTGTTGTTGTTCTTGTGCTTCTGCTGCGAGGGTTACCGATCATTCCTGTGCTAGGAACTCTATCTCTCTCTCCAGCCTATCTTGTTCCTCAAGTTCATACTGTAGCTTTGCCATGGTATTTGCATGCCACTCGCTCGGCTCACCCTCTTGAGTTTCCAATGGTCCATACCCTTCCAGTCTAGCTGTTCTCTATTCTAGGTCAGCATATTGCTGCACTAGCAACTTTAAGCTCCACTGCTCAGCCACCAGGTTTTGTTCTTCATCCTCTAGCCTCTGTTTGGGGCGATTTTCGTTATCCTAGGCCTCTTTCTTTTTTACCTCCAGCTGATCTTGCAGCGCCTTGACCTCCCTTTGCCGATTAGCTCTTTGCCTCGAAACTTCGAGCCTCAGGGCTGTCAAAGTTTCCCTTTCCTTTTCCAGCTCCAGTAGGGCCACCTTCGTCTCTTCCTTTGCTTTATCCAACTATGCCAGGAGCTCAGCCACATAGGCCTCGTAGTCTACACCAGGTGGCATGGGAATAGGAGCTATGGTGGTTGACGCTTCTAGCTTTTTCCGTTTCAGGTCTTTCTTGGACTCAGCATCAGCAGTGGCAGGTCTTTTCGCTCCAGTTTCTGGGACAATCTCAGCCACTTTACTGACGAGCATCTGCATCATGCTCATTAGTTGGGCCGTGTCCAAAGAGGGCGTGGGTTGTGGGGCAGTTGGGGTGTCTGTTGGCGCCGGCACGAAGGAGGAAGGCAGGGGGTGTAACAACGACTTCCCCTTGCCTACAATCATTGGGGCTGCCCTCACGCTACCACTTGCTTCAGCCTCATGGTGAGGACTATAGGGGTTGATTTCTCCTCTTCCATGAGTTTGTTCAACGGACCTGCGACGAGTGGCCTCTGCCAACTCAGCTAGTTCCTTCATCCTCATCTCATGGGTTTCGTCCTCAGCCCTTCTTTGCTTTTCCTCTTCTGCCTTTTTTGACTCCTCTTTAACTCTTTCAAGTTCTTCCTCCTCCTCCTTCTGCCGTTGTTCTTCCAACCTACTTGACTCTTTTTGAGCCCTCTTCACCTCGGCCGGCTCCTTTTGCTCAGTCTCTCCTCCTTTTTTTGGCTCTTGCTATTCTTCATTTGCTTCTGAGGTTCAGCCGTTTGAGTGGGTGGTACTTCAAGCTCTCCTTCGTCACTTGCCGTCCTTTTGCTCAAGCCTTCCTCCTCATGATGTGGTGAGCCTTGGTGCTTAACTTGCTCCCCCTCCATGCTGGAATCCTTGATAGCCTCGTCAATGATTGTTGTGAGGATACCTCCGTACCTAATTGTAGAGGCTTTGATGGCAGGTTTCTTTCTAGTGGGTCGTGCGGTGGAGGCCGGAGATTCCCCACCAGCTGGTGCTGTGGCTGGAGCTAGAAGGGTGGCTGAACTCTTGATAGTCTTCTGGACGAAGCCGTTCTAGTCCACCTCCTCCAGGACTCCTGCTGCAATGCTTTCTAGTAGTGGCACGCTGATTCTATTCATGAGTGCGTTGTATCTATGGCTGGAGAAGAGAGAGTGGATTATCTTAGCTTGCATCCTCATCGTAGAGTCTGGAATGTTAGCTAGACTGATTCCATCGACCGTGTGCACATCCTCTTTTTTGACTCCCAGCATGGCGTGCACATCTCTTTTTGGGCGTCTTTCTTTTTTGGGAACAAGTACCAGGGTCCTCTCGACAATGACTGCGTTAAGGGGCACCTGCACCCTTCTTTCTTGATCACCTGCCCTCACCGTGACTGTGCCACAGCTTCGTCCTTCATCGAAATTCCTTAAGAAATCTGCACACATGTTGTAGTCCACTGCCTGCCCGACCTTCTCTATGTACTTTTGGAGGTTACATTTGTCCACAAGCTCTCTCACGGCCGGCTCTTCCGAGATGGATTCATCCAGATTCATGGTATGCTTGAATGTGAATTGGCTGAATCCCCGTATCTTGATGCTGATTCCATATTTGGTCAGCTCCGCTTTTGTAAATGGAAGTCTACCCTATCCTGCCATGGTAGGTGCCTGTCATCACCCAAGTCGACGTTAGAGTTACCACTTGATTCATTCCTAGCAAATCCCAAGAAAAAATGTGTGTGACAGTTTGCCGTGCAGATTCAGAGGGATGAAACTCAGAAATAATTCACAACAATCATCTACTTTCTCATTGCTTTCTTTCCTATTTGAATTTAGTTGAGCACTTTCAGCCTTTACACCTCTTGCTACATTACTTGGTTCGTCACTTGGTTGTCACTTGCTCTTCCCCCCCTTTTTCCTAAGTGTTACGGGGATCCTTTTTTGGATTTGTGGGGGAAGGGGGAGGGCTCGCATGGGCTATGTGGGGCGAGCTACTTGGCCAACAGCCAAGTGTAAAGGTTAGGATTGTACTCAAACTAGGCATGATGATCAAGTTCGCATGGTTGTAAGGAAGCTTGAGTGATGTAGGTCAAGACGTCATGAAAGATGTCCCCTGAGTTGAGGTGGCTAGCAACGTGCAACTCCTCTTCCATGAGGAACTGGTCAATGTACGGATGGGCCAATACCTGATCATCTAAGTGTAAGTTGCATGTAATGGTCAAAACTCTGAATGAAAGAGGTGCCACGTAAGTAGGGTCACGCTCAATTGTCTTGATTGCCCTCCTTTGCTCATCATTGGTCATGATCCGATGGCCTTTTTTCTTCCATTGGAGTCGTAAGGCATACCATAGTTGTAAGAATGGAGAAGCAGAGCTGGCAAGCTGTGTGAGCTCTTCCAATTCTCATTCAGGAGTAGAGCGAGTAGGTTTGTGGTACGAGGTGACTAGTCGTATGAGAACAGCTTGTTCCTTTGAGATTTCTCCATTAGCGATTAGCTCGGCCGCAACTTTGGGAAATTCGATGGTCATAAACTCGTAGTCTTCCCAAGTTCATGGCAACGCGTGAACATCAGAAGTGAGGGGTTCGTCAAGAAGTCCTAGGTCAAGCCTCTCATAGCTTCTAGCGAATGTAGTGAAGGTGTCATCCAACTCCTTGATGCATGTCACTATGTCATTCCACGAGGTCTCAGCGAGATCCTTGGCCACTGAAAGGAAAGATCGTCTTTCGTACGAAGGCTTAAGACCTGCTGGTGGCGATGGCACAGTTGGGCTGGACAGTGGTGATTCCCGTATTGGCGTCACCAATGGGACTTTGCACTCTGGAGCATTTGGAAACGCTGCAGCGGGCTTCCGTGCCATAGGAGGCGTGCTGCATTCTATTCGAGCTGGCATGGGGGTGTGCACCTCCTCTGACCCGGATGGTGCTGGGACATCCGGTTTGGGACAATGAATGTGTTGGGGGCCCTTAATCATCACCATTGCTAGTTTGACGTTCTTTGCGACTTGTGCTTTGCCTGTGCCAGCCTATCCAACTGGAGTGGGGTTGCCCAGATTTGAGCTTCTAGGGTGTCTACACTTAGGCACCCATATCCAGGGGTTGCCCTCATAGGATCCTTGTGCTCGCAGGAGAACTTTCGATATCCATCGTGGCGTGGCGGTGCACCCATGTCGATGGCGTCTAAGCTGCCTCTTAGGCTGCGACTAATAGTTTTTGCATTTAGGAGCGTGTTTCTGCAGTCTACCAGAAGGTGGCCCTTGCCCTTTTGGCACCCATATGCGCGTGGGCTCTTTGGCCATGTGAATGGCTTGGGTGGGTTTGCTTCTGGCAGTTGGAGCACGGGGTAAGACATCCATGCCCTTCTCCTTAGGCTTGGTCATGGGGTCTCTATCGATGTCTCTACAGTTGTAGAAGGCGCAATATGGCCCTTGCTGAAAGTAGTTACTATGTGCACATTGACTACGGCCAGATGGATGCGATCTAGGTTGTAGTTCACATTGCAATTTGTCTGCTTTTTGAAAGTGTGGCCTAGTAGTGATTTATCATCGACCCCCTTAGTGTGTGGTAACACATAAAAGACGACTGGGACACTTTCAGACTTGACGGAGACAACCACTTGGCATTTTCCTAAGAGAGGGTAAGTGTTGCCCCCAAATGGGCTAAGTTTTGTGTTTGTGGGCTGTAATTTAGGTTGACCAATGTGTGTCCAATGGTCATGTGTCAAGATATTACGGTCGGCACCTTCGTCGATCAGGGCATCAAAAGAATACATCCGTTCTGCAGTGACCATGATTCGTAGGTAGGCGGGTGCTACTACTTCTTCATCTTGATCTGTTAGTTCGGTAATTGTGGCTATGCAGACATTGATAGGAGCCTCGCCCATCGGTGGCTCATGCAATGGATGGGAAGGAGGATAGTACTTCTTCATGTGACTGCCATTGAAGAAGCCTATTCCTTCCCCTTCGAGTGTCTCCAACTCGACATTGCCCGTTCTACCAATTGCACGCACCCGAAAAGGTCCTAGTCCTCGAAATTTCATTTTTTGTTTGTGCCCTTTCACCGAGTAGAGTAGGACAAGGTCCCCTTGATCAAAGTTGCGCTGGTTGACATGCTTGTCAAACCACAGCTTTCGTCGTGCCTTCTCACAGATCAGAGCGTGGGTGGCTAAAAGTCGAGTCTCTGTGAGACGCTCTAGCTCCACTAAGCGGTTAGTCCAAACCTCTCTTCCCTCCCAACATTCTTGTGCTGCTATTCTTAAGCTAGGGACAAAGAAATCTAAAGGTAGAATGGCCTCCGTTCCATAGGTCAGCCTAAAGGGCGTCAACCGTCTTATAAGCTGTTCGATAGGCCCACAAGGCCGCCATCAGTTTATTATCCTAGTGTCTTCGTGATGTGGATACTACCTTAGTAAACACGTTGACTAGGATTTTACTTGTGGACTCCGCTTGGCCATTTGCTTGAGGGTAGTAGGGAGAGGACCTTCTATGAATGATTAGGAAGATTGAGAGCAGGTGGGATATTACTTCATTAACGAAGTGCGTGCCTTGGTCACTCACTAGTTCAATTGGACAACCAAACCGTGAAAAGACCTATTCCCATAGGAACTTCGCAGTGGTCCTAGCGTCGTTCTTCCTAGTGGCTCTTGCCTCCGCCTACTTCATCAGGTAATCCGTTGCTACAATGATGTAGTGTGCATGGGAGTATTGCACCACAGGACTGATAGGTCTGATGAAGTCAATGCCCCATTTTTCAAAGGGCTATCGTGCCATTATGGGGGTCAACTCCATCTTATCTTTGTGTATGGGCACCTTAGTCCTCTAGCACTCATCACAGTGTTTGACGAACTTAGTAGCATCATGGAATAGGGTGGGCCATCATAGTTGGGATTGTAATACCTTACGGGTGGTCGTATCCCCATTAAAGTGTCCGCCAGCTATCCCGCCATGCGCCTCTCTCAATACATCGTGCATCTTGTGCTCGCACACACATTTACGCAACAACCCATCCTGTCCCAACCTATAGAGTTGGCCAACGATTAGTTGGTATGGCTGGATTTTTAAGATAAGTCTCCTTAGCCTGGATTTCTCAATAGGCCTCTGAGGCAGACCGTTTTCTAGCACTCGGCCCAATATGGCATCAAATCAATCGTAAACAAGTCCTCTTTGCTAGATAGGCCAAAGAGATGCGCGTCCGGGTAAGTTGTCAGGTATGCCTTGTCCAGCAGCTTCCCCTGTGGGTATGTGGGACATGTGATCCTCCATGTAGTCGTGAGGTATGCCTTGTTCAGCAACTTTCCCTATGGGTATGCGGGACATGTGATCCGCCATGTAGTGCTGCTTTCCCTTACGTACAACCACCAAGAAGTCAAACTCCAACATGAGAAGTAACCATCTCACTATGCGACTTGTAGCGCACGACTTGTTCACAAGATACAACAAGGCTTGATGGTCAACAAAAAAGATGAAGGGTGTGGCCAACAGGTAATGCCTACATTTCTTTACGGCAAACACCATGGCTAGCCCTTCCCTTTCTGTAGTGGAATAGTTTATCTCTGTTTTGGTGAGCTGCCTGTTGGCAAAGCTCACAGGGTAATCAAGTTTATGTTCACCAGGCTGGCATAGAACGGCTCTGATAGCAAAGTTGGAGGCATCTATGTGTACATGGAATGTTACACTCTAGTTTGGGGCTCACAAGATTGGTGTAGTAGTGAGAACCTTCTTTAACTGTTCATACGAACGTTGGCACCCCTCAGTACACTCGAATACAATCAACAGCTTGTACAATGGTCTAGCAATCAGTTCATAGTTCAGTACTTACAAAGCATCGGTAGTATCCCGTGTGGCCTAAGAAACACTGGACACCCTTGTAATTGATGGGTGGTGGGAGGTCAACAATGGCCCTGACTTTTGAGAAGTCAGTGGCAATGCCATTCCTTGACACTACGTGGCCTAGGATGCATTCGTGCTTCACCCAGAATTGGCACTTCAAGGGGTTCAGTGAGAGTTTGTATAACCGACATCGTTTGAAGACAGCTCTCAGCCTCTCTAAGTGTTCAGTCCAATTAGAGTGTATGCACAAGTCATCTACGAACACCTCTAGCTTGCCTCGTAGCATATCCTTGAAGATCGTGCACATTAATCGTTGGAAGGTTGCAGGTGTATTCATTAGCCCAAAGGGCATAACGATGTAGGCGAACACACCCCACTTCATGGCAAAGGCAGTCTTGTGCCTATCGTCAAGGTGCACTTGCACTTGATTATAGCCAGAGAAACCATCCAAGAATCTGTAAGCTTCTTTGCCTGCCACCCTCTCCAGCATGTGCTCGGTATATGGCAAGGGGTAGTTATCCCTCTTCGTAGCGGCATTCACCTTCTTGTAATTCACGCACACCCGAATTTTACCATTCTTTTTCATAACGATCAGTATGGGCAATACCCAATCCGTGTGCTCGATCTCATATATAAATCCCGCCTTCATGAGCTTATCGATTTCTTCCTTTCTACATGGGCATGTTTGGGATTCATAGGGTAAGGTCATTGCTTTGTTGGCACCGCTGGAACCATTGGAATATTATGGGTCACAACCTTAGGATCGACTCCTCTCATTTCCTCCAAGGACCAAGCAAACACATCGACATACTCTCGTAGGAGAGCAACCAGTCTAGCCTCCTCCTCCTTGGTTAGGTCGTCAGCAATGAACATAGGCCGAGGCTTCTTGCCTTCCCCTACCAGGTCGACTTCTTGACCCTGGCAGGTCCCTCAATTAGTTCACTGGCTTGCCCTTGTCTCTTTGCTCCTAGCAAAACCACCACTCTATCATCCTTTTTAAACTTCATGAAGCGTTTGGGGAGGTTCTGCGGCTTCTTTTGCCTCTCTGCTTCTGAGTCTTTAGTTTGCTTCCTGGCCTCCTCCTTTATCCGTCTGCACCTTAAGTGGACTGGCAAGTCCCCTTTGGTGCGTCTGACCTTAGAGGGTTGGGGTATTTCGGGATCACTCTCTATACTGACTTAAGACTCCGAGTTAAACTCACATCCCTCACTTGAGGAAGGAGTTTTGCCAGGGGTCATAGTTCAGTAGGTGAATCCGTATTCAGTATTATGGCTACCAGCGATTGCGCCACCCCTGCCTGCTCATAATCCATGGCTCCCATGTGCTCCAGCTGGGTCCTATCGCACTCCATCCACATGACTCCTTTTTCATTCCTGCTTGCCCTTTCCCTTTTAGGCCTAGAGTTTACCTCGATCTGTTTGATTGCTCTCCCTTCAGTGTCATATTCTATCGTGTTTAACTCCTCTTCGGTCTCGTCCATCTCAGAGCAATAGTGCTTGTACCCCTCATCATCGAAATCTTGCCCCTCCGATTGCTCGTCATCCCCTAGGTTTTCCTCTCCAATCTCCTCTTCGTCGGGGATTAAAGCCCAATTGTATAATAGGTTAAGATCGTGAATTTTGGTCCATTTCCATTCAGGCCGAGCCAAGAGATCACTTAGGGGTTTTAGATTAGCCGCCTTGTTGCCTTTCAGTTTATTGGTCAGGCACTCTACCATTTCCTGAAGCTCGAGCTTGTTGGTAGGGATGTGGAACGAGACCGGTCTCCTTGGGTCCTGTGAGCTTCCTGCCATCATGCAGAGTGGCACTGTGGGCTCCTTTGCTAGCATGCCTGGTGATTTAACAGCTTGCTTATATAGCTCTTCCTCATCTGGGAATGGTAGGTCAACAGTTGCCAAGACATGCATCCAATCCCTCTCATCCTCAGGGTAGGGGATGTACTTGGTCAGTGTCCCATAGGGCTTGCTTGCCTGGGCATCACCTTTTAGCATGGTCGAGATAGCATCGAGGTCGGCTGGGGTAGTCTTCCAGGTGTCCATCTCAACCCTTACCGCTTCCGTCCTATTCCCCAAGAATATGAGGTTGTTTCCCCAATCTTCAACCACTCGTATGTTCCTCATCCAGGGCCGGCCTAGCAGTATGTCGTAGTCCACACCCTTCATGAAAATGAAGTTCACGGAAAACTGCACTCCTGTGACCTTCACTGGCCAGGTTTTTAAGACCCTAGATGGTCTGACCTTCATTCAGTTGGCCAATGTAACATTAAACCTAGCCGCTTCCACAGGTGGATTTTCCCAGGCTTGTAGAACTGCGTGGCTCAAGACACTAACCTCGGCATCGGTGTCTACAATTCTTTTCCGCATTGTGTCCCCCAAGGCTAAGATAGGTAGGACTGCATGCATCTTCGTGCCTTCCCAAAAAGTGTTGATGTGCAGTGACCTTGGAGCTAAATGCAACGTTAGGCTTGGAATTTGCATGACCGCGACCTGCTCTTGCAAGTCAGTGGCAGCATGCTCCCCCTTTCCCTCCACCCAATGCCTTAATTCTTGCCATAATGGAGGGTGCTGCCTAAGCAAATCTCCCATGCTCATGGTCACTAGGGTGGTTACTAAGGTGGTGAGGAGGTTGTTGGATAGTTGGCTTCCTTCTTGGTCACCATTCTTTGGCCATATGTCTTGGTTAGCTTGTTGACAAGCTTCTCCCTGGTCTTGCCTCTGTGGCACCTCTCATGGTGTGGGCACATTTTCCGATTGAGGTTGCGATGGCAAAGCGAGTGTGCTCACACTAGAAAGGTCTTCCATCGGATCCTCCAGTATGGGTTCTACATCTTTAAGGTGTTCTCGGGCGTCCTTGACCCACTCCTTAACTTTGGCTATAGCCTCGAGTTGCCGTCTGGGATGAGGGTATTCCCCTACCTTGGCACTCCATAGTTCTGCCGTCTTAGGAGCTGAAGTCTCTACCTCGGCATCAATGACCCCCTTTCCTGCCACTACGGATGTAGCTTCCTCAGTCTTAAGGGTGATCCTTGCATCTGTTCTCTTTCTCCTTCTCCTCTAGCTTTTCTTTCCCAACGAGGCTGCATCCAGGTTACTTGGCCCAGGCAGCGAGATTCCTGTTCATTTTGTTTGCGCTCGTGTCATTACATGCAGTGGGATGGGTGTGTCCTCCCCGTCACAAAGGTCCCCACACCAAATACTCCCAAGGGCATGGAGGGCACGTTGGTAGAACTGGCTGATGGTTTTCGTCTAGGGCAGTTAGGAAACATGTGTGTGATCCCACACTCGGCGCATCGAAGGTCAGCCTTGTCCTGGTTTGCCTATTCCCTTTCCGAGCAGCGTGATTAGATATGGCCTGGATGGCCGCAAGTCCAACATGAGATTGGATCCTGGCTTGGTCCTCCAAAGCCTCTACCTCTTCCTCTGCCCAGCACCATCAAGGATACCGGTCGATAGTCCATCAGGACTGGATTGCCTTCCTCATCATAGGAGATGTATGGGTTCACGTAGCTTTCTTCTTCACTAGGTTATTCCACATAGTGAATAGGATCGTCACTCGGTGGTTGGGTTACGTAGGGTCCTAGTGGTTTGGGTATGCCTGTTGGGTTCATCTCTAGCCTAGGGATGGCTGGTCTTGAGTCATTTGGTGCTAGAAGTGCCAGCTAGGCTCCCCTGCCAAGGAAGTTGGATGGCCTCCTGTTGCCTAGGTATGGAGGGTTGTATTGTTGCGCATATGGAAACCTCCTAGGCAATTTGTAGTGCAACGTGTCATGACCGAACCTACCACAGTTCGAACATGGCCTAGATCTAGGATCTTGACACTTGGCTGGGAGGTGGTTTTCACCACAGTGTATACACTGCACGTGAGTCCGCGTAGGCTTCCTTATTTGTTCTTGCAATCGTGCAAGCTCCATTCTCACCTCAGCCAGGTCCTGGCCTTGGTCAACACCCTTTCCCTTATCCCGTATGCTAGAGTTATCTCTCTCTCTCGATGTCATTGCCCGCTCTGAAGCTCTCTGGCTTGTATCGTCCTGACTGTAGTTCTTCATGCTTCACTTCCTAAGCTGATCGTCCACCCTTATTGCTTCTTCAAAAACCCTAGCTAACACATCTCCGTGTAGGGTGGAGTTACTAGCCAAGGCCTTGTAGAGTTCCTCACTTTGGATTCCGTTTATAAACACTGTAGACATAGCTTTCTCGCTAGGTCGCTCATTGGCCGGGATCCTCTTGAAGAGGCTACATACATGAGTGGTGTAGTCTCTTACGTCCTCCTTTTCCCTTTGCCGGATATTCATCAATCGGACGATGAGGTTGTCAGAGTATCCTGCCTCAGAGAACCTCTTGATAAAATGATCTTTAAGATGGGCAAAGTTCATGCACTCGGCTGCATCTAGACTAGTGTACCAAACCCTCCCGTTATCACCTAAGCACGGCCCAAAATCTTGGGAGCGTTGTGTAGGGTCTGTGAGGCCGTTTGCTTCACAAACTTGTTCGAACTGCTCCACAAAGCTATATGGGTCGTTGCTAGGTTCATACTTGTCTAGTTGTTTTGCCACTATAGGGATCCTAGATTGTCCCTTTACCCCTTGCGTGACCCCTAATCCCGAGAGTAATGTTGTGGCTAAGGCTACTGTGCTCTGCTCAGTGGACATGTTGTCCATGAGCTGCCTGGCTACAAGTTCACTTAATGATAAGTCAACCTCCACTGCCCGCTCTCTCTCTGTATTTGGTCCTGCTTTGGCTGCTCCAGCCAGGGCTAGCACGCGCCGAGCCTTGTACATATCCACATCTTGTTGGAGTTTCCTAGCCTTTTGCTCGTGGTTATAGGTGATCATGCTTTCTAGTGCCCTTCTGATCGCCTTTCTTTCCTCTTCTAGGGTTGCTACCACTTCCTCTACTGGCCTACCCTGAACTACCATCCTAGCTAACAAGTCATACTCGTTGACTAACTCCTGCACCATGACTGGGAATTCTCCCAAGTCTAGTTGGCCTTGTGATCCTGACATTGCTCCCACTTCTAGCTCCACAAGGTCATCGATCAACTTGAGTAACTCCAGTAGCGTCCAATCCTCTCCTTGTTCGCCTTGTGATCCTGACATTGCTCCCACTTCCAGCTCCACAAGGTCATCGATCAACTTGAATAACTCCGGCAGCGTCCGATCCTCTATATTGTTTCCTTCCGGACCTTCTTGTCCTCTTAGGGCCCTACTGATCGGGTTTTTTAGTAGCTAGCTATGTTTTTGGATCTTCTCCTAGTAGTGGGTTCCTTGATGTTATTATGTTTCTTGATGAGCTCCTTGTTATTGGAAACCGTCGTCAATCTTATCCACAACTTGTGCTTTGTGCTTTCTAGTGCTCCGTGTGAAAACATGCTTTTCCTTTCCTTGTAGTGCACCCTAGGTGATGAAATCAAAAGGTGAGGTGAGGATGCACGAAATGCCCAATGCAGACCCCACCCTACCCCTTACGTTTGTAGCCTGATGTGGCTCTAAGCACAGGTTCTGGCCGATCTAAAGTTTTACTGAAAGACCCTGCTGCATTCTCTATTTTGCTTCAGGGTTGGTTAGTGATGGACCTAAAAATGGGCCAGCACTGGCTCATGCACTAGCCGGGCCTCGTCACTATGCACAAGACAACACCTCAGCCTCGCGGCCAGGAGCGTCTATCAAAATCTCTACCTTCCTAAACATTGCGTTTGTAATACGTTGTAGTCCAACTGATCCTAACCCAATATTACTCCTCAGAGGGAGTCCCTTTCACATAGCCAAAAGGCTCGAATCACATACACATGGGGTTCCTCCTACGGCTGAATGCCGTCAACCCTCTGCGACTCTCCTACACCTTGGGGATTGGCCCCTCAGTGCGTCGCTCAACAAATAAACACATCGCACAAAAGTCGCTCAAGGTACCAAATAAGCGTGTCCAGGAGTGTACCATTTCTTCCTCACTTGCTTTCCCCTTTGGGACCCGCGTCTACCTACAGCATGGGTACCTCACTGCCTCTTATCGTAGGTCATGTTCTAATAAACCAATTGCAATGCGTGTCCAGGAGCTGGTCACTGATACTTTTTAAATTCTTTTCATGCTCTATGCATTTGGTGGATGCCTAGTGCTCAAACATTTAGCAAAACAGTATTGTGCACAAGTGCAAAACCATTCTTTTAATGATTTCCAACTACCGTTCGTGCTTCGTTGCCTGGGCCTAGCACCGAGGTGATCCTCGTGCTACTAAGCTCTTAATTTTAATCATCATCCGTCCTAAATGCTATGCATGGAAATAAGCAACTTTTCCATCATCTCACATGGCATTTAGACATATTTCAACTTCCCTACACTTCCCCGTTTAAATATTGCATCGTTGCATAGATTTATGAGGCATTTTGCCATCATTTTATGTGTAACAAGCGGGGGGAAACCACACTAGAACAAGAAGGTGGGGTTGAACTGAGGCAAATCCTCATGCTTCAGTCCCCACAACCATTCACAAACATTGTTCTCAATTTTCATTAATTTTCCGCACCCAAAATGCATTTCCCCCCCTATTTTAGTGATTTTCCTCTATTTTCCTTGTATTTTCCCTTGTTTTCTGTATTATTTAATTACTGAAAATTCAAAATAGGTTATGGGCTGTGGCCCTTAGTTCCTTCTTGCAGCAAAATGAAAATTTAGTTGGTGTTCCTATTCATTTTCCCATTTTTATGCCCAAAAAACCATCATTTTCCCTTGATTTTCCATATTTTACGTGTTTTAGTGTATTATTTTGAGTCACAAGATGCATATTTTTCTGATTTTCTGATTATGATCAGCGAGTACTCATGGAAAACAGCAACATAAACAATTTTTAGCCCACATGAACAACATTTTATCAATCAAAAGCCATAAAATCTCAAATTTCCTTTGAAAAAATTGAATTACCGCTTATTTGCGTGTTTCGGGTTTCATGTCCATGGCTGCAAATCTGAAAATCAGCAGCACTTCATGCTCATGACGATCACAAGTCACCATTTCCAGCCCGTGGAGCAATCTGATCCATGCCGGACAAGCCTCCATCACTCTTTCTTCTTCCTTCCTCTTCCCACATGAATTCCCTCTTAGAGGAGAGAGAGGGAGGAGAGAGAAAGACTGATTTTCTCTCTCCCTCTACAGGCTGCCATTCCTCGCGTGAATTGGAGCGATGCGGAGCGAAGATTGAATATTGTTGCATGCTATGATTGAATCCATGGCTTATTTTACAGCCTGCATCTCGATTTGACGGGGGGGGGGGGGGGGGGGAGGGGGGCGCCGTTTTTTCCGCGCGGGTCTGTGCACGGCACTACCTTGGGCACGATGAAAAAATTAGGGGGGGTGGGGAGCCAAAGGGCACCCCCCACTAGCCACACCCTTTGAGATTTCAACTTTGGCCCCTTTTTGGGCACCCCGGCCGGTTTTGGGCCAACTTCCTCATACGAGCTCCGATTGACGTGCTGTAAATTTCTGGGCATCCGTCTCGGCATCCCGGATAGGCCTGCAACTCCCGTATCCCATCCCAACGAACAGAAAAATTACTAAAAATCTGGACGTGTCACTTGGGCGCCCGTCGACTGCTTGTCGCTTAAAATCGTCCTAGATCGAGCCGCCGCCTTTGACGGTGAATATTTTTCCCTTGATATTCATAATTTTTAGCTATTTTTAAGCACTTCCCGTCACCTAAATTCCGCTCTCATTGGCGACCACGGGATTGGGCGACTCAGCCGTTGAATCCACGAATATATCTGCACATAAACAACCAAAGAAGCATCAAACTGATACAAAACAAATATATAATAAAACTCAGCACAATGCTTCCCCTACCCCTGGACAGAACCAAGGCATGATATCTACAAGGAGTAGGCCTAGCATCATCTAATAGAAGATCCGAAGTGAGTCACTAACCAACTGCTCCAACACAGCCAAACTAAAAAACCTGTCAAAGAGGTTGCCCTAAGTGGTAGTCTGCACTATTACCAACTAAAGACAACACAACTAGGAGCTCCTACAAGGCGAGGACTCCTATAGCCTGATCAAAGAGTATTTTCTATCAGTACATGTCTTCTGTTAGGGTTTGTATTGGATGAACATACTTGGGCATGTAAAAAGGAGGGAGCTGAGCGTAGTGACCCAAGGAGAACAGGGCATTTGTCTCAAGATCTGTCTCGGCACCCAAGAACCTACCAAGCCCTCGCAAGGCGACACTTCATCCTTTTCTAACGCTCACTTTTATTTTCGCTCCAACCTTCCTTGTTTTGGCATTTTTTCAGCAAGAAGCCACCCCTAGGAAGACAAGGTATCGGCCCCGGGTCTGACTCGTCCCTAGGAACCTACCAGGCCTTCGCAAGGCAATGATCAACTGCTTATACATTTGCATTTCTTTTCTTTTCTTTGATAGGGGTTAGAACCCCTTTTTACACACCTTCGTATTTATATTCATCTTTTGAGATGGTCAGGGTTTCTTGGCATCATCATTATTATCTTCTGGCAAGCTTCTCTAACGGCCTCACTACTAACAAGAACTCCTAGAATGGCTACCTAGCAGGCTAGCAGAATAGGGCCACTAGGACTTCCTTCAAAAATAGGTCTTTCGATGCTCGACAATGTCTTTACAGGAGGTGATGACTACTCCGACCTCCCTCAAACATACTTAGCCTAAACCTGGGACTTCATGCCTTGGTTGCCGGTCCCCAACAAAAATATATCCCCTCAATAAGTACAAATACACATATAACAGGAAAGAAAGGCACTCGTAAAAGAGAGATATCACCTGGATTGGCTACAAGAAGCTTCCATCGCAGCAAAGGCTCCTCCAAGCTCCACCAAATTCCTCGAATCACGAAACCTATCCAGCACAACACTTAAAACAAACACCCAATTAAACGGACCCGCACTAGACAGGGAAATGGCCCTCTTGGCCTAATGAAACAAAACATGACTATGCATAACATCCTCCTGGAAACAACTATGATAGACATCAAAGCATACCATTCCCAGGGAAACAGGGCTCGTAGCCCTAAACTAGGTGCATTAGATTATGACCCATCCCTCCTGCGTATATCGCAAGAGGTGTTCGCATCACATGTCGTCTTATCAGTCTGTGGGTCCAAGATAATAAAGGCAGATGAGTCTCGCTTACCCTCTGCATCACCCAGATCAACCATCATCTGGCATGTTCAGAAAGCATACCCCACAAACGACCAGGTCCTGTCTCATCATCAATAGGTATATCGGGACAAGGGCCACAATTAAAGAAGATGTCTTCTTCATACACAAAATTAGCCAATGAATCGGCAAACTGATTCCAGCTTCGTGGAATCAGCTGAAAAGACACTCTATCAAATTCGTCTAGCAGGGTTGTGGCAGTATGATGGTACATGCAAAGGATGGGGTTTCGTACCATATACGTCCCATTGAGTTGATTTAAAACCAATTGAGAGTCCCCTTTCACCAATAACTGGCGGATACCACCCTTCTTTGCAATATTCAAACCCATAATCAGGGCTTTGTATTCCGCCATATTATTGGTAAAATTCACCCCGAGATAAGCATCTAACTTCATGACAATACGCCGTCGGGGGTCTCGGATGACAACTCCTACACTTCCTTTTTTACATACACCCCTGGACGCCCCATCAAAGTACAAGGTGTACGTCCATAAAGGGTTTACATATCCTGCCATCCTGAACTCTACTCGTAATTATGGTAATCAAAATTCAGCATATTCAATGGGTGGACTGTAGGCTCCATCCCTCCATCATCATTAAATTCAACAGGGATGCTCGTCAAAATTTGTAGGCAGTGATGGCAGAAGACCTTGATCTCCCAAATAAATGTCCTGCCTTCTTGCTCAATCACCTTGTATCCTTTGCTCCACCAAATGAGCTTTCCCTGATGATACCTCTGTTCTAAATATGGGTGTTCTAAATAAGGGATCAGACGACCCATCAACCTCTATCACGATTTCCTTGCAGATATTTGATTGATCTCTCCTAGACCTACAAGGCAGTCATAACATTAGTGCAATCAGAAATAATAAGGTTTAGTCTTATTAAGATTAACCTTATTTTTAAATTCTATCCCCTCAAGGTCGGCTAACAAAACTGTGGATTTACTCTTTCCTATTCTCACGATCCTATAGGGCCCGTCCCATTTGGGCTCTAGCTTGCCTGGAAATAATTCACGCCGTGCGTCATAATACAGAACAAGCTGCCCTTTCTTGAAGGTGTATTTCTTGGCTTTAAGGTCGTGTAGCTGCTTCATTCGGCGCTTCGCCACTTCTTGGTGCAATAAGCCCTGTAGTTTAAGCTCATCTAAATGTGCCAGTGTCGTCAAGCGCTCAAAAAGTGCGTCTTCATCGCTCAAAGAATGATTGATGGCAAACCGAATAGTCGGCAGCTCGATCTCTAAAGGCAAGACACACTCCTCCCCTTATACTAACTTGAACGGGGTATGGCCAGTGGCTCGTTTGAAGGTCGTATTGTAGGCCCACACTGCCACGTATAACTTTTTATCCCAATCCCGTTTCTTTTCCGATATAATTTTGGACAGGATGCCCACAAGTTGCTTGTTGGTGCTTTCAACTTGCCCATTGGCTTGCAGATTATATGGGGTTGTCTTGTTATGCTTGATTTGCCACATCTTTGTCAAACCTTTAATCACCTTATTCAGGAAATGGGTTCCGCGGTCCGACACTAATTCTTTCGGCGGACCAAAACGGCATATTATCTGCTCTAAAAGGAAACTAGCAGTTTCTTTAGCATCATCTTTCCTTGTTGCACGTGCTTCTGACCACTTCGTGAAGTAGTCAGTTGCTACAATGATGTACCTCTTTTGCGTAGTCGATGACGGAGTAATAGGACCCACAAAGTCTATTCCCCACTTCTCAAATGGAAGTATCGCCATAATAGGGGTGAGTGGTCATTTCCTATTCTCTCGACTATCGTGTCGTTGGTGAATATCGCATCTCTTAACATACGCAAACGCATCCTGGAAGATGGCAGGCCACCAATAACCTGCTCTTAAAGCCTTTTGTGCTGTAAGCCGTCCAGCAAAATGGCCACCACAAGCAGAATCATGGCACTCTTCCAAAATGAATGGGACCTCGTCAGGCATTACACACCGGCGATAGATGTCATCAACCCCTTGCCGATATAATGTACCTGCAATCAAGGCAAACTTTAATGCTTGCTGCTTAATTTTCCTTCTCTCAGCTTTAGATAATTCGGATCCCACCTCTCCCGTTGATAAATAATGCGTTATTGCAGCATACCAGGAGGGAATAGATGCCGTATCTATTTTAAATAACAACTCCATGTCACTACCTTCAGCCACAGATTCTTTCGGCTCCCCAAAGTCCACAAGACATTCCACGATGCCTTGCAACCTTGGTGGCTTACTCCTGATTTCGTAATCAAATTCCTGCAAAGTGATTAACCACTTCGCTAGGCGATCAGGCGGCTGTAGCTTATTCATCAATAATCGAAGCCCCTCCGCCTTCGTATAAAGCACGACTTTCTCATAGAGAATATAATGCCTGAATTTCTTGGTCCCAAAGACCATCGCTAGACACAACTTCTCCATGTAAGTATAATTGATTTTGGATACCCCCAGCTTTCGCTGGCAAAAGCAATCGGGTGGTACCACTTCTCTTCCCAAATTTGGGCTAAACAGCAGCTGATACTATACATGGTGGCTGCTGAGAATATATAGAACACCTCACCTCTTTTAGGTGCTTTTAAAACGGGCGCTCTTGCTAGCTCCTGTTTCACATCCTCGAATGCTATCTTACAAGGGTCGCCCCATACAAACGAACAGCTAAAGGACAATAAATTTGTAAGTGGCAACGTTCTTTCTGCCAATGCATTTATGAATCTACGGTAATAACCAACCGAAGACAGAAAGCTATGAACTTCCTTCGGAGTGCGTGGTGGACCCATGGCAACTATAACTTTGACTTTCTCGGGGTCTGTCGCAATTCCTATAGAACTGACTACATGACCTAGCAATAGCCCATAAGGTACTCCAAAAACACACTTCCGTGGGTTTAGGGCGATAAAAAATTGTCTACAACGCTCAAAGCATTTTCTTAAAATGATCAACTGCCTTTCTCTCACGGTGGCGGCCCCTAAGTCATCAATAAACACCTTCAACTCTTCAGGGGATATGTCACCGAATGTCTTATCTGCTGTTCGTTGCCACGAACCAGGCGCATTGCATAAACCAAAGGCCATCACATGGTACGCAAAAGTACCAAATACAGTGATAAAAGTTGTTTTCAACTTGTCCTCTTCTGCAATTGCCATTTGGTTGTATCCTGCAAAGCAATCCATAAACGAATATATCTCCCTACCCGCTAATTGATCCAAAATCTGGTCAATAAATGGCAACGGGTAGTAGTCCTTAACTGTCTGCTTATTCAGCTCCCTAAAGTCTACACATAAACGGATTTGATTATTCTTCTTCTTTCTAATCACAACTGGCGAACACCATTCCGTGTGTTGCACAGGAAAAATCAAACCCGCTTTTCGAAGCTTCTGTAACTCTTCAAACAGCCCGTCCCTCAGTTCGAAAGGCATACGCCTTACTTTCTGTCGTACCGGACGACTGCCCTCTTTCAACGGAATTATATGCACAGCAAGACTAGGAGGAATGCCTCTCAACTCATCATAACTCCAGGCAAAGATATCACGGAATTCCTGAATCAAGGCCACATAGTCCTCCCTTTCCGCTGTGCTGAGCATAGAACCTAATTTGATTGGCCGTGAATCATCAGGCGTGCCAAGGTCTAGCTCGATGACATCTGCATCTCTTATACGATCTTGGCCCTCTATCGGCTCGTTCAAAGTGATCTGATAGATGTCTTCCGTGGTGGATCCCTCTTTGGACTCATCACTCGATGATATCTCACTGGCAGATAAATCTTCTAATGTCTCCAACTCTGTAGAAGATAGAGGAGCTCTCTCACTCTGCGGGGACTCAGGATAAGCATCAACCACCATACGCTGGGCACCTCTGCCGAATATTAGTCGACCGGCGGGTATATCCACTTGGCAGTCCGCTTGCAAGATCCAAGGTCGTCCGAGTAATACTTGGTAACTTGGACGGCCTGCAAAACGAATCACCCTAAAGTCCAGCAGGCATTCTACATTTGCAACAATGACATGTACTTTAGTAATGCAGCCTTCCGGCTCTCTCAAACTATCATCTGCCATTCTGAGAATTGTGGAGGTATCTTTCTGGATCGCAAGTCCCAACCTTTCCATCAGTTCAGAACTCATGATGTTAACAGATGATCCCGTGTCGACAATGGCATAATCTACTAATATCCCATCGACATAGGCTGCAACCCTTGGGCAATGCTTCTCAGCATGCTCGAACCAGTCATCACCAACTTGTGCAATACCCAAAGGTTCTACGATATACGCGGTGCGTAGAATCTTTCTAAATTCCTTGCGTACTCTTGGGGAAAGCTTAATAAGCTGTAAGAGATTCACATCCAGCTTGACTTCGCAAAGAGAGCTCGCCAAATCGAATTCATGATAGTTCGATAGAGCTCGCTTTTCACGCCAAACCATTCGCTCTTTAGGTCGCTGAACCGGCTTTATTGCCTCTTTCTTAACTTTCACCTTCTTCTTTGGTGGTTCCTTATCGGCTTTACTTTCTATGGGCTTCAAAGGTCTCCCTTCCATGGCAGGATCCAAAACTTGCGTTCCTTTGTCGCCTTGTTTCGGGTTTCCATCGACAGGCTTATCCTTGTCGGCTTCTCTACCCTTTTGACCTCTTGTAAGAACAGCTCGCAGATTAGAGGTTTCAGCATCATTAACGCGTACAGCCTCAATTAAACTAACCCCACTACCACTTGGTAGCTCCTCCACTGTAGTCTTTGGTCGTTGAAGTATTTGTTTAGGCCCGTCTTCTCGCTGGGAATCATTTCCTTGCGCACGATGATTAACAGGCCCTGGTTGCCGACTACCTCACTGGAGGGAACTGATCTTACTCCAGCAGGTAGCTACTAAATGGCCGGATTTTCCACAAATGTCGCACTTAACATTTGGGCAATTTCTTGGATAGTGCTGCCCACCACACCATTTGCAACTAAACCTCGAAGGTGCACCCTCCTCTGGGTATCTACTTCCTATCAAATTTTGTTGTTTTTTAAGGAAGTTGACATCAACGGCTATTTGCCGATACTGCTCCGTAATCATGTCGGTATAATGCTTCATCATGTCCTTAACCTCGCCAAGAACATTGGAAGCGCTCGACTCATAGCCTTGGTCATTACCATGTCGTTCCATCGGCCTAACAATTCGATTAGGCACTGGTTGTTGAGCCACAGGCATGGTATTAGAATTGACCGCCTGGCCTCCACCATTTGGAGCCATTTGACTGCCCGTAGGCATCGACATGCTAGGGGAAGCTGGTAATAAAGGGACATTCTGCATCATGTTCCCTCTCCCATTAGGGTTAGCCATCGCTATCCCTTGGCCACTATTGCCATTGGCCATTGCCATATTGTTTCCCAATACTAAACCCATATTCGAATTGCCTCGAGAAGCATAGGCTGCTTGTAGTCGGGATTCCACCTCTTGTGCTCATGTAATGGCAGTATCTATATCTCCCAAGGGGACACTACTCAACTGCAATTGGATATTAAAGTCCAAACCATGTAGGAAATATTGCAATTGGGCAGCTGCGGGGATAGGAATAGAGGTGTCCAACTTACGGAAAACCTCTTTTATTTTCTTCGCATAAGCACGAATATCCTCGTGTGGTTCTTGGCGGGTCACGTTGAGTACACGCAACCAATATTGCCCACCCCTTTCAGGGGCAAACTCCCTTCGAAAAGCTCCATAAAATGAATCAATATTCAATATGATGATTTTCCATATTTTACGTGTTTTAGTGTATTATTTTGAGTCACAAGATGTATATTTTTCTGATTTTCTGATTATGATCAGCGAGTACTCATGGAAAACAGCAACATAAACAATTTTTAGCCCACATGAACAACATTTTATCAATCAAAAGCCATAAAATCTCAAATTTCCTTTGAAAAAATTGAATTACCGCTTATTTGCGTGTTTCGGGTTTTATGTCTATGGCTGCAAATCTGAAAATCAGTAGCACTTCATGCTCA
This sequence comes from Lygodium microphyllum, assembly GCF_053477565.2. Taxonomy (NCBI): domain Eukaryota; kingdom Viridiplantae; phylum Streptophyta; class Polypodiopsida; order Schizaeales; family Lygodiaceae; genus Lygodium; species Lygodium microphyllum. The sequence goes on along the minus strand of NC_141158.1, from coordinate 23,011,780 downwards.
TGACGATCACAAGTCACCATTTCCAGCCCGTGGAGCAATCCGATCCATGCCGGACAAGCCTCCATCACTCTTTCTTCTTCCTTCTTCTTCCCACATGAATTCCCTCTTAGAGGAGAGAGAGGGAGGAGAGAGAAAGACTGATTTTCTCTCTCCCTCTACAGGCTGCCATTCCTCGCGTGAATTGGAGCGATGCGGAGTGAAGATTGAATCTTGTTGCCTGCTATGATTGAATCCATGGCTTATTTTACAGCCTGCATCTCGATTTGACGGGGGGGGGGGGGGGGGGGAGGGGGGCGCCGTTTTTTCCGCGCGGGTCTGTGCACGGCACTACCTTGGGCACGATGAAAAAATTAGGGGGGGTGGGGAGCCAAAGGGCACCCCCCACTAGCCACACCCTTTGAGATTTCAACTTTGGCCCCTTTTTGGGCACCCCGGCCGGTTTTGGGCCAACTTCCTCATACGAGCTCCGATTGACGTGCTGTAAATTTCTGGGCGTCCGTCTCGGCATCCTGGATAGGCCTGCAACTCCCGTATCCCGTCCCAACTGACAAAAAAATTACTAAAAATCTGGACGTGTCACTTGGGCGCTCGTCGACTGCTTGTCGCTTAAAATCGTCCTAGATCGAGCTGCCGCCTTTGACGGTGAATATTTTTCCCTTGATATTCATAATTTTTAGCTATTTTTAAGCACTTCCCATCACCTAAATTCCGCTCTCAGTTAGTTGGTTGGTTGGTCGCCGAACGTCACGTCCAATTCCAAATTTGGTCTACCCAGTGTCTAGCTGTTTGGGGTGAATCTTCGGTCACCCTGTCTGGCCTCTAGCTTCCAAGGTTAAACTGGGTTCCCTGGGGGATTAGAGATGTGACCAAGGTGCCTAGGACTTGTGGGGCAGGTTTAAAAACCTTCTATTCAAACTCTAGTGAGCTGGTCTGATTCAGGGAATCAGACGGGATGGTCCGATTCTTAGAATCAGATGAGCTAGTCCGATTATAGCGATCGGACGGGCGGGTCCAATTTTACTCAGGTCCAACTATTGCAATGGGTTGAGTGGTCCAAGTCCGGGACTAGGACATGTGGTTTGACTTTGATGGGTTGGTTCGATTATAAGAGTCGGATCAGACCAACGGTCCGATTTTTAGTTGGTCCAATTATAAGAGTCGGATAGGACCAATGGTCCGATTTTTGGCTGGTTTGATTATAAGAGTCGGATCGGACCAACGGTCAATTTTTTGACTGGTCTGATTATGGGAGTCGGATTGTCCGACTCTTGAAATCGGACTCTGGGACTCGGACGCACTGGTTCGACAGCGCGGACGATGGCTCGCAAGTTGTGCGCGATGCCACTAGGTCAACATCTACTCTATCGAATCGTGCCGTGCCTTCCAAATAGATGCGAGCAATAGAGGGAACCGTTTGGCATACCTCAAAGCAATGGGGCGCTCGAATCATTCAACACTTTGTGATTTCCCGCAACTCTCTCTCTCTTGCTCTCTCCCTGGCTCTTAGGCTCACAGTCTTCTCAGAAGGCAGAATGTCAAATGTGTCATCCCCTGGTTCCCTGGGCCCCTTATTACCTAATCTCAGCTTGCTATAGACTCAGAGATTAATCTTGCACACTCTTCCAGCTAGATGTCTGAATCTGTGCCCCAACTTCCCTATCTCCAGCAGCAGCAAAACCCTTTTGTTCCCTTCTTTTTCCTATCCTATACTTAACCTAATGCAACAGAAATCAAAAATAGAGATAGAGACAGATGGTCCTATTTTAACATTCAACAGCAAATCAAAATACTTACTTGCTCCAGGGATTAAAACCTCCTAAATCTCCTAACTATCTCGAGCACCGGTTTAGGCTGCGAACCCTACTGCTATGCTCGATCCGATGCGTGTGGCGCTCAAGGCTCAATTCCGTCGGTCCTGGCAACGGAACCAAAATGTAGGGGAGCTAGGGAGCTCTACCTTGAGACCTACGGACCGCTTATTGATCAGCGTTTCAAGCCAAGCAGCCATGGCTATCTCTCACATAGCCAATGCACAATGCCTACCTTGAGGGTGTAGTGAGCTTACCTTGATGCTCGATTGAGTTCCCTCCTCTCTCTTGCACTCCGGTAGCTCCACAATCCTTGTGGCAAGCTCAAGCAAGCTCAAGCCCCCTCCGTCAAGCTCCATTCTCCATAGTCGTGTGAGACAAGAGAAGAGAAGAAGGGGAGGGAAGATGAAGGGAGAAGATGGGGAGCTTCTTCTCCATGATCCCTGACTCTCACACACTCACTCCCTCACACTCCCTCAATCCCTCACTCAAGCACAAGCATGAAGGTAAGAGATAAGAGAAGAAGAAGAAGAAGCTTTAGCCACACCCAAGAATGAGCTTCTCATTCACTTTTGAACTTTATATACATGCCCTACCTTTTGGGCGGTCATCCCCAACTTTTACATGGCCAGCCATTAGCCTAGGCCCTTTTGTCCTATTCCCCACTGTTCTAACTTATCCAGTTTCCACTAATGCATACAATTTGCACAGGAGTGAGCCTAACGCTCTTTTTACAAGGGTTCGGGAGCGCCTTCATATTTAGTGGAGTGCTTTTACTCTTTTCTTTCCTCAAGGCGACACCATCATTCAAATCATTCAAATTTTCAGGGTCCGACCTCCATCCAGGACACCTTTTCCTTCCTTTGTCCTATGCCTTCTTGGTTGTCTCCTTCTTCTAGATTTCTCGCACTTCTGCTCCATTTTCCATTCCTTTGTGTTGCGGTAAACAAGAGACACCCAAGACAAATCAGATCCATGCCACACTTGTCTCAAAGAGAATGGTAAATGAGAGGGATGAGTTGCTCATCCTCTCTGCCCATAGGGCAAAGTCCCATTCCAATCCCCTAAAATGGTATGAGTTGGGGTTCTATCCTAACAATTTCTCCGGGGCCATCCGTAAGACCTTGTGAGAAGCCTCCTAGTTCTCTGGACCACTATGCTGTAGGATAGACCCATTAGGGGTTGATGTATGCTCTAGGAAGAGATGTCCTGAATCCTATATGCACATTGAGGAGAGTGAAGAAGCTGAAAATCTATAAAGACATGTACTTGGTTCATTTTTAAATGAATGCTATTTGTAATTTGTACTTCATTCCGAGTCTCTGTCATGGTCGGCTCAAGATTGTTTTTATGAGTCCAAGCCTACATCTTGGAATCTAATTCACTTGAGCAACAATTTTTCTTCTTGTCTATGTCATTATGAGTCTTGTTACTGACTTCCATCCTCCATAGTCAGTGCACTAGATCCATATATTCTTACCTGATATCAGAGCCCAGTCGGGCATGTCACTAATCATCCAGCTTAATTTCACTCTTATCTAGCTCAACTTGAGATCAGACCAACTCAAGACAAGTTTGGAACCCTAGTTCCTATTCCTTCTCAATGCCCTACTTGGCAACCATAGCCACATGCACCTCCCATCAGTTGAGCACTTAGATCTCATCATGTAGGCTATTTCAGCTCTTGCTTGCTTCACCAAAGTTTCTTCTACTAGTGTTTGCATTGTATCTCAAAATTTGGCTCATGATACTATTTTTCTCTAAGTAATTAACATTATCATATATTGTATATATTATAATATTACCTCAAATGATTGTCCTTTTCTAAAAGTAGTTGATGTCATTAGTGTATAAAGAAAAGCAACTCTCATGTAATCCTAGCATAAAGAATAATTGTATTGTATAAGAACCTATCATTAGAGAGGAATTCCAAGTGAGAAGTTGTTTTTCTTCCTTTATTAAGCTAGAAAAATCTATTTCTTTAACAATGTCAACAAAATTTAGTTTGGATCCAAATCCAATGGAGTGCTAGGAGATCAACAATATCAGATTGCCTCCTAGAGAGGAGTTTTCTTTTGCGGCCAGCTTGCCATAGGACCTGCATTAGTTTCAAGTCTATATTTTGCTAATCTACCCTATGTATAGATGTTTTTCCTATATATTGTGATATCTCCATATACTAGACTTTATAAATATATTCTTCAATAATGCTAAACTTGCCAATCTCACATAAATTCATAACAAATTTTGAGACAATTTTGACTTCAATAGTAAAAATTGAAACTTTCAAAGAAGTCCTATATACTTTTCCATATTAGATTTTTTTTCCCTAATCAAGAATGTGGTTGATGACTTTTCCCAATGAGTTTTCAATAAATTTTTATATAGGTTTCAACAAGAGTATGTGCTACACAAGAGGAGTTCCATTTAGAAAGGTATAAAAAGTTATGTTGTACTCTCTTCAAGTTTCTCGCCACCAATTGGACAATAGTACTTATGGATGGAGAATAATAATAAATTCTTGGATATTTCTAAAAGTAAATTTATTCTTATAAAGAAAAGGATGAGCATAAGTGATCTATCTAGTTGTTGGAATTTTATTTTCATTATTCTTATCATCCATGGTATCATTTATGAATCACATAGCATTGTGAGACAAAGTATCCTTGATTGAATCTTCATGGCTTAAAAGTGTGCATGCATCCACCATCATTAGACATATCCAAATTTGTAAGTCAATTATTTTGTAGAAAGAAGGATGAATAATAGCAAGGATAAATAAGATAGCCAAATTTTGTATGCATGATGCTTAATATACTTGCCAGTGATTTCAATGTTTGCCACTCCACACTTATTAACAAGACTATATCTGTACAAAGTTCTCATAGTTAGATATAAATTTTACTTAAAAATACAATAATGCAAATAAACACTACAATTATTACCTTACAATAACCAACACAATTATAGTCTTATAAAAAGTTGAAAAATACTATGAATAAAAGGCCCTAGATAAATATCTTTTATAGAATATATAGGTTAAACGTTTAGATGTCTTTTTTCATCCTGTAATTTGAAGCTCATAATCATCCTTTCTTGTGAAAGTTGACATGATCCATTTTCTACTTATTGATCTCGTGAGGATGTTTGTAAGAGGGATCATTCTTGTCCAATGACATGGATCTTCTAAGCTATTGGATGGTATACATCATTCCATCTTGTATTTTGACTTGTGTAATCTGTATAAAACTATATGATTTCCTACAAAAAGCCTCATAAGAAGTTTGAGATACTAAAAAGAAATAAGACACACTAAAAATAAAATAAAAAGATTCTCAAAGTTAGTTTACAAGATTAGTGAAATAGTAAAAATAAAATAGAAAGATACACATGAGACATTAACTTTTCTGAAAAGGTAAAATTTATTACTTTACAATAAGGTCAAAAATATTTTCGCATAGAAGGTGCCAAGTGAAGATTCTTTGTAGATTACATGTGTTGAATATTTGCATGTCATTTTTAATTCTACAAAACTAGAATCTCAAAATTCATTCTCTTTTGTGTTTAAAATCGTGAAGACTTTTACTTGAGAAAAGCCTTGTTATCCAATCATGGAGCTTGTAGATTATTGGCAGATATGAGGTATCATCCTTTCTTGCATTGTAGCATTACATGCTTGTACACCTCCAGTGTGGGAACCCAAACGACAGAAGTGAAAAGACCGGCAACTGCACAAGTTGAATCTCAATAGGGACCCAAGTGACCAAGAACAAATACTACTACCATGGAGCCACAACTCACTAACCAGGACGAGCATGTCAGGGAGCTCTACACTCAATTGGAAAGGGCAAAGGAGGAGAAGAGAGCAGCAATGGCAAAGCTAGAAATGGAAAGGGAAATGTCAAATGCCTTCCAGCTAGAAAAGACCCGTCGAGAATATGTCTCTAACATGATGTAAATGCTCTTCTTTGTCCTTGCTATATATCAATATGTCATCAAAGAACACCAAAATTGTCTTGAACAAAAGTGGCTGAAGTACCTAGGCTAAAATGATCGTGCATGCAAAAAAGGGATGGATGCCCAAAGAGGATTAGGGTTTTGTATAAAAGGCAAAAAGTGAATGAAGAAGCTCGTTCTTATGTATGGCCAAAACTAGCTCTCTTCTTCTCTTCTTCTTCTTGTTCTTGCTTACTTGAGCTTGTGCTTGAGTGAGAGAGTGTGAGGGTGAATGACCGTGGTGGAGAAGCTCTCCATCTTCTCCTCTCTTCTTCTTCTTCTCTTCTCTTCTCTTGTCTTGTGCGCAACAATGGAGCATGGATCTTGGAGCTTGAGGATCAAGCTTGCTTGAGCTTGCACCTCGGATCATGGAGCTATTAGATGGAGGAGGAAACTCGATTGAGCATGGAGGTAAGCTCACTACACTTGTAGGTGTGAGAGTGCATACGGCTATGTGAGAGATAGCCATTGCACCTGGCTTGAAACATGAAGCAATAAGCATCCCGTGGTCTTGTCGGTTGAGTGAGAAGATCTAACATTTTGGTTCCATTGCCGAGACAAATGGATTCAAGCTTTGAGTGGTTTCATGCTCCGAATTGAGCATTGAAGTAGGGTTTTCCCTGAATCGGTGCTTGAGATAGGTAGTAGGAAGCAAGGGAGTTGAAGAGGTATTAGATCTCTTTTGCAATATTTTTTTTGGTTTTTTGAATTTAGCTACATAGGTGGGATTAGTATAAGCTGTTGCTTGTGATTTTGATGTATTTAGGCAAGGAAAAATGAGGAAAAATAGAGAAACAAACAGTAGGGTTACTACTGTAAAATAGGACATAACATGTGTGGGAGCTTTTGCTCAACTGCCAAGACCCTCGGACAGCTTATTGTTTCAAGCATTCCAAGTGAGCTCTAATGGCTATCTCTCACCTAGCCAATGCGCCGTCGATCCTACGAGTGTTGTGAGTTTACCTTGATGCCCGATCGAGTACCCTTCTCTCTCTTGCACTCTGGTAGCTCCACGATTCTTGGTGCTAGATCAAACATCCTCAAGCCTCCTCCATCTCCAAGCTCCATCCTCCATAGCCACGCGTGCAAGTGAAGAGAAGAGAAGAGAAGAGAAGAAGAGGAGAGGAGATGGTGAAGAGCTTCACCCTCTTGATCCCTCACTCTCACACACACACACTCCCTCACACTCTCACACTCCCTCTCTCAAGAGCACACACAAACAAGAAGGAGAGAAGAAGAGAGGAAGAAGAAGACTCTTTTTGCCACACACCAAAGAATGAGCTTCTCATTCTCTTTTCAACTTTATATACAAAGCCCTAAATCCTTTTTGGGCGGTCATTCCTCTTTTACATGGCCGGCCATAGCCTAGGCCCTTTTTCCCATTTCCCACCATTCTAATTTATCCTATTCCCAACTAATGCCTACACTTTGCACAAAGCGAGCCTGGCACTCTTTTACACAGATTCGAGGGCGCTTCCGCATTTTAATGGTGCGCCTTTTTCCTCTTTCGTTGCCTTGGCCCGACACTGAAAATTCTTACGGCTTGTGTTCGAACATTTGAAATTTTCAGGGATTGGTTGCTGGTCAAGGCGCCTTTTTCTGTTTTTATCTTTTTCTGCTTTTATCCTGCGTCTTTTTGCTATTTTCTCTTCTTTCCATTTTTGCGGAACCACGGTCGGAAACACGAACCACGATCGGAAACATGGTAACATTACCCCCTTCCTAGCCAAGTGCTAGTCCCATGGCACTGCGGTGGGACATATTGGCAAGTTAGGTCGACTGTTAGGCGGAACAGGTAGGTGGGTGGTTAGGGATGATGACCAGGAGAGATGCTGGCGTGCTTTAGGATCGATGGAGATACTCGGCGTCTGTGACATGGTTGTGTTGAGATATCGAGCTCCACTCGTGATATGCCAGGGTGACCGTTGTGCATTTATGTCACCGACGTGTTAGTTGCAGATGCGGTTGGTACACTGCCCATGAATAATAGCTACATGATAGCTATCCTTATCTACTCTAGTTCGTGGCTCAGTTAGTATGCCACCTTAGTTAGTTGAGTTTGGTTTGAGACCCATATATAGGGTTCTTCTATTTCTTTGTATATGAGTTCTTTTGGCTTACACAACTAAGAAGAGAAAAACTGTTTTCAGCCTCCACCCTTGTGTGTATTCCCCCATTGTGCAAGCAAGAAAGCTACAAGTGAGACTCCTTCCTTCTCTCCCACAATCTTGACATGGTATCAGAGCCTTGTTCGTGGTAAGGAGCTCAAGAAAGCAAGCCAAGCTCGCGGTGATTTGGTAAGAGGAGCAGTGTTGCTTTCATTTTCTGTTTTGGGAGCAGATCTCTGCAGGTAGCACAGCCGAAAATTGCAGGAGTGCATTGTCTCAGGTTGAGACGCCCTTCGCGGTGAAGCAAGAGGGCAGTATATGCTGTGGGAGAGAGCTTTAGCCCTTGGCGACCCTGTTTTTTTGATTTGAGGCCATTTCGGGGCCTGTTTTGGAGGCGGAAGTTTTCTGCACGCACTCAGGAAAAGGCCCAGTTTTATGCTGTGCAGCCACTGTTCTACAGGTCGGTGAAAAGTTTCTGTAGAAATTGCATCGTATGCTTGTGCGCAGAGACATTGGGAGTTACAGAATCATCCCTGTTGCCTGTTGATGCAAAATCGTCACTAGGAAGTGACTGTGTGGTCAAATACCACTTTCACTAGTTTTGCAGATTTGCCCTTGTGAGGGTGAAGCTGTGTTTTTTGCAGTGACATAATTTTTTGCAGTGTTCTGTAATGGCGTCTGATTCACTTTCACAGATTGTCACTGAAAAGCTTGACAAGAACAACTTCCAAGCATGGAAGTTTAGAATGACGAATTTCCTTATGGGAAAAGGATATTGGGAATTTGTTGCAGGAAATGAAGAAGAACCAGTTCTTCCTGATGTTCCCAATCAAAAGCAAATGCAGGCATTCAAAGCATGGCATGAGAGAGCCAGGAAAGTTATGTACTGGCTGTCTATCAGTATTTCAGACTCTATGATTGTGCATATTCAGGATGCAAGTACGCCAAAGGAGGCATGGGATACTCTGTCAAAAATGTATAGCACAAATACGCAAGCCAGGAAAATGTAGCTCAAGCAAGAGTTGCATAACGTGCAAAGAGAAAGTATGAGCATCAATGACTACCACATGAAGGTGAAGAAGATTGCAGATGCACTTGCTTCCATTGGGTCGCCAGTGGAAGATGATGATTTAGTTTCTGTGACCTTGAATGGTCTAGGAAAGGATTATGCACAGTTTCGGACATCCATTTCCGTCCGTGAAAGATTTCCTGATTTTGAGGAGTTGATTGCTCTTCTAATTTCTGAGGAGCAGAGAAATGGTGGTGCATCTTCTTCAGGAGGAACTTCAAAAGAAGCTGTCTTCTACTCAAATGCTGGAAGAGGTAGAGGCAGAGGTAGAGGAGGCCGATTTGGAGGCCGTGGTAGAAATCAGAATATGCAGCAAACTCAAGAAAACCAATCCTATGGAGGAGGACGTGGTAACTCTAGAGGCAGGGGGAGCCAAAGAGGTCGCGATGGATGGCAAAGAGGTCAAAATGCAAACAATAATGTTGAATGCTACTATTGTGGTAAAATGGGTCATATGGCTAAAGACTGCTATAAAAAGCAGAATGACATCATGAATGGAAAACTGCAACAAGGAAATTATGCATCTTCTAGTAGATAGGGTGATGACAGAAATGAGCATTTGTTTATGGTGCAGCACATGAACAATTCTGTGACAAATGCAGAAGAAAGCAACGATGTGTGGTATGTTGACTCAGGTGCATCAAACCACATGACAGGTCATGCAGAATGGATGGAGGATGCAAGGAAAATGGAAAAACCAGGATTTGTGGAGACTGGTGATGATATTGCACATCCGATTATGCAGATTGGAAAAATTCCTTTGTCTATGCAGGATGGGAAAAAGAAATACCTGTCCGATGTATTTCATGTCCCCAATATCACCAAGAATCTGGTTTCTGTTGGTCAAATGGTTGAATAGGGCTTGCAGGTCAGATTTAATCCTCATGGATGCTTTGTTGAGGATATGAAAAATAAAGGTCGCTTGATAGCAAAAGGAAAGAAGAAGGGCAGAATGTTTACGTTGGATGCAGACATGTCTGAATTGAGTGCAGCAATGTTTGCACATGGGACTGGTGTAGTTGCAGATATTGATATCTGGCATAAACGCATTGGTCATGTTAATGTACAGCGACTTAAATCAATGCAGGCCCAAAATATTGTTGCAGGATTGCCTATATTCAAGGTTGCAGAAATGCATAAGGTATGTGAAGCCTGTCAGTTTGGAAAACAGGCAAGGAAACCATTTCCTAGACATGTTCAAGAGAGTAAGAAGCCATTGGAATTAATTCACTCTGATGTGTGGACTACTAAAGCTGCATCTCTTGGAGGCTGTCATTATTTTGTCACTTTTATTGATGACTATAGCAGAAAAGTTTGGGTGTATTTTATGAAAAAGAAAAGTGAAGTTTTTGGGCATTTCAAAACTCTTAAAGCTATGGTTGAAAATGAAACAGGTCTGCAAATAAAATGCCTAAGGTCAGATGGAGGGGGAGAGTACCTCTCAAATGAGTTTGCAAGGTTCTTGCAGGAGCATGGCATAAAGCAGCAATATTCATGCAGTCATACCCCACAGCAAAATGGAATTGCAGAAAGAAAAAACAGACATATTGGAGAGGTGTCTCGTGCCATGCTCAATGAAAAAGACCTGCCAGATTTTTATTGGGCTGAAGCAGTTGCTATAGCAGTCTACATAATGAACAGGACTCCCACTGCAGCAATACATGGAATGACTCCAGAGGAGAGGTATACTGGTAGGAAACCAGATATTTCTCATTTGAAAATTTTTGGTTGCATTGCCTATGTACATGTGCCAGATGAGTTGAGATCCAAGTTGGATCCAAAAGCTGAGAAGTGCATCTTTATTGGTTACTCTCTGCAGCAGCAAAAAGGGTATAGATGCTATAACCCTTCTACTCGTAAGTTTACAGTGAGCAGAGATGTTGTTTTTGATGAGATGAGTAGCTGGTATAAACCAGTAAATGTGATTGATGATGTAGATGCACAAAATGGTAATGCTCCATATAATTCACAGCAGCAGTCACAAAATATTAGTGGACCTGGAGCGTCCTCTAGCAGTGGTTCACATTCTTCGCCATGGACAGGCAGATTGAGATCAAGAGAATCTTCTCAAAGTAATGCAGATAGTGGTATGCAGGTATCACGAAAAGGAAAAGAGAAGGTTGATCAGCCCATGTTTGATGTGAATGCAGGTCACTCTTATGTGGATGGTGAATCCAGTGGCTCAGAACAGAGCATTGATGATGGGTTGGGTATTCCTTCTATTGTTACACCTGGAGTAAGGAAGACCAGGGATGTTTTGAGAGCACCTGGGAGTGAACCCACTTTGCGCAGGTCTACCAGAGTTAGGTATCCTGTGGATAGGCTGAAATATGATGGATTTACAGCCATTCACTATGCATATATGGTCAAGGTGATACAGGAACCATAACCCACTTCTTTTGAGCAAGCCATGGGAAAAGAAAAATGGGAGAAAGCCATGGATGAAGAAATGGATGCCTTGGAAGCAAATGCTACATGGGAATTGGTACCTTTGCCTAAAGGTAAGAATGCAATTGGCTGTAAGTGGGTTTATAAGGTGAAGCACAATGCAGATGGTTCTGTGAACAGATACAAGGCAAGATTAGTAGTCAAGGGGTATGCACAAACATATGGCATTGACTATGAAGAAACATTCAGTCCGGTTGCAAGGATGGCAACCGTAAGAGCAGTCATTGCTATGGCTGCATCAAAGGGATGGTCTTTACATCAGATGGATGTAAAGAATGCCTTCTTGCATGGTGATTTGCAAGAAGAGGTCTATATGGAGCAGCCACCAGGTTATGTGCATGATGTTCATCCTGAGTTTGTTTGCAGGTTGAAGAAAGCCTTGTATGGCTTGAAGCAAGCACCTAGAGCATGGTCTGACAAGATAGGACAGTATCTTGTCACTATTGGCTTTCAGATTTCCAAGGCAGATTTCTCACTTTATGTGAGAGAAACAGAGAAAGGTACTATGCTACTTGTCATTTATGTTGATGATTTGATTATGACAGGTGACAGTGATGAAGATATCCTTCATGTGAAAATGCTATTGAAGCAGAAGTTTGAGATGAAGGATTTGGGAGAGCTGCGTTATTTCTTGGGCATTGAGGTGATTAGATCACCAAGTGGGATACAGCTCTTGCAGAGGCAGTATGGATTGGACATGCTGTCCAAATATGGGATGACAGGCTGTAAGCCTATTTCAGTTCCTTTGGAGCAGGATGTGAAGCTGAGCACAGATGCATGTGAGCTTCTGGAAGACCCTACTATGTACAGACGCATAGTAGGAAGTTTGATTTATATGACTATTACCAAGCCAGATTTGAGCTATGCTGTTGGATTGGTAAGTCAGTTTATGCAGGCTCCAAGGAAACCGAATTTGGATGCGGCTAGACGCATAGTCAGGTATGTGAAGTCCACATTGCAGTATGGACTATTTTATGAGACTGGGGTTCAGATACAGTTGCATGGATACACTGATGCTGATTGGGCTGGTAGCATTTCTGATAGACGATCTACCAGTGGATATGTGTTCTCTTTTGGGAGTGCTGCAGTCACTTGGAGCAGCAAGAAACAGCCTACAGTTGCCTTGTCGAGCACAGAGGCCGAGTACAGGGGTGCAGCAATGGCTGCATGTGAGGTAGCTTGGTTGCATAAGCTACTTTATGATATGCATCAGTCTACAGATGGGCCAGTTGTCATTTATTGTGACAACATGAGTAGTATACACTTGGCAAATAACCCAGTCTATCATGCTAGAACAAAGTACATTGAGATGCATTATCACTATGTGCGGGAGAGGGTTTTACTAGGTCTTATTGATCTAGTTTATGTCAGCACAGAGGATCAGGTAGCTGACATATTTACGAAGGCATTGGGCACAGAGAAGCTGCGCAAGTTCAAAGACATGCTTGGTGTGCAGGAATTGGGATTGAGCTCGAGGGGGAGTGTTGAGATATCGAGCTCCACTCGTGATATGCCAGGGTGACCGTTGTGCATTTATGTCACCGACGTGTTAGTTGCAGATGCGGTTGGTACACCGCCCATGAATAATAGCTACATGATAGCTATCCTTATCTACTCTAGTTCGTGGCTCAGTTAGTATGCCACCTTAGTTAGTTGAGTTTGGTTTGAGACCCATATATAGGGTTCTTCTATTTCTTTGTATATGAGTTCTTTTGGCTTACACAACTAAGAAGAGAAAAACTGTTTTCAGCCTCCACCCTTGTGTGTATTCCCCCATTGTGCAAGCAAGAAAGCTACAAGTGAGACTCCTTCCTTCTCTCCCACAATCTTGACAGGTTGTGGCACTGGTTATGTAGCTGGTCGTCTTTTGAGTATGAGAAACGCTTGAAGCAATAAGCAATCCCTTAGGATGATGGTATTGGAGGGATTTATTCTTAAGAAACCCCTCAAACGCTGTTTGGCTTGAAAATCTGTGGCTTCGATTGAAGATCCTTGTCTTTGATTTGAAGGTCTTCAGTTTTGAGTTGAAGGTCTTCAGGCTGGTGGAATCAATAAGCGATCCGTAGATCTTGGGGCGTTGGGCATGGATCATTGGACGATGAGGTTCCAAGATCTATGCCAATGGTAGCTCTACCTTGACTTGATTCAATTAGGGTGGCCATCAGCAGCAGGCAGATGGCCGGATGCCGGTACAGGAAAAGAAGTGTTGATCATTAAGGGAAGCCATGGGCAATCCTCTTCTGCGGGTAGCCATGTCTTGAAGTGCGAACATAACCTACAAGAAAAGTTGTGCACTCCCTAAGGGGCGTGTCTGTCTCGCTGTGTAGTGTGTGATGCGCGTGGCAGTGAAACTAGGAGATGGGTCTGACCTTGGGCACTGACCTTGGGCAAGCCCTTGGTAACGTCCCACACTTGAGGACCCAGTTCATGCTTTGTTGGAGGTGCAGTACAAGTCTTAGGGTGACAGGTCTGAAAGTCCTGCCCTTGATGTGCCCTAAGTGTGGAGTGGGGGGGGGGGCTAGGGAGGATCCTAGGTGCGGTGATTGTGGTGCATCTTTCTTCTTCTTATTCTTTAATTTTTTTTTTGCCTAAAATATAATAGCATAAGGAGGCGTATACATGGAGGCAAGCGATACAAGGGCATGACAGGAGTTTACTCCTCGTCATCTGAATGGCGAGTAGGGGATGGCGGAGGGCGGGGGACCTTGTTAAGGAACTTTCGACTCAACAAGTAGCCTTTGATGTGGAGGCGGGTTTTGAGGGTGGTGGTAGAAAGGAAGGGGTGGTTGCACTGGGTGAATTTGCTGTCGCTCATATCTTCGAGTAGTGCAACACAGAAAGATGGCAAAAGAGAAGCACGCATCATGAGGTGAGTCATGGTGTTACTGTCTATGGCATTGGGGTCAAAATAGAGGGGTAGGAGGTGGCATTCTTGGGGTGCGGGCTCTTGGTGGACTAGGATCCTAATTAGCCTAAGATAATTACAAGTGGTGATGAATGCGGGGTCGGGACATGAGGTGAACTCGCTAAGAAATCTATCTATAGAGCTATACAAATCGGGGAGGGTGAAGAGAAGGGCGTCCCTATGGGAGGTGCTATTAGTATTATAGATAATGGGGAAATCGAACCTGCCGTGGATGGATGGATTGAAGTCTACCCCTACCCTTCGAGGATACGTCATAAAAATAGGGTCGTTTCTCTCCGAAGGGAGGGTGTTGCAAAATGCTATCCACGCGTCAAGGTTGACGTAAAAAATGCATCTCCTCCAGGTGGGTTGGCAATTATAGCCTTCCACTGATCTAGGCACCTGGAGGACTTTATCTTGCCAAAATTTGCGGTCCTCGGCTCCCCAAGCAATTGGGTGAGCCTCACGCTCCGCTAACCACTTGGCTTTGATCCTTGCCCCCATAGCAATGACGTCCTCTACAAGTTGAATGGGTAGTAGCCTATTCAAGGTAGTGGGAAACTCAAAGCGCAAGTCGAAGGGGTCGCGGTTATACTCCTGCTGTTCCCAGATAATCAATTCGGCATGGAATTCAACAGGGGGATCTTGGGTGCGCGGTAGGAGAGGGGTAGGCTGTCTTGGAACGAGTCTGGTATTCAACTTTCTCCTTGCCTTCTCCACCATCTCTTTACTGCAGTTGGTTTGGGCCGCTCTTCTCTCGGCAAATGTATCAGGGGGCTGCACTTCCGCTTGTTGTGGCTGAGGGGGTGGTGGAACATATTCCTCCTCCTGAGGTCCCAGATCGAACTCCGGTTCACCCCCTTCTGCTTGCTCATCTTCTTGTGCTTTTGCCTCTGTGAAACCGAGGTCATCTATTTCCTGCGCCGTCAGGCCTACTTGTGCAAGATATCTTCTCTGCTCCTCTAGGCTCTGCGGCGGGCCTCCTAGCTGCAGCGGCATGTGCAGGCTTGCTATGAGAGCTCTGCGTGCAATGGTTAGTTTTCTTTGCAGCTGATCATTGGCTTCATCTCCCTCTGGTCTGGTGGAGTGGAGCAGTGTATTGAGGAAGGTGTGCTGCTGGGCTATCATAGAGAGTTGGGCCGTCTCTGCCTGTTTCTCAGCCAACACCTTGTCTCCTTCGGCCTTGGCTAGCCGGCGTGCTAAGTCCCGTATTCTCTGCTCATTGTGATTGGCCCATTCTTTTTCTCTTTTTTCCATATCTTCCAGGCTCTCCCCTTGATGGAGGGTCATTGCCATGAGCTGTTGCTACTGGGCCTCGAGCTCAAGGTGTAGGCGGGACTGCTCCTGGCGTTCATCTGCGATCTGCGCATTGAGCTGGTCCAGCTTCACCTGCATCCTTTGTACCTGTTTTTCCCTTAACTGGTCTAGCTCTGCAGCCTCTTGTCTGATCTTGTCAAGCTGGCTTTGTGCTTCCAGGTTGACTGCAGATAGCTGATCATTCTTGTGCCGAAGGTGGGCATTCGTTTCCCTCTCCCCGTTGAGACGCTCCATCAAGATTTTTCTCCTTCCCTCCTAGGCAGCGTCACGTTCCTTCAGGGCTTTTAATTCTTCCGCCTCCTTAGTGATGGCTTCCTCCCTGAGCACAGCGATTTCCCTTTGATATTCTATTATCTGCTTTGTTCTCTCCAGCTGGAGGGCGGCTTGTGATTCTTGTTCTGCTGCCAGCTCCTCCACGGCTGTCCTCCTTTCTTCCCTGGCCCTTTGCAACTGCGAGAGCAGTTCCTTAACATAATCACCGTATTGGCCTACTGGAGGTGGGGGGTGGGGCATGGTCGTAGTGGTGGTGATATCTTCTATTTTTTGCCTTTTCAGTTATGGCCTTGGCTCCAGTTCAGTAGTGGCTGCCCTTTTGGCTGCTGGGGTGGTCACACGGTCACTTTCCTTGCCAGCTCCCGTTCCACCAAAAATTGTAGCCAAGTGACCACATTGCTCTCGTCGACTTTTGGGGTGGGCCCTTGGGTGGCAGTGGCAAGGGGTGTCGTCATGATAGGAGTGGCTGGCATGGATGGTATGAGGAGGGGGGAGTTGGCATGATCGGGTCCTTTCCTCTTCCTTCTGCAGGGGGCAGGGGTGCGATTTCCGGCACACTGGTACTGGGACCGGGTGCCTCAGGTTAGTGCGGACCCTCTGCTCCTTCCTCGTCTCTTCTGTGCTGCTCCTCGATGGAGCGACGGGTTGCCAGCTCCAATTCTTCCTCTTCCTTCCTTCTCAACTCCTCCTCGGCCTTCTTTTTTCTTTCCTCCTCATCCTTCACCGACTCCCTTCAAGCCCTTTCCAGATCTTCCTTCTCTTTCTTCTTTCGCTCCTCCTCTCTTTTTCCATGTAGGGCTTTGGTTCCTTGTTCCGCATGCCTTTGTAGTGTAGCTTGGGATTCTCCCTCTTCGTCGGTGTCTGTCTCCGTTTCATCAGACGACCTCTACTGCTCTTCTATGTGAGGCGGGGACTGTGATGGTGACTCGCCACTTTCCTCGTCACCTCCCTCTTTCTCTTCTCCTACTTGTCCCTGCCCTATCGCTTCCTGGATGATTGCCGTAAGGACACCTCCAAACCCTATGGTGGAGGCCTTGGAGGATGATGCCTTGTGGGTCGATTGAGACGACGGGGACTCTCCTGCCACGACTCTTCCTCCTTTCGCCAGGGCCTTCGCCGAGGCCTCAATTGTCTTTCTCATGAACCGATTAAGGTTCACCTCATCCAGCGATTGCGCCACAATGCTATCGAGTAGATGTACATTGATTCGGGTCATTATGCTATTGTACCTCTGGCTTGAGAACAGGGCGTGCACCATCTTTGCCTGCAACTGAATTTCTTGGTTGGGGATGTCCGCCAAGCTAATTCCGTCATTGGTGTGAATCTTCACTTTATCCATCCCCAACATGGCATAGATGTCTCTTTTTGGCTTCCTTTCCATCTTATTTGGCAGCCCTAGTGCCCTTTCCACCAACTCAGGGGTTAGCTTGATCTGAACCTGTCTGGTAGCTTCATTGTCACGCACCGTGACGGCGCCCCTGTTTCTATTGAAGGTATGCAAGAAATCAGCGCACAGGGTGTAATCTACCCTCTGGCCCACTGCGTCCAGGTACTTCTGTAGGTGGCACTTCTCTATGATTTGGTGTACCACCGGCTCTTCGATGGCTACGTCTTCAAGGTTGAAGACGTGGAGAAACTTTAACTGGTTGAAAGCTCTTGTTTCCACCGTGAGGCCGTACTTTACTTGTTACTCCTCCGAGAAGGGAAGCTTGCCCGCTTTGTCCTGGCTTGCCATGGTCGCCACCTGCACGTTTAGCCATTTCCATTTTTAGTACTTTTGGCAACTAATTTTCTGGAAGAACAAAAGCATAGCAGATTTTATTGAACATAGCCTTAACTTTGCCTTTCAGACTTTTACTGCCACCTTTTACCTTTGTATTTCAAATTTAAGCGTTTCACACTTGGTTTACTTTTTAGATTCTATTTCGTTTATCCACCTTTGTTTATCCACCTTACTACCCCTCCCCCCTTTGGAAAAGAAGAATCCGTCCCAGGATTGGAGGTTGCGAGGCCAAGGCGTTCATTTTTATTTGTGTAGGAGCCAAGCGTAGAAGTTGGGGTTATATTCCAGTTGAGCAGCGCGGTCCAGATCAAAGGGTCGAATTCCTACATGTGTGATGTACGTGAGGACATCTGTGAGGAAATCACCAGAGTCGACCTGACTTGCGATGTGGAGCTCTTCCTCTGTTAAGAGGTGGTCAAGATAGGGATGCCCTGTGATATGCTCGTGTTGAGATATCGATCTCCACTCGTGATATGCCAGGGTGACCGTTGTGCATTTATGTCACCGACTTGTCAGTTGCAGATGTGGTTGGTACACCGCCCATGAATAATAGCTAGATGACAGCTATCCTTATCTACTCTAGTTTGTGGCTCAGTTAGTATGCCACCTTAGTTAGTTGAGTTTGGTTTGAGACCCATATATAAGGTTCTTCTATTTTTTTGTATGAGAGTTCTTTTTGGCACACACAACTAAGAAGAGGAAAACTGTTTTTCAGCCTCCACCTTTGTATGTATTCCCCCATTGTGCAAGCAAGAAAGCTACAAGTGAGACTCCTTCCTTCTCTCCCACAATCTTGACATGGTATCAGAGCCTTGTTCGTGGTAAGGAGCTCAAGAAAGCAAACCAATTTCACGATGTTCTGGTAAGAGGACTAGTGTTGCTTTCATTTTTCTGTTTTGGGAGCAAGTCTCTGCAGGTAGCACAACCGGAAAGTGCAAGAGTGCATTGTCTCAGATTGAGACGCCCTTCGCGGTGTAGCAAGAGGGAAGTATATGCTGCGGAAAAGGGCTTTAGCTTTTGGTTGCTCTATTTTTTTGATTTGAGGCCATTTCGGGGCCTGCTTTGGAGGTGGAAGTTCTCTGCATGCACTCAAGAAAAGGCCCTGTTTTATGCTGTGCGACCACTGTTCTACAGGTCGGTGAAAAGTTACTGTAGAAATTGCATCGTATGCCTGTGCGCAGAGACATTGGGAGTTACAGAATCATCCTTGTTGCCTGTTGATGCAAAATCGTCACTAGAAAGTGACTGTGTGGTCAAATACCACTTTCGTCAGTTTTGCTGATTTGCCCTTGTGAGGCTGAAGCTGTGTTCTTTGCAGTGACAGAATTTTTTGCAGTGTTCTGTAATGGCGTCTGATTCTCTTTCACAGATTGTCACTGAAAAGCTTGACAAGAACAATTTCCAAGCATGGAAGTTTAGAATGATGAATTTCCTTATGGGAAAAGGATATTGGGAATTCGTTGCAGGAAATGAAGAAGAACCGGTTCTTCTTGATGTTCCCAATCAACAGCAAATGCAGGCATTTAAAGAATGGCATGAGAGAGCCAGGAAAGTTATGTACTGGCTGTCTATCAGCATTTCAGACTCTATGATTGTGCATATTCAAGATGCAAGTACGCCAAAGGAGGCATGGGATACTTTGTCAAAAATGTATAGCACAAATACGCAAGCCAGGAAAATGCAGCTCAAGCAAGAGTTGCACAATGTGCAAAGAGAAAGTATGAGCATCAATGACTACCACATGAAGGTAAAGAAGATTGCAGATGCACTTGCTTCCATTGGGTCGCCAGTGGAATATGATGATTTAGTTTTTGTGACCTTGAATGGTCTAGGAAAGGATTATGCACAGTTCTGAACATCCATTTCCGTCCGTGAAAGATTTCCTGATTTTGAGGAGTTGATTGCTCTTCTAATTTCTGAGGAGTAGAGAAATGGTGGTTCATCTTCTTCAGGAGGAACTTCAAAAGAAGATGCCTTCTACTCAAATGCTGGAAGAGGTAGAGGCAGAGGTAGAGGAGCCAATTTGGAGGCCGTGGTAGAAATCAAAATATGCAGTAAACTCAAGAAAACCAGTCCTATGGAGGAGGACGTGGTAAATTTAGAGGCAGGGGGAGCCAAAGAGGTCGTGGTGGATGGCAAAGAGACCAAAATGCAAACAACAATGTTGAATGCTACTACTGTGGTAAAATGGGTCATATGGCTAAAGACTGCTATAAAAAGCAGAATGACATCATGAATGGAAAATTGCAACAAGGAAATTATGCATCTTCTAGTAGACAGGGTGATGACAGAAATGAGCATTTGTTTATGGTGCAGCACATGACCAATTCTGTGACAAGTACAGAAGAAAATAATGATGTGTGGTATGTTGACTCATGTGCATCAAACCACATGACATGTCATGGAGAATGGATGCAAGATGCAAGGAAAATGGAAAAACTAGGATTTGTGGAGACTGGTGATGATACTGCACATCCTATTGTGCAGATTGGAAAAATTCCTTTGTCTATGCAGAATGGGAAAAAGAAATACCTGTTGGATGTATTTCATGTCCCGAATATCACCAAGAACCTAGTTTCTGTTGGTCAAATGGTTGAACAGGGCTTGCAGGTCAGATTTAATTCTCATGGATGATTTGTTGAGGATATGAAAAATAAAGGTCGCTTGATAGCAAAAGGAAAGAAGAAGGGTAGAATGTTTACGCTGGATGCAGACATGTCTGAATTGAGTGCAGCAATGTTTGCACATGGGACCGGTGTAGTTGCAGATATTGATATCTGGGATAAATGCATTGGTCATGTTAATGTACAATTACTTAAATCAATGCAAGCCCAAAATATTGTTGCAGGATTGCCTAAATTCAAGGTTGTAGAAATGCATAAGGTATGTGAAGCCTGTCAGTTTGCAAAACAGGAAAGGAAACCATTTCCTAGACATGTTCAAGAGAGTAAGAAGCCATTGGAATTAATTCACTCTGATGTGTGGACTACTAAAGCTGCATCTCTTGGAGGCTGTCATTATTTTGTCACTTTTATTGATGACTATAGCAGAAAAGTTTGGGTGTATTTTATGAAAAAGAAAAGTGAAGTTTTTGGGCATTTCAAAACTCTTAAAGCTATGGTTGAAAAAGAAATAGGCCTGCAAATAAAATACCTAAGGTCAGATGGAGGGGGAGAGTACCTCTCAAATGAGTTTGCAAGGTTCCTGCAGGAGCATGGCATAAAGCAGCAATATTCATGCAGTCATACCCCAGAACAAAATGGAATTGCAGAAAGGAAAAACATGCATATTGGAGAGGTATCTTGTGCCATGCTCAATGAAAAAGACCTGCCAGATTTTTACTAGGTTGAAGCAGTTGCTACAACAGTCTACATAATGAACAGGACTCCCACTGCAGCAATACATGGGATGACTCCAGAGGAGAGGTATATTGGTAGGAAACCAGATATTTCTCATTTGAAGATTTTTGGTTGCATTGCCTATGTTCATGTGCCAGATGAGTTGAGATCCAAGTTGGATCCAAAAGCTGAGAAGTACATCTTTATTGGTTACTCTCTGCAGCAGCAAAAAGGGTATAGATGCTATAACCCTTCTACTCGTAAGTTTACAGTGAGCAGAGATGTTGTTTTTGATGAGATGAGTAGCTGGTATAAACCAGTAAATGTGATTGTAATGAAGATGCACAAAATGGTAATGCTGCACAAAATTCACAGCAGCAGTCACAAGATATTAGTGGACTTGGAGCGTCCTCTAGCAGTGGTTCTTATTCTTCGCCATGGACAGGCAGATTGAGATCAGGAGAATCTTCTCAAAGCAATGCAGATAGTGGTATGAAGGTATCACAAAAAGGAAAAGAGAAGGTAGATCAGCCCATGTTTGATGTGAATGCAGGTCACTCTTATGTGGATGGTGAATCCAGTGGCTCAGAACAGAGCATTGATGATGAGTTGGGTATTCCTTCTATTGTTACACCTAGAGTAAGAAAGACCAGGGATGTTTTGAGAGCACCTGGAAGTGAACATACTTTGCGAAGGTCTACCAGAGCTAGGTATCCTGTGGATAGGCTCAAATATGATGGATTTACAGCCATTCACTATGCCTATATGGTCAAAGTGATACAGGAACCAGAACCCACTTCTTTTGAGCAAGCCATGGGAAAAGAAAAATGGGAGAAAGCCATGGATGAAGAAATGGATGCCTTGGAAGCAAATGCTACATGGGAATTGGTACATTTTCCTAAAGATAAGAATGTAATTGGTTGTAAGTGGGTTTATAAGGTGAAGCACAATGCAGATGGTTCTGTGAACAGATACAAGGCAAGATTAGTAGTCAAGGGGTATGCACAAACATATGGCATTGATTATGAAGAAACATTCAGTCTAGTTGCAAGGATGGCAACCGTAAGAGCAGTCATTGCTATGGCTGCATCAAAGGAATGGTCTTTACATCAGATGGATGTAAAGAATGTTTTCTTGCATGGTGATTTGCAAGAAGAGGTATATATGGTGCAACCACCAGGTTATGTGCATGCTGTTCATCCTAAGTTTGTTTGTAGGTTGAAGAAAGCCTTGTATGGCTTGAAGCAAGCACCTAGAGCATGGTCTGACAAGATAGGACAGTATCTTGTCACTATTGGCTTTCAGATTTCCAAGGCAGATTTCTCACTTTATGTGAGAAAAACAGAGAAAGGTATTATGCTACTTGTCATTTATGTTGATGATTTGATTATGACAGGTGACAGTAATGAAGATATCCTTCATGTGTAAATGCTATTGAAGCAGAAGTTTGAGATGAAGGATTTGGGAGAGCTGCGTTATTTCTTGGGCATTGAGGTGATTAGATCACCAAGTGGGATACGGCTCTTGCAGAGGTAGTATGGATTGGACATGCTGTCCAAATATGGGATGACAGGCTGTAAGCCTATTTCTTTTCCTTTGGAGCAGAATGTGAAGCTAAGCGCAGATGCAGGTGAGCTTCTGGAAGACCCTACTATGTACAGACACATAGTAGGAAGTTTGATTTATATGACTATTACCAGGCCAGATTTGAGCTATGCTATTGGATTGGTAAGTTAGTTTATGCAGGCTCCAAGGAAACCGCATTTGAATGCGGCTAGATGCATACTCAGGTATGTGAAGTCCACATTGCAGTATGGACTACTTTATGAGACTGGGGTTCAGATACAGTTGTATGGATACACTGATGCTGATTGGGCTGGTAGTATTTCTGATAGACGATCTATCAGTGGATATGTGTTCTCTTTTGGGAGTGCTGCAGTCACTTGGAGCAGCAAGAAACAGCCTACAGTTGCCTTGTCAAGCACAGAGGCTGAGTACAGGGGCACAGCAATGGCTGCATGTGAGGTAGCTTGGTTGCATAAGCTACTTTATGATATGCATCAGCCTACAGATGGGCCAGTTGTCATTTATTGTGACAACATGAGTAGTATACACTTGGAAAATAACCCAGTCTATCATGCTAGAACAAAGCACATTGAGGTGCATTATCACTATGTGCGGGAGAGGGTTTTACTAGGTCTTATTGATCTAGTTTATGTCAACACAGAGGATCAGGTAGTTGACATATTCACGAAGGCATTGGGTGCAGAGAAGCTGCGCAAGTTCAGAGACCTACTTGGTGTGCAGGAATTGGGATTGAGCTCGAGGGGGAGTGTTGAGATATCGAGCTCCACTCGTGATATGCCAGGGTAACCATTATGCATTTATGTCACCGACTTGTCAGTTGCAGATGCGGTTGGTACACCACCCATGAATAATAGCTAGATGACAGCTATCCTTATCTACTCTAGTTCGTGGCTCAGTTAGTATGCCACCTTAGTTAGTTTAGTTTGGTTTGAGACCCATATATAGGGTTCTTCTATTTTTTTGTACGAGAGTTCTTTTTGGCATACACAACTAAGAAGAGGAAAACTATTTTTCAGCCTCCACCTTTGTGTGTATTCCCCCATTGTGCAAGCAAGAAAGCTACAAGTGAGACTCCTTCCTTCTCTCCCACAATCTTGACAGCTCCATGGGTCGACCTCGAAGAGTGGTTAACATTCTATACGAGGTAGGCGTGACGTAGGTGGGATCATACTCGGCTGTTTTGATGGCTCGGCGTTGTTCGGCGTTGGTCATTATGCGACATCCGTTGACTTCCCATTGCAACCTGAGAGCGTACCACTGCCTCAAGAAGGGTGGTCCCATATCAGCAAGGTGGGATAACCTTGCGATCTCTTGGTCGGTGATAGCAGACGTTGTCCGTGGGTCATATGATGTGATGAGGCGCTGCTTAATGGCTTGCTCTTTGCAGACCTCGCTAGTGAGCAACTCAGCGGGCAGAGCGAGAAGCCTGCGCAAAGGCGAATTCAAAAGTCTCCCAAGAGCAAGGCATATTGCGCACTTCTGTTGCAAAGGGTTCTGATAATAGACCCAAGTCCAAGCAGTCATAGCTGAGGGCCAGTGCTACAAAGGTGGCATCGAGATGTTTGATGCAGTCCATCACATCATCTCCGGTGTCCTCTGCAAGGTCAACGGCCAGCGTTAGAAATGACTTTCATTCATAGGAGGGCGTAAGGCCGATGGGTGGTTGAGGTTTGCTAGAACTAGAGGTTTTGACTGTACAAAGTTGCGGCTGGGAGTCCCTTTGAGTCGGCAACTTGACTGTTGGCAAGATGTGTGGGTTAGGTTCAGTCACAGCAGCTGGGCTGTTGCAGTCAGCTAGGCTGTTGCAGTTAGCTAGGCTACGAAGAGGCGGGTTGACTTGGTCGGATGATGCCACCTGTGGTGCTGGACGTTGTTTGGGCCGATAGGTTTGTGCGACTCTCTTGGGCCGACGTGTAGAGGAGTCGAATGGCTGGGGCTCTGGAGAGCACTGTGGCCTATGGTCTTGAGGTGTCGGGGGACATGGGCTGATCAGACTTGAGGTCAGCGTAGGACTAGTGCCTTTGGCAGTAGGGGCCTTAGGGATCCATAGCGAGGCATTCCCCTCATAGTAGCCTTGCACATGCAGGAGGATTTTAGGGACCCATATTTGCTTAATCATGCAGCGCTTCCAGTGATTGCGTCTTGGTTTCCTAAATTTAGAGTTGTAGGTCTTATGCAGACATGCGCGTCTAGTCCTAGGCGGTTCTCGAGGCTGTTTAGGCACCCATTGGAAGCGAGACTATTGGGTTTTTGCTTTGGTTGCTGCGGCCTGCGGTTTATGGGAATCTGGGAGCGGTAGACATGCATTACCCCCTCCTTAGTCTTGCCTACGGCTATTTCTATCGGTGGCCCTGCGGACGGTGACGGTGTTACGAGGCCCTTGCTGAAAGCTGTGACAATGCGCACGTTGCCAATTGCTAGGTGGATGCCCTACGACTCATAATCAACATTGCAGTGAGTCTGCTTTTTAAAGGTTTGCCCGAGCAGTGACTCCATACCTGCGTCCGTGGTACTCGACAATACGTAAAACAACATTGGGATAGTTTCAGACTCGATAGAAACGACGACTCTGCATTTGTCGAGAAGCGCGTAAGATTGAGCCCCGTATGGGCTTAATTTGGCAGTTGTGGGGTGAAGTAGTGGTTTGGCAAGTTGGATCCAATGCTTGTGCATTAAGACATTGAAATCTGCCCCCTCATCAATCAAGGCATTGAAGGAGCACGTTTACTTGGCAGTGACCGTGACACGGAGGTAGGCGGGTTCTACAGCCTCCTTCTCATTCTCGTAGATTTCAGTAATTGTGGCTACTTGTATTTTGACAAGTGGTTCTAACATTGGTGGCTCATGTAAAGGATGAGTGGGAGGGTAGTACTTCTTGACACGGCTGCCATTGAAGAAGCCTATTCCTTCTCCGTCTAATGTCTCAAGCTTGACATTACCAGTTCGGCTGATTGTCCGAACCTTGAAGGGTCCGAGACCTCTGAATTTCATCTTTTGCTTATGTCCTTTAACTGAGTAGAGGAGCACTAAGTCACCCTGCTCAAACTCTCGTTACTTGACATGTTTGTTAAGCTAGCTCTTGCGTCGGGCTTTCTCGCATATAAGTGAAGTGAGTGGGTGGCTAGAAGACGAGTCTCTGATAGGTGTTCCAACTCGACCAAGAGTTGCGTCCATGCTTCCTTCCCTTCCCATCGTTCTTGGAGTGCTATTCTCAGGCTAGGGACGAAGAATTCTAATGGGAGAATGGCTTCAGTCCCATACATCAGCCTAAAAGGGGTTTAACCGATGGCCGTTTTATAAGCTCTGCGATAGGCCCACAAGGCTGCCATCAACTTGTTATCCCAGTCGCTTCGTGAGGCTGAGACTACTTTAGTCAGGACGTTGATGAGAATTTTGTTGGTTGATTACGCCTGGCCATTAGCCTGAGGGTAGTATGGTGAGGATTTGCGATGGATGATAAGAAAGGCGGATAGGAGATGGGCTATCACTTCGTTGATGAAGTGTGTTCCTTGGTCGCTAACCAGTTCGATGGGGCAACCGAAGCACGAGATTGCTTGCTCCCATAAGAACTTGGCAGTCGTCCTAGCATCGTTTTTTCATGTGGCTCTCGCCTCTGCCCATTTCATGAGGTAATCCGTGACCACCATGATGTACTTGGCTTGTGAGTATTGCAGCGCAGGGATGATGGGTCCTATGAAGTCAATCCCCCATTTTTTGAAGGGTTGGCGAGCAATAACAGGGGTTAACTCCATTTGATCCTTACGAATCGGGACTTTTGTCCGTTGGCACTCGTCACAATGCTTGACGAATTGCTTAGCATCGCAGAAAAGTGTGGGCCACCATAGTTGGGACTGCAGCACCTTCCGTGCTATCGTGTCTCTGCTAAAGTGTCCTCCTGCAATGTCGCTGTGCGCCTCTGAGAGCACATCATGCATCTCATGCTCACACACGCACCTACGTAGCAATCCGTCTTGCCCCAGCCTATAGAGTTGGCCTGCAATCAACTGGTAGGGCTGAATTTTCAGGATCAAGCGCCTAAGCCGCGCCTTTTCTATTGGTCACTCCGGAAGTCTGTGCTCGAGCACTTGGAATATGTCGTCTACCCAGTACGGTGTCAGATCGGCCCTAAATAGGTCTCCTTCGCTGGATAGGTGGAATAAGTGGGCGTCAGGTAACTCATCAATGATGCCTTGTCCAGCGGCTTCTACTGTGGGTATACGGGACATATGATCAGCCATTGAATGTTGTTTTCCCTTTCGTACCACCACAGAGAATTCAAACTCTAGGAGCAGGAGGAGCCATCGAGCTATATGTGCTGTAGCACAAGGTTTGTTCACTAAATAGAGCAGGGCTTGGTGGTCCACGAAGAAGGTGAAAGGGGTGGCCAACAAGTAATGCCGGAACTTCTTCACAGTGAACACCATGGCTAATCCCTCCCTTTCCGTTGTCGAATAATTCATCTCCATTTCAGTGAGTTTCCTGCTAGCAAAACTCACTGGGTAATCTAGGTTATGCTCACCAGGTTGGAACAACACTGCCCCCATGGCAAACTTAGAAGCATCGATGTGTACGTGGAAGGTAATGGTCTAGTCTGGGGCTCGTAGAATCGGTGCCATTGTTAGAGCCTGTTTCAATTCTTGGTATGCCCGTTGGCATGCCTCGGTCCACTCGAAGACAATTAGCAGCTTGTACAATGGCCTGGCGATCAGTGCATAGTTTAGTACAAACTGCCGATAGTATCCTGTGTGACCTAAGAAGCATTGAACTCCCTTGTAATTAATTGGGGGTGGAAGGTCAACGATAACCCTGACCTTCGAGAAGTCAGTGGCAATGCCGTTCTTCGACACCACGTGTCCTAAGATGCATCCGTGCTTCACCCAAAACCGACATTTCAAGGGGTTCAGGGAGAGATGATATAAGCGGCACCATTCAAAGACTGCACGGAGTTTGTCTAGGTGTTCGATCCAGGTCGAATGGACACACAGATCGTCGACAAAGACCTCTAACTCCTTGCAAAGCATGTCCTTGAAGATGGCGCACATGAGGCGTTGGAAAGTGGCGGGGGCATTGGTCAACCCGAAGGGCATGACTACGTATGCAAAGACGCCCCACTCAGTGGCAAAGGCGGTCTTTTGCCTGTCTGTAGGATGCACTTGCACCTGGTTGTACCCTGAGAAGCCTTCCAGAAAACTGTAGGCTTCCTTGCCTGCCACCCTCTCAAGCATGTGCTCGGTGTACGGCAAGGGATAGTTGTCTCTCTTTGTAGCAACGTTCACCTTTTTGTAATTAACGCACACTCGGATTTTGTCGTTCTTCTTCATCACAATGACTATGGGTGATATCCAGTCTTTATGCTCAATTTCGTAAATGAATCCAGCTCTCATTAGCTTGTCAATTTCCTCTTTGATAGCATGGGCGTGTTTTGGATTCATGGGGTACGGTCGCTGCTTGACCGGCGTTGCGTCCGACGTCATGGGTATGTTGTGAGTCACAACACTCGGATCTACCCCCCCTAGCTCTTCTAAGGACCAGGCAAATACGTCTATGTACTCCCGCAAGAGAGTGACAAGACTCAACTCTTCTTTACCAATCAAGTCATCGGCAATGAACACTGGTCGGGGTATCTCCTCTTCCAGGGCTAGGTTTACCTCCTTGACCTTGGCTGGTCCTTCGATCGATTCGCTTGTCTGCCCTTGACACTTGGCGCCTAGCAGAACCACTACCCTATCCCCTTTTTTGAATTTAGTGAATCGCTTAGGGAGGTCCTGCGGCTTTCACTGCCCTTCTGATCGTGTATCTTTGGGGTGCTTTGCCCTATCCTGCTGTGACCGCCTGTGTCTCAGGTGGACGGGTAAGTCCCCCTTGTTGCGTCTGGTCATGGGTGGCCTAGGGATCTCTGGGTTGATATCCGAAGTAACTTCCGATTCAGAGTCAAACCCTCCATCTTCGCTAGAAGAGGTGGTCTCCCCTGGTGGTAGCAATTTAGATGGTGATTCGGTTTTAAGTATTGGTGTCATTCTTGATTGGGCTAGGCCTGCTTGCTCAGGGTCTATGGCCCCCATACATTCCAACCACACAAGATCACATTCCATGCGCATGACTCCTTGATCCAGTCTAAGGGCCTTCCTTTTCAGTGGCTTGGCGTCTGCTCGTATCTGCTCAATTTCTCGTCCATCAGTGTCGTACTCTATGGTATCCACTTCACCCTCGCTCTCATCATTGAAGGATTGGCAGTCTTCGTATTCATCATAGGAATCCTTGTCATTCAACTGCCCATCGTCTCCTAGGGCTTGGAATGCCCTATGTCGTTGGTTTGGAATCAGGGCCCAGTTATACATGAGATTCAGCTTGTGCACTTTGGTCCATTGCCACTTAGGATCCTCTAAGAGATCCTGGAGCGGTTTGAAGTTGGCAACCGGGTTACTCGCTAGCTGGTCTGCTAGGTATTCCAGTACCCCCTAGAGTCTCCTTTTGTTGGATGGTACTTGGAAGGTAACATGCTTAGGCCTTCCATGGAGGCTTGCTGCCATCATGTAGACTGGTGTAGAGAGTTCTTCGTTTGTCTTGCCAATTGTTTTGATGGCCTGCTCATACGCCTCATGGTTTGAGAATGGCAGGTCAATTGTAGCGAGAACATGCATCCAATCCCACTCATCCTCTTGGCATGGGATATACTTAGTCAAGGACCCATAGGGTTCCCTGACCTGAGTGTTCCCTTTGAGCATAGTAGAGATGGCGTCTAGGTTGATTGGTGAGGTCTTTCAAGTGTCCATCTCTATTCTTACGGCGTCAGTTCTATTGACAAGGAAGATCAGGCTGTTACCCCAATCTTCGATGACTCTAGCATTGCGCATCCAGGGTCGGCCTAATAGGATATCATAGTCCACTCCCTTCATGACTATAAAGTCGACAGAGAACTGGACACCTGCGATCTTTACTGGCCAATTCTTCAAGACCCCCAATGGCTTCACTCTCATACCGTTTGCTAGCGTGACATTAAACCGAGCAGCTTCAACAGGCGGGTTTCCCCAAGTCTACAACACTGCGTGGCTAAGCACACTAACCCCAGCTCCCGTGTCTACAATTTCCTTCCTTGTGTCACCCAGGGCTAGGACCGGCAGGACTACGTGCATCTCAGAGCCCTCCCAAAAGGCATTGACGTGCAAGGATTTAGGCATGGAGTGTAGCGTCAGACTTGGCAATTGTGTTTCCACATCCTGGTCTTGAGGGTCTGCCGTGGCTTGCTCTTGCGATCCCTCGACCCACTGCTTAAGGTCTTGCCATAGGGCAGGGTGCTGCTTAAGAAGGTCCCCCATGCTAAGTGTTACAGGCGTGGTCACTAACGTGGTCAAGAGGTCGTCAGACACTCGTCCTTCTCTTAGCCTAGACTGTCCTCGCCAATGGCCGTGGCTGTTCTGCGGTTCTGTTGCGTCTAGACTTGGTCTCAGCAGCACTGCTTGTGGCGCAGTGGCTTTGGCCGACTTAGGTTGAGGTGGCGCAGTGGCTTTGGCTGACTTAGGTTGAGGTGGCGACATTGGCGCGCTCATGCTGGAGAGATCATCGATCTCGTCCTCTATGATGGGGTTCAGCATCTTTGAGATGCTGTTGAGCCTCCCTCACCCATTCCTTCACCTTTTCTATGGCCTCTAATTGCCGCTTTGGATGCGGATATTCCCCTATCTTAGCTCTTCCCTTTTGGGTTGTTTTAGGGGCTGAAGTCTCTGCCTCTGCATCTGAGACTTTCTTCCCATTAGGTAAGGTCGGTCTTTAATGCGATCTTAGCTTCCGATCTCTTCTTTTTCCGCCTATGGCTTTTCTTTCCTACTGAGGTTGCGTCAAGATTGCTAGGTCCTGGCAGAGAGATGTCGGCCTGCTTCGTTTGGGCTCGGGTCGTAACTCGCAAGGGAATAGATGTGGCCTCCCCATCGGGGTTTTCAACACCAAACAGCCCCAATGGGATGGATGGCAAATTACCTGAATCGGAGGATGACTTCTGCTTTGGGCAGTCTATGAAAAGATGGGTGATTCCGCACTCTGCGCACCTTTGGTCAACTTTGTCCCTGTTTTGCTGCTCTCTTTCAGGGCAGCGTGATGAGACATGACCGGGGTGTCCGCAAGTCCAACAAGTGACCGGATCCTGTGGCTACCCTCCTAGGCCTCTACCCTGTCCTCTTCCTAATGCCATCACCGGCATGGGTCGATAATCCATGAGGATCGCATTGCCCTCATCGTCATGTGAGATGTAAGGGTATATGTAGGTCTCTTCATCACTGGGCTCCTCTACATAGTGTACTGGAGCGTCGCTCAGTGGGTGGGTCACATAAGGACCAGGCGCTCTAGGAATGCCGGTAGGATTTATGTCCATTCTAGGGACAACTGGTTTCATATCGTTAGGCGCGGGTAGAGATAATGGGGCTCCCCTTCCGAAGAATGGCTACGGCCTATTAGCTGGATAAGGTTGGCCGTAGGGTTGCGAGTATGGAAGTCTTCGTGGCAGTCTACAATGTGCGGCATCGTGGCTGAACCTACCGCAGTTAGCGCATGTCTTGTATTTTGGCTAATTCCATCTTGACCTCAGCCAAGCCTTGGTCTGTCTCGGTGGGCTTCCCCTTATCTTGGGATGATGGGTTTGACCGCTCACTAGAGGTTGACGTTCGTTCTAAGCTTCGCGGGTTAGTCTCTTCCAGAGTTGAACTCCTAGAGCTTCGCTCTTTCAGCTGGTCATTGACTCTGATGGCTTCCTCAAAAACTCTAGCCACCACGTCCCGCTGCAAGCTTGAATTGCCTGCCAATGCCTTATATAACTCCTCATCTCTAATTCCGCTGATGAATACAGTTGAAACTGCTCTGTCAGTCGGTCACTTGCCTAAAGGGATTCTCTTAAAGAGACTTCTCATGTGGGTCACGTAGTCGCAGATGTCCTCCTTCTCCTTCTGTTTGACATTCATCAAGCATACTAGCAGGTTGTCGGAGTATCAGGGCTCGGCGAACCTCTTGACGAAGAGATCCTTGAGATTATTGAAGTTGGCTCGTTCCATGGCATCCACGCTTGTATACCATGTCCTATCCTTATCGCTTAAGCAAAGTCCGAATGCTTGCGAACGTTGAGTCTGGTCGTTGAGGCCGTTGGCTTCGCAGACTTGCTCAAACTGCTCAATGAAGCTGTACAGATCGTCATGCGATTGGTACTTGTCTAGTTTCTTGGCAACAATCGGTATTTTGGCCTGGCTCTTTGAGCCCTGGTTTGCCCCCAATCCTGCAAGCAGAGACGTCGCTAGTGTAGTGGCACTTTGCTCTACTGCGGTGTTATCGAGAAGCCGTTTCATGAGGAGCTCGCTCAGCGTCAGGTCTCCCTCTAGTGCTCTCTCATGGTCTGTTCAGTTCCGGCCAGCCAAGTTCAGCACTCGCTGCACCTCATACAGCTCCATGCTTTGCCTTTGGCTCCTAGCTTGTTGATCCCTATCATAATCAGCTATGCCTTGCAATGCCTTACGGGCTAGCCTTCTCTCCTGCTCTAGGTCTGCAATGATTGCATCTGCCGTTCTGCCAGGGTGCTTGTACCGGGCGTGCGCATCGTAACTGCTCACCATCTGATGTATAGCGTCTGGGAATACACTCACATCGAGCTCCTCGGTAGACCAGTGGTCTGAGCTTTCTTCCGTCATGGTGGAATTCTTGCGCCTCGGTGCGCTGTCGATCAGGTTGACTAGTCGTGACAGATCCTTGTCGTTGGCGCTCCTTGCTTGGTTCTACCCTGCGCTTCACGTGTTTGTCCTATTGGTGGGTTTTTTGAGCGATTTATCTAAGTGAGTTCCTTTAATTACTGAATACAATTCTCAACTTATGGTCACTTGATGAGTGTGTTGTTCCTCGTGCACTTGTTCTCAATCAGGCTTTCAGCTTCCTAAGTGTACTTCAAGTGCGGAAATTCAACGTGAGTGCTGCAAGCAATTTCTCGGTGTCTTACTCACGCTCGCTTGTTTCGGGCCTGATAGGCTTTGTTACTCAAGTCTTGGCCATTCTAGTCGGTTCTAGGGTCTGCGCTGCTTCTCATTGTTCACTAGGGGGTAGGTCGCTAGGGAATGCTCCAATATTGTCCCTTGGTCTTGACTCCTACGTCGGGAACTGCCTACAAGGCGTTCGCCATGTCGTCCTGGAGCGGGTTGTGCTTCTAGTCGCTCGTGGGGGTCAAGTTTTGATGTTTCCCCCTTTTTTTTGTGTCCGACTCTGGGAATCAGACGTCCGATTTACCAGTGGTCCGATTTTGGGAATCGGACTAGGTGTGTTAGAGTTGAGTAGTAGTCTCAGAGTCGGAGTGTCTGATTTTCAAAATTGGACAGGCAAGTGTTCAATGAATCAGACAAGGGTGGTCCGATTTTGGACTTGGTCCGATTTTGGGTGGTCCGATTCGTTTGAATGGTCCAATCGGACAGGGTGGTCTGATTTCTAAAATCGGACGGGTTGGTCCGAGTGTTCGATTCTGGTGGTCCGATTATGGGCGGGTTCGATTCTGGGACTCGGACCGGACCGGTGGTCCGATTGCTGACATGTCCTAATTCGTCCGATCGGACAGAGTGGGTCCGAGTCCGAGCATCCGCGTCTCCGAGCGTCCAAGTCGGACGGGGTGGTCCGATCAGACGGTTGTCCGAGTGTCCGATTCTAGGAATCGGACACTGAGTCGGGCGTTCGATTCCACCAGCCCGACAAACTTGCGAGCACGGATTCGTCCAAGATCTCCAGATATCTATTACTATAGACCACGAAATTCACCAGTAATGGGGTTGGAGTGGTGAGGGAGAGATCTATGTACTTGAGGATCGCCGAATGCAATGTCACTCCGTGCCTTGATCGATCGAACGGTCACCCAAGCTCGCTCTCACTCTCTCTCTCTCTCTCTCACTCTCAGCTGGTTGCAAATGAGGATTCCCTTGCCCTTCCAGGACTTATACCCTGCTGGTCATTCCCTGAACACTACAGATCACTCTCCTAGCGTTTCCTACACATTTACATGCGTATTTCCTCCATTTTCCCCCTGTTTTTCCTGATTTTCTCCCTATTTCATAGCAACAACCCTCTGCCTCTTGGGTGTGATTTCGTACTGTTAACCTACCCTAAACACAACATAAATCGAAAGCAAAACACTGAACTAATTTCTCCATGTTTTCCAATCATCAAATGACCAGAATATCCCAAAATACTTACCTGTTCTGAAGATCGAAAACACCCAACTTCCTACCTATCTCAAGCTCCGTTTCGAGGATGAATACCCTACTTCGATGCTCGATATGAGGCGCGCAAGTGCTCAAGCTTGAATCCGTTGGTCCCGGCAATGGAACCAAAATGTGGGAGCTTTCGCTCAACCGCCAAGACCCTCGGACCGCTTATTGTTTCAAGCATTCCGAGCGAGCTCTAATGGCTATCTCTCACCTAGCCGACGCGCCGTCGATCCTACGAGTGTTGTGAGTTTACCTTGATGCCCGATCGAGTACCCTCCTCTCTCTTGCACTCCAGTAGCTCCACGATTCTTGGTGCTAGCTCAAGCATCCTCAAGCCTCCTCCATCTCCAAGCTCCATCCTCCATAGCCGCGCGCGCAAGTGAAGAGAAGAGAAGAGAAGAGAAGAAGAGGAGAGGAGATGGTGAAGAGCTTCACCCTCTTGATCCCTCACTCTCACACACACTCACTCCCTCACACTCTCACACTCCCTCTCTCAAGAGCACACACAAACAAGAAGGAGAGAAGAAGAGAGGAAGAAGAAAACTCTTTTTGCCACACACCAAAGAATGAGCTTCTCATTCTCTTTTCAACTTTATATACAAAGCCCTAAATCCTTTTTGGGCGGTCATTCCTCTTTTACATGGCCGGCCGTAGCCTAGGCCCTTTTTCCCATTTCCCACCATTCTAATTTATCCTATTCCCAACTAATGCCTACACTTTGCACAAAGCGAGCTTGGCACTCTTTTACACAGATTCGAGGGTGCTTCTACATTTTAATGGTGCGCCTTTTTCCTCTTTCGTTGCCTTGGCCCGACACCGAAGCTTCTTGCGGGTCGTGTCCAAACATTTGAATTTTTCAGGGATTGGTTGTCGGTCAAGGCACCTTTTTCTGTTTTTATCTTTTTCTGCTTTTATCCTGCGCCTTTTTGCTATTTTCTCTTCTTTCCATTTCTGCGCAACCACGGTCGAAAACACGAACCACGGTCGGAAACACGGTAACAACATGAAGAGAAAGAGGTTTCAATGCATTGAGAGAGGAAAGAGAGAATGAGTGGTGGAAGATTGAAGAATAAGGGGTTTAAGAGGCAGAGAGAGCAAAGGGGAATTCATTATTGCCTTTAGAGTTGCGAGAGAGAGGGAGCTTGACTAGTTGTGTAGGGTAGTAGTCAAGCAAGGAGTGCATTGATTCGTGTGGCTTGATACATTTGTGGGCTATCATTGAGTTGGTTTGATATCTAACATCTTGTTGTTTGATCGTGAGCTTTTGCTAGTAGGGACTAGGACGAGCCATTGAGAGCATTGCGTCGAATTTTTGGCAAGTCTGTGTTAGTTTTTGCCACTGTGTTTAGACTGTCCAATTCCCAGACTCGGACTTTGCACATTGAGGAGCACCCCACTAGCATCTGAGTGCACATAAAATTGAGGATTTTTTTGAATAACAAGGAATTTACGTAGGATAAGTTAAGCTGAATGAATCCACTAGTAGGAGGAGATCCCCGGGCATCAAATAGTAGCCGAGGACACCAATCACCGAATGCTAAGAAACTTGAATTGTCAAGATGCTTAGGGAGCAACAATGATAGACACGATTAGGGATGTAGCTCTATCCAACTTGATAAATATGATCAACACCCTAGTTTCCCAAGGAACCAACAATATGTCAAGAACCAGTGCCAATCCGAAAAATGATAAGCTTGACTTGGGGGAATTTCCTATCGACCTCCAGTAATAGATGATGACCCGGTATGACTTGTAAACCGAAATGGAGCATCATGGTAGACTAGCTGAGGACATCATAGCCAATCTAGAGGAGGAGAGAAGGTTTGGCAAGAAAAACACTACTAAGTATAGCCACCTATCACCAAGAGTAATGAGCTCAAAAGTTGAGGCAATACATAGAAATGCATGAAGTCCAATCCATTTTAGTGTTTGCTAAACGAAATAGGACAAGAACAAATGCTGAGAGGAAGAGAGAACTAGAAGATGATCTTACACTAAAAGCGAGCTTTCGACCAAGCAACTCTTAGACAACATAGCTGCAAAACAGAGGGGAGCAGCCTTGGCAACTTTGTTGCTAGGAGCAGGACTAGGAATCACCCCGAATTCTAGGAGCCAGACCAAGATACCTATGGTTGCTAAGCAAATCAACAAGTATGAGCCCAATAATGGCATGTATAGCTTTTTGGAGACAGTTTGAATAAGTATGCAAGGCTAACGGCCTCAAAAACCTTACTCAACATGCACAAGCTTTCAAACTTTGCCTAGGGGATAAAGGACGGATGTGGTATACTAGTCTAAACAATGTTGAACGCAATGACTTCAATAACCTCAAGAGTCTTCATCAAGAGATTCTCTGAGGCGAGATACTCTCATAACCTCATCATCAAGTTGATGAACGCCAGTCAAAAGGACGAGGATATTTGAGACCATGTTACCCACATGTGGAGTCTCTTTAAGACAATCCTAGCTCGCAAAGTGACCTAGTGAATGAGCAGTCTCCCCAATGTGTTCATAAGCGAGATGAGAGTGGCTTTTAAAGACCTGCCAAGTGTGGAAAAGAAGCATATTAGTGCAAAATTTAGGCGAGAATTTAAAGCCGATGGAAGAGAAACTTGAAGTTCTGACAATTTAGAGATCAAGGAAAACAGAAATACAAAACTTCGGCCGTTGTGGGGCTTGTGGTTTTTTAGTAATTTTTTCGACAGCTAGATTGAAGAAAGATAGCTTCTCGAGCGTTTGGGATGTCGAGTTGTTAGGTAGAAATTTTTGCAACTCAATTGGGGCATCGGACGAGCTAAATGGGAAGTTGGATGCTCTAGAGGATAAAAGGGCCATGAATTTTAAAATTTGGGCATGGCCCTTTAGGGAGGCCATTGGCCCCCCTAATTAAACAAAAAAATCACGACTATGGGGGGGGACATGGCAATGTTTTTGAGAGAGAGAGAGAGAGAGAGAGAGAGAGAGAGAGAGAGAGAGAGAGAGAGAGAGAGAGAGAGAGAGAGAGAGAGAGAGAGAGAGAGAGAGAGAGAGAGAGAGAGAGAGAGAGAGAGAGAGAGAGAGAGAGAGAGAGAGAGAGAGAGAGAGAGAAGGAGGGAGGGAGGGAGGGAGGGAGGGAGGGAGGGAGAGAGAGAGAGAGAGAGAGAGAGAGAGAGAGAGGGAGAGAGAGGGAGAGAGAGGGAGAGAGAGAGAGAGAGAGAGAGAGAGAGAGATTGAAGGTCACAAGCAACCTATGGATCAAGCATTGGCAAAGGAAATTGTAATAGCCATCGTCATTCCACCGTCAAAATTTCTCCCCCTTTTTTTTAATTTTCTGCCATCTCCATAAAGTTTTTTTAAATGAATAAAAAGGAAAATTTTATCACCTCCCTATCAACGCCGTCGATTGGTAGAGGGAGGGGGAGTCGACGGGAGTGAGGGAGGAGACGATTGAGGTGAAGAAAAGAGGGGAGAAAGCTAATCATGGAGTTGAGGTAGGCGAAGGGGATGATGTTTACAATGGGGGGAGGGGCATACATGTGCCACCTCCAACCCACCCCCCCTATCCTTTTCTATGGTGAGACCAAGAGAGAGAGAGAGAGAGAGAGAGAGAGAGAGAGAGAGAGAGAGAGAGAGAGAGAGAGAGAGAGAGAGAGAGAGAGAGAGAGAGAGAGAGAGAGAGAGAGAGAGAGAGAGAGAGAGAGAGAGAGAGAGAGAGAGAGAGAGAGAGAGAGATTGAAGGTCACAAGCAACCTATGGATCAAGCATTGGCAATGGAAATTGTAATAGCCATCGTCTTTCCACCGTCAAAATTTCTCCCCCCTTTTCTTTATTTTGCTGCCATCACCATAAAGTTTTTTTAAATGAATAAAAACGAAAATTTTATCACCTCCCTATCAACGTCGTCGATTGGTAGAGGGAGGGGGAGTCGACGGGAGTGAGGGAGGAGACGATTGAGGTGAAGAAAAGAGGGGAGGAAGCTAATCACGGAGTTGAGGTAGGCGAAGGGGATGATGTTTACAATGGGGGGAGGGGCATACATGTACCACCTCCAAAAACCCCCCCCCCCCCGCTCCTATCCTTTTCTATGGTGAGACCACATGGTGATAAGGATAGGCCACCTCCAGTCCCCCCTTAACAGAATACATGACGACAGGAGATCTAGGGGTCTTGTGTAGTTAAGGACCCCCTATCATAGCATTTCCCCCCAATTAATGCCGCCTCGCCCTTATAAAACCCCCCTCCCTAAGAGGGCCGACAATTCCTCTATTCCTTTTCTCCCTACCTATTACCTTTCTTCCTTTGTACATCTCCCCCTTCCCTACCACGGATACCCTACTCTTCCCCTCCCCTTGCTTCCATCTTGTGAGAAAGAGAAGAGAGGGAGAGGTAGAGAAGGAGAGTAAGAGAGACAGAGGGAGAGAGTAAGAGAGAGAGGGAGAAGAGGCTCAAGAACAAACCTCTTTCTTGGGGAAATCTCCCCCCACCACAAGTCCTGTAGCCACTCCATTGATTGCCTTTAAGTGGACAAGGAGAATGCAAAATTCATGACAAGGTGTAGGGAATTCCTGCACCAAAGAATCCTTTGAGAGAAGTGAAGGTTTCTTTCTAGTTCCAAAATGGCCCCAAAGCATAAACTCTCCCAAGTAACTGGAAAAGCCACAACTACGGAAGAAGGATCAGGCAAGGATGCCACCATCAACATGAACGGTTTATTAGGCCAAAACACTAACTTGACACTCCAAAAACAAGTATTGTTATCGTGTCTAGAAAACTGAAATTGAATACTTAACATGGGCATCATTAGGGAAAAAGTCATATCTCATTGAGTAATTTGCATATTTTGAAAGGTAGCTGAAAAAGGTTTAATAATCATGAGTTGTTGAAAATAGATTGAGTATCTACGGTTATAGTAGAAACAAGTCAAGTATTAGGATCTAATTTCCATAGATGCATCACGGATTGTTGGGGAACATAAATATTCCATATAAGTCAATGTACTCCATAGACCATCGTAGAGAATTAACTTGCATTTACAATGAATGCATGTACAATCACATTTGAGTAATTAGGTCATGCCTGAGTTGCATAAATGTTCTAGAAGGGATTTTTATGAATAGGGATCTCGCATCACATCGACAACTCAGGGAAGGCTTGCATTGAGAATTGCATGGCATCATGAATAGCTTCAACTGCACCATATAATGGGGTATGCATCTAAAAAGGTAGATTAGGATGCGCATGTGAAATGTTGAGCTTATTTGAAAGGAATAGTTTGGTAAATGAGGTCCTAGTCGATAAGCGAAGCCAAGATTTAGCCCAACCCTGTCAAGAATCGCGTGGTGGAGGAGGTTGCTCAAGATGCTGCGCCGAACACACACAAAATGCACAAAGAGAAGCTCACTCAAGAGACAAGAAGAGAGATGGAGGCCAAAAACGTTTTCTTGCTGATTTCTTCTTCTTCTTCCACACTCTTTACAATGTACACAAAGTATAGATAAGATACAACATAAAAGGAAAGTGACCTACTAAGTCAAACAATGCATAACCGACCACACTAGTCGACTGGCGCTATAACTATGCCAGCTGTAAATAGGTGTAACAACCTGAATATAATAAGTAATGAGTCAGTGGCCATGTGAGAGTCATAATGACCACCGACGTGCGAAGTGTAGACGTGTGGACCCATCTAACCAGGCGGTCCATCATCAATGTCCGCATGTGTTGAGCTTGTCATTTCAACACTCCCCCTCAAGCTCAACTGCATCTCTGCAACTCCAAGTAAGCTTCGAAACTTTTGAAGCTTCTCTGTACCCAATGCCTTCATGAAGATGTCAGCTATCTGATCCTGTGTGCTGACATACACCAAGTCAATCTCACCTGCTAGTACCTTCTCTCTCACAAAGTGGTAGTGTACCTCGATATGTTTGGTCCTGGCATGGAACACAGGGTTCCTAGCCAACTGTATACTGCTCATGTTGTCACAATAAATGACAACTGGACCTTCCACCTGCACATCCAAATCAGCCAATAGCTTTTGCAGCCATACTACCTCACATGCTGCAATAGCAGCACCTCTATACTCAGCCTCTGTACTCGACAAAGCAACTGTAGATTGCTTTTTGCTGCTCCATGCAACTGCTGCACTACCACGAGAGAACATGTATCCGCTGGTAGATCTTCTATCAGACATACTACCAACCCAATCTGCATCTGTGTATCCAAACACATGTACATCTGTACCTGCCTCATAGAAAAGTCCATAATCTAATGTGGACTTCACATATCTCAATATGCGTCTGACTGCATCCAAATGTGGCTTTCTAGGTACTTGCATAAACTGACTCACAAGACCAACAGCGTAGCTCAAGTCTGGCCTTGTAATGGTCATGTAGATCAAACTCCCCACTATCCTCCTGAACATAGTAGGGTCTTCTATCTCATCCCCAACATCAGCACTCAGCTTTACATTCTGCTCCAACGGGACTGAAAGTGGTTTGCATGCAGTCATACCATACTTGGACAACATATCCAAGCCATACTGTCTTTGGGACAGCCATATACCATCATCACATCTGATCACCTCAATGCCAAGGAAGTACCTTAGCTCACCTAAATCCTTCATCTCAAACTTCATCTTCAAACAACCCTTGACTTCAGCAATTCCACTATCACTATCACCTATAATAATCGAGTCATCCACATAAATGACTATGATGACCAAACCTGCATCTCCCTTTCTCACATAAAGTGAGTGATTAGCATCAGAAACATAAAAGCCAATATTAACAAGATACTCTCTAATCTTGTCAGACCATGCTCTAGGTGCTTGCTTGAGCCCATAGAGTGCCTTCTTCAACCTGCACACATACGTGGGATGCTCTAAATCTTCATAACCTGCTGGCTGATCCATATACACTTCTTCCTGCAAATCACCATGCAAGAAGGCATTCTTTACATCCATTTGCTGCAACCTCCAACCTTTGGCTGCTGCCAAAGCAATCACACATCTGAAAGTTGCCATCCTAGCAACTGGACTAAAGGTTTCATCATAATCTATGCCATATATCTGGGCATAGCCTTTTGCAACCATCCTAGCTTTGTACCTGCTAATAGAACCATCTGCATTGTGCTTAATCTTATAAACCCACTTACATCCAATAGCTTTCTTTCCCTTCGGCAATGATACTAGATCCCAAGTCTTATTGGCCTCTAATGCAGCCATCTCCTCATCCATTGCTGCATCCCAATGAGCATGACCAACAGCCTCCTCAAAACATGTGGGCTCAACATCCTCAACTAGTTTCACCATATAAGCATAATGGTGAGCTGCATAACCTTCAAAACCAAATCTTTTAACAGGGTATCTCACCCTGCTAGACCTGCGTACCACTGGATCACTCAATGGAGTCTTTGCATTAACGCGTGCTCTCTGCACACCTGGAGTCCTCACTGAAGGAATGCCAAGCTCATCATCCAAGCTCTCTGAGCCACTGGAGTCTCCATCAAGAACTGCATCAATGCTTTCTGACACCTTATTCTTTCCTTTGTCTTTACCTGTAGTGCTACTAGATGCACCCGAAGATGTAGAGGTACTCCTTAGTCTCCCAGACCAAGGACTACCAAATGATGTCTCTGGTCCACTAAGAGTCTGTGATTCTTGCTTTTCAGCCTGCACATGAGTGTCATGATCATCATCATCATCCAATGCATCACCACTAGATGCATACCAACTGCTCATTTCATCAAAGATGACATCCCTGCTCACTCTGAACTTACATGTGACAGGGTTGTAACAGCGATACCCTTTCTGCTCTAAAGAGTATCCAATAAAGACACACTTTTCAGCCTTTGAATCCAGTTTCTTCCGCAACTCATCTGGCACATGAACATACGCAATGGAGCCAAATACTTTCAAGTGTGAAACATTAGACTTCTTACCTGTAAAACATTCTTCGGGGGTCATACCATGAACTACAGCTGTGGGAGTTCTATTCATAATATAAACAACAGTATGAACAGCCTCAGACCAAAAATGCTTAGGCATATTCTTTTCAGCCATCAAGGCACGTGCAACTTCTGCAATATGCCTGTTTTTCCTTCCTGCAACCCCATTTTGCTGTGGGGTATACCTGCATGTGAACTGTCTCTTTATCCCATGAGACCTCAGAAAATCACTGAACTCATTGGAGAGGTACTCTCCCCCTCCATCTGACCTCAAGCACTTTACTTTCAAGCATGTTTCTCTTTCAACTGCAGCCTTGAAAGTTCTAAAGTGCTCAAAAGCTTCACTCTTTTCCTTCATAAAATATACCCACAGCTTTCTAGAACAATCATCAATGAATGTGACAAAGTATGAACTGCCTCCAAGAGATACATTTTGTGTAGGCCCCCAAATGTCTGTATGCACAACATCAAGGATATTTCTGCTTACATCTCTGTCATGTGAAAAGGGTTGTCTTGCCTGCTTACCAAACTGACATGCTTCACATACCTTCTGAAATTCTGCAACTTTAAAAGTAGGCAAACCTGTAACCAACCCTTTGGAC
The DNA here is from genome assembly GCF_053477565.2 of Lygodium microphyllum. Classification (NCBI taxonomy): domain Eukaryota; kingdom Viridiplantae; phylum Streptophyta; class Polypodiopsida; order Schizaeales; family Lygodiaceae; genus Lygodium; species Lygodium microphyllum. Next base: position 22,969,407 of record NC_141158.1, on the reverse strand, counting down.
TGCATTAATTTCAGCCTTTGTACATTTGCATGTCCAATGCGTTTGTGCCAAATTTCAATGTCTGCAACAACACCTTTTCCTTTGGCATACATAGCAGCATTCATAGTAGGAATTCCAGCATCTAGAGTGAACATACGTCCAACTCTACTTCCCTTTGCTACCAACCTGCACTTGTCATTGAAGTCTTCTACAAAGCAGCCCTTTGCATTAAATCTGACTTGCAGCCCTTGCTCTACCATTTGACCGACTGACACCAAGTTCTTTGTAATAGATGGCACATGCAATACATCTGAAAGACTCTTTGTCTTACCATCATGCAAGGACAAGGGAAATTTTCCAATGTGTGAAATTGGGTGGCATGAGTCATCACCCGTCTGCACATAACCTGCATTCTGCAAATCCTGCATCTCTCCAAACCATTCTGCATGGCTGGTCATATGATTGGATGCACCTGAATCAACATACCAAACATCTTCATGTGTTCCCTTTCCTGTAATAGCATTCATCATATGCTGCATAACAAACAAACGTTCATTTTTGTCTTCATTCTATCGTGAAGACGATGCATAGTTTCCTTGCTGCAACTTACCACTGCGGATATCATCTTTCTTAGCATAACATTGGGCTGCAATATGACCTGTTTTGCCACAATAGTGGCACACAATACCAGAGTTGTTAGAGCCTCTGTTCTGCCATCCACCCCTTCCTCTAAAGCTCCCCCTGCCTCTAAAGTTACCACGACCTCCTGAAACCTACATATCGCCAAATTGCTGATTCAATCTGTTTTGCTGGTTGTCACTACCACGTCCTGTACCACGGCCTCTTGAAGAGAACCTACCATGTCCCCTTCCAGAATTGGAGTAGAAAGCTTGGACCTGTTCACCACTTCTTTCAGATGTCTCACTCTGCATGTTGATCTCTTCAGTGATCATAAGGGAGACCAATTCATCGAAATCTGGAAATGGCTTTCTAACATATACAGAAGTTACAAAAGACTTCCAAGCCTTTTCATTGTTAAGTCCACCCAAGGTAGACGACACCAAATCATCATCATCGGGCATTGCATCAATCGCTGCCAATGCATCTGCAATGCTTCTTACCTTCAGTGCATACTCATTGATAGACATATTTCCTTTCTTTAATGTATTCAACTCTTGCTTGAGTTGAATCTTTCGTGCCTTTGTATTTACAGAAAACATACTTTCAAGTATGGTCCAAGCTGCATATGAATTCTCTGCATTTCTAATGTGTCCCAGCATATTATTGTCAATTACTGCAGACAACCAATACATGACCTTTTTATCCTTTGCATTCCATTCTTTCCGTGCCTTTGTCTCTTCTGCAGTTGGAGGATCACTCATCTCCGGCTCCTTTTCTTCACCTGAAATGAACTCGTAGAGGCCTTTTCCAATAAGGAAGTTCGTGACACGGAACTTCCATGAAGGATAGTTGTTCTTGTCGAGGTTCTCAATGATGGGGCTTCCACTGTTCTCTGCCATTATCACAAAATTAATACCAAACAACAAGCAAATCTTCTGCAACCCTTGACCTGTAGTGCACAGCAATACACCAGACAGTCTTTTTCACTGTCTGCTCAACAATACATGCAATCTGCAACCAGTTTGCAGATAAACCTTGTGTTTACTCACTGGTAAACACCTTTGAACTTACAGATCTGAAATCTGTAACCTGCGCACCCACGTTCGGTCAATACAGTCGAAGTCACAGTGTATCCCGAAACTGCTGTCCGCAACCTTGCGGCTCTAAAACGGTCCCTGAAATGGCCTCAAATGCCCAAAATAACTGCGAGAAAGCCCTAAAGGTGCTTATCTGCAAAATATACAGCGCTCTTCGCGCACACCAAATCTCACTGCAATCTGAGATTTTTGCTTTGCCCTACTTTCGGTGCCTCCACAGGCACTATCCAAGAGAAAGAGTTGAAGGATGGGAGAGCTTCTTACCCGTGGCTTGCTTGCTCGAACCTTGCTTCTTCTCCTTTGCTTCAACCTTCGAAATCAGCCTCTCTCAATGGCGCGGCTCTGATACCATGTCAAGAATCGCGTGGTGGAGGAGGTTGCTCAAGATGCTGCGCCGAACACACACAGAATGCACAAAGAGAAGCTCACTCAAGAGACAAGAAGAGAGATGGAGGCCAAAAACGTTTTCTTGCTGATTTCTTCTTCTTCTTCCACACTCTTTACAATGTACACAAAGTATAGATAAGATACAACATAAAAGGAAAGTGACCTACTAAGTCAAACAATGCATAACCGACCACACTAGTCGACTGGCGCTATAACTATGCCAGCTGTAAATAGGTGTAACAACCTGAATATAATAAGTAATGAGTCAGTGGCCATGTGAGAGTCATAATGACCACCGACGTGCTAAGTGTAGACGTGTGGACCCATCTAACCAGGTGGTCCATCATCAATGTCCGCATGTGTTGAGCTTGTCATTTCAACAAACCCACCTAGGACCTTACTCGCAAATAAATCGATTGTCCTTACGACCATATTTTTGACTTGGAGTCAACATGGCCTTTGGTCTCTATCCCAATAGCCAACCGCGATGAACCCAAAAATGCTTAGGTATTCTAGAATATGGAACATCCCAAAGCTAACACACAAAAGCTCGAATGTAGTACCCACAAGGAGAATGACTACTCGCCAAGCTACATTCGATGCTCGTAGTTTACATTTGTCTTGCAAGAGGAGTAAATACAAGTTTCCATTATCTTGAAGATGAGTAGACCCTAGGGTAAACTTAGAACCTGATAGAGATCTAAGATGGAAGATATGACTACCAATTGACCTAACAAAACCCTAGACCAAGATCGTAAGATAGGGGGACCAAAGGATAGTAACCCAGGGGAGCCATCATTTGAAACTATAGTGTAATTGCTCTACCCTAATACATAGTAGTGAGGTCGGGAAGAGGGTATTATCTATTCCCCAAGAAATAGTGAAAAATGACGCCAAGGTAGGAATGATCAAGAAGGGCGATGTTAGCGTAAAAGATGAGAACTCCACCTTAGTAGATGTCTTGAGAGCACTTGCCTTCATTGTTTGTTTGTGCCTTTAAATCTAGGTTCAATGTCTGTGAAAGGAATAAATGACCCAAACTCACAACAGAAAATTGAATAATGAATGAGTTTGAATTCAAGGAAGGCGGGACAAGTTACCCCCAACCGGCTGCCAACCCTAGCCAAGGGGGTTCCAAATAACCATGACGGGAACGTGGACCAAACCCTCCACGAGAGGTATCTCTGTGGTTCAATTTGAATGTAGGAGGACACTTGGATGCCAGGGGGCTCTGGTTATAAATTTCCTACTTTTGGGTCCTATTCAAATGATCTACATGACTCGAGATGGATTCCCGAGGCCTTGTTACTAGTGCAATGGCAAAATCTTGGAGGAAATAAGACGCATCCCCACGGATTGTGGAATCCGTCATTTTTGGATGAGACTTGTATTTCAGTCAAGATGATAATATAAAGTTTACTTCCAAAGAGCTTGTTTGAATTGTTTTTGTATTAGTGCCATAAGTTATGCAAAGGAACCCTATTTTTTAAAAGGCTTAATTAAGGAAGTTGTTTTTAAATGTCCACATAAATGTGGTAGGACCTAATTAGGTAACTAAAGAATGCCCAGTGAGGGAAGCGGGTGGACGGAACCCTTGACAGGTCCGTCCTGCGATAGGGTGGTTCTAGAGAATTGGAAGGCTTCTCACAAGGTTTTAACCCTTAGAAAGTGTTAGGATACAACCCCGATTCATTTCGTTTTAGGGGACCGGAATGGGACTATACCCTACGGGCAGAGAGGTTGAGCAGTGCATCCCTCCCGTTTCCCATTCTCTTTGAACCAAGTGCGGCACGGGTCTGCTTCAAGTTAGGTATCTCTATGTAAATTAGGATGCCTAGGACTTGACGCTAGAACACTATTAGGAAACCTTGGCCTCTAGGAACCCAGATTTCAGGTCGATCCCAGTGGGTTCGGCCGCGAACGTTCCATTGCAAAGCGGACTCGAGAAACCCTAGGCGACAAACCCCGGCACATTCCGTGGGAGTGCCAGGCAATGATGCTTAGATTCGTTTCCTGATGGACTGCTAAGAACGTGCTTGGACACAGCCGTTAGATGGGCATGTTACAGTTGGTATTAGAGCAGACCAACAAATAAAACAACCAACATAAGGATAAATTGGGAAGGAAGAAGTGATATTTTCATTAGGAAAAATATTTTTTTAAATGTTACTCATTTGTGGATTGTTGTGGCCTCTAGACTTACGAGGCATGGAGCAAGTTCCTCATATTTCACATCATGTTCAAGATGGCTATGAACTCTTCAAGTTATCCCCAATGATCCGACATGATGGGGATCCTGGATTGACTCTACAACCCTTCACCGCTGTATGTGGAAAGCCGTTGGACTTGGAGCGCAGGTTACTACTATATAGATGCCAATCGACTCGCCTATCTTCAAAATAATGTGAAGAGGCTAAAATGGTTGGAGGACTTGAAGATCATCAAGTTATTCATCTTCCATGAGGCTCGTGTAAATTCAATCCTACACATCGAATGCCGGCAAGTAGAACAAAATTGCTATATCTATGACGAGGTTGTCAAAGTATTGCTAGCTGACATAATTAAAGTAATGGGGCAAAATGAATGACCAGAAACAGGGACTTCCCGAGCTTCCCATGAATTACCGTTTTCTAAGAATCCATTCTCTTAGTCCATATTACTATTTTGTCCCTGTAGCTGAATCCAATAGGAAATTATTAACTTGGTGTTGATGTATCTATTGGAAAGAAAATCATCCCAATCTCTATCTATTCCCAAAAAATTGTACTCGAGGCCTATGCTTCTTTATGAATAAATAAGAAATTTATGTTCATTTGAATTGTTGTATAGTATCGATGAAAAATAATTTTTTGCATTGAATCAAGAGGTGTAGAGAAATGTAAATGTTATCTTAACACAAAGGTTTTAATCCAAAACTAGATACAACCCCAAGCACAGAACCAAAGTCTTGTGTCCATTACTAAGCCCAACAGAGGCACAAGAGAAGAAGTTTCTCCTCAAACATATTAAACCACCAGAATTCGATGAAAAGGGGAAGACTCTTGAAGCTGATGCCAAAGTATGGATTGAATCCATGAAAGATTACTTTAGTGCAGCAGGAACAACACCTGTGAACTAGGCCATGATTGCCAAGCTCAAACTTACTGGAGAAGTTAGGCTCTGGTGGAAGCAATGGTGTAAGGACCAAGCAGTCTCTAAAAACATAGTAACTTAGGATAAGCTAAAGGAAGCCGTGCAGGGAAGATACATGACACTTGCATACAGAACTCAGAAGATGAATGACTTCTTCAAATTGAAAAAATTGGGCCTATCACTGGAAGCGTACTACTCGAGATTTGTCTCCTTGCTGAAATACACTTCGACCATGAGCATTCCCAACAAGTTTCAAAGTTCTGTGATTGACTAAACCCACCATTGAACACTTGGTTGGAATCAATGCGCCCTTCAGATTTGAAAGATGCATTGATAAGAGCAGGACCTATTGCCCAAGAATTCCCCAACCAAAGCCCAGGAATAATAGACCATGGTCTTACAAGGACCAGAATCCAGGAATATTGAAAGCTCAATTCAAGAGGGCTCAAGGACAAAGTCAAGGCCAAGGGCAAATTCAATCAGTAACTTTGTCCCCATCCAAAGAAGCGATCAAAGCATGCGATGTTTCCATTGTAATGAACATGGACACTTTAAAAGGAAATGTCCCAAACTTGGTGGAGAGCATCGCCAAGGGAAATTCAGTGGCCACAAGCCAGAGCTACCCATGGCCACGACCGTGCAACAATGGGAAGGGCAAAAATTTCTAATATCTCCACTAAGGGAATCAATGAAGAAGAAGACCCGTCCATGGAAGCTGAGATTGAGAGGGCATCTATTCATGCCATTCTCCCTAAAAAGGGACCAAACTACTAGTTCTCAGTAATCCAAACACCATCAGATTACCAAGGTCATAAATTCAAAACCCTGATTGATTGTGACAGCATTCATTCCTTCATTTCACCAGCTTGTGCTACACCTATCTTGCTTGTTGAACTAGCAAATGGGCGAGAAATCATTTGCACTAGACAAACTGCTAAGGTGGAATTCCTACTAAAAAACGAGTCCACATATGTTAAATTCAGGGCAGTGAGTCTAGGAGTCCATGAGTGCCTACTCGGGATGGATTGGCTAATCCCCAATGATGCTCACATTCATTGTGGAAAAGGACAAGTCTCCTTTCGTAATCCTAAAGATGAGCAGGTGATGACACATGGAGAAGCAAGTAAACCAAAAATCCAGCTAGCTAAGGCAACGTGAATAGTTCAGAGGATAAGGAAAGGATTATCTATCTACCTGATCAAGCTAAACAAACCGGAACATGTAGACCTTGCATGCTCTATCAGTCCATAGCTTATGAGCCCTTTTCTGATCATTTGTCGGATTCCTTTCATGCATTTTAGGTTCAACCTCATCACCTATACATAAGTCCCAATAACCTCTGCCAACCAAAAAATTCTTCACATAGAACTTTCATAAAGCAAAATTTTTGTTGTCCAGCTTTTCTCCCACAATTTGAGTGATATTGTTAGTTCCTTGAGCATTTGCCATAGTTGCAGCTTAGGTATTCAATGATATATACAACCTATAAGTATCTGACTCCTTTTTCTTACAATTCAGGATAAGTTTTTTGCTATTCATGACAGTTTCCTGCAATTCAGGACAGTTTTTTTGACAAATACTTGTTGTAAACTATATTCCAACAATGAAAAAACATAGTCAATCGAGCATAAACCAAGCTCAAATCAGTTCAAAACATTCTATGGTAGTGGCAAACATCCTAGCAACAAACTATGTCCATACAAGTATCAATGTTTGTACTGTATGCAAGTAGCAGTACCAAATATGGTCAGCCCACTACTATAACCAGCAATGTTTTCTCTATTAAAACAAGAGTATTCATACCTCAAAACAGCCCTAAAATATCTCATTCAGTTGCCACTCTATGCAGGAGTTGATACATGTCCAACCGGTTAGAATATATTGCATGTATGTCAAGTGAAGATGATATGTATCATTCCTGCAGACAATAACCAATCAATACCTTCATATAACCAGCAACAAATCACTCCAAAATTTGGGCTTTCAGCACTCACAATATCCCAAAAAGCATCTACAACTCAAGTGGTATGATCCAAGCATTTGTCATTAGCAAATAAGCATCATAGATACTTCGACCCTATAAGGAATACTGTTTCCAAATTTTGGATAGCAACCAATTCACTATTTCTAACCTACAAATAAGCTCCAAAAATGAGCATTTAACACTCCAATATCATGCTCAAATGCATGATAATAAGGGCATATACATTGTTAAGATGAAAGCCACCAGTGCCTTGGAATCACTTGCTGTTTACTACAGTAAACAGCCAGTCTGCACAGGTCTGTGCTGAATATCTCAAAATCTGTGAGGAATTTGAAAAAACTTTCTTCTGTAAAGTTGTAGACCACATCGAAATGGTTATGTTTGGTGGGATGTGTCTCCCCAAAAACCATTTATGTAGCAAGATATAGCTTCTGCAAAAAAACGGGCTACATGCATAGTCTCCTTTGATGATGTTTTCTTCAGATTTGATATCTTGATGTCAAATGGCCACTGCCAAGCCTTCAGGCTTCAAGAATTCAAGTTCTGATACCATGTTGGAAGAGAGGGAGAGAGACAAAGTGGAGCGGAAGATGAGTCTCAGCTCATTGTTGTTCTTTTTCCATTATTCTTCCATCATACTCATTGAAAGAGACTTACACACATAGGTATGACTAATTACCAAGACTAATTGTGGTTAGGTCACTGACTACAATGACTTATTGAATGTCACATATGTGTATAGCTGTATCTAGCTAATGTCGGTCACACAAATAAAGATAGACTGACTGAAGAGTAATAGGAGCTTGATATTCTAACACTAACTATCTTTATGTGTGTGACCACATAATATCTGCACCACAATCTATACACAGTTTGGGTCCTCAGGTGCAGGACAATACTCTCAGCTTGTTTAGAGTTCGACCTATCTCCTAAACTAATTAAACTACATCTTGTGCATGATAAGAAGACTAGCACTAACCCCTAAGGAGAGACAATATGAGAGGTTTTTGATTGCAGGTATTGAAGACCCCAACTGTAATATTTTTGCAATGAAATATTGAGGACCCTAAATCTCGCGCAAAAGCGGTTCAAAGTAACCTCCTGCAACAGAAAAACCTTGGGCTAAGTGCTCCCTCCGCGTGCATCAACAAACACCAGCCCCGCGTCGTGTATAGGAAGCTGTGGCTCGAAACCGCAAGCCCACACGGGAACACCCCTTCAAGGGACAAATAAGGGATAATTTTTGAAAAAAAAAAATTATTGAATAAACTCCCTCCCCTTCAGCCGTTGCATGGCGGGGAGAGGGAGTATGTGTGGGAGTTGAGTGAGGAGGGGCATGGGGAGGAGGCATGCAGCCCACCACTTGTGTGGCTACCCTCCCCCCTTCAAGCTATATGAACCCCCCCTCCCAAGCTTGAGGAGGGAGGAGGAAGGGATCATGGTGCCATGCTGCCCACTTGCTGCCGCTGCTAGGACTGTTGTGCCGCTGCCTGTTGCTCTGCCCCATCGTCATCATCATCATCATCGTCGTCGTCGTCGTCGTCCTCATCTTCACCTCCATCTTCATCATCTCCTTCATCATCCTCAATCATCGCTCTCTCTCCACGTCATCCCTGTTACAGAAGCTTGGAAGCTTCTAACTAAAGCTTTCATAGGCCTAGTTCACCGCGTGTTCCCGGTTTTCTTAAAACCGTGCCTTGCAAGGCCCAGTTTTTGCGCAGGGAAGTAATCTTGGGCAGAAGTGACTTTGTAACGCGTAAGAGAGCTAAGGGAGAGTTGCTGAGGAAAAATTTAGTGCATCAATGGCTCCCAGGAAAAAGGCAAGAGGAGCACATACGGGACCTTCGACCCAAAGTATGAGAGTGGATAACGCCCCGATAATAAATGCCCAAGTTCCAAATATTAATTCTGCATGCAAAGGATGCATAAAGCATGTTTTAATTCACATAGGGAAACTTGAATGCATCGTAAAATTTATGTACTCGTTCGATTTACAAGTTTAGTCGCATGATGAGTACTTGCATTCGCTTGCATCTTCATGGTCAAGGGTAGTCACATAAGTTGAAAGATGGATTTGTGCAAAGGCATCCTTGTTGCATTGTGCAAAGGACATGGCATATAACACATAATGCACTTATGTATTAATTTCCTAGTTGTGATTCATGTATATATAATAATCGTAGACGCCCATTAAATGATGCCCGAATAGTCGCAATGCTGCATGGAAAGGATTTATGAACCTTGCAAATTGCATGCGATGATAGTTACATTTTAGGTCGGGTTAAGTGATAAAATAGGGATTAAATCAATGATGTACTCATTGGCATCTAGTCATGTGAGAATGGTGCATCCATGCATGGAGTTCTTTTAACAAAGTTTGAATTTGGGAAAGGATGCATCTTCATGTTAAAGCTTGAATTCAATGCATTAAACATAGGGTTTATAAGAGTTAGCTTTGAATGTCAATCATTATAGTATAGGGCAAGGAAAAGAAAGATCTCTATAGATCCTTTAAGTTTCATAAAGGCAAAAAGGTCTATGGTCTCGAAATTGCATAGAATGATGCATCTCACCTATCTTGTAGTTACTTACATCTTTTAGGGGAAAGTACTTGCAAATTTAGAAGAAAGTATTTGCATCTTTAAAAGGGAAGATCATCTTAAATCGTGGGTTGGTTAGTTCAACTAAGTAATTCGCGTAAAATTGAGCAGCTTACATGAGAATCATAAAGGTATGATTAGTTAGCATATGACGATCACCTCAATGTGCTAGGTAGGGTTAAGCTATGATAAAATTCTACCTAGTATCGCACTTGGGATGCCGACTAAATACTTCCAATCTTATAGGTCCTACCCACATTCTTGAAATGTTAGGACTATCTAATCACCCGTGGAGGAATGATCTAGGGTTCTCACCCTAAGGATCAGTTGATCAAATGCTAGACTTCCGCAAGGAATCTAGGGACCCTAGGGCCAAAATGTTTATCGGCCTAGTAGGGTTAGGTTTTGGATTGGATCAATAGGACTCCCAAACCCTACAACTTGATCAAAGGTATTCTTGACCAAGGAATACCGTGTGATGAGAAAAATAATTCCACAAGTTAGGTGCTGACACCTATCTCGTACAACAAGCTGCAACGTCGTATGGTCTTGTGTCTAAATAGTATTGCCACTCCTTAGACCAAGTTTGGCAAGTTCTAAGTACAAGTCTAACTTTTCTAGAGGATGAGTAGTCATCCTGATACATCACTCTTCCTTGGACTTATCTGCCAAGCTAGGGGAGTTACGAATTTGCCAAGAAAAGACCAAGTTAGGGCGACGAGGTTGCCCAGGATTTATTGACCTTAATATAAGGAAACCTAAGGTATTGACAATTTGGGTCAACAGGGTATAAACCCTAACCCAAGGAAAGAGGGTAAACAAGCAACTCAGCTTACAAAGCCCTTGGGATATTGCCAAGTCGCGTTTGATCTAGGATCGAATGCTGGAAGCATTCGGGGAGAAGGAATCAGACCTTAGCAGTTGGCTGTACAAACGACCACTGGAATGTTCGTGATTGTACACTTAGGTGCACTGTTTGTACTTCTTTGCTCAAGGAACTAATTCAAGAAAAACATCTAATGTTTTAGGTTAAAAGCCTGGAGGGAGAGGCAGTATCAATTACCTCCGACTGACCCTATCCAAGGGGGTTGTTAGCCGCACCAGGTACGTGGACCGAACTCGCCACGAGAGGACTGTCCGTGGGTGCTGCTTGGAGCAGAAGGACGCTTGGGTGCCAGGGGAGGCTCTGGCCATAAATCCCTTGCCTCCGGGTCGTGCACAAGAGGCCGAGGTGACTCGAGATGGGATCTCGAGGCCCGCATACTAGTCAATGGGCGAAACTTGGAATAGCGATCCTTGAGGATTGCTGGAATAGCATTCGGGCAGGTTTATTTGATGTATTCCAAAGATTGATAAATAAAGATCAAATGTTGAAAAGGAACTTGCTTGACATTTTTTTTCTGTGTTAGTGCTTAAGTTACGTGAAGGAACCAGTGATTAATTTGGTTAATTAAGAAAGCTGTTTTTATTTGTCAAACTAAATGTGGTAGGTAATTAGATAACTAAAGCAACCTGAGAAAAGTGCGGTGGACATGACTCTGGGTCTGTCCTACGGAAGGGTAGTCCTGGTTGGCCGAGAACTTTTCTCAAAGAAATTGATAGCGAGGTAACAATGACCTAGAATCTATAGAGCTAGAGCCCCGATTTATGCTGTTTTAGGGAAACTGAATGGGACTATGCCTTACGGGCAGAGAGGTCGAGCTTCGCATCCCTCTCATTTCCCATTCTCCTTGAACCAAGTGCAGTATAAATCCGTTTTGACCTTGATGTTTCTACGCAAAGTAGTTTGTCTGGGGCTCGACGCTAGCTACCTCCTAGGAACTTGACCATTAGGGAAACCCTGATTCAGGTTGGTCCTAAGTGGGAATGGCTGGAATGCTTCCGCTTCGTTTTAGAATTAGGAAGACCTAGATCGCAAACCCCGTGACATTCCTTAGGAGTGGTGGGTGGTGCTTTCTAGACTCTCTTCCCGATGGGCTACTAAGACGTGTCCTACAAGTGGACAGGCGGGACACGTTACAGTTGGTATCAGAGCGAACCAAGAGGATCTAATATTTACAAGGAAACTCAATGAGGGGAAATAGAGCAATGTTGCCGTTAAGAACATTTCCTTACTTACTTATCGATGCTGGCCTACAGAGTCATGAAGCATGGAACAAATTCTCGGTGTTCCAGGTTATGTTTATGACAGCAATGCGTGCTTCGGATTATCGACGGAGGCTAGGCATGATGAATATTTTAGACCATATCTACAATCCTTCACCCCTGTACGTGGAATGGAGATGGACGGGCGAATCATGAATTTATTACATAGCGGCCCACCGACTTGCATACCTTCAGACTAACTTGAAGAGAATCAAGTGGATGGAGGATTTAAAGATCATGAAGCTGTACATCTTTGTCGAGGCTCACGCAAACGCAACCCTACATGTCGGTAGTCAAAAGGTCAAGCAGAACAATATGTGTACAAGGAAGTGACTCAAATAATCCCTGCTAATAGAATCAAGGTGTTGGGATGCTATGAGAGAAACGGGTATCAAAGGAAGGGATACCCCAAACTTCCTATGACCTATCGATTCTTGAAAATCCATGACCCCACTCCATATTATTACTCAGTTCCCATAGCCGAATGTAACACAATCTTATTCTCCCCAAACTAATGTGCCAATCAGCTTGTTCTACCTTCCGAAAATAAATGTACTCGAAAGGGCTATGCCCACATGAATGAATAAGATTTTTATCACTATTTGTCTTAGCTGTAAGTGTTGGTAAAGGAGTTAAGAGATTAGGTCACTTGACTAAAAACTGAACTGGGCTTATTAATGTAATGAGAGAAACGTTTAGCAAGTAATTAACGTAAAGAATATTATTGCCCAGGCACAACCTTAAGTGCAGATTCCTAGTCTGACCCCTACACTAAGTACAGCTATAATTCAAGAGAAGAAGTTCCTTCTCAAACAAATCAAGCCACCTGAATTTGATGGAAAGGGAAGGACTGTCCAAACTTACGCCAAGGTCTGGATCGAATCCATGGAGAATTACTTCGAAGCAGCAGGTACTGCACCTGCTAACCAAGCTATGCTCACCAAACTGAAGCTTACCAGCAAAGCAAGACTTTGGTGGAAACAATGGTGCAGAGACCAAGGGATCTCGGAAGGGTCAGTTACTTGGGAGAAGCTTAAAAGAGCTGTGCGAGGGAGATATCTGCCACCTGCCTATCGCACACAAAAGTTGAACGAATTCTATGAATTAAAGTAGCTTGGACTATCCATGGATGCATATTATTCAAAGTTCGTCTCTCTCTTAAAGCACGCGCCTCAAATGGATATGACACAATAGGTGTCAAAGTTTTGTGCTGGATTAAACCCACCCATAAACACCCGCATGGAATCAATGCACCCAACGGACCTACAGGACGCACTCATTCAAGCTGCACCCATAATACAAGAGGTGCAGACCAAGCCAAGGAATAACAGGACTTGGTCTTACAGGGATCAAAACAAGAGAGTGTATAGGTCTCAGTCGAAGAGAGCCCAGGGCCAAAATCATGGACAAAGGAAGAAAGCTAGGGCCAACACTGTCAACAACTTCGTTCCTACCCAAAGTAATGGCTGCAATCTCTGTTGCTTCCATTGCGATGAGCCTAGTTACTTTAAAAGGCACTGTCCCAAGCTTAGCAGAGGACAACGTCAAGGGCTATCTCCAGGAGCCGCCCATGGCCAAGAAACCACCGTCATGGCCAGAGGGAGAACCTCCAGTGTTACCAACAAGGAGCTGGGAGATGAAGAAGACCCATCCATGGAAGCTGACATTGAGAGGGCAACGGTTCATGCGCTTTTCACAAGAAAGGCCCGAATCGCCAATTCTCGATGATCAAAACACCATCGGATTATCAAGGTAAAAGCTTCAAAACCTTGATTGATTGTGGCAGTACACATTCCTTCATTTCACTAGTCTGCGCAAAAAGATTAGGAATAGCCACAAAAGATGCACTTACCTTGCTTGTGGAATTAGCAAATGGTTGAGAGGTCTCTCGTACTAGGCAAACTGCTAAGGTGAAATTCCTACTGGTCGACTTTGGTCAGATTCAAGGTAATGAACCTAGGTGTCCACAAATGTTTGCTCGAAATGGATTGGCTAATACCCAATGATGCCCACATTCACTGTGGAAAAGGCCAAGTCTCCTTTCAAAAATTTGAAGGGGAACTAGTTACAACTCAAGGAGAGGCTGGTAAGCCAAAAATTTAGCTAGCAAAAGCAACACGGATAATAAAAGGAGTTAGGAAGGAGCTACATGTCTATTTGATTAAACTAAATAAGCTAAATCAGATTCAAGAATCTAGGGAAGAACCTTCATGGTTAAAGGAATACGCAGACGTATTTCCTGAAGAGCTGACAGAACTTCCTCCTCAAAGGGAAGTCGATCACGAAATCAAGCTAGCTCCAGGAGCTGCACTAATCGCAAAGAGACCATATAGGATGTCCATCTTGGAAGCGATTGAGCTAAAGGAACAACTCAAGCAGCTGTTAGACCAAGGCTATATCCGTCCTATCAGTTCACCATGGGGAGCTCTAGTGCTGTTCCAGAAAAAGAAAGATGGAACGCTTCAGCTATGCATTGATTACAGAGGGTTGAATCAATCAACCATTAAGAACAAATACCCCATTCCAAGAATAGATGGACTTCTTAAACGTCTTCAAGGTGCAAAGATCCTCTCTAAGATAGATCTCAGGTCTGGATATTATCATATAAGGATCATGGAAGAAGATATCCCGAAGACCGCATTCAGCACAAGGTATGGACACTTTGAAATCCTAGTCATGTCATTCGGGCTGACAAATGCTCCTGCTACCTTCAACAGGTTAATGCAGGATATCTTTAGGTCCTATCTTAATGACTTCGTACTCATCTTCTTTGACGATACCCTAGTCTACTCCAAGCAGGAAAAAGATCATGAACCCCAGCTTCTCATTGTTCTTGAAACAATGAGAGCGCACAAGATTTATGCTAAGAAGAAGAAGTGTGCATTTTTCAAGCGATAGATTGAATATCTGGGATTCATTGTATCAGCGGAAGCAATTTCAGTGGATTCGGCCAAGGTCAAAGATGTTCTGGAGTGGCCAACACCAACTTCTATCAAAGAAATACGTAGTTTTCTTGGATTGATAGGATGGTACAGGGTCTTTATCAAAAACTATGCTTTGATTGCAGCACCTTTGATTGATCTACTAAACAAGCAAGTATCTATTGTATGGTCACCTGCTGAACAATCCACCTTTGACAAACTAAAGCAAAGCTCGGTATCAACACCCATCTTGAAACTTCCTGATCTTAGTAAGGTATTTGAAGTGATAACTGATGCTAACGTACTTGAATTAGGATGTGTGCTCATGCAAGAAGGTCATCCTGTAGCATACTCTTCAAGGAAACTGAAGAGCCATGAAAGGAACTATGCTACCCACGATCTGGAACTGTTGGCTGTCATCCATGCTCTCAAAATCTAGAGACACTACTTGCTGGGTAACAAATTTACCTTAGTGACGGATCACAAAATTCTTAAATGGATTTTCATCCAGAATGAGCTCAATATGAGGCAACGTCGATGGATTGAAGTATTGGAAGAATATGACTTTGAAATCAAATACCGACCTAGGAAGGAGAATGTAGTTGCCGACGCACTCAGTCGCAAGGCATTTCTGAATTCTCTGATTTTGCAAGATCCATCAACAGCAAGATCTCTAGCTACAAAGGTATCCATGCCAAACAACCCAATTATTGAGCTAGCTAGAGAAAAGGCATGCCATGACCCAACCTATCAGAAATTGCTAAGGGAGATCCCCATCAAGGATCAAGACTCGAAGCTACAAACAAAGTATCAAGAATTCTCTGTCAATAGTGGACTTGTCTACTATAGGACAAGATTATGTATCCCGACAAGCCAATCACTCAAGCAGAAGATACTTTAGGAAGCCCATGACTTCCCTTTCTTAGGACATCCTAGCTATGCCAAGACCCTCAATGCGGTCAGGAAGAGCTATTATTGGGAGAGGCTCAAAGGTGACGTTTTCAAGTATGTCACAGAATGTTTATCTTGTCAACGCATTAAGGCCGTACATGTCAAAATGCCAGTGAAATTGCAACCACTTGACATTCCCCAAATGAAATGGGAATTCATTCATTAGTATGGACTTTGTTGTTGGCATGTCCCAAGTTCAGGGAGGATACAGCTCCATTATGGTCATGGTAGATATCCTCACCAAGGTTGCACATCTTATCCCTGTTAAGAAGCCTCAAACATCGCAAGGTTATTCATCAAGGAGATTTTCAAACTACATGGGTTACCCAGAAGAATCATTAGTGATCATGGCTCTCTCTTCACGTCACACTTCTGGAGGGCTATCTTCGAGGCCATTGGGACTCAACTCTATTTCAGTACAACTTATCATCCCCAAACTGATGGGTCAAACAGAACGAGTCAACCAAGTCATTGAAGACATGCTTAGGGCACACTGCTCTCGCAAACCCAAAAAGTGGATTCAATATTTGACACTGGTTGAGTTTGCCTATAATGCTTCCTACCAACAAAGCATTCAAATGACCCCTTTTCAAGCATTGTATGGGCACGATTTTCGTACTTCTTTAAGCTTTTTAGATCCCACCTTGAGGGTTGAAGCTTCAAAGCAGATGCTGGAAGACATGGATGACCAAATCAAATCAATAAGAGAGGACATCCAAGCCGCCAAGGACAGACAGAAGGCTTACGCAGACCTGAAACGTCAAGACAGATCCTTCGTTGAAGGCGATATGGTCTTCATTCGCGTACGCCCAAAGAAGAGTTTCCTATCCTTGGGTGAATGCAAAAAGCTAAGTCCAAGGTATTGTGGACCCTACAAGATTCTCAAGTGCCTACGGCCTAATGCTATAGACTACAACTCCCTGAAAACTTAAAAGTTCATAATGTATTCCATATCAGTCTATTGAAGAAGTATATGCCCAACTCGAGTCATGTGCTTGATGATCAACAAGTTGTAATGCCTAGCCAAGGAGTCCTTGAGCTATGGCCGGACAGGATCTTAGATATTAGGGAGAGGCATTTGAGATCTAGGACCTTGAGAGAATACCTCATCCAGTGGAAAGATTACCCCAAAGAGGATGCCACTTGGATGGATGAAAGTACTCTCAACCAACAATACCCCCAGATCTTCTCGAGATGAGGACATCTCGATTCCTCTAAGGGGGAGAGAATGTAATATTTTTGCAATGAAATATTGAGGACCCTAAATCTCGCGCAAAAGCAGTTCAAAGTAACCTCCTCCAACAGAAAAACCTTGGGCTAAGTGCTCCCTCCGTGTGCATCAACAAACACCAGCCTCGCTTTGTGTATAGGAAGCTGTGGCTCGAAACCGCAAGCCCACGCGGGAACACCCCTTCAAGGGAAAAATAAGGGATAATTTTTGCAAAAATTTTTTAATGAATAAACTCCCTCCCCTTCAGTCGTTGCATGGCGGGGAGAGGGAGTATGTGTGGGAGTTGAGTGAGGAGGGGCATGGGGAGGAGGCATGCAGACCACCACTTGTGCGGCTACCCTCCCCCCTTCAAGCTATATTCCAAAGGATTCATGGGATATACTCATGAAGGATTATGGAAATGTAACACATGCAAGAAAGATTCAGCTAAAGCAACAATTCAATAACATGTCTAGGAATGGCAGAAGTATTCAAGCCTACACTACAGAGATCATGAACATAGCAGATCACCTTGCCACCATTGGATCTTCAGTGTTTGAGGATGATATGATTGCAGTGACATTGAATGAACTTGGCAAAGAGTATAAAGCATTTGATATGCCTATTTGTGTGAGAGCTGAATCCCTTGATTGGGATAAGCTAATTGCTTTGTTGCTACATGAGGAAGTTAAGCTTGGGCTGAATACAGGTTCTAGTACGTCTCAAAGTAGAGACATTGTTCTTTACTCTAGTCAGCGTGGTATAGGCGGTAGAGGCCATGGCTCTTTTTGAGGTCAAGGAGACACTCGAAACACTTATGGATAGTATCAATAGAATGCACGGCATGGCACAAATACCCAGGGCCAGCATGGATCTAGCGGCTTTAGAGGTAGGGGGGATCACCCCATGGTAGAGATGGTGGATCTGATTCATGGCAGTCAAATGATCAGTCATACCCAGGGCCAGCGTGGATCTAGCGGCTTTAGAGGTAGGGGGGATCACCCCATGGTAGAGATGGTGGATCTGGTTCATGGCAGTCAGCGTGGATCTAGCGGCTTTTAGAGGTTCATGGCAGTCAGCGTGGTTCATGGCAGTCAAATGATCAGTCAAACAGAGATAAGGACTGTCATTACTGTGGTAGATATGGACACATTGCAAAGGATTGTTACAAGAAACAGGGAGATATGAAGGCAAAGGGCAAATAGCATGGGCACTATGCATCTTCTAACAGTGCTCGTGATGAGTAGGTTGACAGATTGTTTGCCATGCATCATATGTTTAAGAATGTATCTAGGCAGAATAGAGACGAGAGATGGTACATTAATTTAGGGGGCTTCAAATCATATGACACCCCATGGAGAATGGTTTGATGAGATGGTTGCAGGTTCACATGGTTATGTGTGTACTGGAGATGACACCCAACATGACATTCAACACACAGGAATATGATTCTATTGTTGATGCCTCATGGAAAGAAAAAGATCATGCATGATATACTACATATATCTACAATAACCAAGAATCTTTTATCAGTTGGATAGATGGCAGCAGAACATGTTGAGATGGCAAGCTCAACTTGTGCGGACATTGATGATGGACCGCCCAACTAGATGGGTCCACACATCTACACTTAGAATGTTGGTGGCCATTATGACACTCACATGGCCACTGACTTATCACTCGTTATATTTAGTTTGTTACACCTACCTACAGTTGGCAAAGACATAGCGCCAGTCGATTAGTGTAGTCAGTTATGCACTGTTTGACTTAGTAGGCCACTTTCCTTTATGTTGTATCTTATCTATACATTGTGTACATTGTATAGTGTATGGAAGAAGAAGAAAAAACCAGCAAGAAAACGTTTTGGCCTCCATCTCTCTTTTTGTGTTCTTGAGTGAGCTTCCTCTTGTGTATACAGTGTGTGTTTGGTGCCACAGCTCAAGCAAGTCCCCCCACCACGCGATTCTTAACATGGTATCAGATCCATACCACTGAGAGAGGCTAATTTCGAAGGCTGAAGTGAAAGAGAAGAAGCAAGGTTTGAGCAAGTAAGCAATGGATAAGAAGCTCTCACATTATTCCACTCTCCCTCTTGGATAGTGCCTGTGGAGGCACCGGAAGTAGGGTCGAGCAAAAATCTCAGATTACTGTGTGATTTGGTGTGCAAGCAGATCACTGTATATTGTGCAAATAAGGCCTTTAGGAATTTTCCGCAGTTATTTTGGGCGTCTGAGGCTATTTCAGGCCTCGTTTTAGAGCCGCAAGGTTGCAGACAGCAGTTTCAGGGTACACTGCGATTTCGACTGTATTGACCAAAAGTGGGTGTGCAGGTTACAGATTACGAATCTGTAATTTTTGAGGTGTTTGCAAGAAGATAAGGTTTATCTGCAAATAGGTTGCAGATTACATGTACTATTGAGCAATCAGTGAAAAAGGTTGCTTGGTATAGTGTTGTGCACGTGTTGTGAAAGATTGCAGAAGACTAGCTTGCTATGCTGTATCCTTGTTTGTGATAATCGCAGAGAACAATGGAAATCCCATGATTGAGAAGCTCGACAAGAACAATTACCCTTCATGGAAGTTCCGTGTGACAAACTTCCTCATTGGAAAGGGCCTTTATGAGTTTGTCTCAGGTGAAGAAAAGGAGCCAGAGCTGGGTATCCCTCCGACTGCAGATGAATTAAAAGCATGGAAAGAGTGGAATACGAAAGATAAAAAGGTGATGTACTAGCTATTTGCAGTCATTGATAATACTAAGCTGGAACATATCAAGAATGCAGAAACTTCACATGCAGCTTGGACAATTTTTGAGAGCATGTTTTCAATAAATACAAAGGCACGAAAGATTCAACTCAAGCAAGAGTTGAATGCCTTGAAGAAAGGGAAAATGTCTGTCAATGAGTATGTGTTGAAGGTGAGGAGCATTGCAAATGCTTTAGCAGCGATTGATGCAATGCCGGATGATGATGATTTGATTTCATCCACTCTGAGTGGCCTTAACAATGAGAAGGCATGGAAATCATTTGTTACTTCAGTATATGTACGGAAGCCATTTCCAGATTTTAATGAGCTGATCTCTCTCATGATTACTAAAGAGATCAATATGTAGGGTGATTCGTCTGAAAGAAATGGTGAACAGGTCCAAGCATTTTACTCGAGTTCAGGAAGGGGACGTGGTAGATCCTCTTCGAGAGGCCGTGGTATGGCATGTGCTGGTGATAACCGGCAAAACAGGTTCAATCAACAGTTTGGTGAAATGCAGCAGGTTTCTAGAGGAGGCAGAGGAAACTTTAGAGGTAGGGGGAGCTCTAGAGGAAGAGGTGGATGGCAGAATAGAGGTTCTTGAAATTCTGCTATTGTTTGCCATTATTGTGGAAAAACAGGCCATATTGCAACCCATTGCTATGCAAAGAAGGATGATATTCGTAGTGGTAAATTGCAGCAAGGAAACCATGTATCATATTCACGACAGAATGAAGACAAAAATGAGCTTCTGTTTGTTATGCAGCATATGATGAATGTAGTTACAAGAAAAGGGACACATGATGATGTATGATATGTCAATTCAGGTGCATCTAATCATATGACCAATCATGTTGAATGGTTTGGAGAGATGCAAGACTTACAAAACCCAGGTTATGTGCAGATGGGTGATGATTCATGCCACCCAATTTCACACATTGGAAAGGTTCCCTTGTCCTTGTATGATGGCTAGATAAAGAGTCTGACAGATGTATTACATGTGCCATCAATTACAAAGAATCTAGTATCTGTTGGCCAAATGGTAGAGCAGGGGTTGCAGGTTCGATTCAATGCAAAATATTATTTTGTAGAAGACTTTAATGATAAGTGCAGGTTGGTCGCAAAAGGAAGTAGAGTTGGCTGAATGTTCACTTTAGATGCTAGAATTCCTGCAATGGATGCTGCTATGTATGCTAAAGGAAAAGGAGTAGTTGCAGATATTGAAATATGGCATAAACGTATTGGACATGCAAATGTGCAAAGGCTGAAATTGATGCAGTCCAGAGGATTGGTTACAGGGTTGCCTTCTTTTAGAGTTGCAGAATTGCATAAAGTTTGTGAAGCATGTCAGTTTGGTAAGCAGGCAAGACAACCCTTCTCGCATGATAGAGAAGTGAGCAGAAATATACTTGATGTAGTACATACAGATATTTGGGGGCCTACACAGAATGTATCTCTTGGTGGCAGCAAATAATTTGTCACATTTATTGATGGCTCTTCAAGGAAGCTATGGGTATACTTCATGAAGGAAAAAAGTGATTGTTTGAGCACTTCAAATCTTTTAAGGCAACTATTGAAATAGAAACATGCTTAAAAGTAAAGTGCTTGAGATCAGATGGAGGGGGAGAGTACCTCTCTAATGAGTTCAGTGGCTTCTTGAGGACTCCTAGGATAAAGAGGCAATTTACTTGCAGGTATACTCCACAGCAAAATGGTGTTGCAGAAAGAAAAAATAGGCATATTGCAGAAGTTGCACGGGCATTCATGGCTGAAAAGAATATGCCCAAACATTTTTGGTTTGAGGCTATCCATAATACTGTTTACTCCTGAAGAATGCTTTACTGGCAAGAAGCCTGATGTATCGCACTTGAAGGTATTTGGCTGTGTTGCATACGTTCATGTGCCAGATGAGCTACGGAAGAAGCTTGATCCAAAGGAAAAAAAATGTGTTTTTATTGGATACTCTTTAGAGCAGAAAGGGTATCGCTGTTATAACCCCATCACAGGTGAGTTCAGAGTGAGTAGGGATGTCATCTTTGATGAGATGGGCAGCTGGTATGCACCTATTGGTGATGTATTAGATGATGATAATGATCAAGACAGCTATGTGCAAAAAGAAAAACAAGAATCATAGTCTTAGTGGACCAGAAACATCATCTGGTACTATACCTATAGTGAGCCCTGTTAGAAAGCAGAGTTGTAGCATTGGAATGTGTGCACAAGAGGGAGAAAGAGACTCAAGTACAAGAACAAGTTCTTGTTTAATAAGTTGCTCAAGGTACAACTTGGGTACACTCTATCTCACACTTGATAGTGACCCATAGGCTATTTATATAGCCTCTGCCAAGCTAGGGTTAGGGTTTCCCCTGCCCCTAGGGCTATTCACACCCATCTGCCCTCATAGTCCCTTGCTTATAGTGGGTTCATATGCCTACCTTCTAACACCCCCCTCAATGCCAGGGTGACATTGGATTACAAGGCATGTAAGATGTTCTCCCCCCCTTCTTGGGATGCCTTTATAAATCAGGCTTACAAGAGTGTTTTAGGTAGATGATTTAAAGAGTCAAAACAGTTGATCTTTAGATGGATTGGAGGCATAGTTGGCCACCAATTATTTGGGTATATTAGGAGTGTTGGGGCATTTACTAGTGATATGCCTTGTCTTCTTGCATTTGTTACATTTCATTTTCTCGGGATACTTCTTCCAATAATTGTTTACAAGATGCCCTTTTTTCTTACAGAAAGAACATCTAGTGAGAGTGTCCTTCTATCTTCCCATTGTCACACACACAAGAATGAGCTTCTCATTCACTTTTCAACTTTATATACAAAACCCTAAATCCCTTTTTGGGCGGTCATCCCCTTTTCCCCTTTTTTACATGGCCGGCCATAGCCTAGGCCCTTTTTCCCATTGTCCTTCTATCTTCCTAGCTTCCTTTCCACCGCCCGTCTACATTTACAAATTGCATGGGTGAGAGCCCGCGGCGGTCCTTGAATTAAACCATGATGCGCTTGCGCTCTTTTACAAAAGTTTTGACTTGCGCTTTTCCTTGTGTGCCTTTCTCCCTTATTTAGGACTCTTCTCCTTGTGCATCTTTGTCTTCCGTTTCTCTTTGCCTTGGCCTTTGTCTTTGTCTTTTGCTTTAGCTTTTCCGGATTTTCCACCTTCATTCGTTTGAGGGTTAACATTACCCCCTCCTAGACGAGTGCCAGTCCCATGGCACTCACCGTCGTAGGGAGCAAGCGTTTAGCATGCACCGAAGACGTGGGTGGCAAGGACGTCTGTGGTTGCCATGGCAGAGTGTTGATAGTGGTGGGGAGGAAGGTCATTGGGGGCACATTGGTGGGTTGAGTGGTAGGTGGTAGGGAAATGGGAGTTGGTGGTAGGGCTGTTCTTTGGGGGGGTTGCACTGATGGAGTACAAGTGGCAGTTTGTTGGGGATTTTGTACATGTTGATTCTTGGTAGGCTTACAGAGTGATAAGGATAGGGATTCAGAGTTGAGTGTTGATGAAGAGCGAACGACACCTTAGTTGGAGTCTTCAATACCTACAATTGAAATCCTCTCATGTGGTCTCTCCCTAAGGGGTAGTGCTAGTCTTCTTATCGTGCACAATACATATTTTGATTAGTTTGGGAGATAGGTCGAACTCTAAGCAAGCCTAAAGTATTGTCCTGTACTTGAGGACCCAAACCGTGTATATACTTCAGTGCAGATATTATGTGAGTGCTCGTGCATATTTAGGTATTACTTAGTTAGAAGACTGTCGGTGTGGTTCCTTGTATAGCAATGGGTTAGTGAAGCAAGAGGCTAAGTTGATGGAAAAATTTATCGATGAAGACGGGGAGTACATTTGAAGATTGCTTGAGACATCATTATGATCTTGTCAAGGAAATGTAGCATAATTGAGCTTCTTGATGTATTAGCTTTTGGTAGCTAGTGGCTACTTGTAGTGCTTGGAAAGTATGGTGTACTTTTCCATTGTCTTTCATGCCTTGCTTACCACTGTTGATTGTAATGGCATTGAGATGGAGTGCAAAAGAATTGTGCAGGTGGTTCAGGGTGACAGGTCTAGCCATAGGCGAGGCGAGCTCCCTAGGTATGTCCTACCCTTAATGTGCCCTGAACAATTGTGGGGGATGTACAAAGGGCTAGGGGATTAGAGACAGAGTCAGCTGACCAAGGTCACTAGACGTACCTAATTTGAGGACCCCTAGGTGTGGTGCTGTGATCGTGTGTGCTTTTTTTTCTCTCTCTCTCTCTTTTCTTTTTTCTTTTTTCGTTTTCTTTTCTTTTCTTTTATTTTCTTTCTTTCTTTCTTCTTCTTTTTTTTTTGGTGGAAAAAAATGAATACAATCAATGCCATACATTGAGGCTATTAGCCTTTCATTTGGATTGAGAAATGTTGGGATCCAAAGGATATGAAGAATGGATATTACAGAGATGATTGTGTCACCAGCCTTGATGCTGGAGGAATTGTTGTTGAGATGAAGAGATACACTTGAGATTTTGCAAACCTCTTTGTAACATGTGAGACATCGAACAATTGAGGTAGCACTTGGAGTGAGCTCTGCATGGATAAGGGCAGAGCATCTTGCAAATTGAATCCTAGATGATGAAGAGACGTTCACCCTTGTTGAGAGCGTGGCTCCTACCCGAACATAGAGTTTGGCCAAGAAGGAGGAGGTAATCGATGAGTATGCTTTGGCCATGCTCAGTTGCAATATGTGCTTTTTCTGCAGAGGTGTCCTTGGGTTCTCATCCAGTGGCGTTTCTGTCATGGCTTTTGTTTCTTGGTATTCCTGTCACTTCCTCCATAATGGGTCTTTGTGGGGTTGGTGGTCTTGTGGTGACTTGGATATTAAACGCTTCCAGACATTGACCTGTGTCATTCTGCATCCACTTCTTACTTCGTGAGAGTATATGCTCGCTTGCGTTAAGTATATCAAACCAATGCAATCATGTTAAGACATAATTTTTCAGAATGTTATGATGCCTATCCCATTACTTGTTAAGGTCACACACATTAACGGTAGGTGAAGGAAGTGTGTACAAGTGGGGATCTTGCCCCTTTACTCATCAAAAACAAAAAGTTATGGCATAATGACTTGTCAAGCTACTTGTACATCATAGGGGCTTAGTCAATAGATACTAGGCGGGGTGAGTCCAGTTGGCTAGGCGATCGGGGCGGTGCTGGTGCGGGACTCCCGTGAGGTTGGGCAGGAAACATGTCGGCTGGGACATGAATGGTGTAGTCCCGAGCCATGACCAATTCTAAAATGTCTTTAAATAGTTCATTAAATTATTCCCTGTCCTAGGCCACCTTTTCTCTTCGTGGGCACCTGGTGCCCGAGCGTACGTTGGGGGTCTGTGCAACTAGCGTTGCCACCTGCTGCACGTTTCTTTGAGTCTCGACTCTCTTGGCCCGGGGATTCTTCGGCCTTCATCCGGGTCGGTGTCGCTTAGGTCCGGGGATTCTTTGGCCTTCATCCGGGTCGGTGTCGCTTAGGCCCTCGCTTCTTTGCATATTTCTTGAGAGTGGGTACATAGCGTACAAATGGAGGGGCACGTGTCGCATGCTCCCGTTGTCTGTGAAGAGCGCCTTTGCATGCCAAATGTTCGTGGTTCTCCATGTGTTCCATCTGGAAGCCTGCAAGATGCAATCCAAGGGTTAGGCCTTGATATGGAATAAGATTGTTCGCATAGAGGGGATTTCCGTATGGGTTGTCAAACACATATGACTAGAAGAGAAGGCACGGAACATGTTGTACTCATTGTAATGGTGTCCCTCTTGCCTCTAACTATGAGCAGATCTTGACTCACGCCAAGTTACATCGGTTGGTGGTCCTACTTTTGGAGGGCTCATCGTCAGAAGGATAGGCTGGAAAGGGAAAGTGTGTAGAGAGGGATTGCGCCCTGCTTACATCATGAGGGACGTTGGCCACGGTTTTCCATCATGGTGACGAGGGTTGCATGCCGTCCACCTAGGGCGGAAAAGGTCACACAACTTCTAAATGTGTGGTGAGAGGAGGACCTGAAGAGCTTAGCCTGTTTATCCCAGCTCTTCTGTCTGCGCTTGACTATTATTGCTTGTGTGTATTGGTAGTGTTTATACAGGGTCACAAAAGTCATTGTTTATTTCTATACATATCCATGAGTCCATGTCGCTTTACGAGGATAAAAACCAATTGTAGAACTCAGGATTGTACTGGAGTGTGGCACACATATCTAGCACTCGTGGCAGCTTACTCAGTACCAATAGATATTTTTCCACATCGAGCAGCATGGAACCTTGTCTGAGTCTACTGGCAATATGTAACTCCTCCTTAGTGAGAACCTTATCAATCAAAGGGCTCTCTAGGCTAGTTCCAGCTAAGTTCGTACCTCGAATGTCAATCAGGACTCGAAGGGAACTTGGTGCCACATAGGTTGGGTCTCTTTGAGACCGCCATTTGGCCAATCTCTCCTTAGAGACTCTCATGATTTGAGCCCCTAGTTCGGCCATTGCAACGTGGTTCTCACACCAACGCTGTTCAAATTGACTTTGGCCCTCTGTTAGTCGCTTTAGTTGCTCTATCTCTAAGAGATTTGGTTGGCAGAGCACATCAGTAAACGTGACAGTTAAGCGCAGTTCATCGGCTTCCTCGTCAGAGATGAGTCGCATGCATTCATGCAGGAGCCTGTCATAGTGCTCGTTAAGATGTTCTTTCTCTTCCCAGGATAGAGGAAAGGGCAAGTAATCTCCAAGCCGCTCCTTGGGGATTGTGCCCACATCTGCAAGGACGTAAACTTGTGCGAACACCTTGAGCTTAGCATCCAACTCAGCTAAGCATTCTGCGATACTTCTATGTTCAACGAGGGCTTGCTCGGTTGCCATCTCATGCAAGGTTCTAGGAGTTTGTCTAGGCTTTAGCATAGCTGGGGGTTCAAGCCTATATGAGCAAGATTGGTCAATGCTAGGATTGCTCATGCTCTTGGGGTTTCCATGTTTCTCTAGAGGCTTCATTATTGCGTTATGGTTCTCCTTGGATGTGACTGGTGTGAGTTCGTCACCTTGTTGTGACAGTGTTGTATCCACTCTTGATTTGTCATTGCGAGTTCTATTATCAGTGGACAGAGTGTTGCAAGAAACCATTGATGGTAACGATTGCTTTGATTTGTCAGAGCACACGGATGTGTCTGAGGTGTCACTGCTATTAGGAGAGGTATCAGTGGGCTCATTGATGGATGGGCTTGATGCTTTATTCATCAGCTCTCTAGCACTCTTCGTCCCAATGTTCTTGGGGTCCACAACCACTTGCAACCGTTGTTGTTTTTGTTGTTTTCTCCTCTTTTTCTTGGTAAGTGCAGGTGCATCTCTCCACGACTCAGGACCCTGGACTAGGTCAACCATTGATGTGCTTGGTTGGGCCTCAGCATTCTCTTTCTCTAGTGTGTCCTTATGGGACATAGCCGTGGCCTACTGAACAGCCTCGCTAGGTTGTGAGGATACAATTACCTCCCTTTTTGGAGAGTCTAGCTCTTCCCTTCTGTTTAACTCCTCTATCCTAGGCTTTAGGTGCTTTGGAAGTGCTGGAGTTGTCAATGAAGTTGGTTGCGACACCTCCTCCACTGGTAAACCACTAAGGGCACGTTCCGCAAGGGATGTTGTCACGGCCAAAGATTGTGACTACTGTGGTCCCTGATTGGAAGTAGTAGTGGCTAGTTCAGTGGACTGGCTACCATTGGTAGACTGCGGTGTCAAGTCCCTAGGCAGATCAAAAGTGGTCGTGCCTTTTGTTGCCCTTTGCACCTTCACTTGTGTAGATCGAGCATGAGTTGATCTAGTCACATTAGGTTGCTCATGCATATCCTTGGGTCGAGAGCTATAGATGGCGTCATGTCCCACCTTTTGGACATTTGGAAGCTTAGATGGAGATAGGAATTGAGCAGTTTTCCTTGACAACCGCTGTTGAGCTTCCTGTGTCCGTTTGGAAAAAGAGGATGTAGGAGATCTAGGACTCTTAGGTGGACTTGGCATTGGTTGAATGATTTGCTCGAGGCTATTAGACGATTGTGCCATTTGCTTTGTTGAGCGATCAGCCTTGCCTTGAGCAATGTTGTGCCTATGATGCTTGTTCTCCCCTTGGGAAATCAAAGGCTCTTTGGGCACTAATGATTTTTGTGCATGCTCAATGGCTACATATGACATCTGTCTATTTAGCATGCTAGGCTGAGGCTCTTTCTTTCGAACAATCATGTCTGGTTTGTTGCCTTGAAACCTAGAGTTTATCTTAGATTTCCTCCTGTGCTTCATTGCTTTTGATGCACTCTGGCCTTCAGCTTCTGATGGAGGCGGTTTAGCAAGGGATTTTGGTACCCAAATCCATCAATTACCTACGTAGTACCCTTGAGCATGTAGCAATGCTTTGGATATCCATCGCAGCATTGTGCTGACCCTCCATCGATGCCTACGTCTATAAGGCTTGGGCTTCTTTTGGGGTCTTCTACGATATTTGTAAGTCCAAAGCCCATCCTTGGCATTGTCTCTTGACCTTCTTGGTTCAGGCATGGCCTCACTCACTGGCTCTCATTGTTTGACCTGTGCTTGTATTAGCTCTTCCAGCAAGTCCTTGCTCTTGTCGGCAAGCTTGACTGTTATGTCAGCACCTTGCTTGCCTTTCCCTTGAGGTTTGATGAGGTCACCCTTGCTAAAGGTTGTGACTATCCTCACACCCAGTAGTGTCAGGTGTATCCTCTGTGCTACATAGTCAGCCTCACACTTGATCGCCCTTTTGAAGGGTCTTCCTAGGATGGTTTCTTTCCCGCAGCTAGCACTATTTGGAGAAACATGAAATAGGATAGGCAAGCTTTCTGTTTCAATGGTCGCAAGGATTTTGCACTTCCCTATGAGTGCTTGTGGGTGTCCCCCATAAGGGCTAAGAGTTGCACTAGTCGGTGTGAGCTCTAGTTGGCCTAGTAGGGTCCATGATTCATAGGTCAAGATGTTAAAATCTGCTCCTTCATGAATCAGAGTATCAATAGTATGCTCTCTTTTCGCAGTGAGTTTGACCCTAAGATAAGCAAGTGGTACTATGTCTTCATCTTCCGGGTCTTGGCTTGTAAATTTAAGCCATCTGACAGATGCCCTTGAGTCTCCACATGCATGGCCAGACGTGGATTCTCCACCAATGTCTTGGGTCGTCTGTGCAGTGTTGCTCAAGGTACATCTCTCATCAAGAGTGCCATGTCTAGTCATCCTCGCATTGATAGCTTGATGATGCTGCATTCTGCTTCGACTAGACACAGCTTGAAAATGTACATGTGTTCTTGTGGTGTGGCCTTTTTGCCCTGGATGGCTAGATTGGCCCGTTGAGGTTCTAGGGTCTCTGTTTCTCTTTGTTCGGGTATGGGCTTTTGGTTGCTCTTTTACAAGTGAGGATCCATGCTCATGTAGAGCCATTACTACACTAGGGTCTAATTTGGAGGACCTGTCATGATGCGTGTTTTCTCTCCAACCTACTTGGGGGAGGTGCGGAGGGGGATCCGCCCGTAGGGCCGTTACGATAAACACCATGCGCAATTTGGAGGACCGTTTATAGCTAAATTTTAAACCACTTGCTCTAAGTTTCAGCCCAATGACGGATCTGTGATGTGCCTTTAGCTCTATGTAGCCTTTGGGGTCAATTTTGGGGTTTAGATGCATCAAAATTTGTGTTCTAGATACCTGTCCGATTTTGACAGTTTTTTGTCCGATTCTCAGATGTTCGATTTTCAGGAGTCCGATTATCAAAATCAGACGTCCGATTTTGGGTTGGTCTAATCGGACCAGTGGTCCAATTTCGATCATGTCCGATTTTGGGAATTAGATCAAACAGGGTGGTCTGATTTTAATAGTCAGACGGTCTGATTCTGGGACTGGTCCGATTCTGAACTGGTTCGATTTTGGGACTCGGACGGCCTGGTCCGATTCTGGACTAGTCCGACTGGTCTGATCCCAGACTGGTCATCCTGGACTGGTCTGATTCTGGGTGGTCCGATTCTGAGTGGTCCGATTCTGGGTGGTTCGAGTGGTCCGATTTCCAAAATTGGACGGGTTGGCCCGAGTGGTCAGATCGAACAGGATGGTCCGAGTGGTTCGATCGGACGGTTGTCAAAACGTCCAATTCCGAGTGTCCGACTGGTCTGATTAGATGGTTGTTCGAGCGTCCGATTGTCAGAATCGGACGTCCGATTCTGAGAATTCGAGTGTCCGATTCCGTTGACCCAAACACACTTTCAAGCATGAAATCATCCAAAATCTTAAGGTATTGCTTATTGTAAGCTACAAGATTCCACAGGAATGATGTTGGAGTGATGGGGAAGAGATCTATATACCTGGGATAGCCAATAAACTCCAAAATGCAAATCAGAAAACAAATCAAACCCTCATGCCCTGTTATGACACTAGAAACCCTGATGCTTGTTTTTCTTCTTTTTCTTTGTTTTTTCCTATCCTAATGCACCCAAATCACAAAGTAAATATCTACACTACTTCATTCCACAACATAAATCTCAAGAAAGCAAAAAACCTACTTGCCAAGGAGATCGAATACCATATTCAACCCCCTCCCTTCCTATCTATCTCAAGCACCGGTTTGGGAAAATCCCTTACTTCGATGCTCGATTCGAGGCACGCAAGCGCTCAAGGCTTGAATCCGTTGGTCCCGGCAACAGAACCAAAATGTGGGAGCTTTCGCTCAACCGCCAAGACCCACGGATTTCTTATTGTTTCAAGTGTTCCAAGCCGAGCACTAATGCCTACCTCTCATATAACCGACGCGCCATCCATATCTACGGGTGTAGTGAGCTTACCTCCGTGCCGTTCGAGTTACCTCCTCTCCCGCGCACTCCGGTAGCTCCATGATCCAAGTGCAAGCTTCAAGCAAGCTCGATCCTCCCACTCCAAGCTCCAAGCTCCATTGCCGCGAGCAAGAGAAGAGAAGAGAAGAGAAGAGAAGAGAAGAGAAGAGAAGAGAAGAGAAGAAGAGAGGAGAAGATGGAGAGCTTCTCCACCCCACGGTCCCTCACCCTCACACACTCACTCCCTCACACTCTCACACTCCCTCTCTCAAGCACAAGCTCAAGCAAGCAAGAACAAGAAGAAGAAGAAGAAGAGGAGAGCTACTTTTGGCCACACACAAGAATGAGCTTCTCATTCACTTTTCAACTTTATATACAAAACCCTAAATCCCTTTTGGGCGGTCATCCCCTTTTTCCCTTTTTTACATGGCCGGCCGTAGCCTAGGCCCTTTTTCCCATTGTTGTTCTATCTTCCTAGCTTCCTTTCCACTGCCTATCTACATTTACAAATTGCACGGGTGAGAGCCCGGCACTCCTTGAATTAAACCATGATGCGCTTGCGCTCTTTTACAAAAGTTTTGACTTGCACTTTTCCTTGTGCGCCTTTCTCCCTTATTTATGACTCTTCTCCTTGTGCGTCTTTGTCTTCTATTTCTCTTTGCCTTAGCCTTTGTCTTTGTCTTCTACTTTAGCTTTTTCGGATTTTCCACCTTCGTTCGTTTGAGGGTTAATAGAGAGTTGTATGTACCAATACTTGATCACGGGAAGTTGAAGATGCCTGACTGTTGTTGCTTTCTTTGTGGTTCCTCTTTTCTTCATCCAAATAGGATTGAATGGTACTTGCCAATGTAGGATTTGGAATGTTGGTGAGAGTGGTTACAAGAGTAGGAAACACCTATTTTACAACTTTTAGGAGAATAGCAATAGCATCTTCTTCATGTATTGGAGCTTGTACAGAGGCAAGCTATGCCATAAGTCCCTTCATGTGAGAGATGAATTTTCCCAAATCTTCTCCTGATTTATATTCTAAGCTAAAGAATTCAATTTTAAGGAAGATTTTTGTATTCTTACTAGTGGCTCCATAGAGCTTTTCAAGCTCATCTCATTTTTCTTTAGCAGTGTTTAGTTGATCAACATGATGAATAAGGGACTCATCTAAGTGTAGCATTATGATTGCTTGGGCACGTTGGTCATCCTCTATATCAATCAGATTTGCAGAGTTTACAACTCTAGTGCCTTGAATGAGAGGCCAATACCCTCTCTCCATCATTTTGTACTTTATAAGTACCTGCCATGGGTGAAAATCTTTGCCATCAAACTTTCGAATTTGAGGACGGACATCAATATATGTTGTGGTCATTGGGAAGGTCTTACCACTTGTTAGGACAAGGGCAGTGTCTAGTCCCTTACAAATTTTCCACTGAATGTGGAAGCAAATCAAACAATTTGAAATCAAAGTTGCAATGAAGAGAAAGGCCGAAAATCATACAGATGTAATATTTCAAAGTATGACTGTGGTGGTCCTTTCTTATATGCAATCTTCTTCCAAGGTTTAATAGTCTTTTTAGGTTTTAATGAAGTAAACCTAGACTGGACTTCAAGCTCATCCTTGTGGTATGGCTTACTGGATGAAGCTTGTGTTGGACAAGGTTTGTCTATGATCTCAATGCTTGTTGCTGATGATTCCAAGGAGAGCACAATGACACTCATCCTTTTGATTTCATTGATCAATGTACTTGAAACAAAGTCACTCAAGATATGCAATACACTTCTAGTGTATGATGGTCTATGTGTTTATAATTTTACACATAACCTTACAACAATACAAAAAGAGGAATAACACTCATTAGATTTTAGTAAATACCCAGCAAGAAAATGATTAGATGATTAATGATTAGTGTTTAGAAACACTAATGTCAAGCTTAGTCAAATGCTTGAATGAAAGCAGGTTGAGAGTGTCAAGATTGTGGGAGAGAAGGAAGGAGTCTCACTTGTAGATTTCTTACTTGCACAATGGGGGAATACACACAAAGGTGGAGGCTGAAAACAGTTTTCCTCTTCTTAGTTGTGTAAGACAAAAAGAACTCAAGTACATAGAAAATAGAAGAACCCTATATATGGGTCTCAAACCAAACTCAACTAACTAAGGTGGCATACTAACTGAGCCACGAACTAGAGTAGATAAGGATAGCTGTCATCTAGCTATTATTCATGGGCGGTGTACCAATCGCATCTACAACTGACAAGTTGGTGACATAAATGCACAACGGTCACCCTGGCATATCACGAGTGGAGCTCGATATCTCAACACTCCCCCTCGAGCTCAATCCCAATTCCTGCACACCAAGCAGGTCTCTGAACTTGCGCAGCTTCTCTGCGCCCAATGCCTTCGTGAATATGTCAATTACCTGATCCTCTGTGCTAACATAAACTAGATCAATAAGACCTAGTAAAACCCTCTCCCGCACATAGTGATAATGCACCTCAATGTGCTTTGTTATAGCATGATAGACTGGGTTATTTGCCAAGTGTATACTACTCATGTTGTCATAATAAATGACAACTGGCCCATCTATAGGTTGATGCATATCATAAAGTAGCTTATGCAACCAAGCTACCTCACATGCAGCCATTGCTACGCCCCTGTACTCAGCCTCTGTGCTTGACAAGGAAACTATAGGCTGTTTCTTGTTGCTCCAAGTGACTGCAGCACTCCCAAAATAGAACACATATCCACTGGTAGATCGTCTATCAGAAATACTACTAGCCCAATCAGCATCAGTGTATCCATACAACTGTATCTGAACCCCAGTCTCATAAAGTAGTCCATACTGCAATGTGGACTTCACATACCTGAGTATGCGTCTAGCCGCATCCAAATGTGGTTTCCTTGGAGCCTGCATAAATTGATTTACCAATCCAACAGCATAGCTCAAATCTGGCATGGTAATAGTCATATAAATCAAACTTCCTACTATGCGTTTGTACATAGTAGGGTCTTCCAGAAGCTCACCTGCATCTGCGCTCAGCTTCACATTCTGCTCCAAAGGAACTGAAATAGGCTTACAGCCTGTCATCCCATATTTGGACAGCATGTCCAATCCATACTACCTCTGCAAGAGCCGTATCCCACTTGGCGATCTAATCACCTCAATGCCCAAGAAATAACGCAGCTCTCCCAAATCCTTCATCTCAAACTTCTGCTTCAATAGCATTTTCACATGAAGGATATCTTCATCACTGTCACCTGTCATAATCAAATCATCAACATAAATGATAAGTAGCATAATACCTTTCTCTATTTTTCTCACATAAAGTGAGAAATCTGCCTTGGCAATCTGAAAGCCAATAGTGACAAGATACTGTCCTATCTTGTCAGACCATGCTCTAGGTGCTTGCTTCAAGCCATACAAGGCTTTCAACAACCTGTAAACAAACTCAGGATGAACAGCATGCACATAACCTGGTGGCTGCTCCATATATACCTCTTCTTGCAAATCACCATGCAAGAAGGCATTCTTTACATCCATCTGATGTAAAGACCATTCCTTTGATGCAGCCATAGCAATGCCTGCTCTTACGGTTGCCATCCTTGCAACCGGACTGAATGTTTCTTCATAATCAATGCCATATGTTTGTGCATACCCCTTGACTACTAATCTTGCCTTGTATCTGTTCACAGAACCATCTGCATTGTGCTTCACCTTATAAACCCACTTACAACCAATTGCATTCTTATCTTTAGGCAAAGGTACCACTTCCCATGTAGCATTTGCTTCCAAGGCATCCATTTCGTCATCCATGGCTTTCTCCCATTTTTCTTTTCCATGGCTTGCTCAAAAGAAGTGGGTTCTGGTTCCTGTATCACCTTGACCATATAGGCATAGTGAATGGCTGTAAATCCATCATATTTCAACTTGTCCATAGGATACCTAGTTCTGGTAGACCTGCGCAAAGTAGGTTCACTTCCAGGTGCTCTCAAAACATCCCTAGTCTTCCTTACTCCAGGTGTAACAATAGAAGGAATACCCAACTCATCATCAATGCTCTGTTCTGAGCCACTGGATTCACCATCCACATAAGAGTGACCTGCATTCACATCAAACATGGACTGATCTACCTTCTCTTTTCCTTTTCGTGATACTTGCATACCACTATCTGCATTGCTTTGAGAAGATTCTCCTGATCTCAATCTACCTGTCCATGGCGAAGAATGTGAACCACTGCTAGAGGACGCTCCAGGTCCACTAATATCTTGTGACTACTGCTGTGAATTCTGTGCAGCATTACCATTTTGTGCATCTACATTATCAATCACATTTACTGGTTTATAACAGCTACTCATCTCATAAAAAACAACATCTCTGCTCACTGTAAACTTACGAGTAGAAGGGTTATAGCATCTATATCCTTTCTACTGCAAAGAGTAACCAATAAAGATGAACTTCTCAGCTTTTGGATCCAACTTGAATCTCAACTCATTTGGCACATGAACATAGGCAATGCAACCAAAAATTTTTCAAATGAGAAATATCTGGTTTCCTACCAGTATACCTCTCCTCTGGAGCCATCCCATGTATTGCTGCAGTGGGAGTCCTGTCCATTATGTAGACTGCTGTAGCAACTGCCTCAGCCCAATAAAAATATGGTAGGTCTTTTTCATTGAGCATGGCACGAGATACCTCTCCAATATGCCTGTTTTTCCTTTCTGCAATTCCATTTTGTTGTGGGGTATGACTGCATGAATATTGCTGCTTTATGCCATGCTCCTGCAGGAACCTTGCAAACTCATTTGAGAGGTACTCTCCCCCTCCATCTGACCTTAGACATTTTATTTGCAGGCCTGTTTCTTTTTCAACCATAGCTTTAAGACTTTTGAAATGCCCAAAAACTTCACTTTTCTTTTTCATAAAATACACCCAAACTTTTCTGCTATAGTCATCAATAAAAGTGACAAAATAATGACAGCCTCCAAGAGATACAGCTTTAGCAGTCCACACATCAGAGTGGATTAATTCCAATGGCTTCTTACTCTCTTGAACATGTCTAGGAAATGGTTTCCTTGCCTGTTTTCCAAACTGACAGGCTTCACATACCTTATGCATTTCTGCAACCTTGAATTTTGGCAATCCTGCAACAATATTTTGGGCCTGCATTGATTTAAGTCACTGTACATTAACATGACCAATGCGTTTATGCTAGATATCAATATCTGCAACTACACCGGTCCCATGTGCAAACATTGCTGCACTCAATTCAGGCATGTCTGCATCCAATGTAAACATTCTGCCCTTCTTCTTTCCTTTTGCTATCAAGCGACCTTTATTTTTCATATCCTCAACAAAGCATCCATGGGAATTAAATCTGACCTGCAAGCCCTGCTCAACCATTTGACCAACAGAAACCAGGTTCTTGGTGATATTCGGGACATGAAATACATCCGACAGGTATTTCTTTTTCCCATCCTGCATAGACAAATGAATATTTTCAATCTGCACAATAGGATGTACAGTATCATCACCAGTCTCCACAAATCCTGGTTTTCCATTTTTCTTGCATCCTGCATCCATTCTGCATGACCTGTCATGTGGTTTGATGCACCTGAGTCAACATATCACACATCGTTACTTTCTTCTGCACTTGTCACAGAATTGGTCATGTGCTGCACCATAAACAAATGCTCATTTCTGTCATCACCCTGTCTACTAGAAGATGCATAATTCCCTTGTTGCAGTTTTCCATTCATGATGTCATTCTGCTTTTTATTGCAGTCTTTAGCCATATGTCCCATTTTACCATAGTAGTAGCATTCAACATTGTTATTTGCATTTTGCCCTCTTTGCCATCCACCACGACCTCTTTGGCTCCCCCTGCCTCTAGAGTAACCTTATTTTTAAATTCTATCCCCTCAAGGTCAGCTAACAAGACTGTGGATTTATTCTTTCCTATTCTAACGATCCTATAGGGCCCATCCCATTTGGGTTCTAGCTTGCCGGGAATAATTCACATCGTGCATCATAATACAGAACAAGCTGTCCTTTCTTGAAGGTGTATTTCTTGGCTTTGATGTCGTGCAGCTGCTTCATTCGGCGCTTCGCCACTTCTTGGTGCAATAAGCTCTGCAACTTAAGCTCATCTAAATGTGCCAGTGTCGTCAAGCGCTCAAAAAGTGCGTCTTCATCACTCCAAGAATGATTGATGGCAAACCGAACAGTCGGCAGCTCAATTTCTAAAGGCAAGACACACTCCTCCCCAAATACTAACTTGAACGGGGTATGGCCAGTGGCTCGTTTGAAGGTTGTATTATAAGCCCACACTGCCACGTATAACTTTTTATCCCAATCCCGTTTCTTTTCCGACACAATTTTGGACAGGATGCCCACAAGCAGCTTGTTGGTGCTTTCAACTTGCCCATTGGCTTGCGGATTATATGGGGTTGTCTTGTTATGCTTAATTTGCCACATCTCTGTCAAACCTTTAATCACCTTATTCAGGAAATGGGTTCCGCGGTCCAACACTAATTCTTTCGGCAGACCAAACCGGCATATTATCTGCTCTAAAAGGAAACTAGCAGTTTCTTTAGCATCATCTTTCCTTGTTGCACGTGCTTCTGACCACTTTATGAAGTAGTCAGTTGCAACAATGATGTACCTCTTTTGCGTAGTCGACGACGGAGTAATAGGACCCACAAAGTCTATTCCCCACTTCTCAAATGGAAGTATCGCCATAATAGGGGTGAGTGGTCGTTTCCTATTCTCTCGACTATCATGTCGTTGACAAATATCGCATCTCTTAACATACGCAAACGCTTCCTGGAAGATGGCAGGCCACCAATAACCTGCTCTTAAAGCCTTTTGTGCTGTAAGCCGTCCAGCAAAATGGCCACCGCAAGCAGAATCATGACACTCTTCCAAAATAAATGGCACCTCGTCAGGCATCACACATCAGCGATAGATGTCGTCAACCCCTTGCCAATATAATGTACCTGCGATCAAAGCAAACTTTAACACTTGCTGCTTAATTTTCCTTCTCTCAGCTTTAGATAGTTCACATCCGCCTCTCCCGTCGATAAATAATGCGTTATTGCAGCATACCAGGAGGGGATAGATGCCGTATCTATTTTAAACAACAACTCCATGTCACTACCTTCAGCCACAGATTCTTTCGGCTCCCCAAAGTCCACAAGACATTCCACGATGCCTTGCAACCTTGGTGGCTTACTCTTGATTTCATAATCAAATTCCTGCAAAGTGATCAACCACTTTGCTAGACGATCAGGCGGCTGTAGCTTATTCATCAATAATCGAAGTCCCTCCGCCTTCGTATAAAGCACGACTTTCTCATAGAGAATATAATGCCTGAATTTCTTGGTCCCAAAGACCATCGCTAGACACAATTTCTCCATGTAAGTATAGTTGATTTCGGATACCCCCAGCTTCCGGCTAGCAAAAGCAATCGGGTGGTACCACTTCTCTTCCCAAATTTGGGCTAAACAGCAGCTAATACTATACATGGTGGCTACTGAGAATATATAGAACACCTCAGCTCTTTTAGGTGCTTTTAAAACGGGCGCTCTTGCTAGCTCTTGTTTCACATCCTCGAATGCTACCTTACAAGGGTCACCCCATACAAATGAACAGCTAAAGGACAATAAATTTGTAAGCAGCAACGTTCTTTCTGCCAAGGCGTTTATGAATCTACGGTAATAACCAACCGAAGACAGAAAGCTATGAACTTCTTTCGGAGTGCGTGGTGGACCCATGGCAACTATAACTTTAACCTTCTCAGGGTCTGTCGCAATTCCTACCGAACTGACCACATGACCCAGCAATAGCCCATAAGGTACTCCAAAAACACACTTCCGTGGGTTTAGGGCGATGCAAAATTGTCTACAGCGCTCAAAGCATTTTCTTAAAATGCTCAACTGCCTCTCTCTCACGGTGGCGGCCCCTAAGTCATCAATAAACACCTTCAACTCTTCAGGGGATATGTCATCGAATGTCTTATCTGCTGTTCGTTGCCACGAACCAGGTGCATTGCATAAACCAAAGCCCATCACATGGTACGCAAAAGTACCAAATACAGTGATAAAAGTTGTTTTCAACTTATCCTCTTCTGCAATTGCCATTTGGTTGTATCCTGCAAAGCAATCCATAAACGAATATATCTCCCTACCCGCTAATTGATCCAAAATCTGGTCAATAAATGGCAACGGGTAGTAGTCCTTAATTGTCTGCTTATTCAGCTCCCTAAAGTCTACACATAATTGGATTTGATTATTCTTCTTCTTTCTGATCACAACTGGCGAACACCATTCCGTGTGTTGCACAGGAAAAATCAAACCCGCTTTTCGAAGCTTCTATAACTCTTCAAACAGCCCGTCCCTCAGTTCAAAAGGCATACGCCTTACTTTCTGCCATACAGGACGACTGCCCTCTTTCAACGGAATTGTATGAACAGCAAGACTAGGAGGAATGCCTCTCAACTCATCATAACTCCAGGCAAAGATATCACGGAATTCCTGGATCAAGGCCACATAGTCCTCCCTTTCTGCTGAGCTGAGCATAGAACCTAATTTGATTGGCCGCGAATCATCAGGCATACCAAGGTCTAGCTCGATAACATCTGCATCTCTTATACGATCTTGGCCCTCTATCGGCTCATTCAAAGTGATTTGATAGATGTCTTCCGTGGTGGATCCCTCTTTGGACTCATCACTCGATGATATCTCACTACCAGATAAATCTTCTAATGTCTCCAATTCTGTAGAAGATAGAGGAGCTCTCTCACTCTGCGGGGACTCAGGATAAGCATCAACCACCACACGCTGGGCACCTCTGCCGAATATTAGCTGACCGGCGGGTATATCCACTTGGCAGTCCGCTTGCAAGATCCAAGGTCGGCCGAGTAACACTTGGTAACTTGGCCGGCCTGCAAAACGAATCACCCTAAAGTCCAACAGGCATTCTACATTTGTAACAGTGACATGGACCTTAGTAATGCAGCCTTCCGGCTATCTCAAACTATCATTTGCCATTCTGAGAATTGTGGAGGTATCTTTCTGAATCGCAAGACCCAACCTTTCCATCAGTTCAGAACTCATAATGTTAACAGATGATCCCATGTTGACAAAGGCATAATCTACTAATATCCCATCGACATAGGCTGCAACCCTTGGGCAATGCTTCTCAGCATGCTCGAACCAGTCATCACCAACTTGCGCAATACCCAAAGGTCTACGATATACCCGGTACGTAGGATCTTTCTAAATTCCTTACGTACTCCTGGGGAAAGCTTAATAAGCTGTAAGAGGTTCACATCCGGCTTGACTTCGCAAAGAGAGCTTGCCAAATCGAATTCATGATAGTTCGATAGAGCTCGCTTTTCACGCCAAACCATCCGCTCTTTAGGTCGCTGAACTGGCTTTATTGCCTCTTTCTTAACTTTCACCTTCTTCTTTGGTGGCTCCTTATCGGCTTTACTTTCTACGGGCTTCAAAGGTCCCCCTTCCATGGAAGGGTCCAAAACTTGCGTTCCTTTGTCGCCTTGTTTAGGGTTTCCGTCGGCAGGCTTATCCTTGTCGGCTTCTCTACCCTTTTGACCTCTTGTAAGGACAGCTCGCAGATTAGAGGTTTCAGCATCATTAACGCATACAACCTCAATCAAACTAACCCCACTACCACTTGGTAGCTCCTCCACTGTAGTCTTTGGTCTTTGAAGTATTTGTTTAGGCCCATCTTCTCGTTGGGAATCACTTCCTTGGGCACGCTGATTAACATGCCCTGGTTGCCGACTTCCTCGCTGGAGGGAACTGATCTTACTCCAGCAAGTAGCTGCTAAATGGCCGGATTTTCCACAGATGTCGCACTTAACATTCGGGCAATTCCTTGGATAGTGCTGCCCACCACACCATTTGCAACTAAACCTCGAAGGTGCACCCTCCTCTGGGTATCTACTTCCTATCAAATTTTGTTGTTTTTTAAGGAAGTTGACATCAACGGCTATTTGTCGATACTGCTCCGTAATCATGTCGGTATAATGCTTCATCATGTCCTTAACCTCGCCAAGAACATTGGAAGAACTCGACTCATAGCCTTGGTCATTACCCTGTCGTTCCATCGGCCTAACAATTCGATTAGGCACTGGTTGTTGAGCCACAGGCATGGTATTAGAATTGACCGCCTGGCCTCCACCACTTGGAGCCATTTGACTGCCCGTAGGCATCGACATGCTAGGGGGAGCTGGTAATAAAGGGACATTCTGCATCATGTTCCCTCTCCCATTAGGATTAGCCATCGCTATCCCTTGGCCACTACTGCCATTGGCTATTGCCATATTGTTTCCCAATACTAAACCCATATTCGAATTTCCTCGAGAAGCATAGGCTGCTTGTAGTCGGGATTCCACCTCTTGTGCTCGTGTAATGGCAGTATCTATTTCCCCCAAGGGGACACTACTCAACTGCAATTGGATATTAAAGTCCAAACCATGAAGGAAATATTGCAATTGGGCAGCTGCGGGGATAGGAATAGAGGTGTCCAACTTACGGAAAACCTCTTTTATCTTCTTCGCATAAGCACGAATATCCTCGTGTGATTCTTGGCGGGTCACGTTGAGTACACGCAACCAATATTGCCCACCCCTTTCAGGGGCAAACTCCCTTCGAAAAGCTCCATAAAATGAATCAATATTCAATATGGTTTCGGCTTCTAAACCATGATACCATATAGCGGCTCTTCCTTTGAGAGTCATGTTGAAGAACATCATTAAATGTCCTTCTTCTTGAATGCGACAATTAAACATCAGCTTTTGAAACTCCCTAATGTGGAGTTCCGCATCTTCCTCAACTAGCCCATTAAAAATGGGTAGCGGGTAACCTAGAGCCGGCAAATCCGTCGTTCCTGCTGGAATTGCAATAGGCTGTGCCATGACAAGGATTGGATTTGCACTAGGAATAGGGGACGGTGGGGTTACACCTCCCGTACTTGACGTGGACTGGCTTATAGAAGGAAGGGGAGCACTAGAGCTTCCACCTTCTCCTAACTTACTGCTTGTGGTACTAAGACCACTAGATCCACTCCCTCGTAAGGGTTCAGCACCGCTACGCTTAGGGGAATATCTCCTAAAAATTTCAGCACGTCGCCTAGCTCTTTCGTCTCTTTCTTGCTTTTGGATTTCTGCTAGACGATGCTTATCAATAAATAACGGATCAATCTCAGTATCCTTTGGCATAAACTGCTAGTTGGTCCCTAAACAACCAGGATTCGAGAACCGCCACTTTTAAGCGGCTCCCGGCAGACGCACCACTAATGGACCTAAAAACGGACCGGCACTGGCTCATGCACTAGCCGGGCCTCGTCACTACGCACAAGACAACCCCTCGGCCTCGCGGCCAGGAGCGTCTATCGAAATCTGTGCCTTCCTAAACATTGCGTTTGTAATACGTTGTAGTCCAACTGATCCTAACCCAATATTACTCCTCAGAGGGAGTCCCTTTCACATAGCCAAAAGGCTCGAATCACATACACATGGGGTTCCTCCTACGGCTGAATGCCGTCAACCCTCTGCGACTCTTCTACACCTTGGGGATTGGCCCCTCGATGCGTCGCTCAACATCTAAATATTTCGCACAAAAGTCGCTCAAGGTACCAAATAAGCGTGTCCAGGAATGTACCATTTCTTCCTCACGTACTTTTCCCTTTGGGACCCGCGTCTACCTACAGCATGGGTACCTCACTGCCTCTCATCGTAGGTCATGTTCTAATAAACCAATTGCAATGCATGTCCAAGAGCTGATCACTGATACTTTTAAATTCTTTTTCATGCTCCATGCATTTGGTGGATGCCTAGTGCTCAAACATTTAGCAAACAGTATCGTGCACAAGTGCAAAAACATTCTTTTAATGGTTTCCAACTACCGTTCGTGCTTCGTTGCATGGGCCTAGCACCGAGGTGATCCTCGTGCTACTAAGCTCTTAATTTTAATTATCATCCGTCCTAAATGCTATGCATAGAAATCAGCAACTTTCCCATCATCTCACACGGCATTTAGACATATTTCAACTCCTCTACCTTTCCCCGTTTAAATAGTGCATCGTTGGATAGGTTTATAGGGTATTTTGACATCATTTTATGTGTAGAAAGCGGAAAAAGACACACTAGAACAAGAAGGTGGGGTTGAACTGAGGCAAATCCTCATGCTTCAGTCCCCACAAACATTCACAAACATTGCTCTTATTTATCCTTATTTTTCGAAACCCAAAATGTATTTTTCCCCTATTTTTTAGGGTTTTTCCACCCTTTTCTTGTATTTTCCCTTATTTTCTTACATTATTTAATTACTAAAAATTCAAAATAGGTTATGGGCTGTGGCCCTTAGTTCATTCTTGCAGAAAAGAGAAAGTTTAGTTGATGTTCCTATTTACTTCCCCATTTTTATGCCAAAAACCATCATTTTCCCTTGATTTTTCATGTTTTTCGTGTTTTAATGTATTATTTTGAACCACAAGATGCATATTTTTCTGATTCTCTGATTATGACCAGCAAGAACTCATGGAAAACAGCAACATGAACAATTTTTAGCCCACATGAACAACATTTCATCAATCAAAAGCTATAGAATCTCAAATTTCCTTTGAAAATTTTAAATTACCGCTTATTTGCGTGTTTCGGGTTTCATGTCCATGGCTGCAAATTTGGAAATCAGCAGCACTTCATGTCCAGCACAATCACCAATCACCATTTCCAGCCCGTGGAGCAATCCGATCCATGCCGGACAAGCCTCCATTATTCTTTCTTCTTCCTTCTTCTCCCCACATGAACTTGCCTTTAGAAGAGAGACAGGGAGGAGAGAGAAAGACTGAAATCAGAGATCTTCAAAGAGAGCATCATTGCGCGAGCGAAGGGCGGCGATAGAGTCAGGGTTCAGAGGAGAATCAATGCCCAATGTCGATTGGGGGATTGCTCACAGGCAGGAGGGAGCATCATCATCCATGGAGCGCAAAAATCGGACGAGATGGCGCCTTCATCCTCTTCTTTCTCTCACCACGATTTGATGCTATCTTTCATGTTGCATAAAATTTCTTGGGCTCCCAAGGGTCATGCCCACTTTGGCCAAACTTTGGTCCACCTTTTCAAATCTTGCCCACTTTGTGGCTATTTCCCCGTCCGGACTCGGAATTGAGCTCTGAAAAATCCTGGGCGTCCGGCTTAGCACCCCGCATTGGCCAGTAGCTCGTGTCAACCCACACGACTGTCTGAAAAATTATGAAAAATCAACAAGTGTCACTCGGGCGCCTTTAAAGCACTTTGATGCTTAAAATCGTCCTAGATCGAGCCGCCGCCTTTGACATTGAATATTTTTCCCTCGATATTCATAATTTTTAGCTATTTTTAAGCACTTCCCGTCACCTAAATTCCGCTCTCAGGTATCTCGTGCCATGCTCAATGAAAAAGACCTGCCAGACTTTTATTGGGCTGAAGCAGTTGCTACAGCAGTCTATATAATGAACAGGACTCCCACTGCAGCAATACATGGGATGACTCCAGAGGAGAGGTATACTGGTAGGAAACCAGATATTTCTCATTTGAAAATTTTTGGTTGCATTGCCTATGTACATGTGCCAGATGAGTTGAGATCCAAGTTGGATCCAAAAGCTGAGAAGTGCATCTTTATTGGTTACTCTCTGCAGCAAAAAGGGTATAGATGCTATAA
Source organism: Lygodium microphyllum (assembly GCF_053477565.2). NCBI lineage: Eukaryota > Viridiplantae > Streptophyta > Polypodiopsida > Schizaeales > Lygodiaceae > Lygodium > Lygodium microphyllum. The sequence continues at coordinate 22,925,103 of NC_141158.1, read as the reverse complement.
CCCTTCTACTCGTAAGTTTACAGTGAGCAGAGATGTTGTTTTTGATGAGATGAGTAGCTCGTATAAACTAGTAAATGTGATAGATGATGTAGATGCACAAAATGGTAATGGTGCACAGAATTCACAGTAGCAGTCACAAAATATTAGTGGACCTGGAGCGTCCTCTAGCAGTGGTTCACATTCTTCGCCATGGACAGGCAGATTGAGATCAGGAGAATCTTCTCAAGGCAGTGCAAATAGTGGTATGCAGGTGTCACGAAAAGGAAAAGAGAAGGTAGATCAGCCCATGTTTGATGTGAATGCAGGTCACTCTTATGTGGATGGTGAATCCAGTGGCTCAGAACAGAGCATTGATGATGAGTTGGGTATTCCTTCTATTGTTACACCTGGAGTAAGGAAGACTAGGGATGTTTTGAGAGCACCTGGGAGTGAACCTACTTTACGCAGGTCAACCAGAGTTAGGTATCCTGTGGATAGGCTGAAATATGATGGATTTACAGCCATTCACTATGCTATCCTTATCTACTCTAGTTCGTGGCTCAGTTAGTATGTCACCTTAGTTAGTTGAGTTTGGTTTGAGACCCATATATAGGGTTCTTCTATTTCTTTGTATGAGAGTTCTTTTTGGCTTACACAGCTAAGAAGAGGAAAACTGTTTTCAGCCTCCACCTCTGTGTGTATTCCCCCATTGTGCAAGCAAGAAAGCTACAAGTGAGACTCCTTCCTTCTCTCCCACAATCTTGACAGGTATAAGGATAGGCTGGTTGCAAAAGGCTATGCTCAAACATATGGCATAGATTATGAAGAGACATTCAGTCTAATTGCTAGGATGGCAACTGTTAGATGTGTGATTGCCTTGGCAGCAGCCAAAGGTTGGAGTTTGCAGCAAATGGATGTTAAGAATACCTTCTTGCATGGTGAATTGCAAGAAGAAGTGTATATGGAGCAGCCAACAGGTTATGAGGATTTAGAGCATCCCACATATGTGTGTAGGTTAAAGAAGGCGCTCTATGGAATGAAGCAAGAACCTAGAGAATGATCTGACAAGATTGGAGAGTATCTTGTCAATATTGGATTTTGTATTTCTGATGCTGATCACTCATTTTATGTGAAAAAGGGAGATGCAGGTTTGGTCATCATAGTCATCTATGTAGATGACTTGATTATTACAGGTGACAGTGATAATGGGATTACTGATGTTAAGGACTTCTTGAAGAAAAAGTTTGAGATGAAAGATTTGGGTGAGCTAAGATACTTTCTTGGTATTGAGGTGATCAAATGTGATGATGGTATATGGCTATCCCAAAGGAAGTATGGGTTGGATATGTTATCTAAGTATGGTATGATAGTATGTAAGCCCCTTTCAATACCATTGGAGCAAAATGTGAAGTTGAGTATCGATGTTGGGGATGAGATAGAAGACCCTACTATGTTCAAGAGGATAGTAGGGAGTTTAATTTACATGACTATCACAAGGCCAGACTTGAGATATGTTGTTGGCATGTGAGGTGGTATGGCTGCAAAAGTTATTAGGTGGTTTGGATGTGCAGGGAGATGGTCCAATTGTCATTCATTGTGACAACATGAGCAACATAAAACTAGCTAGAAATCCAATGTTACATGCTAGGACAAAACACATTGAAGTGCACTACCACTTTTGAGAGAGAAGGTACTTGCAGGAGAGATTGACTTGGTATATGTCAGCACACAGGATCAAATAGCTGACATTTTCACAAAGGCATTGGGTGGAGAGAAGCTTCGAAAGTTCCGAAACTTACTTGGAGTTGCAAAGATAGAGTTGAGCTTGAGGGGGAGTGTTGAGATGGCAAGCTCAACACGTGTTCAGACATTGATGATGGACCGCATGGCTAGATGAGTCTGCACGTCTACACTTAGCACATTAGTGGTCATTATGATACTCACATGGCCACTGAGTTATCACTTATTATATTTAGTTTGTTACACCTACCTACAACTGGCAAAGATATAACGCCAGTTGGTTATGCACTGCTTGACTTAGAAGGCCACTTTCCTTTATGTTGTATCTTATCTATACTTTGTGTAAATTGTATAGTGTGTGGAAGAAGAAGAAAAAATCAACAAGAAACCTTTTTGGCCTCCATCTCTCTTCTTGTGTTCTTGAGTGAGATTCCTCTTTTGTATACAGTGGGTGTTTGGCGTAATAGCTCAAGCAAATCCCCCCATCACACGGTTCTTGACAACGCCGCACCTTTGAAAGTGGCGGGGAATATTGCTAACCAATGCTCAGGGGTTTTGGTATTGTTAGCCACACATGCTACCATAAATTCTACTACATGAAGATCGGGGTCTTCATTGTACTCTCCCTTAAAAATTGGCAATGGGACTACATTTGCTGGCCTATCATCAATATTTCCAGGACAAATCTAACTAGGAAGGGGACATTGAGTTGCCATGGGGACTTTTGTAAAGAGTGCTTTTAGGGCGTCAAAAGAGGCTTCTGCTGCAAGCTCATTCTCACCCTTAATTCTTTCCTTCTCTCTTCTCACATACCTTTGGACTCGTTCTAACACTTGCCTCTTGATTGTGTCATTCATCAGGGGGTTGGCTCCAACCAATTGGTCTGTACTCAACAGAATAGAATCAAAGAGGGGCTTCAATCTCTGGAGGATTCTTTGGCCAACATCTCTTCTACTTCCTTCTTGTCAACATCTCTGAATTTAACTTTCAAACCACTACAGAGGGGGAGATATTCCGTTCTGAAAGTATCAAAACTCATTCTTCTTAGGATTGTTGTTGTGCCATCATCATAATAATGCTAGCTTCTGAGGGTTTCGATAGTGTATGTTGTGAAAAACACTCTGTCTACCAACTTCCAGTTAGTTGTTAATTGAAAAAACAGGAGGTTGTCAGTGCACCAAGCATCCCACGTATCTTGCTGTTGATCATCCACGAACAAATTTCAACTCTTTTCTTTCTTGTTTTGTGAACCTCCACAAACCACGACTCCTAAAGCTTCTTCACGATCTCCCAATTAATGATGTCTCGAAACCTCTCAATGAATGCCAAATCTTCCATGGATGGTCATTCTCTCTGTTTTTGCTCTAACAATTTGCCACCAAGATGCACGTCTCTGTTGCTTCAACAGGAAGAGTAAATAGTCCACCACATAGAGCTTGCATCATGATGGTAATATGTTTCTGCCATTGTGGGATGAACGTCTTGTAGAAAGTGGATTTGGCAATGAGAATCTTCAACTTCTCAATGGAAGAAGGAACTTTGCAAGCATCCATTGAATTCTTCTCTTCTTGGCACTGCCATTTCTTTCATTTTCAGCCTCTTCTAATGCTTGTTGATGGCAAGTTTCCTCGGCTACATACCAAAAACACGGGGCCCCAAGAGGAACACCAAGGAAAAGGGGTTTCTACTGCAAGAAAATCTATCTTGTAACATAAACAAGCTTTTGTTTCATTCTTTTGATGACCAAAACAAGGAAATCAACAAATCTTCACGCATCATCATAGTAGATATCTCCAATGGATTTGATAGAATCAACCATAATCTTCAAATTTTTCATAAAATCCATCATAATAAACAAGAACAAAAAGGAATGCACTACTTTTGAATGGAAATCAATCACATAGTATTCATTTTTATTGTCTTCATAGTTCTTTCTCTATCTCTCATAGTAGATACATTGTTTTTAGGCATAAAACTGAGTTTCTCTCACTTCTCTCTCTCACATACTCTTATTCTCTCAATAATACATCATAGACCCACTAGAATACTCAAGAATGGCACACAATTCTCCTCTCTTGGTCATGGATACACCTCCCAAAAGGTATATCATATGCGAAGAGGCACCAGAGACATCATAGTGTCGTGTGAGATCTGGCTTTTGTCACTGTTCTTTTGTAACCTTCTGTGAACTCAACAAAAACGAACAGAACAGATCACAGAGCAACATAAATACAAAACAACAGAACTACAAAACCTTACAGAAGATCAATAGAGACCATAAAAACCATAAAAACCAAACAAAAACCAATTCAATCTTTCATAAACCTTTTAACACAACCTCAAACATCTCTCAAAACATTCATTCAACCATCTCAACTACCAAAACAAAACCAAAACAGAAGAAAATCAGACCTTACAGAACCAAACGGAAAAAATTACAGAACCCTACAGAACAACATAGCCTCATAAAAAACCATCATAAACCCTTCAAAAATACTCAAACCATTCCAAAAACTTCAAAAAATCTTCAAATTCAAACAATCCATCACCAAAAACAACCATTCAACAATAAAAACAACAAAAAATCAGCCCAAAAAACATATCATTTCAGCACTCAACAAGAAGGCTCTTGGCTTAGCCAGTAGCAAGACTAAGAAATGCCCAAGGAGGGATGTGTTGGGGGTGAGCCGTCACCAATCCAAGAACAAGAGGGAGACAAAGTCCACAAGGAGCAGTAGGACAACATGGAGAGAGTTAGTAATAAAAATGAGAATGATCAACCATCTCAATAGCAAGAGAGCAAGAGGAAAATTTGTGAGCAGCAAGGCTAAAAAATTGTCAAGTCAAGCGGAAAGGAAAGATCACACTCTCAAAATCCCCATAAGAAGAACTCAATCCACCTCCAAAGAGAATAGAGAGTTGCAAAGTGTGGAGGAGGAATCGAAGAGATTAGAAGAAGAGCAGAAGCAAACCCCAGAAGAGAAGGAAGAACAACTAGGGAAAAAAGGGAGGAGGAGATTACTCTAATGAAGATGGAATCAAAGATTTAGCCTACAAGCTGGCACATCACTACAACATGGACTCCATGCCATGACACCTAAGCCTAACACTGGCTTAGGAGTAGAGGAGCAATGTTCTCCCCTAATCTCAACTAGATGAACCTCACAGGAACTCTCCTTACTAGCGATTTGGGGAGCCAAAATAGCAAATGCAGTCACCTCAACAGGGGCCACTGGAGCTGGTCCACGAAGAAGGGTGTGATTCTAAATCAGATCAACAAAAGAAAGAATGACTATAGGAACCAAGCCCCTCCGTGGCCACAACAAGTATAGTCAGAAGAGAAAAGGGATCCATGCTAAGCCATGCATTCCTTGGTAAATCTCTTAGGCCCCCTCAGAATGTAACTACTATAGAGCATCAAGATGATGTCTAGCATGCCAAGACCCAATGCATCTCCCAAAAAGAAAAAAAGAGAGAGAGAAAAAAGAGTAAGTAAAAAAAGACACACAAAGAAAAAGGAAAGAAACAATGAGCTTTTCCATGTATATCAAAGTACCACAAACACTGCACCTAGGGGTCCTCAGGTTAGGCATGTCCGGTGGCCTTGGCCAGTCAGCTCCATGCCTTAACCCCCAGCCCTTCCTATCCCCCCACTTAAGACTTAGGGCACATCAAGGGCAGGACACACCTAGGGAGTTTGTGCTTTCCAATGGTTAGATATGTCTCCCTAAGTGACACCCATAGCACCTCCCCTATACACAAGTGGGTCCTCAAGTGTGGGATAACACCACAAGCTTCCTTAAGGTGACCCAACTCCTAGTTTTACTAGCATTGATATCATGCAACACTGCACAGTGAGGTAGATGCACCCCCAGGTAGTGAACTTCCTTTTTCTTTTTTCAAGTATACTCAACAATGTTGATCAACCACCACCGACATTGAAGGTCGCCACAACCCGATCAAATCTAATCTTGGCCTCTGCAATCTAATCTCGATGTCATTGAGCTCAATTATGCTACATCGTGTTGTCAAAAGCACAAATAATGTCTCAACAAGCCTTCAAGTGTACTTCTCCTCAACATCGACAATTTTTTCCACCCCATTGAACCCTCACTTCATCCACACATTGCTATAAGGAACTTGACCAATAGTCTTCTAACTGTTGGAAGAGAGGGACAGAGACAGAGTGGAGTAGAAGGTGAGCCTCATGAGGCTCATTGTTGTTCTTCTTCCATTATTCCTCCATCATACTCATTGAAAGAGACTTACACACATAGGTATGACTAATCAAGACTAACTGTGGTTAAGTCACTGACTACATTGACTTATTGAATATCACACACATGTACAAGTGTATCTAGCTAATGTCGGTCACACACATAAAGATAGACTGACTGAAGAGTAACGGGAGCTTGATATTCTAACACTCCCCCTCAAGCTCAAACCATCTGATAAACTCCAAGTAGTTGTTTGAAATATATGAACTTTTCTTTACCAAGAGACTTGGTAAATATATCTGCTACCTGGTCTTCAGTCTTCACATGATTCAAGTAAGAACCATTTCTTTGATGAAATGGTAGTGAACCTCAATATGTTTGGACCTAGCATGGTAGACAAGATTGCTAGCCAACATAACACTACTGAGGTTATCACAATGCAATCTCACTTTGCTTTCCAATTGTATTCCCAAGTCTTTTAGCAGTTTCATTAGCCAAATTGCTTCGCAAGCCACTAAGGTAGCTCCTGTATACTAGACAATGCAACAGTAGGTTGTTTCTTACTCTGCCAAACTGATCATACTATTGCCCAATCCAAATGCATAACCATTGGTTGATCTCCTGTCATAGGCACAACCAACCCAATCAGCATCAGTAAACCCTATCAAGTTAAGAGATTTTCCATATGCATAAAACAACCCATAATCTCTGTAGTACCCTTTACACATCTCATGATCCTCTTGATTGCATCTAAATGTGGTTTGCGAGGCTTCTGCATGAACTGACTAATCAGCCCCACTGCATAACATAAGTCAAGATGGATAATAGTCAAGTATATCAAGCTGCCCACCATCTGTTGATACATGGTCACATTCTCTATGTCATTCCCAACATCAATCTGCAGCTTAACATTCTAATCAAGAGGTGTCTCCATAGGCTTGCATTCAATCATACCACACTTCTGTAACATGTCATGAGCATACTGCTTCTGTAGCAACCATATACCTTGAGGTGTAGAGACTACCTCAATCCCAAAAAATTAATTTAGTTCACCAAGTCTTTGACTCTGAATTCAGCCTGTAAACACGATTTAATTTTAGCAATGCCCTCTTCATCATCTCTAATGATATTAAGATCATCTACATAAACCACTAGAAACACATATCCATGATCTGTCTTCTTTGTAAATAGACTGTGATATGCATCACCCAATCTAAATCCATGTTGTTGTAAATAACTGTTGATCCGAGCATTCCATGCTCTAGGTTCCTATTTCAATCCATATAAAGCCTTTTTTATCTTACATACATGTGTAGGAAAGTCCGGGTGAACATAGCCTTCAGGCTACTCCATATATACTTCCTCAACCAAATCACCATTCAAGAAAGCATTCTTGACTTCCATTTGCCATAATTTCCAGCCTTTGCATGCTGCCAAAGCAATGGCAATTCTGACTGTTGCCATTTTAGCCACCAAACTGAAAGTCTCCTCATAGTCAAGGACATATTGTTGTGAATACCAATTTGCACTTGCACTTAACCTTGTACACCCATTTGCAGCCAATGGGGACTTTGCCTTCAAGCAACTCAACCAATTCCCATGTCTCATTTTGCGCCAGGGCTACATACTCCTCATCCATGATAGCACACCAATTATCATCTGTAATTGCATCATCAAACTTTGTAGGTTCTTTGTAACCTGTCACACTAGCCATATATGCATAATGGCAGGCTGAATAACCAGTGTATACCTGCCAACTGGTTTTCTGACTCTCTCAGATCTACGTAATTGTGGCTCACTCTGAGCTTGCCTCTCATGAGGCGGTACATAACAACTGTGCCTTGCTCTAGGTGTCATAATAGACGGAATGCCCAACTCACTATCCAAATTGTCACTGTTAGATGACTCATAACCTATTATAAGTGGACCTGTCACATCCTCAAGCATCTTTTCTTTTCCCTTATCCAATCTCCCCCTCAACACTGACATATCCATGTCAGTGGACGTAGGAGTACGACTCCGCAAGCGTCCTGACCAAGGACTTACTGTAGGTGACCCATCACCTATAGGACCACTCATAGATGTACTCAATGTAGGTGCATTTTTAGCATTACTAGTGCTGACTGATCCATCAGTAGCAAGTGCAACTGGATTACCATACCATGATACCAGCTCATCAAAAACAATATCTTTGCTAATCAATGTCTCATGTGTAGATGATACATAACACTTGTAAGCTTTCTGATCTTGTGCATAACCAAGGAACACACTCTTGACAGCTTTAGGATCCAATTTCTTCCTCTTTTCATCAGGAACATGCACATATGCAATGTTGCCAAATACCTTCAAGTGTGAAATGACAGGCTTATGACCATACAACTTCTCATATGGAGTTACATAATGAATCCGTGATGTAGGGGTTCTATTCAACACATAGACAGTAGTTACTACTACTTCAACCCAATAACCATTTGGCAAACTCTTCTCATTCAGCATAGCTCTTGCTGATTCCATCAGTATCCTATTTTTTGTTTCTGCTACACCATTTTGCTGTGGTGTATAGCTACAAGTTAACTGTCTTCTGATCCCATGTTTAGTAAGGTACATGTCAAAGTAATTAGAGACATATTCTCCACCTCCATATGATCTAAGACATGAAATTTTACAGCTCAACTCATTTTTAGCATGCTTCTTGACATCCTTGAATGCCTCAAACACATCATCCTTATGTTTCAATATATAAAGCCGAGTATACCCACTGAAATCATCAATGAAGGATACATAGTAATGAGCACCACCAAACAAAGCATTATAAGATGGACCCCATACATCTGAATGTACCAACTACAAGGGTCGTGAGCTATTCTGTACATGTCTCATAAATGGAAACCGTGCTTGCTTTCCAAACTAACATGCATCACATACATGTCCAAAGTCATGATACTTGAACTTAGGCAGTCCAAGCATAATCTCCTTCTGCTGCATAGATTTCAGCTTTTGTACATTCACATGGCCAATCCGCTTATGCCATATCTCAACATCCTGTATAGCACCATCACCATATGCAAACATGACTACTTTCAATTCTGGAATTGACGCATCAAGAGTAAACATTCTGCCATCTCTTCAGTCTCTAGCAATCAATTTGCAGCCATTACCATATTCTTCAACAAAGCATTCATCTCTATTAAATCTCACATTGCAGATTCTGTTCTGTCAAGAATCGCATGGTGGGGGGACTTGCTTGAGCTGCGGCACCAAACACACACTGTATACACAAGAGGAAGCTCACTCAAGAACACAAGAAGAGAGATGGAGGCCAAAACGTTTTCTTGCTAGTTTTTTTTTCTTCTTCCACACACTATACAATGTACACAAAGTATAGATAAGATACAACATAAAGAAAAGTGGCCTACTAAGTCAAACAATGCATAACTGACTACACTAATCGACTGTCGCTATGTCTTTACTAGCTATAAGTAGGTGTAACAAACTAAATATAATAAGTGATAAGTCAGTGGCCATGTGAGTGCCATAATGACCACCAACGTGCTAAGTGTAGATGTGCGGATCCATCTAGCCAGGCGGTCCATCATCAATGTCTGCACATGTTGAGCTTGCCATCTCAACACTCCCCCTCAAGCTCAACTCTATCTCTGCAACTCCAAGTAAGCTTTGGAACTTTCGAAGCTTCTCTACACCCAATGCCTTTGTGAAAATGTCAACTATTTGATCCTGTGTTCTGACATATACCAAGTCAATCTCTCCTGCAAGTACCTTCTCTCTCACAAAGTGGTAGTGCACCTCAATGTGTTTTGTCCTAGCATGAAGACTGGATTCCTAACCAGCTGTATGCTGCTCATGTTGTCACAATGAATGACAACTGGACCATCTCCCTGCACATCCAAATCTAGTAATAACTTTTGCAACCATACCACCTCACATGCTGCCATAGCAGCACCTCTGTACTCAGCCTCTATACTCGATAAAACAATTGCAGGCTGCTTTTTGCTGCTCCATGTAACTGCTGCAGTACCAAGGGAAAACATGAATCCACTTGTAGATCTTCTGTTTGACATGCTACCAGCCCAATCTGCATCTGTGTATCCAAAGACTTGTACGTCCTTACCTGCCTCATAAAAAAGTCCATAATGTAAAGTGGACTTCACGTACCTCAATATACGTCTAACTGCATCCAAATGAGGCTTTCTAGGTATCTGCATAAACTGACTGACAAGGCCAACAGCATAGCTCAAGTCTAGCATTGTGATAGCCATGTAAATCAAACTCCCTACTATCCTCCTGAACATAGTAGGGTCTTCTATCTCATCCCCAACATCAGCACTCAACTTCACATTTTGTTCCAATGGTATTGAAAGAGGCTTACATGCTATCATACCATACTTGGATAACATATCCAAGCCATACTGCCTTTGGGATAGCCATATACCATCATCACATTTGATCACCTCAATACCAAGAAAGTATCTTAGCTTACCCAAATCTTTCATCTCAAACTTCTTCTTCAAGAAGTCAACTTCAGCAATCCCATTGTCACTGTCACATGTAATAATCAAGTCATCCACATAGATGACTATAATGACCAAACCTGCATCTCCCTTTCTCACATAAAGTGAGTGATCATCATCAAAAATACAAATTCCAATATTGACAAGATACTCTCCAATCTTGTCAGATCATGCTCTAGGTGCTTGCTTTAGCCCATAGAGCGCCTTCTTTAACCTGCACACATATGTGGGATGCTCTAAATTCTCATAACCTACTGGCTGCTCCATATACACTTTTTCTTGCAATTCACCATGCAAGAAGGCATTCTTAACATCCATTTGCTGCAAACTCCGACCTTTGGCTGTGCTGCCAAGGCAATCACACACCTAACAGTTGCCATCCTAGCAACTGGATTGAATGTATCTTCATAATCTATGCCATATGTTTAAGCATAGCCTTTTGCAACCAGCCTAGCCTTATACCTACTAACTGAACCATCTATATTATGCTTGACTTTGTAAACCCACTTATAGCCAATAGTGTTCTTACCCTTAGGTACCAAATCCCAAGTCTTATTGGCTTCTAATGCAGCCATCTCCTCATCCATTGCTGCATCCCAATGAGCATGGCCAACAGCATCCTCAAAACAAGTGGGCTCAACATCCTCAACTAGTTTCACCATATAAGCATAATGTGAGCTGCATTACCTTCAAAACCAAGTCTTTTAAGAGGGTATCAGACCCTGCTAGATCTGCGTACCACCGGATCACTCAATGGAGCCTTTACATTACTATGAGCTCTCTGTACAACTGGCGTTCTGACTGAAGGAATGCCAAGCTCATCATCCAAACTCTCCGAACCACTAGAATCTCCATCCAATCCCAAATGACTGGTAGATGCATCATTACCATCCAGCACTTTCTTCTTTCCTTTGTCCTTCCCTGCAACACTTATAGATCCACTTGAAGATGTGGGACTACTCCTTAGTCTCCCAGACCAAGGGCTTGTTAGAAGGTAGGCATAGGAACCCACTGTAAGCAAGGGAGTATGAGGGCATATGGGTGTGAATAGCCCTAGGGGTAGGGGAAACCCTAACCCTAGCTTGGCAGAGGCTATATAAATAGCATATGGGTCACTATCAAGTGTGAGATAGAGTGTACCCAAGTTGTACCTTGAGCAACTTATTAAACAAGAACTTGTTATTGTACTTGAGTCTCTTTCTCCCTCTTGTGCACACATTCCAATGCTGCAACTCTGTTTTCTAACATGGTATCAAAGCCTCCTCTGATCCCCTCAGTTTCCTATACCCTCAGCCTCAATAAGTGCATAAGATAATCCATCATCTTCATCTTTTACCTCTTGCTTCCATAGCCAAACCAGACCCACCTATGATGGAGGACTTGGGGAGGACAAAAGAGGCCATTTCAGGTCATGGTTCCTTCTGAGAAACTCTTTAGCAACTCAGGGCGACTCATCCTAGCACAACAGAGGTGGACATTAGTCGACGTGGTGGGGCTGACATTGCGTGTTTTCCAGATCTGGCACAGATTTCACAGGCGACTGGTTCGAGCTGAAGTTCATTTGGTACAGGGCGCAATAATACCAGCTACCTTACGGATATTGTAGCCCCTATAGTGGACTAAACTCACCTAAGAGAGTTTGTGCTGATTCATTTCCTCCAACCTGCAATGATCAAAACCCTAACTATGGGTCTCTGGCAGCCATAGCCAGCAAGCTCTAAAATTGGCATTTTTCACCTTTTTCACTCCGAGCTTTATTAATAGTGATTCTAATCATTGAAGCATATTCTTTGAAGCTTATTCCAAATCTAAAAGCTCTTGGATATAATCAATGGACATCACTAAGTGCATCGGGAAGCCAACTCTCTGTTGAGATATCGAGCTCCACTCGTGATATGCCAGGGTGACCATTGTGCATTTATGTCACCGACTTGTCAGTTGTAGATGCGGTTGGTACACCGCCCATGAATAATAGCTAGATGACAGCTATCCTTATCTACTCTAGTTCGTGGCTCAGTTAGTATGCCACCTTAGTTAGTTAAGTTTGGTTTGAGACCCATATATAGGGTTCTTCTATTTTCTATGTACTTGAGTTCTTTTTGGCTTACACAACTAAGAAGAGGAAAACTGTTTTCAGCCTCCACCTTTGTGTGTATTCCCCCATTGTGCAAGCAAGAAAGCTACAAGTGAGACTCCTTCCTTCTCTCCCACAATCTTGACATGGTATCAGAGCCTTGTTCGTGGTGAGGAGGTCAAGAAAGCAAACCAAGTTCTCAGTGTTCTGGTAAGAGGACCAGTGTTGCTTTCATTTTTCTGTTTTGGGAGCAAGTCTCTGCAGGTAGCACAGCCGGAAAGTGCAAGAGTGCATTGTCTCAGATTGAGAAGCCCTTCGCAGTGTAGCAAGAGGGCAGTATATGCTGCGGGGCAGGGCTTCAGCCCTAGGTTGCTCTATTTTTTTATTTGAGGCCATTTCGGGGCCTGTTTTGGAGGCGGAAGTTTTCTGCATGCACTCAGGAAAAGGTCGTGTTTTATGCTGTGTGACCACTGTTCTATAGGTTGGTGAAAAGTTACTGTAGAAATTGCATCGTATGCATGTGCGCAGAGAGATTGGGAGTTACAGAATCATCCTTGTTGCCAGTTGATGCAAAATCGTTACTAGGAAGTGACTGTGTGGTCAAATACCACTTTTGTCAGTTTTGCAGATTTGCCCTTGTGAGGCTGAAGCTGTGTTCTTTGCAGTGATGACAGAAATTTTTGCAGTGTTCTGTAATGGCGTTTGATTCTCTTTCACAGATTGTCACTAAAAAGCTTGACAAGAACAACTTCCAAGCATGGAAGTTCAGAATGACGAATTTCCTTATGGGAAAAGGATATTGGAAATTCGTAGCAGGAAATGAAGAAGAATCAGTTCTTCCTGATGTTCCCAATCAACAGCAAATGCAGGCATTTAAAGCATGGCATGAGAGAGCTAGGAAAGTTATGTACTGGCTGTCTATCAGCATTTCAAACTCTATGATTGTGCATATTCAAGATGCAAGTACGCCAAAGGAGGCATGGGATACTTTGTCAAAAATGTATAGCACAAATACGCAAGCCAGGAAAATGCAGCTCAAGCAAGAGTTACACAATGTGCAAAGAGAAAGTATGAGCATCAATGACTACCACATGAAGGTGAAGAAGATTGCAGATGCACTTGCTTCCATTGGGTCGCCAGTGGAAGATGATGATTTAGTTTCTGTGACCTTGAATGGTCTAGGAAAGGATTATTCACAGTTTCGAACATCCATTTCTGTCCGTGAAAGATTTCCTGATTTTGAGGAGTTGATTGCTCTTCTAATTTCTGAGGAGCAGAGAAATGGTGGTGCATCTTCTTCAGGAGGAACTTCAAAAGAAGCTGTCTTCTACTCAAATGCTGGAAGAGGTAGAGGCAGAGGTAGAGGAGGCCGATCAGGAGGCCGTGGTAGAAATCAGAATATGCAGCAAACTCAAGCACTAATGCTATGATTGCCTTGCAGGTCTAGGCGAGATCGATCAAACATCTGCAAGGAAATCGTGATAGAGGTTGATGGGTCGTCTGATCCCTTATTTAGAACACCCATATTTAGAATAGAGTTATCATCAGGGAAAGCTCATTTGGTGGAGCAAAGGATACAAGGTGATTGAGCAAGAAGGCGGGACATTTATTTGGGAGATCAAGGTCTTCTGCCATCATTCCCTACAAATTTTGACGAGCATCCCTGTTGAATTCAATGACGATGGAGGGATGGAACCTACAGTCCACCCGTTGAATATGCTGAATTTCGATTACCATAATTACGAGTAGAGTTTCGGATGGCGGGAAATGTAAACAAGGCGCCCGAGCGACACTTGTTGATTTTTTATAATTTTTCAGACAGTCGTGCGGGTTGACACGAGCTACTGGCCAATGCGGGGTGCTAAGCCGGACGCCCAGGATTTTTCAGAGCTCAATTCCGAGTTCGGACGGGGAAATAGCCACAAAGTGGGCAAGATTTGAAAAGGTGGACCAAAGTTTGGCCAAAGTGGGCATGACCCTTGGGAACCCAAGAAATTTTATGCAACATGAAAGATAGCATCAAATCGTGGTGAGAGAAAGAAGAGGATGAAGGCACCATCACGTCCGATTTTTGCGCTCCATGGATGACGATGCTCCCTCCTGCCTGTGAGCAACCCCCCAATCGACATTGGGCATTGATTCTCCTCTGAACCCTGACTCTATCGCCGCCCTTCACTTGTGCAATGATGCTCTCTTTGAAGATCTCTGATTTCAGTCTTTCTCTCTCCTCCCTGTCTCTCTTCTAAAGGCAAGTTCATGTGGGGAGAAGAAGGAAGAAGAAAGAATGATGGAGGCTTGTCCGGCATGGATCGGATTGCTCCACGGGCTGGAAATGGTGATTGGTGATTGTGCTGGACATGAAGTGCTGCTGATTTCCAAATTTGCAGCCATGGACATGAAACCCGAAACACGCAAATAAGCGGTAATTTAAAATTTTCAAAGGAAATTTGAGATTCTATAGCTTTTGATTGATGAAATGTTGTTCATGTGGGCTAAAAATTGTTCATGTTGCTGTTTTCCATGAGTTCTTGCTAGTCATAATCAGAGAATCAGAAAAATATGCATCTTGTGGTTCAAAATAATACATTAAAACACGAAAAACATGAAAAATCAGTGGAAAATGATGGTTTTTGGCATAAAAATGGGAAAGTGAATAGGAACATCAACTAAACTTTCACTTTTCTGCAAGAATGAACTAAGGGCCACAGCCCATAACCTGTTTTGAATTTTCAGTAATTAAATAATGCAGGAAAATAAGGGAAAATACAAGAAAAGGGTGGAAAAACCCTTAAAAATAGGAGAAAAATACATTTTGGGTTTCGAAAAATAAGGATAAATAAGAGCAATGTTTGTGAATGTTTGTGGGGACTGAAGCATGAGGATTTGCCTCAGTTCAACCCCACCTTCTTGTTCTAGTGTGTCTTTTTCCGCTTTCTACACATAAAATGATGTCAAAATACCCTATAAACCTATCCAACGATGCACTATTTAAACGGGGAAAGGTAGAGGAGTTGAAATATGTCTAAATGCCGTGTGAGATGATGGGAAAGTTGCTGATTTCTATGCATAGCATTTAGGACGGATGATAATTAAAATTAAGAGCTTAGTAGCACGAGGATCACCTCGGTGCTAGGCCCATGCAACGAAGCACGAACGGTAGTTGGAAACCATTAAAAGAATGTTTTTGCACTTGTGCACGATACTGTTTGCTAAATGTTTGAGCACTAGGCATCCACCATATGCATGGAGCATGAAAAAGAATTTAAAAGTATCAGTGATCAGCTCTTGGACATGCATTGCAATTGGTTTATTAGAACATGACCTACGATGAGAGGCAGTGAGGTACCCATGCTGTAGGTAGACGCGGGTCCCAAAGGGGAAAGTACGTGAGGAAGAAACGGTACATTCCTGGACACGCTTATTTGGTACCTTTAGCGACTTTTGTGCGAAATGTTTAGATGTTGAGCGACGCATCGAGGGGCCAATCCCCAAGGTGTAGGAGAGTCGCAGAGGGTTGACGGCATTCAGCCGTAGGAGGAACCCCATGTGTATGTGATTCGAGCCTTTTGGCTATGTGAAAGGGACTCCCTCTGAGGAGTAATATTGGGTTAGGATCAGTTGGACTACAACGTATTACAAACGCAATGTTTAGGAAGGCAGAGATTTTGATAGACGCTCCTGGCCGCGAGGCCGAGGGGTTGTCTTGTGCGTAGTGACGAGGCCCGGCTAGTGCATGAGCCAGTGCCGGCCCGTTTTTAGGTCCATCAATACCTCTCCAATATGCCTGTTTTTCCTTTCTGCAATTCCATTTTGTTCTGGGGTATGACTGCATGAATATTGCTGCTTTATGCTATGCTCCTGTAAGAACCTTGCAAACTCATTTGAGAGATACTCTCCCCCTCCATCTGACCTTAGGCATTTTATTTGCAGACCTGTTTCTTTTTCAACCATGGCTTTAAGAGTTTTGAAATGCCCAAAAACTTCACTTTTCTTTTTCATAAAATACACCCAAACTTTTCTGCTGTAGTCATCAATAAAAGTGACAAAATAATGACAACCTCCAAGAGATGCAGCTTTAGTAGTCCACACATCAGAGTGGATTAATTCCAATGGCTTCTTACTCTCTTGAACATGTCTAGGAAATGGTTTCCTTGCCTGTTTTCCAAACTGACAGGCTTCACATACCTATGCATTTCTGCAACCTTGAATTTAGGCAATCCTACAACAATATTTTGGGCCTGCATTGATTTAAGTCGTTGTACATTAACATGACCAATGCGTTTATGCTAGATATCAATATCTGCAACTACACCGGTCCCATGTGCAAACATTGCTGCACTCAATTCAGACATGTCTGCATCCAGCGTAAACATTCTGCCCTTCTTCTTTCCTTTTGCTATCAAGCGACCTTTATTTTTCATATCCTCAACAAAGCATCCATGAGGATTAAATCTGACCTGCAAGCCCTGTTCAACCATTTGACCAACAGAAACTAGATTCTTGGTGATATTCGGGACATGAAATACATCGGACAGGTATTTCTTTTTCCCATCCTGCATAGACAAATGAATTTTTCCAATCTGCACAATTGGATGTGGAGTATCATCACCAGTCTCCACAAATCCTGGTTTTTCCATTTTCCTTGCATCCTCCATCCATTCTGCATGACCTGTCATGTGGTTTGATGCACCTGAGTCAACATACCATACATCGTTGCTTTCTTCTGCACTTGTCACAGAATTGTTCATGTGCTGCACCATAAACAAATGCTCATTTCTGTCATCACCCTGTCTACTAGAAGATGCATAATTTTCTTGTTGCAGTTTTCCATTCATGATGTCATTCTGCTTTTTATAGCAGTCCTTAGCTATATGACCCATTTTACCACAGTAGTAGCATTCAACATTACTGTTTGCATTTTGGTCTCTTTGCCATCCACCACGACCTCTTTGGCTCCCCCTGCCTCTAGAGTTACCACGTCCTCCTCCATAGGACTGGTTTTCTTGAGTTTGCTGCATATTCTGATTTCTACCACGGCCTCCAAATCGGCCTCCTCTACCTCTGCCTCTACCTCTTCCAGCATTTGAGTAGAAGACAGTTTCTTTTGAAGTTCCTCCTGAAGAAGATGCACCACCATTTCTCTGCTCCTCAGAAATTAGAAGAGCAATCAACTCCTCAAAATCAGGAAACCTTTCACGAACTGAAATGGATGTCCAAAACTGTGCATAATCCTTTCCTAGACCATTCAAGGTCACAGAAACTAAATCATCATCTTCCACTGGCGACCCAATGGAAGCAAGTGCATCTGCAATCTTCTTCACCTTCATGTGGTAGTCATTGATGCTCATACTTTCTCTTTGCACATTATGCAACTCTTGCTTGAGCTGCATTTTCCTGGCTTGCGTATTTGTGCTATACATTTTTGACAAAGTATCCCATGCCTCCTTTGGCGTACTTGCATCCTGAATATGCACAATCATAGAGTCAGAAATACTGATAGACAGCCAGTACATAACTTTCCTGGCTCTCTCATGCCATGCTTTGAATGCCTGCATTTGCTGTTGATTGGGAACATCAGGAAGAACTGGTTCTTCTTCATTTCCTGCAACAATCTGAAGTTGGCCTTCCTCACTAAATTCAGGCGTGAAGGTTTTGAAGAGCAGATGGGAGAGGAGTTAATGAACCTAAGTCAGTCCTTTGGAGAAAGAGTAGAAGCTTATGTCTCACGAATGGAATCCATCCTAAAGAGATGGACCAACCAACATTTGGATGAAGGCATCTAGAAAGGAGTGTTCCTCAGAGGCCTACAACTAGAAGTTCGAAAGTTCTTGGAATTGAGAAGACCAGTCAATTTGTAAGCTGCAGTGGAAGGTGCAAGATTGTATAACGAAGTTGAAGCAATGCTGTCAATGACTCCAGGAAGAGGAGTTTTACCTCCTCCCATGCCAGGAATGGTATACCCATCAAATGCAGTCCCAGGGACAGTTCCCTATCCCTATTCCCAGATCCAAATAGTACTGCAGTACAATTCACCTAATCCATAGTGGCCACATACAACAATGCCTCAAATGATGGTTCAACCACAACAACAGTCGCCTCAAATAGTTCCTCCAATGGTGACTCAACAACAGTGGAACCCTACCAACCAGAATCAACAACCCTAAGTGTCAACAGGAGCTCTAAATCAGAACTAGAACAAAGGACCCTTTGGATCAACCCAACTTGTATATGCAGTAATTACAGAAGCTTTCCAAAACCCTACTACAAGCATTCCAGGAAGTGAAAATCTGAAGGACTACTTATCCAACTCAATCGCAAGTATCAAGAAAGAGCTTATGGATGTGATTACAGAGCAGCTACAAATGCTGAAAGTGAATAGTGCCAATATATTGACTCCTGCGGGAGGTGGGAGAGATGTGATGAGTTCAAATACATGGTGTAAAAAGTGCCATCAAGTGGGACATTTAGCCATTGAATGTACCCAAAAACCAACCATTCCTGGAGCCTTATGTTCCTACTATTTGAGGAAGAACCATACAGAGGATATCTACTCTCTGAAAGAGATGCACGAGGGAAGACAGAAAGATGAAAATGCAAGATTCAACTTACTAGAATCTAAAATGACAACACATGAAATTGGACCAAAGCCTAGGGAGTTTGGTCCTAATTTTGGTCCAAGGAGGTTTCCCTCTCAAAGTTACAGAGGAAGACAATCTGGCGATGGTCAGAGATCCGAGGTGGAATATTACAATGTGGAGAAAAGGGTCATATCTCACTGAATTGTCCAAACCCTAGAAGATCTGTGGATTACAAGCCCTTATGTAGCCGATGCAAATGAGAAGGCCATACTGCAAAAGATTGTCCAAGTCCAGCCCCTGTGAAATCTACTTCTGATACCCAACAGAAGACCCAAGAACGTGCTTCCAATTTTTGGAATTGGAAGTGGTTGCAACAACACGAGCAAAGAAAGGAGAACATGTTGTTCCAAAAGAGAATGTTCCTTTTGCAAAGACGGTGAAATTCAACCTTCCTCGTGGGAACAACAGAACAGAGAGAGATAGAGATAGAAGTAGAGATAGGACCAGAGGTCCAGGAAATAGAGGATGTAGAAGTACCTCCTCATGAAGAAGAAGCGTAGATGTTGCTGCTCCTAAAAGAAAAAGGAAAGATAAAAGTGGGTGTGGCCCCATTTCCCAGCCGATTGGAAAAGCTTGTGGATCCTATCAAAGATTATGACTTGGTCAAAGACCTAGACCCCCAACAACAACAAAGTCCAACAGAGCCTCAGTACATGCAAATGAAGTAGATGTGGCCAACGCCTTCCTAGATCCTGGAACTCCAAAGATTAGTATATGGATAGAAGGATGCTTTATTTCAGATGCATTGATTGATGGAGGCTCATCGGTAAACATAATGACGGATGTGACAATAAAGGATCTAGGTTTGCAAGGAACACAATCTTCCCAATGGCTTATCAAATTGGCAGACCAAAGTAGAATCAAACCATTGGGCATCCTCCCATACGTAAAAACAACTCTAGCAGGAAGAGACTACTGGATAACATATTTGGTGGTCAAACCAAATTCTTATGGGACCTCATACCCTCTGCTACTGGAAAGACCTTGGCTTTTTGAAGCAAGAGCCAAGATGGACTAGTTCAAAGGCACCCTTACCCTAGGCAGAGGACCCAATAAAATGGTGTTGAAATTGTATGGATCGCAAAAAGGTAATGGATCCACATCCATCAAAGTCATAACAGACTCCTCCAATAAAGTAACAGATGGTACATCAAGAGATGAAGAGGTTGTTAAACATATATTTTCCAAGAAAATAGAGGTGCAGTCCCTAACAGTGGGCACTGTAAGCCAACTACCGAAGGAAGAAAAGTCTTTGTCCATGGGAGAATACCTCTTGCCTCAACCTGAATTGACTTCTGAAATCACCTCTGGCAGTGAAATAGAAGCATGGATGTATTGCTCTCCCTGTTACATGGCAGTCGCAGAGACAAAGGCAAAAGCAGAAGCAGACATAGAGGCGAAGGATCTATTCTTCTCCTATAGAGCCTCTACAAAAGCAGAGATAGAGCCTCTAGAGGAAGAGGATGAAAATGATGAGGAAGAAAATGAAGCACGTTATGAAAGTGCAAATGAAGACATTCCTCTGATAGCGAACAATCTTGTTGATGTCCCTACAGAGACCTCAAAGGTCAAAGATCTCGGGGTGTTGGATGGAATGACCATGGTTCCATTTGGGTTGACCAATGGACCACAAAGTATGCAAAATTTACATAAGCAATGGATCAAAGGTATAAAAATTAAGTTCACCAGTGGCTTCTCTCACCCTGACCATTCATTTTGGAGAAAAGATGATGATGATGCCCCTTGTCAACAGAAGCCAAAGCCATCAGAGCCACGACTTATAAAAGGTCTGTGCTATGTGACAGTCTTGGATGCATCCTCTAAAGATGAATCCTTAAGTCCAGAAGAAATCACCACTCACACAGAAGCAAACAAAGCTCTGATACCCTTCCAGCAATCTCAACAGACAAATGAGTCATCTGTTCAGAAGGAGGACACTGGTTCTAGTGGAACATCAGACGATGACACTACTCCCTTGAAGGAGTCAGATCTCTATCGAGAAGCAATCCGTGGGACATTTATCCGCAAAGTGGAAGGTTAAAGGCAACTGACGTTCTTGGATACTGGCGGTATTGAACGTCACTTGAAAGTGGGTCTCAATCTTTCAGAAGAAGAAGTAGTGGTCCTATGAGACTTACTAAAGGAGAACTTCCCGGTCTATGATTCGAGATTTGGCAAGTTTCATGACAAGCTTCAACAACAGTGGATGGGCTTGTACAAGATACTTGCTGTCAATCCTAATGGATCTGTCCAACTGCAGACCGTTGATGCCTCTAATGATCCCTTCTTGATTAATGGCTATCGCCCCTGAAGAAGTACTTCTCTCCTTGGGGATCTTGACAATCACAGTCACCCCATCCTTTTCCCCATTGGCGTGGCACTGTAATTCTTCTGATGCTACTTCTGATAGCTGTTCTTCTGCCACTCCTGAAGAGGTGCATGCAATCCTCTGTCCCCTCCAGCCCACCTCCTGCCCCTAATCTCTTATCCTCTATTTTTAATCAGCCGCGGTGGAGAGGATGGTTCTGACAAATGGTGTTTCTACCATTTCCCTTTTGAAAAAAAAAGGAAAAGAAATAAACAAAAAAGAAAAAAAAAATTGTTATGGGATAAAAGGAAGAAATTCCCAGCCATAGCAAGCCTTGTTCCAAGAAAAGGTGGAAACACCCTTGGGCAGGAAGCTGACTATGGAAAATGTGGCAACACCTCGCAGTTCAAGATAGCTGATTTACCAACAAAACCTTTCCAGAAGCAATTTGAAGCCACCTCCCTTGGTGCGCTGTCTCTGCAATATCACTACGTCTGTCCTCCTTAACAAATGATCTTTCATATAAATCATTTAAGTACCAGATGTGTCAGCTACCTCACTGGGTATGCATCATCTTCAACACTCTGGTGACAACAAACGATCTTCACTACCAACCCCGTGAGTGATGCAAGCTTTCATCCTAATAGGATGGGGATGTGAGTATGGTTTGTCCTCTATATCTATCAGTGAGCATGAGAAAGAGGGTGGGGTGAGTGACCAATCTTTCCCTTCAAATCAAATGAGAGGTGAGATGTGTGAATGGAGTGTTGCATGCACGGGTTGGGCCTCTCAATGCATAATGCACGATCTGTTCCTGTGCACTGCATCACAAGGCTCCCTAGCCTTCCTTCTTGCACTGTATGTCAACACAGGGCGGGATGCACTGTTGCACCATCAAATGCGCACAAGGCATACAAACTCTGCACAAGTGAATGTGAGGATTACATCAATGGGTTTCAGGAATGGGCTGCCCTTTGTATCTTTCAACAGAGTGTGAGACAGAGGGTGGGCTGAGTGTGACTGGTGTTTCTCCTCAATCAATTCCGAGAGGTGAGATTGAGGGACGTTAGGACGATAGGAGTCAGGTACATTTTTGTTTCCCTATACACACATGGGACGAGTCTCTGCCGCCATCACAGGCCATGTCACCCTATTCTGTGCACTGCACCACAAGGCTCCCTAACCTTCCTACTTGCACCTATGCTAGACAAGGTTGGACGCACTAATGCACCATCAACAGTGCACCCTGACATACTCCCTCTACACCATCCCCCTTTTCAATTTCTAAATCGGGTGTGAGATCTGGGTTACCATCAATACTATCTCGAGTGATGTCAGTAATGGGGCGAGTGATTGTTTGTTCATTCCCATCGGAGTGCTGCGAGCTGAGAGACTATCCTTCATCCACGGCACCTACTAGACATGCTTTATCAATCGGCTACCTCCCTAGGTATTGTGGCATGGTCCCTGCCACATTGGGTGTATGCTATGAAGACACCTTGATATCTCCTATAGAGCCAACTGCGACATAGGACGTGACATCAACCATCAACTGCAATGCTCGGCGAAACAGGCCAAGTTTTTCTACCCCTATCTTTATGATTGCAAGTGTATGTAATGTTTTAAGTGTGGGGACATTAGAGTCCAGTTGGTGGATGAGTCTTAGGTTATCTTGATGCATTTTACTTTGTCCGTTAAGGTTTTAAGTGTGGGGACACGTCCTTGCGCGTTTGATGTGCATAACCCCCTACATATGCCTCATGTTGATCATGCATGTATGCCATGACCTCTTTTTACCCTCATGGGATCCCTTTCCCACAGACCCGTCTAACTTTACCCCACCCTTGGGTCCGTTCCTTCACTATTTCCCTTTATCTCTTGCTTTGACGTTTTATACGTAAACGCATCCTATGTTTACCATAATCCAAATCCACCCTTATGGCCCTATTCGTCCCTTCAAATTGCCCATTTTTCCTTTTTGCCAACCCCTATTTTGACACGCGGTTCTTGAGATATTAATTTTTGACGTATTTCGCGTTAATTTGACAGTTTTCCATGTGAACGTGCCTTAGTTGCTTCAGAACCATAATTTAACATGACAACCCCTGACAACCACCTTTCCCTTGACATTTTTTCTTTTTACTTTATGTCATTTCGATGCACGGTTGGTCCGATATTAATTTTTGTGGGTTTTCGGGACATTTTCCTACTCAAATTCTACATTTTTCCCATGTGCACATGCCATGTTTACCCCGAACTTCGAGTTTACTTTGACAGTAGTGTCCAGCCAATCTTTTCCCACCTTTTTCCTTTTTTCACCCCCCTATTCTGATCGTCGTATTTTTAGTTATTAATTTTTCCATATGTTTTCGGGTGTCTTTTTTGTGTTTTTTGCATGTGAACCCCTCCTAATTCCACCGGCATTGTGTGTTGATGTGACAACCCTGTGAATCCCTTTTCCCCAGACATTTTTTTTTTCTGTTGCCCTTCATTCTGCAAAATGGTTCTTTCCATACTAATTTCCAA
This sequence comes from Lygodium microphyllum, assembly GCF_053477565.2. Classification (NCBI taxonomy): domain Eukaryota; kingdom Viridiplantae; phylum Streptophyta; class Polypodiopsida; order Schizaeales; family Lygodiaceae; genus Lygodium; species Lygodium microphyllum. The sequence continues at coordinate 22,901,092 of NC_141158.1, read as the reverse complement.
GTCCATTTTCTGTTGAGATATCGAGCTCCACTCGTGATACGCCAGGGTGACCGTTGTGTATTTATGTCACCGACTTGTCAGTTGCAGACACGGTTGGTACAACGTCCATGAATAATAGCTACATGATAGCTATCCTTATCTACTCTAGTTCGTGGCTCAGTTAGTATGCCACCTTAGTTAGTTGAGTTTGGTTTGAGACCCATATATAGGGTTCTTCTATTTCTTTGTATAAGAGTTCTTTTGGCTTACACAACTAAGAAGAGGAAAACTGTTTTCAACCTCCACCCTTGTGTGTCTTCCCCCATTGTGCAAGCAAGAAAGCTACAAGTGAGACTCCTTCCTTCTCTCCCACAATCTTGACATGGTATCAGAGCCTTGTTCGTGGTAAGGAGCTCAAGAAAGCAAGCCAAGCTCGTGGTGTTCTGGTAAGAGGCTTTCATTTTCTGTTTTGGGAGCATATCTCTACAGGTAGCACAGCCGGAAATTGCAAGAGTGCATTGTCTCAGATTGAGACGCCCTTCGCGGTGAAGCAAGAGGGCAGTATATGCTGCGGGCGAGGGCTTTAGCCCTCGGCGACCCTGTTTTTTTGATTTGAGGCCATTTTGGGGCCTGTTTTGAAGGCGGAATTTTTCTGCACGCACTCAGGAAAAGGCCCTGTTTTATGCTGTGCGACCACTGTTCTACAGGTCGGTGAAAAGTTACCACAGAGATTGCATCGTATGCTTGTGTGCAGAGACATTGGGAGTTACAGAATCATCCCTGTTGCCTGTTGATGCAAAATCGTCACTAGGAAGTGACTGTGTGGTCAAATACCACTTTCGCCAATTTTGCAGATTTGCCCTTGTGAGGGTGAAGCTGTGTTTTTTGCAGTGACAGAATTTTTTGCAGTATTCTGTAATGGCATCTGATTCTCTCTCACAGATTGTCACTGAAAAGCTTGACAAGAACAACTTCCAAGCATGGAAGTTTAGAATGACGAATTTCCTTATGGGAAAAGGATATTGGGAATTTGTTGCAGGAAATGAAGAATAACCAGTTCTTCCTGATGTTCCCAATCAACAGCAAATGCAGGCATTTAAAGCATGCCATGAGAGAGCCAGGAAAGTTATGTACTGGCTGTCTATCAGTATTTCAGACTCTATGATTGTGCATATTCAGGATGCAAGTACGCCAAAGGAGGCATGGGATACTTTGTCAAAAATGTATAGTACAAATACTCAAGCCAGGAAAATGCAGCTCAAGCAAGAGTTGCATAATGTGCAAAGAGAAAATATGAGTATCAATGACTACCACATGAAGGTGAAGAAGATTGCAGATGCACTTGCTTCCATTGGGTCGCCAGTGGAAGATGATGATTTAGTTTCTGTGACCTTGAATGGTCTAGGAAAGGATTATGCATAGTTTCAGACATCCATTTCAGTTCGTGAAAGATTTCCTGATTTTGAGGAGTTGATTGCTCTTCTAATTTCTGAGGAGCAGAGAAATGGTGGTGCATCTTCTTGAGGAGGAACTTCAAAAGAAACTGTCTTCTACTCAAATGCTGGAAGAGGTAGAGGCAGAGGTAGAGGAGGCCGATTTGGAGGCCGTGGTAGAAATCAGAATATGCAGCAAACTCAAGAAAACCAGTCCTATGGAGGAGGACGTGGTAACTCTAGAGGCAGGGGGAGCCAAAGAGGTCGTGGTGGATGGCAAAGAGGCCAAATTGCAAACAGTAATGTTGAATGCTACTATTGTGGTAAAATGGGTCATATGGCTAAAGACTGCTATAAAAAGCAGAATGACATCATGAATGGAAAACTACAACAAGGAAATTATGCATCTTCTAGTAGACAGGGTGATGACAGAAATGAGCATTTGTTTATGGTGCAGCACATGAACAATTCTGTGACAAGTGCAGAAGAAAGCAACGATGTGTGGTATGTTGACTCAGGTGCATCAAACCACATGACAGGTCATGCAGAATGGATGGAGGATGCAAGGAAAATGGAAAAACCAGGATTTGTGGAGACTGGTGATGATACTGCACATCCGATTGTGTAGATTGGAAAAATTCCTTTGTCTATGCAGGATGGGAAAAAGAAATACCTGTCCGATGTATTTCATGTCCCGAATATCACCAAGAATCTGGTTTCTAGGTCACTTGATAGCAAAAGCAGTGGTTCACATTCTTCGCCATGGACAGGCAGATTGAGATCAGGAGAATCTTCTCAAAGTAATGCAGATAGTGGTATGCAGGTATCACAAAAAGGAAAAGAGAAGGTTGATCAGCCCATGTTTGATGTGAATGCAGGTCACTCTTATGTGGATAGTGAATCCAGTGGCTCAGAACAGAGCATTGATGATGAGTTGGGTATTCCTTCTATTGTTACACCTAGAGTAAGGAAGACCAGGGATGTTTTGAGAGCACCTGGGAGTGAACCCACTTTGCGCAGGTCTACCGGAGTTAGGTATCCTGTGGATAGGCTGAAATATGATGGATTTACAGCCATTCACTATGCATATATGGTCAAGGTGATACAGGAACCAGAACCCACTTCTTTTGAGCAAGCCATGGGAAAAGAAAAATGGGAGAAAGCCATGGATGAAGAAATGGATGCCTTGGAAGCAAATGCTACATGGGAATTGGTACCTTTGCCTAAAGGTAAGAATGCAATTGGCTGTAAGTGGGTTTATAAGGTGAAGCACAATGCAGATGGTTCTGTGAACAGATACAAGGCAAGATTAGTAGTCAAGGGGTATGCACAAACATATGGCATTGACTATGAAGAAACATTCAGTCCGGTTGCAAGGATGGCAACCGTAAGAGCAGTCATTGCTATGGCTGCATCAAAGGGATGGTCTTTACATCAGATGGATGTAAAGAATGCCTTCTTGCATGGTGATTTGCAAAAAGAGGTCTATATGGAGCAGCCACCAGGTTATGTGCATGCTGTTCATCCTGAGTTTGTTTGCAGGTTGAAGAAAGCCTTGTATGGCTTGAAGCAAGCACCTAGAGCATGGTCTGACAAGATAGGGCAGTATCTTGTCACTATTGGCTTTCAGATTTCCAAGGCAGATTTCTCACTTTATGTGAGAAAGACAGAGAAAGGTATTATCCTGCTTGTCATTTATGTTGATGATTTGATTATGACAGGTGACAGTGATGAAGATATCCTTCATGTGAAAATGCTATTGAAGCAAAAGTTTGAGATGAAGGATTTGGGAGAGCTGCGTTATTTCTTGGGCATTGAGGTGATTAGATCACCAAGTGGGATACAGCTCTTGCAGAGGCAGTATGGATTGGACATGCTGTCCAAATATGGGATGACAGGCTGTAAGTCTATTTCAGTTCCTTTGGAGCAGAATGTGAAGCTAAGCGCAGATGCAGGTGAGCTTCTGGAAGACCCTACTATGTACAGACGCATAGTAGGAAGCTTGATTTATATGACTATTACCAAGCTAGATTTGAGCTATGCTGTTGGATTGGTAAGTCAGTTTATGCAGGCTCCAAGGAAACCGCATTTGGATGCAGCTAGACGCATACTCAGGTATGTGAAGTCCACATTACAGTATGGACTATTTTATGAGACTGGGGTTCAGATACAATTGCATGGATACACTGATGCTGATTGGGCTGGCAATATTTCTGATAGACGATCTACTAGTGGATATGTGTTCTCTTTTGGGAGTGCTGTAGTCACTTGGAGCAGTAAGAAACAGCCTACAGTTGCCTTGTCGAGCACAGAGGCTGAGTACAGGGGTGCAGCAATGGCTGCATGTGAGGTAGCTTGGTTGCATAAGCTACTTTATGATATGCATCAACCTTCAGATGGGCCAGTTGTCATTTATTGTGACAACATGAGTAGTATACACTTGGCAAATAACCCAGTCTATCATGCTAGAACAAAGCACATTGAGGCGCATTATCACTATGTGCGGGAGAGGGTTTTACTAGGTCTTATTGATCTAGTTTATGTCAGCACAGAGGATCAGGTAGCTGACATATTTACGAAGGCATTGGGCGCAGAGAAGCTGCGCAAGTTCAGAGACCTGCTTGGTGTGCAGGAATTGGGATTGAGCTCGAGGGGGAGTGTTGAGATATCGAGCTCCACTCGTGATATGCCAGGGTGACCGTTGTGTATTTATGTCACCGACTTGTCAGTTGTTGCAGACGCGGTCGGTACACTGCCCATGAATAATAGCTACATGATAGCTATCCTTATCTACTCTAGTTCGTGGCTCTGTTAGTATGCCACCTTAGTTAGTTGAGTTTGGTTTGAGACCCATATATAGGGTTCTTCTATTTCTTTGTATAAGAGTTCTTTTGGCTTACACAACTAAGAAGAGGAAAATTGTTTTCAGCCCCCACCCTTGTGTGTCTTCCCCCATTGTGCAAGCAAGAAAGCTACAAGTGAGACTCCTTCCTTCTCTCCCACAATCTTGACATTTTCGGGTTTTTTCCATGTGAATGCATCCTATCTCAGTCGAAACCGTGTTTTAACGTGATAGAGTTGTTGGGCACATTATTTTGCACATTTTTCCTTCTTTCTACACTTCATTCTGCCATGCGGATTATTCGACATTACTCCCCAACTGTGTTTTCGGAGCTATTTTTTTTGCCTTTTTTCCATGGGATTTCCTTGACTTGATCCCGTACACCTCGTTGTACTTTTCCGTAGTCTTCCCCTTGCCTTCCGCCCCAGTTTTTCTTTCTATGGCCTTGGGTTTCGATGAACGGTTTGTGAGTTATTATTTTTTCTTTGTTTTGTCGTGTTCACGCATGCCTTGTTTCGCGCGTGAATGCGCGCGTTTTTGAATTTATGCGCCTCGAGACACCCCATCACCTTCACACCTTTTCGTATCGATGTCCCATCCGTGTTCAATCCTATCACTGCAATTTTTTTTATTTTTTTCTTTACCCCCGCCCCCTCCCCTCCCCCATGCATACGCACGGGATGGGGGCACACTCCCCTTTTTCGGGCTTTTCTTTTATTTTCACTTCCCTTTTAAAAAAAATCCCCACCCTCCGACCCAATCCTAAAAACAAACAAACCAAATTTCAACCAAAAAAAAATCAAAAGAAAACAAATTTTAAAAAAAACCCAACACAAACAATAAAAAAACAACAACAACAAAAAAACCACAAATATTAACCACCACAACTTAATTACACAAACCAAAAACACACAATCAAACGACATTAAAAACACCAAATTTATTTTTTAAAAATAAAAACCACTACAGAAAAAATAACAACGCAAAAAAATATAAAATAAAAAAACACACCACACAACACAAAACCAAAAGAACTAAACAAAAAATAACAAAATAAAACAACGCACAAACACCCAACCTTACAAACATTAACACAACAACATTTTTAAAAAAAACACCCAAAAAAAAACACACACACACACACAACAAAAGAAACACAAAATTATAAATAACACACTCATTTTAACACAAAAAAAAAACAAAAAAAACAAAAAAAACCCCACAAAAACAAAAAAACAAAAACCAACCCAAAAAAAAATCCCCCACAAAAAAAAACAATAGCAAAACAAAAAAAAACAAATAAACCAACAAAAACAAATAACCAAACACACAATAACAACAAAAAAAAAAAACCCCAACAACACAAAACCAAAACCTCCCTTCATTTTTTTTTTCAAAAAGCAAACAAAAAAAACAAGCACAAAAAAAAAAAACAGTTGGCCCTCCCCCCCGCGGCCAACCGCTGCTGCCTCCTCCTCTTCTTCTTCTTCTTTCTTCTTCTCTTCTTCTTCTTCTTGCTAAACCTAGGAGATCTACTTAAGGAGCATCCAATGCTATGGCAAGAACTGAACTAAAGCAGTGGGTTGAAGGTTTTTGTGGGCATTCACGCGCGAGGACACGCATCGAAAATGTTCGTGGGTGTGCGTAGTTGCTGATGTTCACCCTCGCGTCTGGGTATTCATTTTTTAAATCTTGCAAATAATTCCACAAACAAAAACAAAACATCATTTAAAAAAATAAAAAATAAAAACATAAAACTTTTTTTTTGAAATTACAAAAAATCATTAAAACTTTTTTCCACAGTTTTAAATTTTTTCTTCATGAAAAATGCCATTAATTAATTACTGAAAATTCCAAATTGCCTAAAAATATTCACAAAATGATGAAAATTGATAAAATTTCCAAAAAAATACTTGAAAATAAAAAAAAAATTACAAAAAATCACATTCACTTTCTTTCCCATTTTGGATATTTTTTGGAATAAAAAATATTAATTTCTTTGAAAAATATTTTTTAAAGAAAAATCTTATGACAATGTAATTATCATAAACACATTCTTTGAAACTCCCAAACATGATAAAAACATTTCCATCACATTGAAACTGAATGGTTTTTGGCCCTCATCGTGGGACAAATTGGTTTCTTGGTTATTCTATTTAAAAAAAAAATACACAAATACAACATAAACCAAACCAATGAAACAAACAGAAACAAGCTCTCCTTTTCCTTTACTGTTAAAAAAAAACAAAATGGAACAAAACAACAAATAAAAAACAATTGTTTTTTAAAAAAACACACACAACATACAAACAAGAAAACCACACAAATCAAAATATCCCACAAAAATTCCAATCCACATTTTCTCCTTTATTTTGGTCATGTGTATCATTGTTTTTGTTTAGTCAAGGCGTTAGTTAGTTTTTGTTTCTTTTCTATCTAACAGGACGACTATTGTCAGTTGACCTTTTGTCCGTTTTTGTGGATTTGCGTAGATTGCGCATTCCATTCTGGAGGACGTGGTTTCAGACCTTGTGAGTGCCCACCCACACATTGCCAGGTTCCTTTCTTTTTTCCCTCTCTCACTTGTACCATAACACACAATTAATTGTAAATAAAATCCATTGACCGTTGCACACACCCAATTAACAAAATGCACATCATAAAATTATAATTAAAACGAATTGGTCGTTAATTATAAAAGGAACCCCGCCGTTGAATGTGCACCTTTGCAACCTAACTCATGTAATTTGTAAATTAAAAACCATTCACAAGTGCACACGCACACGCATTACAGACACATTAAATTGTAATTAAAATAAACCCCTCGAAGTCATGCATGCATGCACTCAAGTGCCACACATAATGTAATTGTAACAATGAACTACATCAGTAGAGACCAAGTCAAGTCAAGTCGTGTCAAGTCTGAGAGGGGCTAGGCTATGTTTCTGACTCACCATATATTAACGGAATAACTTAACAATGAATTGTGTTTAATGGATTATCTAATAAACAATGAGTCATTAGTTCACCCACCCACTTCACCGCATTGTAGGATGTTGAATGTTACATGGAATTTATGATTATTAATCTGACCTTGGTCCATATGGTGTTTATTCTATTTTTAGTCAGAATATTTGGTTCATGTTAGCCGTTGGCTTGACACTACATTTACCCTTAGAATGGTGTATTACCTTAGTTATTACTATTTCCTATGTGAAGCAGCCTTTATATGTCTTATGAAGTTCACTGCCTCATGAAGTGCAGTTTTGGGGCAGTTGCAAAAACGTGACCTGATGAGGCATTTTGTGTATTCTTCTTGTCTATCTGATCACTTATGATGATTATGCCTGATGTATGATGTTTCTACCTAATTATGAAGAGGATTTGGCAGTTGGCGCCATCATGGATGGAGTCTTGATCTCGTTTGTAGCATGTCTTGTGTGATTCATTCTCTATTTTCTAATGAGTAGTGCTGAATATAGTGTATCTATGCTTTCATATGGTTAGTTCTGAGTTTCTATGATTTCTGGCTGTGAGATTAGGTATTTGCTTCATGAAGTATTCTCAGTTCTTTTATGTATTCTACATAGAAAGGGCATCAACACTTTGGCGATCCTGCCATTGCCTTCTTGGAACCTCTGTGTCAAAACATTATTCAAAATGATGAAGGTTAAGCCCAAATGTTCGAAGTTGCTGCATGAAGCAACAGTTTTTTGCGTGAAGCAGAAGTTTTTTGCATGAAGAAGAACCAGAATCAAGACAATTCAACTCTTTTTATGTGGTTTTCTATTTCTAGATGCTGAACCATAGTCGAAATACTTTTCTTTGATGATATATATTTGAAAATCTAGTTGCTTCTTGGGGCAATGGTATATTGCTTCAAGCAGCATGATGCAGATTAAAGGTTTAACTTTGCATTTCTGCATATATGTCAGAGAATTACCCATACCGATCAAATGTTATTCTAACCCGAAGAAAATCTAGAGAATTACGGGAGTTATTGGCAGGACAATAGAGGGAGTTATTGTAGAATGACAGCCGGGAAACAGGAGGAATTGACACCCTAGATGAGGAGGAGTTTCCATCTTTTGGAGAGGAGTTCCAGGATGTTAGTACCTCTGCTGGTACCGCTACTGTGTATCATTCCCCTGCATCGTCCACAGAATCTCCCTTAAGCTATCCTGATGAAGCAAAAGGAGTACCTAACTTGCAAGATCTTTCAACTCCTCCGGATCGTGCAACACAGCGATTACAGCATTTGGTGTTAGGAAGTGCAGTCTTGTTGAGGAGACACTTTTGATCCCTTGCCCCCATTAAAGAAGAAGAAGTTCCGAACTATGAATCCCAATCCACCACTTAACCCTAAGGTTAGGGCATCTAAATTCTCAGGGAAGAAGAAAGAAGACCTAGATTGTCATGTCGCTCAGTTTGAGACAAGATGGGTGGCCAGTGGCTTCAACAATATGTTTGGGAATCAAGTCAAATTACAGCAGTTTGTGGCAACTTTCAAGGGTAAGGCTATGGATTGGTATAGTACTTATGATGCTGGATACTTTACCACATATGGTGACCTTAAAACCGCTTTCTTAAGTAGGTTTAGAAAGCATAAGACGGCTACTGATGTGTTGAAAAGGTTGAAGCAGATCAAGCAGAAGACAATGTTAGTGCAGGATTATGCACAAAAAATTAAAAATCTATTAAACAGGTTGAATCAAGAAGATAGACCTTCTATGGAGTTACAATACTCTTATTTTGTTAAGGGTTTGGACAAAGCTATTGCACCAGCAATTGCTAATGCATGAATTGGAAACAATAATAGTATAGATCGGCTGGTTGAAGCAGCCCAGTGGGTGGAAAAGAGACTTGGTAAGAGTAGATCCAAGAAGAAGAGTAAACATGACTCTTTAGACTCTGACTCTGATGGTTTTGATTCAGAGGATAGTAGTGAGGAGGAAGATACTTCATCAAGCTCTGAGTCGGAAACCGAATCAAGTGACTCAGATGATGATCGAAGTAAGCGGAGACAGAAGAAATACAAAAAGAAATCCAGGAAAGATAAAACCTCTTCTAAGGATAGCAAGAAGGGGAAAGAGAAAGAGGAAAAAACGGCCTTGGAAAATATATTACCCTTAGAATGGTGTATTACCTTAGTTATTACCCTTAAAATGGTATATTACCTTAGTTATTACTATTTCCTATGTGAAGCAGCCTTTATATGTCTTATGAAGTTCACTGCCTCATGAAGTGCAGTTTTGGGGCAGTTGCAAAAACGTGACTTGATGAGGCATTTTGTGTGTTCTTCTTGTCTATCTGATCACTTACGATGATTATGCCTGATGTATGATGTTTCTACCTAATTATGAAGAGGATTTGGCAGTTGGTGCCATCATGGCTAGAGTCTTGATCTCGCTTGTAGCATGTCTTGTGTGATTCATTCTCTATTTTCTGATTAGTAGTGCTGAATATAGTGTATCTATGCTTTCATATGGTTAGTTCTGAGTTTCTATGATTTCTGGGTGTGAGATTAGGTATTTGCTTCATGAAATATTCTCTGTTCTTTTATGTATTCTGCATAGAAAGGGCAGCAACAGTTCAATCACGATTTTTTGAGTCCGTCTTTGGGCTATGGTATGTGTGCAATTTTTGTTTTATTTTGTGTGCTTGATACAGGGTCTAGGGTGCATGTTTGTTGCATAGCATGAAGCTTTCGATCGCATATGTGCGTAGGTCATGTTGAATTTCCCGTAGGATGTGGTTTGTTTGGGGTGGTTTGGTCCAATTAGTCTAGTCCTTAGTCTATTTCCTATCGATGGTCTCAGTGGAGGTTTTGTTTGTGGGTTTTGCAGGTTTTCTCTTTGTCTTCCTGGTTTTGTGTGTGTGGGTTTTTTGCTATAGTCTGAATGGCACCTACTTCTACCCCTTGCCCTTCCTTCATTCCTCTCATGTACCAATCTATTTGCGACCCAAAAGGAAGGACAATTAGATTTGCAGATTCCTCATCTTTACAAACCATGTTATCTAGACCCATGCTTGCACAGATGGTTTCAAATGTCCAGTCTACTCTAGAAACCTCCCCCACTTCCTGTTTTCAGATGCTATACACAAGTGTTTACACTTCCATGAAAGACAAGGTGGATTCCTTAACCAGTCAGTTGAGTAAGGCACTAGCGAATCTGTCTTCCGAAAGGGCTACACTCAATGATATCCATAACCAAATGACTATTGCCACAGCCTTAATGGATTCACTGAAGGTAACTATTCAAGAGTTGGAATCTAAGATTGCTAAATTGGAGGAGGAGAATGTATCTCTGATGATTGGGAAAAATTCTGCCCTTGAGAAAATGGTCACTTTGGCTAGTAAGCTTGCTAGTAGTGAGGAACAGTTGCAGCACTCTCAGGAAACTGTAGAGTCCCAAAAGAAACTTATTGAAGAACTTAACCAAAGAGTGGATGTTCTTTCTGTTTCTCCTTCCGCTCCTATATCTTCTGCTTTGTCTTCCAAAGAGGAGCTTGATCAGTTGCAATGAAAATCTAAACTATGTGATGGGTTCTCAGCTAAGGTTGAACGCCTTCAGCAGCGTATGGATTGCATGCAGAATGATTTTGTCTGTTATATTGAATTGGTGTCACCTCCTCCTTCCTTTTGGGTAAAGTATAACCAACATATATTTTCTTTATATATATCCTTAAGCAATATGGATTTGGAGCCTCCAGAGGATGGATGATCAAGTCTCTAGCCTGCGGATCTCTTAAGAGCTGTTTTTTATCGCTTTGTGGATGAGTTGATTTCCTATGAGGTTCAATTACTATATTTCATGTATCTTACAGGCCATTTGCAGATCTCTGATGAAGAAGATTTGAATGTTTATGTGGGAGATGTTATCTTACAGGCACTGATGTATGTGCACTCAGTTGAGCTTCTCCTAGCAGAGAGTTTACGAACCTATCATGAGCAGACATTTTGGTGTAAGAGACATGCTTGGCATCCACCTTTGGAGGATGTTGTTTTGGAGCCTCGTCCACTCAAAAATGTTTTTCATTAATCTGATATCCAACCTCTACAATCTCAGTTATTGAGCTTCATTTTGCTGATCACCCATGTTAGGAATAAAGGGCCATCATGCCTTTTATATGTGGACGGGTGTGAACACACCCTTAGCACATTGTACTTTCATACATATATCTATCTAAAAACCTAAAGTGGTACACTCCTCATTGTACCTATAAACATGCTCACTCTCCACTCTGCTCTCTTGCACTCTCTCTATCTCTCACTGTGCGTAATGACTATCTGCCTCGATCTTCATGCCTAATCGATTTCTACAAACTGGTATCAGAGTGCAGAATACACGCTCCCCGAGGTCAAAGGCAGCTCACGTACAACTACTGAGTGTGTGATCGTCGGCACACATGAAATGAGTAGCAGTTCCAGGTTGTAGTCGTAGGTAAAGAACGTCAGTAAACAACCAAGCTAGTTGTGAGCTACAGGCATTGTGGGTAGTCAGGTGCGAGTAGGAGTCGCTTGCGGATCGCTGGCGGGCAATAATTGAGGATGGCTGTGTAATAGGTAACGGGCTACAGCTGGTTTGGGGTCCAGCGTGGACCACGACGATTGCAGGCGTAACGCGATGGGTGACAGAGCTGCACGGCGACAGTAGGCGCGCGATGGACGAAACTGTCAGCGAGGCTCACGGCGACACCTGACGGATCAATGGACCCGTCAGAATTTTCTGGAAAAATTCAATCTTTTTTGAAATTTCTTTTACCCAGTGACAGGGTTTCGCGCGCGTAGAGTACTGTTCGTGAAAAATTGAGGCATCTGCGTCAGAATTGCAGACATTATGCGCATTTGAATTGGGGATTTTGCTAAAATTGTTGAAAATTTGCTCATTTGAGTGAAATTTCTCAACATTGGACCCACAAAAATTTGGGTCTTTTCCCATATTTGAGGAATGTGATGCAGGACAAACATATCTGTCTCAGAAATTGCAAGAATTTTGTGACATTTTGTCCTGGACATTTGGGGCTTTTCATGTACATGTGCAAATTGGGCTAAAATTTACCCAATTTCTTAACATTAATGCACATTGGACCCTATGCAATTTGGGGCTTTTGCAATTTGGGAAAAATTTGTGCATCATTTGGTCATTTTATGTACATGTAGGTTGAATTCTGCACAATTTGGACATCAACACTTGGTAAAATTTGGGGGTTTTGCTGAAATTTCTTTATTTTGGAAAAATTGGACAATCGTGTGCATGACAAAGGAAATGCAGATGTGTGTTTGACGCTTTTGAGCACAAAATTTTGGGGCTTTTGACCATTCCTGTCAAATCTTATGCCCATGGATACATGTACAACAGAAATTGCAGCTGAAATTTTGGGATTTCTCATGTAACGTGATGCACATGCCCTTGGAACAGCTATAATCAGTTGGATAATGTTGTAGCACTTGGTTTGGTGCTTCTGAAAATTTAATTACAAATCTGAAATCTATACTTCTGCATAGTCATTTATTACTGATTGGTACTTGTTTGTACCTTGGTCTTTTGGGTGATAGTTTGGGCCTGCATTTACTAGTTTTTTTGTCACATTTGGGCTGAAAATCATGGCTGGTAGCAATGACAGCAGTAATTTGATGCACATGAAGAAGCTTGAGGGTGCACACAATTTTGCAGTTTGGCAAAAGCAATGCTACAATATCCTATTACAAAAGAAGCAGGCAAAGCCGATCAAAACCAAAGGGGCAAAGCCCCCGGACATGGATCAGGGCAATTGGGATGAGTTGAATGAGCTTGCATGCTCAACCATAGAGCTATCAATTTCTGATGCCTTGCTCTTCAACATTGAAGGTTTGGATTTTTCATATGCTATATGGACTAGATTGGAAGAACTGTATGCACAGAAGAGTGCTGCAAGTAAAGTGTATTGGCTGAAAAAGCTTATGGATTTGCATATGAAAGAGGGTACAGCAATGTCTACTCACTTGAGTGAGTTTAACTCTATTTTCAGCCAACTAGTTGCCTTGAAGTTCATGATTGATGAGGAATTTAAGGCTACTTTCTTGCTTTGCACTCTACCAGAGAGTTGGGATACATTCAGGACTGCTATGAGCAATTCTAATGTGATCCTTTTGTATGCTGATGTAGAGAGTGCTCTACTTATGGAAGAGATGAATCGACAGAACAATGCATCCAATAAGTCTTCCAGTGCTTTGCATACTAGGGAAAGATCACAACAAAAAGTCAAATATGATGGCAAGGGACGCAGTAAATCACGTGGCAAAGATGTTGAATGCCATCATTGTGGAAAGAAGGGTCACTTTAAACGTGACTGCTACAAATGGAAGAAAGAGAAAGGAAAAGGCAAGAAGACAGATGATAGCAAGGAAGAGAAGAAGGACAGCTAGCCTAAGAAGAGCAGTGTAAAAATTGAAGAGGTGAATGTAGTCACTCATGACAGTGACTGTGGGAGTGATGTACTCTTTGTCTCTTCACACTTTGGTGCACATGCAATACCTGAATTCTTGATTCAAGTGCTTCCTTTCATGTCACCCCTCATCGTGAGTGGTTTTCCACCTATACAGGGGGTCAACTTGGTATTGTCCATCTTGGGGACAACTATGCATGTGAGATTGCAGGTATTGGCAATGTGCAATTATAGTTTCAGCATGGCTCTGTCTTTACAGTTCAGCATGTACGGCATGTACCTCAGCTCAAGAATAGCTTGATTAGCACAGGGCAGCTAGATGATGATGGTTTTCATACCACCTTTGGTGATGGAAAATGGAAAATTTGTAAGGGATCTAGGGTTATTGCCAGAGGTTGCAAGAGTGATACTTTGTATCCACTTCATGTATCTAGTGTGCGTGACCATGTTGTTGCTGTGACGGAGTAGCCAAGTGTTTCTTTGTGGCATGGCCGATTGGGACACATGAGTCAAATAGGAATGAAAGTGCTTTCTCGTTTGGGTTACTTGCCTTGTCTTTGTTATACTGATTTTGAGCATAATGATCATTGCATTTATGGCAAACATGCACAGACATTACATAAAAAATCTCTTTCTTTGAAATCTTCTCCCTTAGAGATAGTACATTCGAATGTATGTCAAATGCTAGGATTATCTTTAGGGGGAAATAAATATTTTGTCACCTTTATCGATGATGCAGGAAGGTGTGGGTTTACCCTATTCGTAGCAAGGATGAAGTGCTTGACAGATTTAAAAAATTCTTGCCATTGGCTGAAAATCAGACAAATAAGACACTTAAGTGTCTTTGCTCTGACAATGGTGGGGAATATGTGTCCAAGTCCTTTCAAGCATTTTGTGATAGCAAAGGGATAAAGAGGGAGCTCACTGCCCCTCATAATGTGCCCCAAAATGGAGTTGCAGAGCGTATAAACCAGACTATACAAGATAAGGTCCGTATGATGCTGTCTCATGTTGCATTACCCCATGGTTTTTGGGCAAAGGTTGTTATGACAGCCGTTCACTTAGTTAATCGGTCACCAAACAAGTCTTTGGGGGGGAGGGGAGTTCCCCAAGAAGCGTGGTTGGGCAAGCCACCTTCATATACTCATCTGAAAGTGTTTAGCTGTGATGCTTTTGTGCACATTTATAAAGAAAAACGCAGCAAACTTGAGCCAAAGTCCTGTAAATGCATTTTCCTAGGATATGGTGACGAGGGTGAAATGGGGAATAAATTATGGGATCCTAAGAAAAGGAAAGTAGTACGCAGCAATGACGTTATCTTTCGGGAAGATCACATGCACAAATAGCCCGAAAAGACTGAGGAGGTCCATAGGGTTGTATTCTGGGAAGAAATACCTTTTGGATAACAAAATGTGCCTATACAACAGCAAATACCTACTGTAAATGAACCTGTGAATGCAAAAAATGATGTTGGAAATTATCAGCCAGCTATTGCCCATGAAAATGAGCCATTACATGTGCATGAACAACCATGAGAGCAAGTTGTTAATGCTGATTTGTAGGCTAAAATGCTAGGATAGCATGCTAAAAATGGAAATTTGCAGGAACAGTCAGCAAACAATGACCATTGGGTTAGGAGATTGTTTAGGACTACTAGACAACCTGATAGGTTTGTTTGTTCCTGGTACAATTAATGTGGCTGATTATGTCATGTTGACAGACTATGGTGAACCGTCTTGCTTCAAGGAAGCAATGGACAGGCAGGACAGCAAGAAATGGTATAAAGCCATGTTGTCAGAGATGGAATCTCTTGAAAAAAATGGCACTTGGGACTTGGTGCAATTGCCTAAAGGGCAGAAAACCCTTCCATGCAAATGGATTTACAAGGTAAAGGTCACTTCTGGTTTCTCACCAAAGTACAAAGCAAAATTGGTTAATACAAGCAGGAGCATGGAATTGATTTTGATGAGATTTTCTCTCCTGTAGTCAAAATGACTAACATTGAGAACCATTTTGGGCTTGGTTGCAGTTGAGGATATGGAGCTCATATAGATGGATGTAAAGATTGCATTTTTACATGGTGATCTGCATGAAGACATATATATGCATCAGCTTGAAGGATTTGTTGAACAAGGGAAGGAAAAAATGGTATGTAAACTCAAAAGGAGTTTGTATGGGCTGAAACAAGCGCCAAAAGAATGGTATCATAAGTTTGATACATTCATGCAATCCCAAGGCTTTCATAGAAGTCAAGTGGATCACTGCTTGTACACCAAGAAGGCACCAGATGACAGCTTGATTATCTTGGTTTTGTATGTTGATGACATGTTGATTGCTGGCAGGGACACTCATGCCTTGGATTCATTGAAGCAAAGTCTTCATGGTAGCTTTGACATGAAGGACCTTGGTGATGCAAATCACATTCTTGCCATGCGAATACTCAGAGAAAGATTGAAAGGCTTACTCTATCTATCTCAACAGGAGTATATATCCAAAGTTTTGCAACGTTTCAATATGGAGGGGGGGAAACAATTGGGGTTCCATTGCCTCCATATGTGAAACTCAGTGTTGAGGACAGCCCTACATCTGATCATGAGAAGGCTGAAATGGCCAAGATACCATATGCTTCAGCTGTTGGCAGTTTGATGTGTGCTATGGTTGCTACACGTCTTGACATTGCCTTTGCAGTGGGAGTGGTTAGAAGATACATAGCAACCCCTGGCAAGAAGCATTGGGATGTAGTGAAAGGTATTATGAGATACCTCAAAGGCACAAAGGAGTTGTGCATCTGCTTTGGAAAGCAAAAGGCATCTATTGTTGGCTTTATGGATGCAGACTATGCTGATCATGTGGACTGTAGGAAGTCCACTTCTGGGTGTGTGTTTACTTTCATAGGAGGAGCAGCCTCTTGGATCTCCAGGCTACAAAAGTGTGTTGCATTGTCTACTACAGAGGCAGAGTATGTAGCTGCCACTGAGGCATGCAATGAGGCTTTATGGCTTTCATGTCTGGTGGGAGAGCTTGGCATCACAGAGTTACCTATTCTCCATTGTGATAGTCAAAGTGCTATCATGCTAGCACGAAATCATGTCTTTCATGAGAAGACAAAGCACATACAGGTGAAGTACCACTTCATTAGAGATGTACTTGACATCAAGAGCATTGAGCTTGTCAAAGTGCATATAGATGATAATCCTGCAGACCTTCTCACGAAGGGTCTTCCAGTAGAGCGGTTTGCTCATTGTCGACAGATGATGGGAGTTGGATAGATATATTTATTTCAGCTTTGTATATACCTAGACTTAGCTGATTCTTTTCTCCTCTTAAGGCACATTGCCTTTAGGTGGGAGGTTTTGGGAATAAAGGGCCATCGTGCCTTTTATATGTGAACAGGTGTGAACACACCCTTAGCGCATTGTACTTTCATACATATATCTATTTAAAAACCTAAAGTGGTACACTCGTCATTGTACCTACAAACATGCTCACTCTCCAATCTGCTCTCTTGCACTCTCTCTGTCTCTCACTGCGCGTAATGACTGTCTGCCTTGATCTTCGTGCCTAATCAATTCCTACAACCCGTTATTTACTGAGTCCTTTTTTCAAGACCTTAATTTTCATTGTTCTATTTATCCCTTAGATCCTGCAGATCTTCTTTCTTATTCCCTCATGTCTTATCTTTTCCCTCTTTATGTTTCTCTTCTTTCATCTAGTCATGACACCATTCCCCTCTTATCCTTTACCCTTTCAGGATTTTCTCATATTCCTATTTTTACTACATGTCCTTTCATCTCCTACTCCTTCTGAACCTCCACCTACTGTTTCTCTTATTCCTTCTGTTTTTCCAGTAGAATCCCTTCATACCTTTTTTATGTATACTCCGTCTTTTCCACCTTCTTTATCCCTTCATTTACCTTCCTTTTATGATCTATCCTATCCTCCATTACAATGTTCCCCTTTTATTTCTTTGCCCTCTCCATCCGATTACATTAACCTTCCTCTTGAGACAGTGCTGGATACACCAGGATATGATAGTGACATACTTCGTCGACGACAATGGAAACTATATGATTCTATGACAGGATTGGCCTTTTATTCCAGGGTCTTGGGATACCTCTGAAACATGTTCGAACTCTTACCTCCATTTTGCTAGAGTACATGTTACTTCTGGGGATACCACTATTCGCCTTGTAGCTCATTTTTTCTGGTATCTTGCTTTCATGCATCAGTAGTCCACCCTGAATACTCGAAAGAGTATCCCACATTTGCTGATTAATCCAAATGAGGATGTAGCTATTGCTCACATGGATGTTCTATATTACTTTGCACAAGCCTTCCCTACCATGTTCATAATTTTACTGGAAAGGATGTGTTGTCTACAGTTCCTCCAAAATGTACCTCAGTACGTTGTAGATGAGAACAAAGCCTTGGACCGTCTTAAATTTAGTATGCAATTTAAGAAGAAATACCTTTATCCTAATTAGTAGGAGGGTTTTCATGATGGTATCCTCTCTTTCTTAATGGAAACTTCTTCTTTCTCTCCAATTTTTTGGGGATTTGTGCCATTCAGACTATATTTGTATATGGGTATTTTTTGTGTTGGGTTTTGTTTTATTTTTTATATTGTGAGGAGCTGATGAAGATGAAGCTGTGAAGATTGTTGATGATGGTTATAACATGGTTGTAGTGAGAATTTGAATGTTGAACTCTTATATCCTTTAATAGTTTGAGTTATTTTGGTTTTATGGTATTGGAATGGTTTTTGGTGTTATTGGTTTTCCTTTCATATGTGTTTTAGATATAGGTTCTATGAAGCTGATATGTTGGAGTCGTGATAGTAGTTGGTGATTTGAGCTGGATTGAAGATTCTTTTTAGCAGATATTAGAGCTTTTATTCATTTTTTTTCTAAGGTCGCAAGGACGCTTCCTTTTTAAGTGTGGGGATATGTTGAGTGCTGAAATGATATGTTTTTTGGGTTGATTTTTTGTTGTTTTTATTGCTGAATGGTTGTTTTTGTGATGGATTGTTTGAATTTGAAGATGTTTTGAAGTGTTTGGAATGGTTTGAGTATGTTTGAAGGGTTTATGATGGTTTTTTATGAGGATATGTTGTTCTGTAGGGTTTTGTATTTTTTTCTGTTTGGTTCTATAATGTCTGATTTTCTTCTGTTTTGCTTCTATTTTGGTAGTTGATATGATTGAATGAATGTTTTGAGAGATGGTTGAGGTTTTATTGAAAGTTTTATGAAAGATTGAATTGGTTTTTGTTTGGTTTTTATGGTTTTTATGGTCTCTGTTGATCTTTTGTAAGGTTCTGTAGTTCTGTTGTTCTGTATTTGTGTTGCTCTGTGGTCTGTTCTAATCGTTTCTGTTGAGTGTTATGTTGGATGTATGGGTATTTTGGGAAGTGTTTTTGTTTTAGGAAAGGATGAATGAAAGCTCTATTCAAGCTAATTGAAGTGAAGAAGTAGCTGATGAAGATTCACAGAAGGTTACAAACGAACAATGACAGAAGCCAGATCTCATAGGACACTATGATGTCTCTAGTGCCTCTTCACATCTGACATACCTTTTGGGAGGTGTATCCACAACCAAGAGAGGAGAATTGAGTGTCGTTCTTAAGTATTTTAGTGAGGCTATGATGTATTATTGAGAGAGTAAGAGTATGTGAGAGAGAGAAGTGAGAGAAACTCAGTTCTATGCCTTAAAAAAATGTATCTACTATGAGAGATAGAGAAAGAACTATGAAGAAAATAAAAATGAATACTATGTGATTGATTTCCATTCAAAAGTGGTGTATTCCTTTGTGTTCTTGTTTATTATGATGGATTTTATAAAAAAATTGAAGATTATGGTTGATTCTATCAAATCGGTGGGAGATATCTACTATGATGCTGCGTGAAGATTTGTTGATTTCCTTGTTTTGGTCATCAAAAGAATGAAACAAAAGCTTGTTGATATTACAAGATAGATTTTCTTGCAATAGAAACCCCTTTTCCTTGGTGTTCCTC
This sequence comes from Lygodium microphyllum, assembly GCF_053477565.2. Lineage (NCBI taxonomy): Eukaryota > Viridiplantae > Streptophyta > Polypodiopsida > Schizaeales > Lygodiaceae > Lygodium > Lygodium microphyllum. The sequence continues at coordinate 22,881,398 of NC_141158.1, read as the reverse complement.
TTGGGGCCCCACTTCTCCACCATCGCAGGGCTCCACTCCACCTCTACTTGACTAGCTTCTTCTCCTCTTCTTACCATCACCATGCCACAATTTCTTTCGACATCGAAGCTCCTCAGAAATTCTACGCCCAATCTTCTCTACATACTTCTATAGATTGCATTGGTCCAAGATTTGTTTTATGGCTTCCACCGTGAATGGGAGCTTGCCACCATAATCTTTCCCCCAAATGGAGAGTCTGGCCAAGAAAGAGAGAGTAGCCAATGACTATGCTTTGGGGCATGCTCAAATACAATGTGTGCTTTCTATAGGGCTGACTTTCTCTTCTAGCAGTGAGGCTTCTGTCATGGCTCTTTGTTCTTAGTATTTATGTCACTTTCTCCATAATGGTTCTTTGTGGGGTTGGTGGTCTTGTGGTGACTTGGACATTGAACGCTTCTGTGCAGAGACTTGTGTCATCTTGCATTCAATTGGCAACTTGTGAGAATACATGCAAGTCTTATGCTTCAACCATAATGAATGGGTGCAGCTCAAAGAGACATCACTTATCTAAATCCCGTGGTGTTGACTTTGATGCATATCACCTGCGCTTGATTATTGTTGCTTGTGTGTGTGTTGGCTTTGGTTTTTTTTTTGTGTGTTATCTATACATAGTCACAAAACACATTGTTTATTTATATACACCTTTATAAATCCATGTCACTTCATGAGGATAAAAACCAATTGTAGAACTCAAGATTGTACTCGAGTGTGGCACATACATCTAGTACTCGTGGCAGCCTACTCAATAACAATAGATATTTTGCAACATTGAGTAGCATGGTACCTTGTTCGAGTCTACTGGCAACATATAGCTCCTCCTCAGTGAGGATTTCATCAATCAAAGAGTTCTCTTGGCTAGGTCCGACTAAGTCCATACCCCAAACAATAGTTAGTACTCAGAAGGAAGTTGGTGCCACATAGGTTGGGTCTCTTTAAGACTCCCATTTGGCCAATTGCTCCTCTGAGACTGTCGTAATCTGGGCTCCATGTTTGGCCATTGTAGCGTGGTTTTCAAACCAACATTTTTCAAATTGGCTTCGACCCTCTAATTGTTGCTTTAGCTACTCTATCTCAAAGAGATAGAATAGCTACTCTAATTGGCTTCGACCCTCTAATTGTTGCTTTAGCTACTCTATCTCAAAGAGATTTGGTTAGCAAAGCACTTCGTTGAATGTCACAGTTAAGCATAGTTCGTCGATTTTCTCGTCAGAGATGAGTTGCATGCGTTCATGTAGGAGTTTGTCATAGTGCTCATTAAGATATTCTTGCTCTTCCCATGATAGCGGATATGGCAAGTATTCCTCAAGCTGCTCCCTTGGAAATGTGCCCATGTCTACAAGGACATAAGCATGTGCGAATAATTTGAGTTTAGCATCCAACTCAATCAAGCACTCTGTGACACTTCTATGTTCAATGAGGGCTTGCTCAATTGCTATCTCATGCAAGGTTCTAGGAGTTTCCCTAGGCTTTAGCATAGCTGGGGGCTCAAGACTAGATGAGCAAGATTGGTCAATGCTAGGGTTGCTTTTGTCCTTAGTATTTTCATGTTTCTCCTAAGGATTTTCTCCTATTGTGTCATGGTTTTCCTCGGATGTGACTGGCATAGTTTTGCCAACCTCTTGTGACAGTGTTGCATCCACTCTTGATTGGTCAATGTAAGTTCTGTTGTCAGTGGATTGAGTGTTGCAAGCAACCATTGATGGTAATGGTTGCTCTGACTTATTAGAACATACAAATGTGTTTGAGGTTTCACTACTGTTATGAGAGATGGCAATGGGTTCATTCATGGGTGGACTCGATGCTTTATTCCTAAGCTCTTTAGCACTCTTTGTCTAAATGTTCTTGGCATCTATAGCCACTTGCAACTTGTCAAGAATCACGTGGTGAGGAGACTTGCTTGAGTTGTCGTGCCAAACACACACTGTATGCACAAGAGGAAGCTCACTCAAGAACACAAGAAGAGAGATGGAGGAAAAAAAAATTTCTTGTTGATTTCTTCTTCTTCTTCTGCACACTATACAATGTACACAAAGTATAGATAAGTTACAACATAAAGGAAAGTGGCCTACTAAGTCAAACAGTGCATAACAAACTACACTAATCGACCGGTGCTATATCATTGCCAACTGTAGGTAGATGTAACAGACTAAATGTAATAAGTGATAAGTTAGTGGCCATGTGCGTATCATAATGACCAACAACGTGCTAAGTGTAGACATGCGGACCCATCTAGCTAGGCGGTCCATCATCAATGTCCGCACATGTTGAGCTTGCCATCTCAACACTCCCCCTCAAGCTCAACTCTATCTCTGCAACTCCAAGTAAGCTTCAAAACTTTTGAAGCTTCTTTGCACCCAATGCCTTTGTAAAAATGTCAGCTTTTTGATCCTATATTGTGCTGGCATGTACCAAGTTAATCTCTCCTGCAAGTACCTTCTCTCTCACAAAGTGATAGTGCTCCTCAATGTGTTTTGTCCTAGCATGGAACACTGGATTCCTAGCTAACTGTATGCTATTCATCTTGTCACAATGAATGACAACTAGACCATATCCCTACACATCCAAATCACCTAATAACTTTTGCAACCATACCACCTCACATGTTGCCATAGTAGCACCTCTATACTCAGCCTCCGCACTCGATAAAGCAACTATAGGTTTCTTTTTGTTGCTCCATGTAATTGCTATACTACCAAGGGCATATGAATCCACTAGTAGATCTTCTATCTGACATGCTACCAGCCCAATTTTCATTTGTGCATCCAAAGACTTGTACATCCTTACCTACCTCATAAAAAAGTCCATAATGTAAAGTGGACTTCACATATCTCAATATACGTCTAACTGGATCCAAATGAGGCTTTCTAGGCATTTGTATAAACTGACTGACAAGGCCAACAGTATAGCTCAAGTCTTGCCTTGTGATAGTCATGTAAATCAAACTCCCTACTGACCTCCTAAACATAGTAGGGTCTTCTATCTCATCCCCAACGTTGGCACTTAACTTTACATTTTGCTCCAATGGTACTAAAAGAGGCTTATATGTTGTCATTACCATACTTGGATAACATATCCAAGCCATACTGCCTTTGGGATAGCCTTATACCATCATCACATTTGATCACCTTAATACCAAGAAAGTATCTCAGCTCACCCAAATCCTTCATCTCAAACTTCTTCTTCATCAAGAAGTCCTTAACTTCAGCAATCTCATTGTCAGTCACATGTAATAATCAAATCATCCACATAAATGACTATGATGACCAAACCTACACCTCCTTGGCTCTTCTAATGCAGTCATCTCCTCATCCATTGCTACATCCCAATGAGCATGACCAACAATATCCTCAAAACAAGTGGGCTTAACATCCTCAACTAGTTTCACCATATAAGCATAATGGTGAGTTGCATAACCTTCAAAACCAAATCTTTTAATAGGGTATCCGACCCTGCTAGACCTGTGTACCACTGGATTACTCAATGGAGCCTTTACATTACTATGAGCTCTCTGTACACCTGGTATCCTGACTGAAGGAATAGCAAGCTTATCATCCAAACTCTCTGAACCACTAGAATCTTCATCAAATCCCAAATGACTAGTAGATGCATCATTACCATCCATCACTTTCTTCTTTCCTTTGTCTTTTCCTGCAACACTTATAGATCTACTTGAAGATGTGGGGCTACTCCTTAGTCTCCCAGACCAAAGGCTCACTGTAGGTGTAGTACTAGATGATGTTTTTGGTCCATTAAGACTCTGTGATTCTTGTTTTCTTTTCTACATATAGCTATAATGATCATTATCATCATCTAATACATAACTAACAGGTGCATACCAATTGTTCATCTCATAAAAAATAACATCCCTGCTCACTCTGAACTCACATGTGATAGGGTTATAACAACAATACCCTTTCTGCTCTAAAGAGTATCCAATAAAAATATATTTTTCAGCCTTTGGATCAAGTTTCTTCTATAACTCCTCTGGAGGGATACCCAACTCTGGCTCCTTTTCTTCACTTAAAACAAACTCATAAAGGTCCTTTCCAATGAGGAAGTTCATCACATATGAAACTTCCATGAAGGGTAGTTGTTCTTGTTGAGCTTCTCAATAATGGGGTTTCCACTGTTCTCTGCTGTTATCACAAAAAAGGATACAACACAGCAAGCTAGTCTTCTACAGCCTTTCACAACAAGTGCATAACAATACACCAAGCAACCTTTTTCACTGATTGCTTAATAGTACATGTAATTGGCAACCTATTTGTAGATGAACCTTACGTTTTCTTCCTGGAAAATACCTCAAAAATTACAAGTTCAAAATTTGCAACCTATGCACCCACTTTCGGTCAATATAGCCGAAATCACAATGTACCCTGAAATTACTATCTGTAGCCTTGCGGCTCTAAAACGAGGCTTGAAACGGCCTCATATGCCCAAAAAAATTGTGAGATTTCCCTAAAGGGCTTATTTGCAGAATATGCAGTGCTCTACTTGCTCATCGAATCTCACAGCAATCTGAGATTTTCACTCTACCTTGCTTCTAGTGCCTCCATAGGCACTATCCAAGAGAAAGAGTGGAAGAATGAGAGAGCTTCTTACTTGTTGCTTGCTTACTCAAACCTTGCTTCTTTTCCTTCACTGCAGCCTTCAAAATTAGCCTCTCTCAGTAGGTAGCTCTGATACCATATCAAGAATTGCGTGGTGAGGAGACTTGCTTAAGTTGCTACGCCAAACACACACTGTATGCACAAGAGGAAGCTCACTCAAGAACACAAGAAGAGAGATGGAGGCCAAAATGTTTTCTTGCCGATTTCTTCTTTATATACAAAAAGTATAGATAAGATATGATATAAATAAAAGTGGCCTACTAAGTGAAACAGTGCATAACAGACTACATTAATGGACTGGTGCTATATCTTTGCTAGCTGCTGCAGGTAGGTGTAACAAACTAAATATAATAAGTGATAAGTTAGTGGTCATGTGAGTATCATAATGACCACCAACATGCTAAGTGTAGACGTGCAGGCCCATCTAGCCAAGCGGTCCATCATCAATGTCCGCACGTGTTGAGCTTGCCATCTCAACACAACTACCGTTGTTTGTATTGTTTCCTCCTCTTTTTCTTGGGCAATTGAGGTCTATCCTTTAAAGACTTATGACCTTGAACTAGGTTAGTCTTTGATGTGCTTGGTTGGACCTCAACATTCTCTTTTTCTAGCATGTCCTTGTGGGACATAGCCGTAGCCTATTGAATAGCCTCACTAGGTTGTGAGGGTATGACTTCCTCTCTTTTTGGAGAGTCTAGCTCTTCAGCTAATTCCCCTCTGTTTAGCCCCTCATTCGATTGCATTGGCAGTTGCTCCTGGTCGGGTGTTTACTCTAGACTCTTGTCCTTACCCATTGGAACATACCTCTATTTCTTCTTATCAATGTAGGTGTTGTGTTTAGAGCTATTTTTTTCTTGCTCAGGAGATTTGGGTAACTCTAGTGTAGAACCAAGAGACAGTTTAGGATTCCAGTCATGTAAGCTTGGACAAAATTGGCTGAAGAAGTCAGGGTTGTATTGATGGGAAGCATAGAGATCTAGGATTGCAGGGTCTTGAGTGAGGTAGAAGACATATGTGCTAACATCAAGTACCATGCTTCCTACTCCTAGCCTGCTAGCCACGTGTAGATCTTCTTCTAGAAGCATTTTGTCATACAAGGGATGTTTTTGGATAGTGGCAGAAAGGTGGACCTCGTGGATCGCTGCCAACACTCGTAATGAGGTTGGGGCAACGTACGTGGGATCATGTATTGATGTCCAAAGGGCTTTTCTTTGCTCAACAAGTATCATTAGTCGATGGCCAATTTTGGCTATCAAACTTTGGTTGGAGTACCATTTCTACACAAAATCACATTTTCCTTTCCCTTTTCATATTACTTTGAGCTTTTCCTGTTTGTCACACATTGAGCAATAAAGAGTGAGGGCATCAAGCACAATTCTCTAGCTGTGGATTTTGGGATGTCCTTTATGACTTCTTCAATGACAGCTACATAGCGGGAGCAAACATGTTGTTGCTCATCCCAAGTTAGGGGTTCCAGCTATGAGCTTTGTGTGTTGTGGTGTTGGCCTTCCAATTTCCACATGGAGGTATGCACGTGTGATGGTTGTTAGCTTGTGTAACATCCCATAGCACCCCCTGTAAATTCAAAAAGAAAAAAAAAATCTATCACCTTTAGTACAAAATTTTTTACTCTCCCCTCTCTCCCCGTCGACAGCACGTCGGGGGGAGAGAGAGTGGGAGTGGTGGTGATTGGGGGGGAGGCATGCAACCTCCAGGTGGGAGGGGTGGCCATGCCACCTACCTCCTCCCCTCCCCTATATAAGGGGAGGCTTCTCCCCTCCCCAAAGGGAGACAAAGGCTACACCCCCCTTCCTTACGTTACGTCCCTCCTAGACCGCTACTGCGCAGGGCCCTTGGGCCTCCATTGAAGGTCATCCCCCCCTCCGTCTGCAGTGATTGTCGTCCCTCCTGGGGCTCTCAGTCATAGCCACCCGCCGTCAGTCGCTATACCACCGCCCCCCAGCCCTCCGATTGGCATTTTCCCTTGCGACCCCTTGCAGCGGCGGCAGCCGTGGACTGATGGCTAGCCAACTACACTGCCACCAAGCTGACGACTCAAGCCACTTTCCCCCCTTGCTAGCTGGTGGTGACACCATCCTCTGACGTGTTCTGCGGGCTGATGTGTGAGGGAGGAAGAGTAGGTGAGGAAGTGGGAAGAGAAAGAAGGAGGGAGAGAGAGAGAGTGAGGGAGAGTGTGAAGAAGGGAAGTAGAGGGAGAGAAGTAGAAGAAGAGAAGGAGTAGGAGGGAGGTAGAGGAAGAGGAAGAAGAGGGAGAGAAGGAGAAGGAGAGAAGAAGAAGGAGCGAGGAGAGAAAAGAAGGAGTGGAATAGAGAAAAGAAGGAGAGGGAGAGAAGGGGAAGGAGAGAAGGACAAGGAGAGAAGAAGAAGGAGTGAGGAGAGAAAAGAAGGAGTGGAAGAGAGAATAGAAGAAGAGGGAGAGAAGGGGAAGGAGAGAAGGAGAAGGAGAGAAGAAGAAGGAGTGAGAAAGAGAAGAGAAGAAGGGGAGAGAAGTAGAAGGAGAAGAAGAGAAGGAGAGAGAGAGGTGGAAGGAAGAGGGAAAAAAAAAGGGGTAGAATGGAGGAGAGAAGAAGAAGAAGGGGAAGGAGAGAGGTAGAAGAAGAAGAAGAAGAAGAGGAGAGAGAAGTAGTAGAAGAAGAGAAGAAGAGAAAGAGAGGGAAGGAGGAGAAAAGAAGTGGGAGAGGGAGAAGGAGAGAGAGAGAGAGTAGACGAATAAGAGAGAAGGAGAAGAAGAGAAGGAGAGAGAGAGGGAGTAGGAGAGTAAGAGAAAAGAAGAAGAAGAGAGAGAGAGAGAAAGAAGGAGAAGAGGAGAAAAAGAAGAAGAAGAGAGAGAGAGAGAGAGAGAAAGAAAGAAGGAGAGGGAGTGGGAGTTGGTAAGTAACCGCAACAAGTCACCCAAACCACTCCCTCGGTGAAGGACCCCATCCAGCGGTCTTTCCTACCGAACCTGTCAACCCAAAACCCATCAAGGTCCGGGCTACCCAATCTCCATGAGGTGAATGGCTCTGAAGAAAGTCGCGGGAAGCGTAGGTGCCCAAGCCACCGGTAATGCTAGAGGGGCGAGCAGAATGACCAACGTAGCACACACGAATCAAGCCCAGGTTCTAAGCTTTAAAAATTAATGAAGTATTATTTCTCGTGGAAGAGATGAAAGGATTGGTGACGTGCATGGAACAAGAATGAGTCTTAGGGTTTTGTTTACTCTAAGTACTAAGTTGCATGCGCGAAATGGTAGAGTTTGGAATTCGCATAAGATTTTAGGCATGAAATGATAGCTTTTACTCACATAAAATGATAAGGTTATCGCCTTACTTCACATATAATGATAGAATTTTAACTAGTTTAGTGCATGAATAGTCATTTAGAATTCACATTTAGCAATCATGGTTAAAAGAAACACATTAAATGTTAATTTTTGTTCATGAGATACACTTGCATCGTTAGACAAAACCCTAGACTTTCGTAGATGCAAGTCACATGTGATCCGGTGCATTAGAAATAAGTACTCATTGCCAGGAATAAAGAGAGATAAAAGTCGTTTAGGAGGTACAACTATACTAAACGCACAATATGCATGATGGTTAAGGTTGATTGGGAAATCCTGCATAGGACCGCACTAAGAGAATTGGAAGGATCACATGAATCTAAACTGCATCTTGAAAGTCTAAATGAAGAATCATGTGTTGCCATGGGTGCTAACTGAGATTGGTTGGAATTAGAGATTAAAAGACTCTTGGTTGGGTTGCGAATAAGGCATGTCTGTTGCCTTGACTGACCAACTAATGCTTGAGTTAGGGACTAAGATACCCTAAGGTAAAACCCAAGGGAAAAAGGGCAAGTATAAGTCAACTTACCAAGACCATTTGCTTGCATATCTTGTTTGAAATTATTGGGATCTTGCCAAGTCGCGAAAAGACCCAGGATCGGATGCTTGGAGCATCCGGTGAAAAAGGAGTCACACCTTAGCAGTTAGTTGAACAAACGACCTCCAAAATGTTCGTGCTTGTACTTAGGTACATTAATTGATCTCTTTTCTCAAGGAACTAATTCAAGGAAATCACTTAATGCTTCAGGTTGAAAGCTTGGAGGGAGAGGTAGGAACAGTTACCTTCGACTGTCTGCGTGGCCCTATCCAAGGGGGTTGTTAGCCGCGCCAAGTATATGGACCTAGCCTGCCGTGAGAGGTTTCTCCATGGGTGCTGCTTGGAGTGGGAGGACGCTTGGGTGCTAGGGGAGCCTCTGGCTATAAATCCCTTGCCTCCGGATCCCGCACAAGAGGCCGACGTGACTCAAGATGGGATCTTGAGGCCTGTGTACTAGTCAACGAGCGGAACTTGGAGCAGCAATCCTGTAGATTGCTGGGATAGCCTTCGGGCGTGATATTGGATGTACTCCAAGATTTCTATAAATAAAGAGCAGTTATTAGAGAAAAAGGAACTTGCTTGGCATTGTTTTTGTGACAGTGCCTAAGTTACGTGAAGGAACCCGTGATTAATTTGTTTAATTAAGGAAGCTGATTTTTCATGTCAAAACGTAATGTGTTAGGTAATTAGATAACTAAAGCAAACTGAGGAAAGTGCGGTGGATGTGATTTAGGTCCGTCCTATGGAAGGGTGGTCCCGATTAGCTTGGAACTTTTCTCAAATGATGAGATAATAAGACAATGAAGGCTAATATCAGTAGATGTAGAACTTTCGGTTTATTCTGTTTTAGGGGAAAGGAATGGAACTATGCCGTATGGCGGAGAGGTTGACCTTTGCATCCCTCTCGTTTCCCATTCTCCATGAACTAAGTGTAGCATGAAACTGCTTTAACTCTGTTGTTCCTACGAAAGGAGGTACAACTGGAGCTCGATGCTAGCTTATTATTAGAGACCTTGCTGATAGGAAAGGAGCCTTGACCTCAGGTCAATCCCAAGTGGGAACGGCCGGACACTTCCGCTTAGGGCAGACTCGGGAAGACCTAGATCACAAACCCTGTGTCATTCCTTGCAAGAGCCAGGCAGAGCCTTCTAGACCCTCCTCCCGATGGGCTGCTAAGGCGTGTCCCACAAGCAGACACGTTACAGTTGGTATCAGAGCGAACCAATGGGATCTAAGATTTACAAGGGAACTTAATGGAGGAAAATAACGGGAATCAAAGTGCTAGGGCGCTATGAGAAGAATAGGTATCAAAGGAAGGGATACCCCAAGCTTCCTATGACTTATCAATTCTTGAAAATCCATGACCCCACTCCATATTATTACTCAGTCCATGTAGTCGATTGTAACACAATCCTATTTTCCCTAAACTGATGTACCAATCAGCTTGTTCTACTTTCCCGAAATAAATGTACTCAAAGGGCTATGCCCTCATGAATGAACAAGACTTTTACTATTGTCTATCCTGATTGTAAATGTTGGCAAAGGAGTTAAGTGATTAGGTCACTTGGCTAAAAGTTGTGCTGGTCATATTAATGTAATATGGAAAATGTTTGATAAGTTTTTAACGTAAAGAATCTTATTGCCCAGGCACAACCCCAAGTGCAGGTTCCAAGTCTGACCCCTGAACTAAGTACAGCTGCGATTCAAGAGAAGAAGTTCCTTCTCAAACAAATTAAGCCACCTGAGTTTGATGGCAAGGGAAGGACTGTTCAAGTTGACACTGAGATCTGGATCGAGTCCATGGAGGACTATTTTGAGGCAGCAGGAACTGCACCTACTAACCAAGCCATGCTCACCAAACTTAAAATTACAGGCAAAGCAAGACTTTGGTGGAAACAGTGGTGCAGAGACCAAGCGATCTCGAAAGGGACAGTCACTTGGGAGAAGCGTAAGGAAGCTGTGCGAGGGAGGTATCTGCCACCTGCCTACCGCACATAGAAGATGAACGAATTCTATGAATTGAAGCAGCTTGGACTATCCCTTGATGCATATTATTCAAAGTTCATTTCTCTCCTAAAGTACGTGCCTCCAATGGATATGACACAATAGGTGTCAAAGTTGTGTGTTGGGTTAAATCCCCCCATAAACACCCGCTTGGAATCAATGCGCCCAACGGACCTACAAGGCGCACTCATTCGAGTTGCACCAATAATACAGGAGGTGCAGACCAAGCCAAGGAACAATAGGACTTGGCCTTACAGGGATAAGAACAAGGGAATGTATAGAGCTCAGACTAAGAGAGCATGGGGTCAGAATCAAGAACAAAGGAAGAAAGCTAGGACCAATGTTGTCAACAACTTTGTTCCTACACAAGGTAATGACCGCAATCTATGTTTCTTCCATTGCAACAAGCCTGGACACTTCAAGAGGCAGTGTTCCAAGCTTAGCAGAGGACATTGCCAAGGGCAATTCCAAGGAGCCGCCCATGGCCAAGGAGCCATAGTCATGGCCAGAGGGAGAACCTCTAGTGTTTCCAACAAGGAGCTGGGTGACGAAGAAGATCCATCCATGGATGCTGACATTGAGAGGGCAATGGTTCACGCCACTCTCTACAAGAAGGGTCCGAATCGCCAATTCTCAGTGATCCAAACTCCATCGGATTATGAAGGTAAAAGCTTCAAAACCCTAATTGATTGTGGCAGTACACATTCCTTCATTTCACCAATCTGTGCAAAAAGGCTAGGGATAGCCACAATAGACACACCTACTTTACTTGTGGAATTGGCCAATGGTCGTGAGGTCTCTTGTACTAGGCAAACTGCTAAGGTGAAATTCCTACTGGGTGGGAAGCCAACTTCGGTGAGATTCAAGGTAATGAACCTAGGTGTCCACGAATGTTTACTTGGAATGGATTGGCTAATACCCAATGATGCACACATCCACTGTGGAAAGGGCCAAGTCTCCTTTCGAAATTCTGAAGGGGAACTAGTTACAACTCAAGGAGAGGATAGTAAGCCAAAATTATAGCTGGCAAAAGCAACACGGATAATAAAAGGAGTTAGAAAGGGCCTACCTGTCTATCTGATTAAACTGAATAAGCTAGATCAAAATCAGGAATCTGGGGAAGAACCTTCGTGGTTGAAAAAATACACAGACATATTTCCTGAGGAGCTGACAGAACTTCCTCCTCAAAGGGAAGTCGACCACGAAATCAAGCTGGTGCCAGGAGCTACACCAGTCGCAAAGAGGCCATATAGGATGTCCATCCCGAAAGCTATCAAACTAAAAGAGCAACTCAAGCAACTGTTAGACCAAGGTTACATCCATCCTAGCAGTTCGCCATGGGGAGCTCCAGTGCTGTTCCAAAAAAAGAAAGATGGAACACTTCGGCTATGCATTGACTATAGAGGGTTGAATCAATCAACCATTAAAAATAAATATTCCATTCCAAGAATAGATGAATTACTTGACCGTCTTCAAGGTGCGAAGATCTTCTCTAAGATAGATCTTAGATCTGGATATTATCAGATAAGGATCAAGGAAGAAGATATCTCGAAGACTGCATTTAGCACAAGGTATGGACACTTTGAATTTCTAGTGATGTCATTCGGGCTGACAAATGTTCCTACTACCTTCAATAGGTTAATTCAGGATATCTTTAGGCCCTATCTTGATGACCTCGTACTCGTCTTCTTTGACGATACCCTAGTCTACTCTAAACAGGGAAAAGATCATGAACCCCAGCTTCGCATTATTCTTAAAACAATGAGAGCACACAAGCTTTATGCCAAGAAGAAGAAGTGTGCATTTTTCAAGTGATAGATTGCATATTTGGGATTCATTGTATCAGCTAGGAATTTTAGTAGATCCAGCCAAGGTCAGAGACATTCTAGAATGGCCAACACCAACTTCTGTCAAAGAAATATGAATTTTTCTTGGATTGACAGGATGGTACACGATCTTCATCAAAGATTATGCTTTGATTGCAGCACCTCTGACCGATCTACTAAAGAAGCAAGTAGCAATTGTATGGTCACTTGCTGAACAGACCAGCTTTGACAAGCTAAAGTAAAGCTTAGTATCAGCACTCATCCTAAAACTTCATGATCTTAATAAGGAGTTTGAAGTGGTAAGTGATGCTAGCGCACTTGCCTTAGGATGTGTGCTTATGCAAGAAGGTCATCCCATAGCATATACTTCAAGGAAATTGAAGAGCCATGAAAGGAATTATGCTACCCATGATCTGGAGCTGTTGGCTGTCATCCATGCTCTCAAACTTTGGAGACATTATTTGCTAGGTAACAAATTTTCCTTAGTGATGGACCATAAGAGTCTTAAATGGATCTTCACCCAGAATGAGCTCAACATGAGGCAACGTCGATGGATCAAAGTGCTGGAAGAATATGACTTTGACATCAAATACAGGCCTGGAAAAGAGAATGTAGTTTCCGATACACTCAGTTGCAAGGCATTTCTAAATTCTCTTATTTTGCAAGATCCATCAACAGCAAGGTCACTAGCCACAAAGTTATCAATGCCAAACAACCCAATTCTCGAGCTAGCTAGAGAAGAGGCATGTCATGACCCAGTCTATCAGAAATTGCTAGGGAGATCCCCATCAAGGATCAAGACCTGAAGCTAAAGACGAAGTATCAAGGACTCTCTGTCAGTAGTGGACTTGTCTACTTTAGGACAAGATTATGTATTCCTGCAAGCCAATCTCTCAAGGAGAAGATACTTTGGGAAGCCCATGACTCCCCTTTCTCAGGACATCTTGGCTATGCCAAGACCCTTAATGTAGTCAAGAAGAGCTATTATTGGGATAGGCTCAAGGGTGACGTTCTCAAATATGTCACGAAATGTTTGTCTTGTCAACACATTAAGGCTAAACATGTCAAAATGCCGGGGAAATTGCAACCACTTGACATTCCCCAAATGAAATGGGAATTCATTAGTATGGACTTTGTTGTTGGCCTCAGGGAGGATACAACTCTATTATGGTTGTAGTAGATATGCTCACCAAGGTTGCACATCTCATCCCTGTTAAGACAAACTATAAAGCCTCAGACATCGCAAGATTATTCATCAAGGAAATATTCAAATTGCATGGATTACCCAGAAGAATCATTAGTGATCGTGACTCTCTCTTCACATCACACTTCTGGAGGGCTATCTTCAAGGCCATTGGGACTCAACTCTGTTTCAGTATAGCTTACCATCCCCAAACTGATGGTCAAACGGAATGAGTCAACCAAGTCATTGAAGATATGCTTAGGGCATATTGCTGTCGCGAACCCAAAAAGTGGATTCAATATTTTCCACTGGTTGAGTTTGCCTACAATTCTTCTTACCAACAAAGTATTCAGATGACCCCTTTTCAATCATTGTATGGGCATGATTATCGTACTCCTTTGAGCTTCTCAGATCCAACCTTGAGGGTAGAAGCTTCAAGGTAGATGCTGGAAGACATGGATGATCAAATCAAATCAATAAGACAAGACATCCAAGCCGGCAAAGATAGACAAAAGGCTTACGCGGACTTGAAAGGGCAAGACAGATCCTTCGTTGAAGGTGATATGGTCTTCATCCGCATATGCCCTAAAAAGAGTTCACTGTCCTTGGGAGAGTACAAGAATCTAAGTCCAAGGTATTGTGGACCTTATAAGATCACTAAGTGCCTAGGACCTAATGCTTACAGACTACAATTGCCCGCAACCCTAAAGGTTCATAATGTATTCCACGTTAGCCTATTGAAAAAGTATCTACCTAATCCAAATCATGTACTTGATGATCAACAAATTGTAATGCCTAGCCAAGGAGTCCTTGAGCTACGGCCTGATAGAGTCCTAGATGTCAAGGAGAGGCAGTTGAGGTCAAGGACCTTGAGAGAATACCTTATCCAGTGGAAAGATTATCCCAAAGAGGATGCCACCTGGATGGACGAAGATACTCTCAACCAACAATACCCCCAGGTCCTCTCGAGATGAGGACATCTCGATTCCTCTAAGGGGGAGAGGATGTAACATCCCATAGCACCCCCTGTAAATTCAAAAAGAAAAAAAAAATCTATTAACTTTAGTACAATTTTTTTTTACTCCCCCTCTCTCCCCGCCAATAGCACGTCGGGGGGGAGAGAGAGTGGGTGTGGTGGTGATGGGGGGAGGCATGCAACCTCTAGGTGGGAGGGGTGGCCATGCCACCTGCCTCCTCCCCTCCCCTATATTAGGGGAGGATTCTCCCCTCCCCATAGGGAGACAGAGGCTACACCCCCCCTTCCTTACATTACGTCCCTCCTAGACCGCTGTTGTGCAGGGCCCTTGGGCCTCCATTCCACGTCATCCCCCCCTCCGTCTATAGTGATTGCCGTCCCCCTCTGGGGCTCTCGGACGTAGCCACCCGCCATCAGTCGTTGTACCACCCCCCTAGCCCTCCCATCGGCGTTTTCCTCTGCGACCCCCTGCAATGGCAGCCGTGGATTGATGGATAGCCAACTACGTTGCCACCAAGCTGACGACTCAGCCCGCTTTCCCCCCGTGCCAGCTGGCGGCGACACCATCCTCTGACGTGTTCTGTGGGCCGACGTGTGAGGGAGGAAGAGTAGGGGAGGAAGTGGGAAGATAAAGAAGGAGGGAGAGTGTGAGTGAGGGAGAGTGTGAAGAAGGGAAGTAGAGGGAGAGAAGTAGAAGAAGAGAAGGAGGTAGAGAAACAAGAAGAAGAGGGAGAGAAGGAGAAGGAGAGAAGAAGGAGTGAGGAGAGAAAATGAGTGGAAGAGAGAAGAGAAGAAGAGGGAGAAAAGGGGAAGGAGAGAAGAAGGAGTGAGGAGAGAAAAGAAGGAGTGGAAGAGAGAAGAGAAGAAGAGGGAGAGAAGGGGAAGGAGAGAAGGAGAAGGAGAGAAGAAGAAGGAGTGAGAAAGAGAAGAGAAGAAGGGGAGAGAAGTAGAAGGAGAAGAAGAGAAGGAGAGAGAGAGGTGGAAGGAAGAGGGAAAAAAAAAGGGTAGAAGGGAGGAGAGGAGAAGAAGAAGGGGAAGGAGAGAGGTAGAAGAAGAAGAAGAAGAAGAGGTAGAGAGAAGAGAGGAGAGAAGTAGTAGAAGAAGAGAAGAAGAGAAAAAGAGGGAAGTAGGAGAAAAGAAGTGGGAGAGGGAGAAGGAGAGAGAGAGAGAGTAGAGGAATAAGAGAGAAGGAGAAGGAGAGAGAGAGAGAGTAGGAGAGTAAGAGAAAAGAAGAAGAAGAGAGAGAGAGAGAGAGAAGGAGAAGAGGAGAAAAAGAAGAAGAAGAGAGAGAGAGAGAAAGAAAGAAGGAGAGGGAGTGGGAGTTGGTAAGTAATCGCAACAAGTCACCCAAAACCACTCCCTCGGCGAAGGACCCCATCCAACGGTCTTTCCTACTGAACCTGTCAACCCGAAACCCATCAAGGTCCGGACTGCCCAATCCCCGCGAGGCGAATGGCTCCCAAGAAGAAAGTCGTGGGAAGCGTAGGTGCCCAAGCCACCGGTAATGCTAGAGGGGCAAGCGGAATGACCAACGCAGCACACACGAATCAAGCCCAGGCTCTAAGCTTTAAAAATTAATTAGGTATTATTTCTCGTGGAAGAGATGAAAGGATTGGTGACGTGCATGGAACAAGAACGAGTCTTAGGGCTCTATTTACTCTAAGTACTAAGTTGCATGCGTGAAATGATAGAGTTTGGAATTTGCATAAGATTTTAGGCATGAAATGATAGCTTTTACTCACATAAAATGATAAGGTTATCGCCTTACTTCACATAAAATGATAGCTTTTTAACTAGTTCACTGCATGAATAGTCATTTAGAATTCATGTTTAGCAATCATGGTTAAAAGAAACACATGAAATGTTAATGTCTGTTCATGAGATACACTTGTATCGTTAGACAAAAACCTAGACTTTAGTAGACGCAAGTCACATGTGATCCGGTGCATTAGAAATAAGTACTCGTTGCCAAGAATAAAGAGAGATAAAAGTCATTTAGGAGGTACAACTATACTAAACACACAATGTGCACGATGGTTAAGGTGGATTGGGAAATCCTGCATAGAACTGCACTAAGAGAATTGGAAGGATCGCATGAATCTAGACTGCATCTTGAAAGTCTAAATGAAGAATCATATGTTGCCATGGGTGTTAACTGAGCTTAGTTGGAATTAGAGATTAAAATACCGTTGGTTGGGTTGCGAATAAGGCATGTCTATTGCCTTGACTGACCAGCTAATGCTTGAGTTAGGGACTAAGATACCCTAAGGTAAAACCCAAGGGAAAAAGGGCAAGTATAAGTCAACTTACCAAGACCATTAGCTTGCGTATCTTGTTTGAAATTATTGGGATCTCGCTAAGTCACGAAAAGACCCAGGATCTCATGCTAGGAGCATCCAGGAAAAAAGGAGTCACACATTAGCAGTCGGACAAACGACCTCCGAAATGTTTGTGCTTGTACTTAGGTACATTAGTTGATCTCTTTTCTCAAGGAACTAATTCAAAGAAATCACCTAATGCTTCAAGTTGAAAGGCTGGAGGGAGAGGCAGGAACAGTTACCTCCGATTGTTTGCCTGGCCCTATCCAAGGGGGTTGTTAGCCACACCGGGTATATGGACCTAACCCGCCGCGAGAGGTCTCTTCATGGGTGCTGCTTGGAGCGGGAGGACACTTGGGTGCCAGGGGAGGCTCTAGCTATAATTCCATTGCCTTCGGATCCTGCACAAGAGGCCGACGTTACTCGAGATGGGATCTTGAGTCCTGTGTACTAGTCAACGGGCGGAACTTGGAGCAGCAATCCTGTAGATTGCTGGGATAGCCTTCGGGCGTGATATTGAATGTACTACAGGATTTGTATAAATAAAGAGCAGTTATTAGAGAAAAAGGAGCTTGCTTGGCA
This sequence comes from Lygodium microphyllum, assembly GCF_053477565.2. Lineage (NCBI taxonomy): Eukaryota > Viridiplantae > Streptophyta > Polypodiopsida > Schizaeales > Lygodiaceae > Lygodium > Lygodium microphyllum. The sequence continues at coordinate 22,863,979 of NC_141158.1, read as the reverse complement.
TTGTTTTTGTGTCAGTGCCTAAGTTACATGAAGGAATCCGTGATTAATTTGTTTAATTAAGGTAGCTGATTTTGCATGTCAAAACGTAATGTGTTAGGTAATTAGATAACTAAAGCAAACTGAGGAAAGTGCGGTGGACATGATTTAGGTCCGTCCTATGGAAGGGTGGTCCCAGTTAGCTAGGAACTTTTCTCAAATGATGAGATAATAAGACAATGAAGGCCTAGTATCAGTAGATGTAGAACTTTCAGTTTATTCTGTTTTAGGGGAAAGGATTGGGACTATGCCGTATGGCGGAGAGGTTGACCTTCGCATCCCTCTCATTTCCCATTCTCCATGAACCAAGTGTAGCATGAAACCGCTTCAACTCTATTTTTCCTACGAAAGGAGATACAACTGGAGCTTGATGCTAGCTTCTTCCTAGAGACCTTGCTGATAGGAAAGGAACCCTGACCTCAGGTCGATCCCAAGTGGGAATGGCCGGACACTTCCACTCGGGGCAGACTTGGGAAGACCTAGATCGCAAACCCTGTGTCATTGCTTGTGAGAGCTAGGCGGAGCCTTCTAGAACCTCCTCCCGATGGGCTGCTAAGGCGTGTCCCACAAGCGGACAAGCGAACACGTTACAGCTTGTGATCAAGCTTCATCAGGCAATTCATCTCTGGTTCATTAGTCAGATGCGCCATCTCCTTGGTCAAATCTTCAAGAGATTTCTCCTCAAGCCTAGGCTTTAGGTGCTTTAGAAGTGCTGGAGGTGTCAAGGATGTTGGTTGTGATACCTCTTCCATAGGTGAATTGCTAAGGACACATTCCACAAGGAGCATTGTCATGGCCAAAGGCTATGACTACTGTGATTCCTAATTAGAAGTAGTAGCAGCTAGTTCAATGGATGCCACTATTGGTGGATTGCGGTGTCAAGTTCTTAGGCAGATTGAAAGTGGTTGTGTCTTTTGTTGCCCTTTGAGCATTCACTTGTGCAGATCGACCATTGTTGAGAATCTGCCAATCACACCCTATGTATGCCCCTTTGTATGGAACAACTAGGCTAGGAAGATGCAGTTCATTCTAGGAAGAGAGACAGATCCCATAGGCACAGTGATGAAATGTGCTACCAAGCAATCCTATATAATGATGTACTTGACTATCACTTTCATATGATGATAATGCAATAGTACTTGTCTCTTTGTGTCAAGTCCCTGTGTCATTGTCAGTCCTACACAAGATTGTGTTTATGAGTTCAAGTCTCAATCTTGAAACCTAATTCACTTGTGTAACCGTTGTCTTCTTTGTCAATGTCAACATGAGTAGTATCTTCATCTTCCATCCTCCATAGCTTCCGCCTCTGCCATGCTCTAGATCCCGCATTTCTCACAACCATCAATTGAGCTAGCTTCATATGGATTGCATAGGCATATCCTTAGGCCGAGAACTAAGGGTGGTGTCATGTCCCACATCTTGGACATTTGGAATCTCAGATGGAGATAGAGATTGGGATTGAGAAGCTTTGGGACTCCTATGTGGACTTGGCACTCTAACTGGAAGATTTGCTTGTGGTTGTTAGGTGATTATGCAATTTGCTTTGTTGAGCAATCGGCCTTATCATGAGCAATATTGCACTTGTGGTGCTCATTATCCTCTTGGGAAGTCAAAGGCTCCTTGGGCACTAGTGGCTTTTGTACACACTCAACGGTTACATATGATATCCGCTTGTTAGGTTGCTAGGATGAGGATCTACCTTTTGGATAGTCATGTTTGGCTTCTTGATTTCAATCGGGAGGGCTCAGTCACTCCAATTTTTTTGACTTGAGAATTAGATTTTTGTTTAGATTTCCTCCTATGCTTCTTTACTTTTGATGCAATTTGGCCTTCAGTTGATAGAGGTGGTTTAGCAGGGGCCTTTGATATCCAAATCCATTGGTTACCTGCGTAAGACCCTTAAGCATGTAGCAACGCTTTGGATATCCATCACGGCATTGTACTGGCTCTCCATCAATACCTTCATCTATGAGGCTTGGGCTTCTTTTCTGGTCTTCTACAATATTTGTAAGTCCAAATCCTATCCTTGGAATTGTCTCCTAACCTTCTTGTTTCAAGCATGGCCTCACTCACTGGTTCTCTCTACTCAACATGCGCTTGTATCAACTCTTTCAACAATTCCTTGCTCTCATTACTAGGCTTGCCTGGTATGTCGGAATGTTCCTTATGTGTCCCTCGAGGTTTCATGAGGTCACCCTTACTAAAGGTTGTGATTATCCTCACACCTGGTAGTGTCAAGTGTATCCTTTGTGCTACATAATTAGCCTCACACTTTGTCACCCTTTTGAAGGGTCTTCCTAGGAGGGTTTCCTTTCCACAACTAACACTATTTGGAGGAACATGGAATAGGATAGGAAAGCTTTCAGTTTCAATAGTTACAAGGATTTTGCACTTCCCTATATGTTCTTGTGAGTGTCCCCCATAAGGACTAAGAGTTGCATTAGTCAGTGTGAGCTCTGGTTGGCCTAGTAGGGTCCATGCTTCATAGGTCAAGATATTAAAATCAATGAGAGTATCAACACTATGCTCTCTTTTTGCGATGAGTTTGACCCTAAGATAAGCAAGCAATACTATGTATTTATCTTCTAGGTTGACTTATAAATTCAAGCCTTCTGATACATGCTGAGTCCCCAACTGCATAGTTAGATGTGGATTCTCTATTGATGTCTTGGGTCATCTGTGCAGTGCCATTCAAGGTGCATGTATCGTCAAGACCATCATGTCTAGTCATCCTTGCAATTGTAGCTTGATGTTGTTGCATTCTGTCTTGACTAGATGCAGTCCGAATGCAAGACATATGTGTTTTTGCGGTGTGGCCTTTTTGCCCTTATTGGCTAGATTGGCCCATTGAGGTTCTAAAGTCTTTGTTTGTCTTTGTTCGGGTATGGGCTTTTGGTTGTTGTTTTGCAAGTGAGAATCCATGCTTGTGTAGAGCCATTACTACACTAGGATCTAATTTGGAGGACCTATCACAGTGCCTATTTTCTCTCCACCCTACTTGGGGAAGGTGTGGAGAAGGTAGAGCCCCCTCTGTGGGGGTCCCGGGGGGGGGGGGGGGGGGGTGCGGGGGCGGTGGGGGGAGGGAAGGGGCACCAGCAGGTCCATTACGCTAAATACCATGCACGATTTGAAGGACCTAGCCAAGTTTTGAACTACTTGCTCTAGATTTCAGTCTAGTGATAAATCTATGATGTGCTTTTGGCTCTATATGGACTTTGGATTGGTTTCAAGATCTACAAGTTAAAATTTTGAAAAAATCTGAATTTGGCCCAGTAGGTCCAAATTGCAAGGGCTGAATGTCCAATTTGGCCTGTTCAAATGGCCAAGGGCTGAATGCAACTAGTTTGAATGTCAAATTTTGACAGTCCAAATGCGGTTGTCCAAGGGCCAAATGACCGAATGGTAGTGGGCCGAATTGATTGAGCGGAGGGCTGAGTGGTTTGGGCCGAATGACCGAAGGCCGAGTGAGGTGGGCCAAGTGCAAAGTTGATCCGAATGGTTAATTCGGGCAAGCCGAATGTTAGCTTATTCGAGTGGGATTGGTGGGCCGAGTTAGCAAGGCTGAGGGCTGAATCAGGTGGGCCCAATGCCAAGTTGGTTTGAATGGTGAATTCGGTCGGGCTGAGTGTCAGCTTGTCCTAGTGGGATTGGCCAAGTTGACAGGACCGAGGGCTGAATTTTCATGTATCCGAGTAAGTTGGGCCAAATGGTTGATGTGGACGGGAGCTAATTCCTAATCATCCAAATGATGGTGGACAGAATGACCGAATACAAGAGGGCTAAGGGTTGATTCTAGGACTCGACCCCAAAATCACCGTCACTCGGATGGGTCGAACATGGTGCGGTTTTGGCTGACGCAAAAATAAATCACTCGAATCACACAATTTAGGTCACGACATATCGCACACACCTCTAGATCAAAGCTATGGGTAGAGGGGAAGAGTTGTATACATGGAATAGCAAATAAACTTCAAAATGAAAATTGGCAAACAAATCAAACCCTCTTGCTCTATTATGAAAGCAGAAACCCTGATGCTTGTTTTCCTTCTTTTTTTTTTTGTTTTTTCCTACCCTAATGCATCCAAATCACAAATCAAATACCTACACTACTCCAACATGCTTTTCCAAATCCAAAAAATCAAAAACTTACTTGCTAAGGAGATCAAATACCTCTTCAAACTCCCTCGCTTCCTACCTATCTACCTCAAGCACTAGTTTGGGGAAAACCTTACTTCAATGCTCGATTGGGAGCATGCAAGCACTCAAGGCTTGAATTTGTTGGTCCCAAGAATGGAACCAAAATGTAGAGGCATCAACCACCAATATCCATGGACCGCTTATTCTTTCAAGTGTTTCAAGCTGAGCACTAAGGGCCACCTCTCACATAGCTAACGCACTATCCATCTCTATGAGTGTAGTGAGCTTACCTCCATGCCCAATTGAGTTGCCTTCTCTCCCGAGCACTCTGGTATCTCCATGATCCAAGTGCAAGCTTCAAGCAAGCTCCACACTCCAAGCTTCATTGCCACGAGTAAGACAAGAGAAGAGAAGAAGAGAGGAGAAGATGGAGAGCTTCTCCACCACGGTCTGTCACCCTCACACACTCACTCCCTCACACTCTCACACTCCCTCCCTCAAGCACAAACTCAAGCAAGCAAGAAGAAGAAGAAGAGAAGGAAGAAGAGAAGAGCTAATTTTGGCCACACACAAGAATGAGCTTCTCATTCACTTTTCAACTTTATATACAAAACCCTAAATCCCTTTTGGGCAGTCATCTCCTTTTTTCCTTTTTTACATGGGTGGCCATGGCCTCTAGGCCCTTTTTCCCATTATCCTCCTATCTTTCTAGCTTCCTTCCTACCGCCCATCCATCTTTACAATTTGCACAGGTAAGAGCCCGACACTCTTAAAATAAATCATGGTGCACCTTGTGCTCTTTTACAAAAGTATTGACTTGTGCTTTTTCTTGTGCACCTTTCTCCTTGATTTAGGACTTTTCTGCACTTCTTGTGTTTCCATATTTCTCTTGTTGTGCCTTCGTCTTCCGCTTCACTTTTTCCTTGGCCTTGTCTTTTTCTTTAGATTTTCTGAAATTTCCACCTTATTTATCTAAGGGTTAACATAGATCCACTTATCCGATGGGGTCTGTCCTTGCTACACTTGGCTTCTCTATTGCATTTCCAGCTGGGTCCTACACTTCGGGTTTCAATCACCTAGCCAAGTCCCAGGGTCTTCTCCTACTGGTGGGTTCCTTCAGGTTATTGCGTTTGAGTGTGTTCCTTGTTACTTACAAGCAATTCTCAATTTACAATCGCTTTGCCTGTGTGTGTTCACTCTTATTCATGCATTGTGCGCAATCAGACTCGAATTTCTAGATTTTTCTCTCAGGCTGTGTCTGATTTACCAGAGTCCAATTCTAAGAATCAGGCATCCAATTTACTATGTCCAATTTAGGATGTGTTCGATTCTAAGAATCGGATAGGGTCACGTCCGATTGTCATGATCAGACAAGGTATGCCCGATTAGATAGCGTGGGGTGGTCCGATTTGGATATGTCCAATTCTAGGAATCGGACAAGTCACTGGGTCCAATTTTATGGTCTGATTGTCACGATTGGACGAGTCGAGCATCCGATTGGATGAGGTAGTGTGTTTGATTCTCGCATGTCCGATTCTCAGAAATCAGACAGGGGTGGGATATCCGAGCGGTGACATGGCAGGTCCTATCCTAAGTGTCTGATTTTGAAATTCGGACAAGGTGGTTCGAGTGTTTGATTTTGGGAATCGGACACTGTTATAGTCGTCCAATTCCGGTGGCCAACAACATAATCGAGTATGATTCAATCAAAAGCTATTGAGACAAGCAATGCTAGCACTCTAGATTTTCCAGAATACAACTAGGGATGTAGATGAAGGGTCTCATATACTTGGATGTCATGAAAACCTCTGATCTAGCTCGATTGATCCATTGCCAAGTAAAGGCCTCCAAGCTCTCTCTTTCTCACACACACACACAATGTCAGGTCACAAATGAGGATTTCCCTTGCCTCACGAGGTCTTAAACCCTAGCTAGGCACAACCTTAATCTCATCAATCACTCCTCTTGCTATTCCAACACATCTAATCACTCATTTTTCTCATTTTTTTCCTATTTATGCCCTGATTGGGCATGTTTTATGGCAGCAAACCCTAAGCTTTCCGCTTCGATTTCTCAATCCTCCTAGCCTACTCTAAATGCAACAAAAATAAAAAGCAACGTTCTAAAATGATTTTGCCTACTCATCTAATCATCAAGAATCAAAAATACTTACTTGTAGCACATATTAAAAACCCAAAACCTCCTATCTATCTCAAGCTCTGGTTCGGGGATGAAACCCTTACTTCGATACTCAATTTGGGGTATGCAAGTGCTCAAGCTTGAATCATTGGTCCCGGTAACGGAACCAAAATGTAGTGAGAGCTCTTTGTAACGTGTCCGCCCCTCAAATTGCGGGACACGTCTTAGCAGCCCATCGAGAGATCAATCTAGAAGATGCTGCCCGGCACTCCCAAGGAATGACACGGGGTTTGCCAACTAGGGTCTCTCGAGTCTGTCTCGCAACGGAACTTATTTGGCCATTCCCACTAGGATCGACCTGAAGTCTGGGTTCCTATCAGTCGAGTCTTCCTAACAGCCTTCTAGCGTTTGTCGACAGCCGTTCCACTTTGCGTAGATACAACAGGACCCAAGCAGACTCATACCACACTTGGTTCAAAGAGAATGGGAAACGAGAGGGATGCATCACTTGACCTCTCTGCCTGTAGGGCATAGTCCCATTCCGGTCCCCTAAAATGGTATGAATCAGGGTTCTAACCAACATTGATTAAGGTCATCGTCTGACTTTTCCTAACATTTCTCGTTAACATTTCCTTTGAGGAAAGCTCTCGGCTAACCGAGACCACCCTTCTGTAGGATAGACCCATTGGTCACATCCACCATGCTTCCCTTGGGGCTTGTTTTAGTTATCTAATTACCTACCACATTATGTTTGACACATAAAAGCAGCTTCCTTAATTAACACGTTAATCACATGTTCCTTTACGTAATTTAGGGCACAGACATGCAGACAAGATAAAACAAGATCAAACACTTTCTTAACTTAACTTCAGATTAATGTTTGTCTTCCGCCCATTCAGAAGAATTAAGTGTTCCTTTCTGCCTCTGCAGAAAAATCCTTCCGTCTCCCGGCAATAAAAACCCGAAGGTTTATCCTACCAAGATTCTGCCTCTTGTAACTA